>NC_071402.1:150159655-150772382 GCF_017976375.1 Cuculus canorus | reverse complement strand
GGGATGGAGACATCAAAAAAGGTGTAGAAGAAAAATCACTATGGGAAGTGTTTGTTTCTAAGTAAAATACTATGACACTGTTTAATAACAAAATATTTTTATAAGAATACTTTAAATATAATTATTTTGGTACATATTGCTTTTCTGCATTTCTCATCCTCAGCTAAAAAGACAATCTATCATACTTCTTACTTGGTCAAATCTAAGCCATTTTAGCTTCCTGGTTCCTTTACTGCTCTGTCTGCGTTGGTATCATTAAGAAACAGTCTTCTAAAAACTCATTTTCCAATGTAGATCTTATTGAAAAAAACCCCACAGAATCATTTCTTTGGCTTGGATTTTTATAGAAGCTTGTTCTGACAAAACCTATATATTTTAAATCTAACACTTTTTCTTAGGTGCTTTGATTAAAAAGGACAAAGTTCCTTGACACATTTTCTTCTCCACAGGAGCCAGGGTTTGTTTCAGTTTCAAAATTCAGTTGAACCATCAGACATCAAACCTTTGCCCTAGAAATTGCAGGCTGCACAGGCAGTTTCTGAAGGACGTGCAGGAATTTTATTTACATGTTTTCTGTTTCTAGTGCTTTGCCTTTACTACTTTACTAACCACTGTGGAGAGAATATGCAAGCCTGAATGTAGGGTATTGGAGTGATTAAGATCTATGAAGACCTTTATTACATATTTAAAGCCATTCAGCTTATAAATGAAAATAAATCTGGTGACTACCATCCCATATTTGCTATAGAAATCTGTAGACAGTCCTTTTCAATTGGGGTTTCTGCATTCTTAACGTCACTTATATCTGTAAGATAACTTGCATGCGAGTGGAAAGAGACTAATTCTCTGTGAATTGGATCACCGGGTAAAAAAAAACCCACAAATCATAAGGAGGGATAGTCTCCTTGGGCTAACTTCCTTGCTGGAGAGACAAAAAGGCCCTTATGGCTGTTGCTTGGTGCCCAGAAACCAGGCAAACCTCTTAGAAACAGTGGATGGGTCCTGCATTAAGCATCTCTGTGTCCATGTCCTGCCTCCTGGCAAATGGGATCATCTGAGGAAGACACAACTGACTGTGCATTATCCCTACAACTTCCAAATTATTCCAAATTACCAAAAAAAGTGCTCCTTGCAATATGTATACTGTTCCCAATAGTCATTTTTATCACTGCCAAAATGGGTGAAGTTGTAAATGTTCCTAAGGCTCTCCTCTGGCCTCATGCCAACATCACCTGGCTGTGACAGAAGTGGCAGAAAGAAATGTGTCTGCACTCAGCTGCTTCAGTACTAAACCAAAAGCTTTAATGCCCAGGAGCAGTGGTTCATATTAACCTCCTGGCTTTACGCTGGAGAGATGTGAGTGAATGTCTCCTCCTGCCAGTCTCTGTGGGTGAGTTGCACCCTGTGGCAGAAGGAGTCAAGGGGGACCCAGAGGCTTCGTAAACTGTCCAGATCTTCCCAGTGCTCATGTCTTGGGACTCTGGGTAAAACTAAGCTGAAGATTCCTTAAAGAGTAACTTCTGTAGGTTGGATCAGTGAAGTGGCAAGATCTTCATTCTCCATGTAGTCCTGCTGTAGTTCAAGTGAAGTACAAAGAAATATATCCAATTTTGGAAAACTACAGAAATCCAGAGAACTTGCTCTCCCAACTTAACTAAAAGCAGATTTTGACTAATCTGAGTTTATGGACAGGGCTTATCAGATGTAGGATGTATTATACCTCAGTATTGTAAAAGTTGCACTATTTACTGCTATTGTCTTTCATCTTATTAATTGCAATGCTAGAGTTAATGTAATGAACATGAACATTTGCATACCAAAGGCAACAGATGAGGAAACTTCCCTTGTTTCTGTTCCCCTGCAGCCTCAGCCTCAAGCCAGTCTCCTGCCAGCACTGACCATCCAGATAATACCAGCTTGCTTTCTCACATAAAAACACATCACAACTTGTTGATGCTGAAAACAGGCATTAGGACAGGCCATTTTCATTTGTGACAGCATATTGAAGCCAGTAAAGCAATTAGAAGTGCCCTACAAGTCTGACTTAGTTCAGACCACAGGAATATCCAAGAGTAAAAAACTCATCTTGTTTAACTCAGATCTGTTCTAACACAGCCCTCCAGCAAGTGTGAATTCATCGCCGCTGTTAGCAGGAAGAATTGCAAAAAAAATTGTGGGCTGCCATACATAGATGACTGCTTTTGTTTGTGAATGACACTGTGTGTAAGATTGGAACTGAGCTAGCCCAGAAAAGATACCGTCTGAAAAAAACCAACAGAAACGTTTTTGTGCTGTAGCACCGCAGCTTTGGATGCAGTCTCAGCTTAATTAATAACCAAGCCTTACACTTTTGTGGGCCACCTCTCAGCACTATCACACATTTCCTTCAGCACGCTTGCTTGATTTTGGAGAAACAGCCACAAGATTGACAAGTGCATGAAACAAAATTACCCCCCTTAAACCAGAAAAAAGGTGTCCTCTGAAGGTCATGTGCAGACAAATGGCATGAGCTGTGTGCTAAATCTTCAGCAATTTACCTGGGCTCTGGATAAACAGAATCCTTCAGTATCCTCTAAAGCTCTAATGCCAACTCCTCCTCCTTTCCCTCCTCCATCTCCCATATCAAATTCACTGCGAAGTTTCAAGGAGGAAAAGTATTCGCAAAGGTTATTCTAAAGCTCAAATATAAATGCATTTTTAAACACTGCTGAACTCACTGCAGATGCCACATACTAGACAAAGAGCTGCAGAAGGCCCACAATAATACGCTAATTCCATTGCTTGAAGAAAGGGAGAAAACTTCAATCAATCTTGAAATTAATTTTGCATTTAAAAATGTTACAGCCTCTGCACTGCATAGAGTGTCAATTCTTTTATCATGATTACTTGTTATGTGTCAAACCATTTAGTCTCACCTCCTATTGTGCCGTGATTGAGTTCATGCCAGCAAACATACTGGTCATAAAAACAATAAAACCTTCGATGCTGCCTTAAATATTTGTTTCACTGAAGCTGAATAATCAAATGCACATTATTATCTTTTGTCAACAACTTTAATTTAGTTCTGTTTAACTGATTGCCTATGCTTTACTCATTTTTGTTTTCTCCATAAAGGAGGCCTGTAGGAAAAAACCAAGAAGTAAAGTCAATAGCTAGGTGTCATCTTCCAGTAAATAGAGGAATGGCTGAGAGCTTTTTTACATATTTGTTTCATACTCCTTTTTTCTTCTACTATCCCTTTTTCCTGTTTTAAGTTCCTGGATCCAACTACCAGCTTCAAACTTTTTAACCTGGATCCCTAAACTATTATCAGGGAACTACAAACCCTTCAAGGTTTCAGAACTTGGATTGCTCAGAGCATGTATGAACTTGCTCCTTGCGGACATGTTTTAGTGGTCCAAAGTCTGAAACCATCTGGACCCTCTGGAGCTTGCTGCTCAGTGAATGTGCCTATAAAGCTCTGACTCCTCTGCCATACTAATTAGCACTATTGAGAGCTCATGCTTTCCACTGGCAGAGGTTTTCAAAGCCTACTGCAAGGGTCACTGTGGTGCATAGGGACAGAGAGGCTGTGAGTATCTGAGTGCTTCTGAGATCTGTTGCAGAAGTGTCTCTGTCCCCTTCTGTGCCTTTGTACACGCCGAAGGTGTAAGAACGAATCATATACAGAGAGGAAATGTTTATACCTGAAGTGGCCAAGAAGACAAAATTAACATATTCCAGGACACCCAATCGTACTACTAGTCTTCTGATGATTGGTGCATCCACAACAGGAGTAGGCATGGGATCCTATCAACTAAAACTCTCTTGGGCATATTTATTTATCATAGAATCATAGAATCAATAGGTTGGAAAGGACCCACTGGATCATTGAGTCCAACCATTCCTAAAAATCCCTAAACCATGCCCCTCAGCACCTCATCCACCCGTCCCTTAAACACCTCCAGGGAAGGTGACTCAATCACCTTCCTGGGCAGCCTGTTTCAGTGCCCAATGACCCTTTCCGTGAAAAATTTTTCCTGATGTCCAGCGTTAACCTCCCCTGGTGGATCTTGAGGCCATTCTCCCTTGTCCTGTCCCCTGTCACTTGGGAGAAAAGGTCAGCTCCCTCCTCTCCACAACCTCATTTCAGGTAGTTGTAGAGAGCAACAGTAAGCAACTACTTACTTAAAACATTTCTCTTTGGATACAGAAAGCTCTGAATTTCTGCAATCTTTACTTGAAATCCCTTTATTTGAAGTCTTGTGTGAAAATTGTTAAAATTTCTATGTTTCCTTATCCACAGCCTAACAAATACAGAAATGCTGTGTTCTATAAATGCAGTATACTTTTTATCAAATTCCAGTTTGATAAGAAATATTTTATTCCATCTATGAAGTCAGGTGCAAATTTAAACTTTTCCTGTTTATTACTGAGATATTTTTCACCTAGAAAATGAAAATAGCATTATAGCCTTGCAGTCAGAGTGTGAATATTTGACTACAATTTCACTAATGGACAAAGAAATGAACCAAGGTGAATATGTATGGAGAAAAAAAAAATGAAAACAGGCTGTTGTGTCTGTAGTTAAGAGCAGGAAAAAGGGGCTGGGGAGGGGAAGGGGGACAACACAGAGTGTCAGAAGACATGCATTGTTATTCACTGTGAATTTTGCAGATCATTTTCTCTGCCTCACAACCTTTAAGTGCCGGTCCACTTTTTAACCTGCTCCATAGATCTGAGTGCAGTGCAGATCTGCCCACAATACTACCTTATTAACTGCACATAATGAGATATGCAATACTTCAAATAACAATACATCAGTCAGCCGAATGGGAAGCCAAAATGCATGGTTTGGTTTGTCTCAATGTTCACCTTCACTCAACCAATTATAATGGCTTAGGGTTGAGACTAGAAAAATAACAGAGATGGCATCATTTATCTTCTTCTCTTTTTTCAAAGAAAACCTTTGCAAGAAAGAAATTTAATGTTAGTTTTACATTGAATTTATATTTCTTATTTATTCTTTATGAGAGTATATATTTTCGTCTTACATACAGGCAAAGCTAGCAATCAACCACTGTTAGAGGTAATAGAAGTCCTTCAGCTGATCTGCCCACTTTATTCATGCCAAAGCACTAATCATCCAGGCTGGCTGCCACCATGATTGTACAGAAGAGAAGAATTTAGGATGTGACTTATGCTGGGGTGAAGGTTAGAGTACATCATTGCTACTGTGTCCATGCCTGTTCCTCACATCTTGGCAGCAAGGGCTTCATGCCCTCCCCACATCCCCCCGCCTTGCCTATCTCTTGGACTGCGGAACAGCAACATCTATTTTTTTACTTAAATAATTTAAAGTTTTGACTGAATGATAATTCTGTTTTTCCACATTAACCTCAAGATGGAAGAAACCAGACCATCTAATTTTCAGAGTTAGACCCCTAAACTTGCTACAAGAGAGTAAAAAGTGAGAAATAGCAGGGAGATGAGTGGGAGAGAATAACTCCATTAAACTTTTGTGTCTACTTTGGAAAAATGTAATGAAAAAATATTTTTGTGTGTTTACTGGCTCAGTTTGGAAATAAAATATTTAATTACCTTAAGACTCTTTCCAGTCATACTGCCCAAAACTGAAAAATTCACACAACAGCCATTCTAAAAATACAATATTAATTGCATACTGATATCTGTATGGTCAGGGAAATATTGTAAACAATTAACTGGCCTTTAGATCTCACCATATTTCTAATTAAGAGAGAGATTATGCTCAGCCATAAGCAAAGAGAAATAGCTCTTTGAGATTTCACTTATTTTTCTGACATTGCTGGTTTGTGTCCATCTACATTTATACATATCATGGGCCATATTCAAACATGATACAAGTGAGGGGATATTTAAATCCATTCATAATTTATCAATAAGAATCACCTTACATTTCCTTACTGAAGAAAACTATCCTCTGTTCTCTAAATGTGAAAATGAAAAAAAACAACTACCCACTTAGCCTATGGCAACAGTTTTCACTAATTTGTCTGCATTTTCTGACTTACAGTACCCATGATTAGTGAGAAAAGCACCCTCTGTTTTCCTGTGGTTTCCCATTAGAAGCTATGGCATATTCTGAACTGTATTTGCTCTATAAGCACATCTGGATGGGTGAGAATGGTTCCAACACCTGGAATGTTTCCAGGGCAAAAGCTGAGGATAAGCTAGAAATGTTTGTTATGCTACTGGTACTACTTAAAGAACTAGAGAGGTTCTAGTTACCCACTAGGAGAACGCTGAAGACCAGCTATGATCATATTCTTACACAGAGGGGCTGGAAAGAGGTAATATACTACTGCAGGTGACGGGGGATGCTGGTATGATCTTCACGTGACAGTACCAATGCCTAAGTCACTGGTCCCCTTTGAGACTACAGGACAGGTCTTTCAACACCCTTGATGAAAAATCCTGCAATTGGAAGGGCAGAACTTCCCTCGTAAGGCCTTCAATGATTTGTTCTGCAAATCTAGTCTCAGATGTCAGACATGCATCATGTAGCTACGCATCAGTGCAAGGCTTCTGGGATTTCCTCTTTACAGAAGACATCCCATTGCAGCCATGTCTTGATATCAGAAATACTTAAATGGAAGCATCCCCAAAGTAAAAATCACACAAAAAAATCATGTCACAGAAGTAGAAATCCAGCTTAATGTGCCAAGTTACCAGTGCTTCTACAAACAACGCACTGTATGAACTGGGCTGACAAGCAACACACATCTGAGAGCTGTCTGTTTGCCATATTCATATTATTCTAATACTTATCTAAAACCTATCTAGTGGTCACTAGCTCAGCTTGACAGTTTTATTACACAGCTGTAATAGTTTCAGTTTCCAAATCAGTTTAAACAGCAACCGCAGCAAGTCTGTCTAGCAATGACGTAGGGAGTAGTTTACAGAAGCAAGGCTTGAAGCTAAAAGAAGTTAGCATCCTGCCTATTTTCAAATGGAAAAAATCCTTGTTGTATTGATATGGAAAAATCCTCTTGAGCACCTAAAAGCAGCTACAGTGAACAATAACTACAGATTGCAAATATCAGAATCAAAGGCAAATGAAAATTATGGCAAAACGGGATAGTTAGAGTCTCCTTTTGAAATATGATGAGCTTGGCCTAATTTCCACTGAACTGGCTACTTTGTTGTGAAGTCAGACTGTCCTTCTTGGCCTTCTCACCTCCTCTGTTTCAGTTCCACAGCCTAAGCTCAAACCCAAAGAGTGACCTTCTGCCTCATAGGTCTGCTTCAGAGTCAGCAAGGAGTTATAGTCAGATACCTCCTACCAAGGGATGACACTAACAATCCCTTCCTAGCAATGAACAGCCAAATAATAACATCTTTTCCCAAAGGATGGCAGTATGTCAAGGAGATTTTGGACTTTAAAGATGTTGTGTAATTAAATATGGGATCTTTGATACCACTGAAGAAATTAATCTTGTGTAGAGTTTTGTCCCAGGTAACTTTGATACCATGAAACCGAAAGGCAAGGCTCTTCCAAATGTGTCTGTAAATTTAAAAACTTAAATAGTAATGTGATTTTTAGTTCCTGAACACCTGTAATTCTCATTCACTAGCTGTTACTGGCTAACTATTGCCATTTACTTAGGTCTTCCAACTTTAAACAAGTGAATTTGAAAATACTTGCCTAAGCACTTAGCAAAATTCAGACTCACAAATTTACGTTCGTAGAGAAGGATATCCATTGCACGTTAGTAATGATAACTCTAAAAGAAAGGGCTAAAACCTGCTTTCTTCCTACAAATACACTATTGTGCTGTGCTGCACCAGCCCAGACATTAGTTTCCAATAAGCTGCCACAAAATTCAAACTAATGATGGAGACTGGGAAATAAGACACATAACAGAGAAAGCACTGAGGTAAACTTCTTACAAAATCTGCATCTTGTATCATCAAAACCCTTCTTGACAAGCTCCATCTCTGCTCTTTATATGCATAGAAAATTATCATATCATTTGATAATGACCTATCAAAACCTATGCTTTGATTACAAGCAGCTGATTTTGATTACAATCAATGAATCACTAATTTGTGCTCAACCACAGAACAGTTGGACTCCATCTATTATTCATTCTTGAAGTGGAGATCCTATTTAAAACTAGATTCCAAATTTCACTGAAGCTCTTACCCTCTTGGCTATTAATAATTTTGTTTCGAAGTTAGGTCTCTATGGTTTCATGATGGCCTCTTTTTTTATGCTTAAAAAACTCTGAAATAGTATACTCAGCTGTTGCCTAGATCTATGCATCTTTCTCCCTGACTGTATGTCTAGAATGGGCTAATGTAAGTCTTTTAACAACCATATGATACTCTTTTGATTCTCAAAAACCCCTAACCTTTATGTCCAATATAAACTGAACCATCACAAGGGGCTGATATCACGTTGTCTGAGATCATGGGACATGAGATTATTAGGTCTATGAATTTCTTTACTATATATATATCTTCATGTATACACACACGGGACACGATAAAAAATACACAAATGTCATATGCCTTCTCAATCCAAGATATTTAGCTGAAAGTCATTCGATGTAATGCGCCTTTGTATAATTACGTGTGCATACACACACGCATTCTTCAGATATATCCAAACCATTTGAACTCCAAGAACACAAGCTAAGCAAGCTTTGATTACATTATTGCTAATGCAAAATGAGGAAATATATGTTAGATTATGAATGAAATAGTTCAGAATATTGTGTGAATGACTTCTGCTGTGATAAAAAACCCTCTCTCCTGTGTAAACCGCTTCCAGTCTAAGGTTCTCTGGCTCACAAATCTGCACGACTCCATCAACCAATATACAAGTGATGATCAATGTATGTGTGCTGCTTTTCTATCAATAAGAAATAATAAATGTTCACCATCAAGTAAGCAAGTTAATTCATTAACAAAATATGTAAAAAATGTCCTGGTATTCAACTTTGATGGTAGGTCTGATAGGTGGATGCCCCTAATTTAAAAGTTCTGCTCTAAACAACTGTTAAAGATGTCCAATGTATATAGAAACATTTTCAAAACACAGCTCACACCTAAGAGCTTGAATTCCTGGGCTAAATCTGATGCAGACAGCTCAGGCTTGGGGCCAATTCTTGTATAACATCACCAGCACTTGGGGGGGGGGTTATCACAATCCTGCTTTCCATGGGTTCTCTCAGTCCTCAGAACCCTTCTTTAAACATGGCAGAAACTGTGATCCTGAAAGGTAGCTGGAAACCAGTACTTAGTACCCTGGGTTGCATTCCCCAGACTGTAAACCTGAGGAAGGAAAATGTAAATATCTTGCCGATAGT
The DNA here is from genome assembly GCF_017976375.1 of Cuculus canorus. Taxonomy (NCBI): domain Eukaryota; kingdom Metazoa; phylum Chordata; class Aves; order Cuculiformes; family Cuculidae; genus Cuculus; species Cuculus canorus. The sequence goes on along the minus strand of NC_071402.1, from coordinate 150,763,047 downwards.
GGGGTAGTCCAGAGAGAAAATCAGTTTGGAAATCAACATTCTCTCATAAATTTATTCTTAAATTGCATTCTAATTCTGTGATTGAGATTTACCGCCCACAAGGAAAAGCTGAGAGGAAGAGGAATACCTTGTCAGTTCAAAATGTCGGGCACAATTTCTTGCAAGTGTAAAGTAGCACCCACAAAACCAGAGATTCAATTTAAAAATCACACCTCAAGCTCAACAAGCACAGGCGCCTTGGGACTCTGGTGCAGTCCAAGTCTCTAACAAATATTTCCTGCTCCTCCTCTCTCTGCCGATTGACTTTAATATAAATCGTGCCTCGTGATTTTTTAAATAGTGAATAGAATGCTGTAATCTGTAACTCTTACCTGTGTTAAGTACTTAATCACCTCAATAGGATCTAGATAAACAGTGGGACAACTCCTAAGAATAAATTGAACATAAGGACTCAGGTCCATTTTTATTTACACATTGTAAGTGAGATTCACAAAGAGACTGTGAAAATTCAGCCAGAGGTCTCATTACAGGAGTTGCTGGGAGCTAAGAGCCTTTGAATATCTGGCACGTATTACCAAACTTCTGACAATCAATCGTTCAATCAATCAATCCATGAGACAAATTTTGCTCTTGAATGTGTGTTGCTCCCACTGAAGTCAGCAAGTTACCCATGCTTCACCAGCGAATTGGACCATAATATAGCTGTTAAGGCAGACTGGCATTTTAGAGTTCATTTTTAAGTAAGGCAGTTCATTAGAAAAATAGCCATGTAACTAAATGTTTAAGCACCAACACATAGATTTGAAATGTCAGGGAGGAATAAATGTTACGTTTGCAAGTCTTGTCATTTCCTAGGGAAAGCTACATAACTCACTAGGCCCTTTACAAACAAACAAACAAAAGAGTAAAAGAAATGGATTCATGCTCTTGAAACACCTCTGGGAGACAGAATGGCTGAGCGGAGCCGCATGGCAATTCAGCTATAATGGCCAGTAGCTTCAAACAACACAAAGCCTGCATAAATGTCAGATTTCCATTACTGGCAGCCTGAAATCTTTGCAATAGAGTTGTTTCTATTAAGATTCAACATCACCATGTGCTCTAATTACTGTTAAAATACAGTCTATCAGATCACAAATCTTTCAAGCTACAAACACATCCACAGCCCAGGGCACAAATAGATGCACGGTCGCAGCATACACCGAAACTATTATTGATGGCTATCAGCAAAATAAATGAAGGAGGGGAAAAAAAGTCACCAAAGTAACAAACACAGGTTTAGTGTTCACTGGTCTCTGCACCAGATATTATGGGTCTGTGGGATCAGACCCCAACACAGTCACACCCTCTGCTTTATAAGACATCACCTAGAAAGTAAAGTTGAACCTCTGGGGCCTATTGCACAGATCCAGACTGAGGGAATGAAGCTAATGGAATGTACATGAGGAACACCCTTATGGTCTTCTTAAAGTTGTCTAGTTCAGCTGAATTTGTCTGCATGGAAGTTGAAATAAACTTGAGACTCTAAGATTAAAATCAAGGATCCAGAAATGGGTCATACTATTTCAAATATATGGATATAAATTATTAATGTGACTATAAAACCACTTTCCTATAGAGACAAAGCCTAAGGTAAGATGAGTTTGTATTGAGATGAGAGAAGTACTATGAACTATAATCATTTGCTACATCATACATAATGCTAGGAAATCAGTAAACACATAAACCAGCAAGGATCAATTGAATTCATTTGAAACCAGGTTTCTTTCTGCTTTGAGGGGGCACTAAGGGCCTCTGACAGGTTGTATAAGTGTGGAGTTCTACTGTCACAATCTGCTATGAAATGATGCAATAGACAAAGCACAATTGCTGGAAGTAATATATCTCATTATTAGGATTGGGCGGTGATGCATTGGAGCAGGTTGGGTGGTGATGCACAGGACTGGGTAGTTGTGCACTGGAACATGTTGCCTAGAGAAGTCATGGATGTCCCATCCCTGTATGGGTTCGAGGCCAGGTAGGATGAGGCTTTAAGCAACGTGATCTAGTGGAAGGCATCCCTGCCTGTGACAGAGGCGTTGGATCTAGATGATCTTTAAGGACTCTTTCAACCCCAACTATTCTATGAGTCTATGACTCTACGATTTTGGGTTACGGTGGACCACACCATAATTTTCTAGAAGCCTGGTGTTTTCTAGATGTGGCTGTCTCTTCACATTTTCTTTTTGTTTATTTAGGATTCAGCTTGTTATATGAAAGGCAGGCACATAACTATCCAAACGCAAGCTCCAGGTACTCTTTCATTAGACACTTATCTATTTTTCCCTCTTAGTTTTACGGGCATAAGCAAAGAACTTAAATTCAGTGAAGAAATAACAAAATCATGAAATTAAAAACTCAGTAATTACTTAGTTTTGAGTGCTGCTTTAGAACATGAGTGGGGTGATATTTTAATGCAATTATTGATGAAAGAAGTCCTATAAGTAGGATGAATGTGATATGCAGCACTGAAAGACACATATTTTCCAGCAATAGCAATTATCTGATGTGAGATTTAAAAAACACCGGTGAAACCTATGTGACTTGTTTTTCATGTGAGGTAATAGCATCTTCCTTAAAGTTCACCATGAATTTCTGGTGTTCTGGTGTTTTCTTCTGAAAATTGAGTTCATCAAAGTAACAATATGAAAGACAGTGCTTTTTTTCAATAGCTTTCCATTAACTATAATTTTTGTCATCTTAGTATAACCTTTTGTGACACATCTGACCATTTTGCCACTGGAATAAGGCATTGTAAACTGGGAGAGGCTACTGAGAGGAGCAAATAATTTCCAGGACCTATAGATACACCTGTAAGATATGCCCCAGACTGCTTTAAGCCTAGTAACTTCATCTCTTTATTTCCCTTATATCTTTACCTCTAGATAGAGAGTCTTTATATCACTGCCAGAGATATAGGGATAAACCAAGCATTTGTCATCAAGTATTTAATATGCATGAAAAAGAGGACAGGATAAAGACAATGTAAAATAAATTGCATAAAAGCACAAAGCAAAATAACAGTTACCTTCAGAAAAGGGAATTATTTCTAGAAAAACACTTGGCTGCACCTTATTCTACATTTATCTTTTTGCCATCCCTCAGTCTATTGCTGGCTGGATTTCCTGGTCTTGTATTTCTGGAGTTTTCCAGAAGGAGAGGCAGTGCCATGCCACAATTAGGATATAATTCTGATTTTGAAAAGAGGAAAACTATTGTTCCAGTTGGATTAGACTCATTGTGAGTGAAAAGGATGCAGGTCAAAGGAGAATATTTAGCTGGCAAAGATATGAAAACTTGGGCAGCAGGTGCAATCAAAATGGACAGACATAAAGCGTTCAGCAGTACCATTCCCAGAGCTGAAATTTTGCTCTTTCTGCAGATTTACATCTGGGACCACTTTAAAAAAATGATTAAAAGTTCTTACTAGCACCCATCAACACTCAGTGCCTACTGTCCAGGGGTCAAAGTGGGTGTAGCGGCATGAGCAGAAAAATGGTTGTGGCTTTCATTCACCAAAATTTAGACCCACAAGGAAAGACAGTCATCATCTTTCAGTATTGATAAAACATAGATCATAGACATCCTTTCAAATCCAGCTATGGTAAAAGTTTATTTATTATATGGTAAAAATTAAAAGAATGTCAGCATTTCTTATTGTTATTTCTTTAAAAAATTAGACGCACAAACTAGGAACATTGAATAAGCTGATACTTTTTTTTAATCAGCTTGTATTCTAATGCTTGAACTGGTCTCAGAACGCATTTTTCTTACAGTAAAATTGTCTTTTGCTGAGGTAAACAAAAAGCAGAAGACATGATTTTTGAGAGAAAAACAAACAGCAAAGATTAAACTTATGTCTGTGTATTCCACCTGTGATGCCAAAACAAGCTATCAGATTACTGCATTCAGGGAACTAAAGGCATGACCTATACATTTATTTTTGCTCATGCCTTTCACTGTTCTGTTGATTTTTATTGCAAGCTTAATTAAAATTAATAGCACGTCAGGCTGGCTTCGGATTGTTGGAAACACTACTGAACAATTGGATTGTATCTCCACCTACTGTTGGCACTCAGTTATCTTGAGAAGGGTACATCTGTGGCATTTTAAAGCACTGACATGTATGATGCTCTGGGATACAAGCTGGACAGGTCATGAGCAAGAAAACAGCAGACTGAATCGATGGTGAAAGTTTAGTTTTGGCTAAAGCCCATATCTTATTACTGCAATAAAAGGGCTGCAACAGAGGTTTGATCTTCTTCTGTCTACTGTTTCCTTTCTTGTGTCAAAGCCAGGTGCATTCATGCAAAAGAAGCAGCCTTTCCTTATTTCCATATATTTCTTTGGAGATTTTTCTCCTCCTTTGCATCTATGAGGAAGTATCTTGTGAAGGCAGGGCTTGCAGAAACACCAGCCTGCTTTGAATTGGATAGTTTAAACACGTCAGAAAAGCTTCCTCAGGAACAAACTTGCATTTCATGTTAATGAAAAGCTTTCCTCTGAGATTATGCAGATTTCCCTGCAGATGCTACCTAACAACTTGTGGACTACATCTTGCCATCCCTAAATATCCGTCTTTTTTGCCTTGGGCTACGGTAACCCAAGGAGTTTCTTAGTGTCACTGCATCAATTGCCTCTCAGGCACTCTGCCACTGAGGGCTTTTCCCAACTCTGAATCAGGCATTTTGTGGTATGAAAAAGGCCAGACTGAGGGGTTAACACCAACCTTCTCACTGGATCTGCCCAGCATAGGAAGCAGATGTCATACGTTTGGGTATGGCTTCAGCCGTGTCTTATTCAGGGACTCATTTGCACAGAAGCATTTATTTGCATTTAGGGTTCACATAGCTAAACCCTTTCTTTAGATAAGCAAAGGAGGTCTGCTCTTCAAAGGATGAGGGCAAGTTGATAGTCCCCCTTTTCATCAAGTAGCTCAATAATTAGAGCAGCTGTCTATATCATGCGGTCCCCTACCTTGATCAAATAGCTCCTCCACCTAAGGGATCAAGACTCATCCCTCCTGCTGGACAGCTGAAGCCATCAGAACTGGGGTTTCCCACTGAGGCCCCTCTCTGTCCATTCCGTCAAACTATTCCTCTTTGCATGCAATTAAATATTAATTGTTCTAGAGAGTGCATGTCACATTGTAGCTTAGTAGTTATGGCAGTCCCCAGTGAGAGATTCCCATCTCTGCTCTGATGAATGTTAAAGTATTTTCTATGAAGTATTTACTAGGACTAAGAGGCAACAGTATTCAGTTGAGCACACAGGCTGGAAGGGCCAAGCATGTGGATCAAATGCTGCAGTAGGGAGGAACAACTTGACTTTGCATTCTGTGTCTGGGGTGCAGCTTAAGTCAACTTACATGCTCCAGAGGAGGTGTTTTTTAGTGTCCATGTGGGTCTTACCTGCTGCTGGAGCAAAGTGTTCCTCGAAGCCTTTCTTAACTACTGGACTGAGGCTGGAAAACCTAGCACTTATATGTCAGGAAAAATCAGGATTATAGTTTCCTACTCAACTCAGTCTAGCCCCATTCATGTATTTTGAATTTGTGTTTTTCTAGAATACTCCTCTTCACTCTGGGCTCAGAGGGCCAGTGGTTTCTGTGCTCATATTTGCATTTGGCCATTGGCGTTATTTACCTCACATTACATAAAGCCTTCTGTGATGGCAGACGTCATCTGTATGGATATATTAATAATTTTCAATATTATTATTTCCTTCCTTGGCACTCATTATTCCAGTATGCAAACACTCCAAAAGGTTAATGGATTTCATATCCTGCTAGGGATACGAGTGAGTATTGTTCCTTCCATAAAGCCCAGATTTCCTGCACACAGAGATTTATGTCAAAAAGTACTCATTAATTTTGGGTTCCCAGTCTGAACTGTCTTTTTGTTTCATATATTCACATGCATTCACCAGTTCATACATTTGTCGTGTAAGTGTTCATCTAACCTACGGACCAAGCCCTATGCGAAGGGTCTTGTATATCTAGAAAATGAGAAAGAAACAGCAATCTGATAAAACTGATGTAAGAAAATAACCCAATTACATACAAAATTGTTTTGTAAAAACAAAATAAGTGCTGTTTTAACCAAGAGACTATCCTGCCTCATTCGCTCTGTGCTTTCTACTTACTTAAGAAATGGAGGAAGGTGCCACCTAATTGGTTGTTTTACCACAAAGTCCTAGTTCATCACCAGACTTGACCCTTTCTGTGTACAAATGAAGCAGGATTTTGTAACTAAAGATTTTACCCTAATTCACATGGAAAGGTGGGATGAACTAAGGAGTGCAAAAAATATAATAAGTTGTTAAATTTTGAGGGCTTAACTTCACAACTTTTTTTGCAAAGATATTATTTTCAGAATAAAAATATTGCAAAATATTTTAATTTAAAAAAATACCCTCCCTTCTGTAATTTGATTTCTTTTTCCATATTGACACCAAAATAGGCCATCACAGAATTTAACATCCATCATTCAGACTTCTACTATTTGAGTTACTGGAATAAAGCAAGAGTAGTGAAAGAGGGGAAGTATTACCATTGTTTCCACATCCTGGTGCTGGTGTAGGGGCATGTTGAGACAAAAACAATGTCCTTAGAACACAGTCTGAAGGAAGGCGCTCTATGCAAAGCTTTTGTGACTACTGCCAACCAAATTTGAACCCATCTTTCCTCCAGGACCTCATTCTTTGACTACTCAGTCCCAGAACTCTCTGCTAGGAAGTTTATCTCCATAGTGGTCTTGGGTGTAGTTTCCCAGCCACTTCTGCAGATTCAGGCATGTATCACCTCTGGTTGATCCTGGAGGCAGTACCTATACCAAGAAATCATCCCTAACACCTTTCCAAAATTTTCTTCATTCTTTTTGTCCTGTGACATTGCTGATGCAGTAATGGTCAAGGAGATTGAAGTCCCCTCTATGAACCGGGTCTGTGTTACAGACATTTCCTTAAATTATTGAGAAAAGATCTCTTCCACTTCTTACCCTGATTGTGTAATTTGTAACAAACTCCCTGGGTCATGATCCACAAGCTCTCAATCATCTTTTTGTCCATCCTGTATGACCCCATCTGTCCATCCATGGGGATGGATTCCTTGGTAAATTCAGATGCTGAAATGCCTCAAGTTTCTTCAGGGCATATGCAAACCACACTTATACACAGATTTATAACTACTTTGGAAAAGATTTCCTGTATTTCCATAAAAAAAAAAAAGACCAAAAGGCAGATCCTTGTCACATGGCTCCCAATGCCTGTCAGCAGTGAGCAAAGGTAGCAGCGATGGATCACTGGGACAGCTGAAAGAACAAAGCACCACAGCTCTTTAACACTGGTTTGAGCTTCATTTTCCCCAGTGCAGTGTCAGAAATTACTAGGTTTGTGTTGTATTTTCCAAAGAAAATTCAGCCAGAGGCAGAGAGTAGATGCTAGAAATTTTCAGTTTTCTTAATCAGAAATTAAATTTGCAGATGAAATTTATAACAGGAAATGCCATGAAACTTTACTGGTTGGTAATGCTGTCCAATCTACCTGTAGGTAGAATCTACCGATCTACCTAAGAAAGAAATTTCAATGTGTCATATAGGACATCTTTTCACCATACCTTGAATGTAACCATGAATGAGGAGAGTCTGCACCTCCATCAAAAGTGCCTTTTATCTTCCAAAAAAACCCCCATACAGCATACAAATGCATCTTCTGTTTAAGTTTAAACTTATACTTAGTATAAGTGCACAATCCAGTTTTGAGTTCACATGCTGAGTTGCTGCATATTGAAGTGACTTCATTTAGGAAGTGCTGTTGTCATAACTTTCTGTTCAGCTCTCAGGACTGGCAGAAGCAGTTAGCTCAAAGGAAAACTAAAGTATGTGTAAAAATCAATCTGTACTTATGTCAGTCCCAAAATAAAAAAGCAAACTTTGTGATATGAGCCTGGTCTTTAGTATAAATATGATAATGGATTTACGCTTTTTGTTTCAAAATGCTTGAATCCTTGCTTTCTATTTATTGCTTGTGGTTTCTGGGTTATCTTATTAAGGCTGTGATTAACTTTGATGAGTCTATCAACACTAGATCATAGGCTTACTTATCCAGTACTGCCAGGAAGCTAAAATATTTTCATGATAGTCTAGAAATGAGAAAAACATAAAAAGAAATAAAATACTAAGGTCCCAATAAGATAACATTACATAAAAGCCTTCTTCTGACATTCCCATGCACACCTCAAACACCCATTCAAAGACAGAAATGAAATGAACTTTAAGCATCAGTGTTGTTAAGTAGTCTGCCAGCAGTTGACAACTATTTGTATGATGAAAATCATATTGAATTGAATTGAATGACTAATAGTCCAAAATTCTGGATCATAGCTACAAGATTAATAGATTACAAAAGAATTAGTTATTATGAAATACAGCCCAATTATCACATTGCTTGTATTTTTCAGGTCTTATCCAAGCAACAATCGATAAGTTTAAATATTCTTTTGTGGGAAATTAAAAAAAGTAGCATGGATCAGTCAAATTATCCTGGAACACGTACTCCTGATTGACTGCTGCAAAACAGAAACTATGTTCACAGAGTTATTTTAATAGACCCAGCAGTCAGTTTTATCTGCAAAACAGTTAAAAAAAAAACCCCAAACCTAAAAAATCTAATGCCAGTAGGAAAAAGTATTTTGTGTCTCATAAGTGATGCAAAGATAATGATATAATTTTCATTAACAGATTTATTTATTTATTTTAATTTAAACTATCTTGTAATTCTAGGCAGCTTCATGGTATCTCCCGATGTGTGACACAGAACTTCCTCCTCCTGCAGCCTTCTGCTCTAAAGCTGATTCAGAGAGTTGTACTGGAGCCAGGGCTCTGTGGGAAACACAAGTCCTCAAGAAAATTAGCCTTGTTCTCAGGAAATAAAACTGACTTAAAAAAGTTCCTCCCCTGACACCGTAACTGTAATTTCAAATGTTTATGGGATATCTCCTTTCATGTTTTCCACTGATTGCACTGATGTTAGCACAAGATGCAGAAGACTCTTGCGTTATTGCAAACAACTTAAATCTTGATTTATATAATTCATTTTTAATAAGGACAACTACATATTTCCCCTGAGAAATGTATTTAAAAGAGCCTGCAATAAACTGCATTCTACAAAGCAAGGCTATTAATAGACAAAAACCAAAAATCCAAGTATGCTGTTTTCAAAGAAGTTGCTTAAGCAAGTGCATATTAAAAAGCTGAGTTTGTTTGTGCACAAAAGGCTATAGATTTTTTACTGGTAGTTCAGAAACTTGGTGTGCATGTAGGTGGGCTTAAAAGCAGCAAGTATAAAATATTTCCATATCAAACAGATCTCAATATGAAAGATTGCTGCTGCAAAATGTAAAAAAAGCAACATCTTTTCCTATAAATAGAGATCCTGTATTCAGAAAGAAGTTTTGAAGATTGCTTTATGGAAAATGGAGGTAGGAGACAAATGATCTCAAGTGAGAGTATGACTACAGCAGCTTAGTGTGGCATTTTGGTTTTCCCATTTTGAAACCTGCCCCCATATTTTCCAAAATGGAACCACTTTGCTTTCAGCTTCACAGCGTGTAATGAGAACTGTACTTAGATTCACAACTTCCACAGAGGCTATAGGATGAAGTGGTTTTATGTCATGCAATTTTGTCCTTCCATTCTGATTGATACCAGCTGCAGAAACCATCTTTAGTTATGCTTGGACAATCAGGCATGGACCAGGGTGCTTATGTTTGGTTGTTAATACAGATAGAAACCAGGTGTTACTATATATCTACCTTAGATACACATCAACCACCTTGTTCTTCAGCACTGGTTAGGATCTCATCCTCTGATAAGTGTGAAAAATAGATGAAAATCATCAAGGAAAAGCAGCCCTCCTTGGCAAACCCATGTGACGCAGCTGACTCCCTCAGTGGTCCATCTCTTGCAACAAAAGAACATTGCAGCAAAATGAGAAGGGAGTACGTTGCAAGAGTAAGCAGGCTGGCTAGCTTGCCCCTTCTCATGATCAAAGAAATGAGAAATTTCATACTAATTCTGCTATCCCCCACTATAACAATTGTATAATATACTCTAGGATTGCCTACTCTTTGGTTCCTGTCATCTGGTGCCTGAACTTGGTCTGCTGTATGCAGTGTTTGTATGGAGTTCATTGATGGGAGGTCAGTACATGAGACATGAGGCCAGAAAAATTGCATCAAGTTCCTTTTGCATCAAGTGGAGCTAATGTCCACTGTGGCCTTCAGCACCCATTCAAATTGGGCTGGTGTCAAGAATAGCAGAATAAAAGAATTTTAATAGTGAATGATGTTTCTTATGAGTTAAACTCCACTTTTTTAAAAAAAAAGTACTTGGCATATCAGGTCCATAGCATGCTGTGCATTTTTATGTCATGTTTTCAGAAGTAAGAGGATTTTTTTTTTTAGGTTGATCGGAGGCAGCTGTACTTTTTGAAATGGTTTATACTGTAGCTGCACTTCACTCTACACTAATGGACTTCTCTGATGCAGCAATCCTAATCCATTTGGGCTGCTATGGATGGGTACACTTCTGTAAATTGGAGATAGTTTTGTTCCCAATTTAAACATGGATTTGAACAAACATAAGTGATGGGCAAAGTGAAATTCTGGAGGTGCAGTTCGGTTTGAAAGGGACTCACACATTTGCTTTCCCAGTCCTCCTGGGCTTACACATTGTGCAACTGCAAATGATCTTAGGAAAAGAAAAGCCTCTCATGACACTTTCAGCACTCCAAGTATCCAGTGAATATGAAACCCAGAGATGCAGGAAGTGCAAGACGATGAAAACGCATTGTTCAAATGACTATTTGAATATTACCAACCTTTTGTTAAAGTTTTGGGTTACATCGGTCTGCAAGATTATGGAATATCTGAAGTTGTTACTGGTCCATTTATTTTTACTTCTATTAAGGCTGAAGACTATCAGAGAATGTGTTGACAGTATTTCCATGCTGCTTGCCTGTATTTTCTACTTTCAAGGATGCACTACATTTCTCTGAAAGCACCTTCTCTGATATACCAATGAAGCTTCTAAAAACTATAGCATTCTCTGAGGACAGTAACTAATTTCCTCAGCACTAAACACTTTCAGCACAGTACTATTATTATTGCTTAGCTATAATAATATTACATATATTGCTTAGCTATAATAATAGTACTCCTCATACTGCCTACATATGCAGTTCGTTTACTGAAGGAAAAGTACTCAGCAACCTATACAAGGGCACACATCAGGTCAGTGATAAAAATCAAGGAATTTGCTCAGGAGGCTTGTAGGCACACCTAAACTGGGCAATGGAGTGAGTGAGGAAGGAAGGGGAGGCTGATGGGATTGTAGCATCTCTGAGCAGCAGCAGTGCAATGCAGATTCCTGTGTTATCACAGCATCTCAGCCATGCCATGGGACAGTACTGTGTTAGATCTGAACTGCAAACATCTTCACTTCGCACATGATAACAGGAAATATGTGGATGCAGACAGAGATGATTCAGAGGTTATAGGCCTTTGGGCGGTCATTGATGCCCACCATCACCCAGCTGACATCTCTACTATGCAGAATAATTTCCTTTTTTAATAGTTATTCTGTCTGAAATGCACCATTGCTCTGATTTTAAAACCACCGAGGAGAATGCTTGCCACAGGAAAAGATGCATAACATATCCTTTTTCTACAATAACCAAACTCGCTATTGACTTATTTTATTAATGTTACTGATTTATTTATTAGATTTTGGTGTTTTGTGTCTTTTTTTATTTAGAAACATAGAATCATAGAATATTTTGTGTTGAAGGGACCTGAAAGATCATCCAGTTCCAACCCCCCTGCCATGGGCAGGGACACCCCACTAGATCAGGCTGCCCAAGGCCTCATCCAACCTGGCGTTGGAAAACCTCAGGGACGGGGCATCCACAACTTCTCTGGCAAACTGTTCCAGTGCCTCAACACTCTCGTGGTGAAGAAATCCTTCCTCATGTCTAGTCTAAATCTGCCCCTCTACAGTTTATACCTATTGCCCTTAGTCCTATCACTACAAGCCTTTGTAAACAGAGATGGTCCTCGATGCCTAGGAACATATCTGTCTACAGTGCTACAAAGTTGTAAGAGGGACTACTATTTGATCCTATAATATTTGATTAAAACCTTGAGATGCCATAAATAAAGTAGATCTAATGACTTCCAAGCACATTAATTTATTAATTAAGGCATGAGGATGAAAGATGGATAGCCTATAGCTTCTGTCTCCATACCGTGAAAGCATGTATTTGTCATGGCCTCAGCCTTCAAAAAGATGAATGATGATTCGGACACTTTTGGAAAGAAGCAAAAGAATTAAAAAAAAATCTAAATTCTAAATATCTTTTGGAGAAAATATTGAATGTGTCTTGAAGAAAGTCTTGTTTGCCTTGTTGCCAACAAAAGCTTTATACAAGAGCAAGACATAATTATGGCTTCTTTTCCCCCCATCTGCCTCTCCTCCAAATTACTAACAATTTTTCTTTCCTCAGAAATAGTAGCCCAGAATTTTTGCCAAAGAGAAAGAAACGGGAAAGTCTATGCTACTTCTTTTCATCTTTTTTTCAAGTTAGTCACAACACTTGGTCTTACCTCATTACCTCTTCTATGTATAACTTTTTATGAACGGCTGAAACAAGAAGAGTGCAATGACAAAAAAAAAATGCAGCTATTAGAAGAAAATATTTCTGCTTTGATTAGAGTATTGAGTCTGACACAGCCTGGAAGGCAGATAGAAGTGTCTCAAATAGACATTTGTCTTTTGAAGGGCTGGAAAAATATTTTGAACAATTCATATTGGTTATTCAGTATAAAAGATGAGTGAAATATGCAGATTGTGCCTAAAACATACTTCTAAAAACATCAAAGAAAAATTCACCTGGTTACTGAAATATTGAAGTTACTATCAGTTGCAACTAAATGCAATGACAAGCTCTGGGCACTCCAAATCCATTCCTGACCTTGTCAGGCCAGTGACAGCCAGCGCCTATTCTCCTTGAGTCTTCTGTTTTCTGGACTGACAGACTTTGCTGCTGCCTCATGTATTATTCAATACATAGCAGGGCCGAATGAAATAAATTTAAAAGATCCCTTATAGAGGAAAACCACGACAGAAGAATAAAGGTTAATCGGAGAACCTGATATTTTTTTCCTATAATTTATAAAAAAGAAATTGCAGCTTTCATGGAGCTGGAGGTGTCTTTACTTGTTATTACAGGAACACCTTCAATTTTGCACATTTCTCCATGCTGACTCGCTGTCCGTGGGGTGCTTGTAGAACAGCATATGGTACACTGTGGACGTTTTTTTTTCCTACTACAGAACCATAGTATGGTTTTGTCAAGCAAGCGTTTTAAGGATCAACAGAAAACTTGGGAGTTTATTTTCTATGGTAGTCCAATTAGAGTTACCCTGCAACTCCCAGAGTATTGCTGTTCTCTGACCTGACACAGCTGTCAGGAAGTTGGAAGTGCTACTTGGTTAAATCGATACCAGATTGTCTTAAAAACACACACATGCAATATAGTATGGATCGTATTATTCTCTTCAAGAAGATCGATGAGTCTGTTCCATGTCTCCTCTACATAAAGGCCTTTATAAATTAATTTTGATTTAGGCATCTTGTCTGGTGTTGAATATTAGAGAAAATTGCTTTTATACTAAAAAGATGATGCAGAATATGTATATGAATCACACACAAATATTTGATGTACCAAGCATAGAAATATGTTTGCAGAAAGACACACATACTAACATATACAGCCTTTGTCCAAGTATGTACAACATGGAAAGTAAAAAACAGCTTTTACGTCTGTTTTTGTGTTTCTGTGTTTTGTGCAATATTTACATCTACAAGTCTCTAAAAATGCCCACTTGAACTTCACCTAGTGTGTATAGGCATTAGAATATTGTCATTGCAATTGATGGGAGTCTCGTTTGCTGAAACTCAAACGCATATTAAAAATTTTGAGTTTTCTCTGCATTTGCAGAACACAGGGCTACAAGATAATTTTGATGCAGTTATATACTGAGGATTTGGAAATTCAGTTCTAGTCAAACTTGTAGTCACACTGATCAATTATTTTTTTCTTGAGTCTTTGAGAGTATCTGATTTATAGTATATGAGATGCTACTTATACATATATGCACAGACACAGAGAACTCTATACCAGAAATTACACTAATAGGATCGAAGATCAGCTGGCAATACATGTTGGGCAAGAAAAGGAAGATATGACAACTTCAGCTAAGCCCACAGACAGAATCACTTGATTTTATCTCTGCACATCTTTAAAATCATGCTCTGTGAACATTGTTATGACAGGGAAAAACAAGATTTTTTTCCCTGTAAAATTAAATGTCACTCTTGATAGCATAATATCTGAAACATCATCCTTCCAAGTCCACACCAATACTTTACACAGAAAATTAAACTCTCTCTCTGTTTATTGAGTGGATAATGCAGTCTTCAAATGTGTGAGAACCCCTGCTAGGTGAGAAATTAAAAAAGAAGCACTATAAAGTCTAATGGTATGTATGAAATACAAAAAAGAGAGAAAAAGGTAACTTAATTGGTAATCAGAAGAAATCATAAAACTAATCATGCAATTAATGTCTTAAAAAGCCAGCATATGAGGTGTGTATAATTACCAGAAAACAATGCAGTGATGGTTTCAAGGATTAATGAATTAATGATTGTTGGGGGAAGGAGGATTTGATCTGCAATTTTATATGTTAGCTTTAAATCCATGTTAAACTATTACTTTGCTTTGGTTACAGGGAATGCCCTCACTTTACACACAGAATTTATCTTTGAAATTAGTGAGGTTTTAACTTTAAGTTTAAATTGTTTGCCTAGAGAGAGAGGCAGGTGTGTTTCCTTTTCCTTCATATAGCTCCCCATGCTCCCCTCTTGTTCATGAGAAAGCAAAACTCTGCAAGAGAAAGAGTTTGTACAGCACATACATCCACACGAAACAAAGTGCAGAGAAATCCATCAATTGCAGGTGTTGGAATAAACAAATATGATAACATACATAAATATTTGTATTTTCTCTTTAAAATGTAAAGTGCTGCACCACATATTATCAATTGTCCACTGTTTTGTACACACATTAAAAATAAACTTGTGTTCTGGTGCTGATTGCTAATTTACTGATGATCTTATATATCAAGATGTTAATTTGTTGATAAAAGAAGGTGACTGAAAATTACAAATTATTTAAGACTGTTGTACATCAAAACATAAGCATTCCTTTGATTTATTTGCCAACTACAAAGATTTCAAACCATCCTATGGTAAGCATTGGTCTTTGTTCCTCTTTTTTTTTCTGATATGGTAGGGTGGATGAAAGGATTAAGGGGTTTTTTTGTGACAGCAGAGTCCTGTAATTCAACAACCTCCAAGGAATGGCTGAGAGGATGGCCCAGTGGTGAGAGAGCTGGCTTGGGTCTGGGGAAACCTCGGCTACCAGACACTACCTCAGGGCTAACTCAGCCTCTCCATGACTCAATTCCCCATTTGTAAGTGAAGGATACACATTGCTTCCTTACCTTGGTGGACTCTCAGGAAAGTAAATGCCTTAAAGACTGCCAGGAAGCTGGATAATATCGTATAAGCAGACAGCTAAGTAGCGCAGGTAGAAGCTTTAAATATTACATGGCTGTCAAATTAGAGATTTTAAACTAAAAAATAAATGAGTCCTTGTAAAATGTGCCACTATTAGAAATGTAAGCCCTTTCTATGAGAAATTTGGCAGAGGCTGGGTTCCCATAAGGCCTATGAGCCATGGTGTTCTGGGACTGCTCACAGGTAGTTTAGCTGTCAGTGCACTCCTCCCTTAGCCCCCAGGTAATTCTCTCAGTTGGGAAAAGGAGCAAAGTGAGGAAAGAGAACAAGACAGAACAAAGAAAAGGAGGTACAGAAATGAGACTGAGAGGAAATTAAGTCAATTCCCAAGTCTGTTGCTGACTTTCCATGTGGGCTTAGATGCTCACAGTTCATTTCTACGCTCCAGCTCCCAGCTGTAACAGTGATTATAATACTTGGCTGCACCTCAGAGGGGTTCCCAGCATCCCTCCATTAACAGCTGGGAGCCCTCACACCATAGAAGTGAGGGTGGCTACAAGACAGGCAGAGTTAGTATCACATGAGAAAATGATGTCTGCAGATATCTGCATGTTAAGAACTGGAGCAAAGCTGTATAACAATAGCCACTTTGTATTAAAGAGCTACTTACATATGATAAGATCCGAATTCCCTAAATCCAGCATGATTCAGCCACTGGTTACTGCTGCATCATTCCCAGGTATTTACAGGGCATCACCAGAGTGAATGGAACCATCACACCCAGTGGCTGAGGCACAAAAAGTCTGCCACTTGCCCCATAGAGTCAAAAAATGTTTCCAGAGGAAGAACTGTGACTTTTTGCAATGCTTTCTCTTCCTTCAGTGAGTTTGGGACTGGTTTTGGTGGAAGCTAGAGTCTTACAGCATTTGGATATTTCTAGATCACTTATTTTCTATTTTGCTGTTACTGGAGGTCTGTGACCCATTGTGTGAGACAGTGACTGCCTTGTCATCCCAGTGAAGTCAGTGTCACAAGGCTGCTGGGAGGGCTGGACAGGATTATATTTTGATTTGGCATAGTAATGACTTCACTAAACTTCTCCACTGAGAGCAAACACATGACCTTGTCTGATTTTGCATAGAGATGGGCTTCTGCAGTCCTTTGAAATCACCATTTGGGTCATGTAAATAAGAACTACCTTTTCCTCTCTCTGCTAGACTCAGAGGTGATACTTGGAGACAAGACAGACATATTTTAAATCACTTTTTAGGAAATAAAATCAGCTCAGATATCCAAGACTTTTTCCTGGAAATATTTCAGCTGGGTCTGCATCAAATTGGCACAGGCTACAAATGGAAAGATTCCTTAATTCATTGTATCAATACAGAAATTGTTTTTGCATAATTTAAAAAGGAATCTAGATTTATGCTGTACCAGTGAGTGGGAAAAGAAAAACTGACATTCCAATTTCTATCAAAACCAGCTACCCCTTCATAAAAGAGAATGCAGTTGAACAAAAGATATAAAAGTACTTGACTGGACAGGTCCAAGTCAGCTGTCTTAAAAATGAAAACCTGATGCAGTGGAGCATACATAGAGATATGATTTCTTGCACCGTTTGCTATTGTCTGTACCTATGAAAAATGAATGTTCAGTATCGCTGTCCACTATTGGGATGTTCCTACTCTCTATTCCCACTTTGCATAAGTGGGAGTAACTGTCTATGAAACAGGGCACTGGAGGGATTAGCCTTTGGAAGAGAGAATGTCTGAGTTTATTCCAAAAACTGGGATGAAATCAGCAGTTAAAAAGATAGGCACCGTTCTGCAGATGCTAGGAGTTGCCTCAGTTTGGAAGGGAGGGTTGGTTGGATAGGGGGAAGCTGAGACTAGAAGATTATCTTTGTATCTTTCATAGATAACTTTCAGAAAGAAATACTAAATTTTTTAGATTCACTTGCAAAATGAAGAAATCCAGGAACAGAGCACTACTGGGTAGCGCACTGGGATTATCAAAACCAAGAGTACTCCTGCTGTGATAGCTGTTTCGCTGGCTATGATAAACAACATGGTAAGGATCACATATAAGTTGGTTTTCACGGAAACATCTCTGGGAATCCTCTTATCTGGACCTGTGAAAAGATACTCTGTCACTGAATTTCTGTTGAGTAGTTTCTGTCTCTCTCTCTGACAGTTTTCTCTTTAGCATTCTGCAGGATAAATGTGTTTTCCTACATTTATAACATCTATGTACAATAATGGAATCTGATCAACACTGGGAACTATTCTTTTCTTAATTACCAAATAAAATTTGAGACATGGATTACTCAATCTTTAAAAAACATAGGAGTGACCATACTGTGTTAGACAAAAAATGCACGTAGTTCAATATTCTGCTTATTGTAGCAGCCATTAGTGTGTACATGGAGAAGAGTATAAGAGTAGCAAGTCATGACACTTCCTCATGTAGACCATGTTGTGCTCTCTCCCAGCCTCCGTTCTGTAAATCAGCAGGATTTAGGTTGGAGGCTGAAGGACCTTGAGGTCTTCTATGGACACTATCTGATCTGAAACATGCCTTGGCAACGCATGACATGAGTGCATCTAATCATGCCTTCAAGCAGAGGGGGAATGTGTATTACTCCACAAGACATTGTAGAGGCATCTCATTTAAATGGCCTTCATATAACGAACCTTGGGAACCTTTAGTCTAGTCAGAACCACCTTAACTGTTTTCAAGATAAAGATGTGACAAAGATATAAAGGAAGTTGTAATACTTTTGCCTTGATCTTGCCTAGTAAAAGGGCCAGGAAGATCCAAATTTTTCAGTCATAGTATGGGTAGAGATTTGGTTGCAAAGCTTTTTCAAGGGGAGCTTGAATACAATATTTAGTTCCCAAGCATAACAACTGTGTATTCCCTTGAGATGAGAAAGTAATGTAAGGAAAGGCTGAACCAACAAAGCAATTGTTCCTGTAATTCTGCAGTGGCTGCCTGTCTCCTCCACATCTGGCAATGTGACACAAAGATATCCAAGAAATTCAATAGAGTTATGCTTTGTGCTGATCATCCATAAATTCCATAACAATTAACTCCATCATCTTGACGAATTTGCCTTGTCAAACAACATCAAGAAAATTCAACTTCTAGAACTAACAGGAAATCTCTAAGCAAAAGTATTTTAGAGGCATTAGAGTCATTGACATCACTCAGAAATAGCAAACTTGATAAATTTTCCTTTTCAGAAAATTTATTAGACTATCAAATTCCAATTGGATATTTTGTAATCAGAAAAGTTACCATTTAAATTTTTTTTAAAAATTAAAATTAACTTAAGTGAATTCATTCTTAAATTATAAACATGGAAATAAATGTTTTAATAAATCTTTTAATTAATATGACTAGGTAATGTGTGAGATGGAAAAATAGATTACCAAAATTTCCACAGTAATTTATGTTATATATTTTAAAAATAAAGCTTTATTTTCAAAAATGCTTGACTTCCAAGTCTCACATAATTCAAATTGTAGCTTTGAGTGTTCACTAGCCTTGAAAATCAAATTGCAACGACACAGGCAAAACACCGAGCCTCAAATCAAATCTATTAAAAATGAAAATGTTCTTTTGAATCTCTAGTAAGTGATGAATCTCTTGGTAAGAGATGAAAATAAAGCTTTTAGCACATTGCAAAAGAATTTCTGAGTCCCCTAACTACAAATACTCAACCATGGCCGCAAGACTACCCTGACCCCTCTAAGCCATGTTCTGCTTTAGCGTATGCTAACTTCTTTCGTGTGAGTTGTTGCTTAAGACCATCTTTCCTGATTGTATTTTTCAAAGCAATTCAGCATGATTCTATCTTAAATGACACCCAGAGAGTGACTTAAAAATTAATATGCCAAGTAAAGCAGGTAAACTAAATCACCTCTTAAATTAAGAAACCAGATCCTTTCTATTAGAGCATAAACGTAATTCAAAACATTGGTCTTAATAACTCATGCTCTATTAAGGAAAGAGCAGGTGGATTAGCGTTGCTAATGCTGAATTGATATTACAGAAAAATATGAGAATCTTAGGCTGCTGTATAATGTACTTCAGTTGCTTTCTAGCTGTACCATCAGCATTTAAATAATGAAATTACATTCCTATTCATGAGCCACACTCTTCTGAATTAAAGATACATATTATAATTATTTTTAGAAATTAAGGGATAATGTTTATTCCCAGTGGATTTTGTTCTTTTTTTTTAAACTATTATTATTAAAATAGTTTGTTCTTAAACATTATCTACCAAACTGCAGGAAGCAGAGCAAATATCTGCTCCCTGAGTCAGTAATCAAACATGCTCTTTGCATTAGCAGGTTGGGTGAAAACAGAGGACGAGCTGGAGTCAGTATCAGGCACTGAAGTGCCCTATCATTAGAAGTTCAAAAGTGTCACTTCTGGGACTGCAGGCAGCTTTGTTTAACACTGTTTTAAAGTTTTTATTTTCATCTTTTATGCTCACAGACCTGCACGGTAAAGCTCTTGTGCATAGCTTGCTAGCTGCTCAGCATCCCTTCCAGGCAGAAACACTGAAAGGTTTGTCTCCTACCTGCTCCACAGACCAGAATTCAATCTCAGTTTCTGCCGAATTACTGTTGTGAGCCAGTAGCTTTCACTCTGTCACATTCACAGAGCTGAGGATGGAAACACTCTTTTGCTGAGCTATGTGCCAATTTTACAGGTTTTTGCACTTTGATGGTGAAACTGTAGTATTTAAATAAAGACTGCAAAGCAAGGCTGAAAGCAGATTCCTAAAGGATGGTGCATAACATCCAAATGTCATATCTCCATAAATTATGAAAGTAAATTTATCACAATGATCATTTACTCATAGAAATTTCCTGATTACCTGTTGAGTATTTCGAACTTCTCGGTATTCATTCTCTTTCCTTTTAGACAAACAAAACCTCTTTTAAAATACAGATAGTATTTGCATCTAGCTCTCTTTTTCACGTTGGGCATATGTAAATGATGTATTTAGTTATAGAACAACTGAATGAAATTGTTAAGGAGATTGATAAATGCCACAGGAGGAAAAATCTCTATACTCTAACCTGCAATATAAGATTATTTACTTAGGTAAGCCTATTTTAAAGTGCCTTGTTGAAGATCTATAAGAACCCTGTAAGAAATAAACTCCAAACCTGGATACAAACTTGCTCATCTTTCACTTCAATAGGAATACCAGTTCAGACAAATCTCGATGTTTATTCCTCTTGATTAAAAATAAAGAGAAAGCAGAAGTAAAAATCTCTACAATTGGAAATGTCTCCAGGAGGAATTCTTTATTTAATAAGTTAACAGTACGGTCAGAACAGGGCTGCCTTCTGACTCATCATCACCCATGCCAAGAAGATGTAGTTCTAATATCACAACATTTTTCATTAAACATCATTGCTGATACTGAGGGTTGACATAAATTGTTAGGAATTTAACACTGGGATGGATACAGAGTTAATGATCTTGCAGATAATTTACTTGAGACAAGTTCTTTCACAGGGAATACGGTTTTCAAGAGGAAGACCACGGAGAGTTTACCAGTGAATGTGAGATGTAGGTGCTAGGGCAGATGCTGCTTATGTCTGCTAGGCAAGAATTTGTGTCTGAGTGCACGATACGTATTTCAGATAAACCATTCATTAATTAAATATATGAATATTTATATACTGATATACATTTATATATTTATCTGCTTATATTTCAAAATTAAATATAAATATGTGCCATTTGTATCTAGAATATCTTGGTTTTGGGAGGGATTTGGCTATGTAGGCTCTGTTCTCAAAATTTTGCACTTAGGTGCTCAGATTGGTAAAACAGATGTCTAAAAAAAGGGCATGAAACCTGCTGTTACCCAACGCCAATAGCTACAGAGCCTCTCAGCTCAAAGCTTTTGTTGACTGTGAAATGTGGCACTAGAAGAGAATCAGATATGTAATAAAATACTCTCTGGGAGCTAAAACTCCTTAATGTAGTCGGTGTTAAATAATATACTTACATCATATTGAAAAATAATATGGCCAGGTACAAAAGAGCCGTGCATGGGAAGTCGCCACTTAAATAACAAGGCAGTGCTCCCTTGCCCGTGGCCCAGGGTTGTGTGCACTCTCCTGGGGATGACAGGGAGGCTCCATTAAAAATGTCATTAGGAACTCTGTATCTGCCTGCTAGAATTTGAAAACAATCAGGAAAGGATAAAAAAGGATATGGGAATATGGGAATGAGGAGTCTTTGGTCACACCTTTGGTCTCATTGTTATCAGCTTAATGTAACAAATAACTTCACATATCTTCAGGCTGCTGCCTGAAAGCCGCCTTTGATAAGAACAAAAGGAAACCACCTCCCTGTACTTTGAAGCAGGGCTCACATCCAGTACAGTCAGTTAAAAAGCTAATGAGGCAGGGATGTAGCAACAGCTCCTTTCACTGGACTGATCAACCACTTTATAAATGAACATAGTACTTCTTTACGAGAGATCCAAGCATGATAAAATAGTCCTCAACTCAATCTCCAGCTAAATTTCCCCCTCAAAACACCAAGAAAGAGATGAATGATTTAAAGTTGCTGTGGAGCTGTCTGCAAGAAAGATTCAGGCACATGAAAAATGCTGGTTTTGTGAAGAACAGCAGCTTCCATGGTGTAGCACCACTCTGTGGTCCAGAGCTGCTGTTTAATAAATGACAGCATAGATCCTGCTGCAATCCTTTAGAAAAAATTCTTCCGCTAGAGAAAACACCATGTATACGTGCAGTGATAACCACACATTACAGAATGAAGCATAAATGGATCATATGGCAAAAATCTATCTGTTGTACCGGCAGTTTGTGTTTAATTCTGTATGACGAAATATCTCAGAAGTCACATAAATCATTTTGTCATTCTAATCCAACCACTATGGTCTCTATTCAGAAATTCTAGCAGCTGTCTTTTAAAGTGTCTTTCCCAAGAGTAACAAAATCTGACCCCTTTAATGAGGTCAAAGCTTAAGATGACTAACTACTAGTCGATGGTAATTATTGCCCAGTTACAATTACCAAAATTCAACCCTTGCACCCACAAAGCACTTCAAATTTTACAAAACTATAAATGGATTGTTCTTTAATTAACTTATATGTGTTGATATGGACTGGTCTTATGTGATGCATAGATATGTTGGGTGCATGGAATAGGAGTTACAGTAAGAGCACAAAGTTTTTATAAAACTTGTAATATATTTTTATCCTGAGTTCACAGTAGAAATAAATTATTTTGCACTTTTATCTCTTTGTGAATTCACATTGCCCTCAGAGCTATTAATTACAAATCAAGTCCCACTGAAAAACACAAACAGAACAAAGCTTGTTCTAGCTTTCAGAAAGTCCTGAATCTGAAACAAGTTATACAAAACATAGTCTATGCTTTTAAGACTACCAAAGGCTGTGTGTTGGTTATTTAAAAGTCAGACTAATGTGCTAGTTCACACTGGAAGAATCCCAGGGGAATCCCTGGAAAGACCATGGAAATACAACGGACAGGTACACAACTGCCTTCCAACAAGGCCAGCTCTGTTGAATAGCGTGTTGGCAAGCAAGGTTATACTTTTGCTTTTAGGAAATTCGCTGACTGGTGTTTTCGGCTTGGAATTAAGCCACAAGAGTGAACCAAAAGGAGCGGGGAACTATAGAAGAGCTGTTCCTTTTCCTTGTCTTTCCCTTGTATGGAAGGACAGTTGGGTGCAGTAGACTTTCTACTATCTTTTATCCTAATGATCCTAATGCATTTGTGCGAGACCTAAATCAAAACAGGTCTTCCATTGAATGTTCCATTTTGAATCAGAACTGTTGTTGGCACACAGTCCTGATCTTCTTCAGAACTGGAGGCAGGCACAGAGCACTGAGCTCTCTTAGTGACTGTGTCCAGAACAACACTAGTCAATTGTAAAGGGCCAAGCAAGACTACAGCACACTCACCCAAAGCCCCTGGTGATTCACAGAGGCTAAGTAGCTGGAGGGAAGTTTAAATTTGTTTGTCAAGGTAGCTCACACCAGCCAGTCCATGAGGTAGTGGGAAAGCCATGAAAATGAAGACATTCCTCACTCTGCACAAAGGCACAAGGCACAACCACTCTGTCCCCATAGGAAGAGAAAGGATGCTCTATATGATCACTGGTGATTGTCACCCCAAAGTCATCTGTGGCAGATGGATTTATTACATGCCATGGCTTTGATGTATGGCTTTGAGCATGGATTTGGAGCCAGTGAAGAACTCGTTATTATTTATCATATGGCAGACAGCAGCAATGCCAGGATCAGGATGGTTGTCCTAGGGACCCACCAAGATCACCAGCAGTCAGCAAAAGACTAAGAGCATAGATAACAAATCCTCTGAAAAGGTACGCGCCCAGGTAACACAAGCAAGTTTGTATTGGGAGCATCCAAAGGACGAAATTTTCTTACAGGTAAAGTAAGGGGTTCCACCCTTCTCCTTCAGCCTTCAAAAACTGGTTGATATTTTCTAACACTTAAGCTGGAACTGCCTATATAGAAAGGAAATCTCCCTGATAGTGTTGTCAACCACTCCGCTTCAGGCAGGAAATAGGAAAAGATGACTCCAGCTTCTCTTCAGCCAATGTTTTCATGATTTTTCAGTTGATTCTCCAGATGGTCCCAGGAGCCAACAGGCTTTGAAATATGATAGCAATGTGAAGAATCTTGACCACACTTTTCAGAAACAATTATGGAGGTCCGTAGGGAGGGGCATTACAGTCTTGGTTATTTGGGCCATAGGAAGAATAAGACATAGCTGACAGTTCACTTCTGTCTCCTCTTTTGGGCTCCAGGCTTCCAAATGCCGCACATCTGATGGGTGTCTAATTCACCTGGGCAGTACAAGAATCTCCTTTTCCTGCTAGCCTAGGGAATGCACACTTCCAAATTTCATAGTCACCATACAGAAGTGAGGGAGGATTTATTAGGTTTGGATGAAAAACTTATGCTCAAAGTGAAGAGATCTTTGTGAACAGAGTGCTTATTGTCAAAATAAAAGAGAAAAATGTATGGTTTTAGTACAAAGTTGTAAGGTGAAAAAAAAAGTAAAAAAGTAGCCCAAAGAAAAGTACTATGTAAAAGCTTGCGTCAAAATACTCAAAAGCTGCTGTGTACTTGAGCTAAGTGTAAGGCAGTCACCATGCACTTCTACCATGTTGTAAAACCTGGAATAGTGGATCATGAATGGGCTTCTATGACACTATTTTATCTGCAAGGCCTTTCCTCTTCCTTGGTCCTAGTATGACATGGGAGACATGGGCAGTCAGTCCTTCATGCAGGGTAAAATTTAAAATATAAGCAAAGTTACAGAAAATTGCACTGATCTCCTTTTGACACTTCGCAATTTTTCTTTTGGTAAAGTGCTTAAGTTGTAGCAATTGCCTGGAAGACATAAAAAATGATGGGGGAGGTGGAGAAAAGGAAGCACTTACTGCTAACTGTATACTGGAGAGATAAGCGCCAGTCATGATCTGACTTGATATTAATTTCTGTATGAGAAAAGATTTTCAGAAGAAATCAAATGCTAAACACTTGTATAAAATCGTGAAAAAGAGTAACCTCTGAAGTCATGGGCTATTAACTAATCACTATACTTCAACTAATGGCAGCATACAGTTGCTAGGTAACCCCTGATAAGATGTGTGCATTGGTTGCCTAAGAATTACTAGAGAAAAGTGATTCCCTCCGCCGCCACCACTGCCACTGCCACAACCATCTCTGAGTCAAACTGATTACATAGGATTTTCTGTTTTGACTGATTTTATAGGAGATAAATGCTGACTACATTGTGTTTAGACAGATGAAATCTGCACGCTAGTTGATAAAATCTAAAAAATTGCAATCACTGAAGTGCATTTGTTGTTTTTTCAATGGGTTCATTTACTCTTGACATCATAACACTGCATGCTGGAATTCTGAGTTCTCCGACTGATTTATTTTTATATACTGCATTATATTTCATAAGATGTGGAATCCAATGACTGGAAACAGACTCTGAAAATCAAAGAGGAATGGACACCTACTGGCAAATGTGAGCAGTGTTGCCTTTTTACTTTTTATAGTTTTTACTCTCTATTTCACGCTATCACATTAATGTGTTTGATGAAACCTAAAATTCAATACTATTTGAGCATTTTTTTCTTTATTTTGGTTCACTGAATTAATATTAAAATAAAAAGAATGCTAAGCCAATTCAGTAAACAGTTTTTGAAGAAATATTATACTCCCTCACTTGTTTTGAATAAAATAAAAACAGAACCAAGACTGAAAACAAAACAGAGAAGAAAAAGACAACCTAAATATGAAGAACTCTATGGAAACTGCTGGCAGAAATGATAGGTTTCATTATTTTTACTCAACTGTCTAGCATTCAGTATAATATACATACTCTGCAAACTATTTTAGCAAAAATACTTGCTATATCTCTAACAATGAGTCTTAATATTATTCCTTGCCTGGAAAATTAGGCAGTCTCAAGTGAATTATTCAAAAGGAATTAAGATAAATTAAAAGCTATTCCACTCTTCTGAACTTATGATTTTTATGGCATGTGTGAGTTGTCTCCCTCTTCTGGTTTATCTAGACAACTCAAGGGACCTACGACTGTTCAAACACATGAGGCTCCAGGTGTAGTGTGGGCATAGCCCAGTCAGCTTCTCTCATGTGTGTGAGGTTACATGGAGACTGCAGCATCTACCTACAGTTACAGATTTGCAACTGGACATTTGTCATGGATAGGAATTTACAAAACTTTGGTTTATCAGCAATTTAGAATTTATTATAGTAAGAGCGAAAAATTCATATTAACAATTATAAATTGATTGCCAAAGTAATTAAAAATTATTCAATGTGTGTGTTATAATCAAATTGGTCAGCAACTTAATCAGATTGAAAAAATAACAAGATATACTCCTATTTACTACACGATGTGATAAGATTTACTACATGATGTGATAAGTATATATGCAAGCACTGAGATATAGAGAGATATATGCATACAAAAATATATCAATATTTAAGCATAAGAGAAGTAGAGGTCATGACAAAGAGAAAGGGGGAGACTAGTGTGAAAAATTCCCTTTTGAGATTTGGTGAGAATACTCACATATAATGCACTAGCATTCCCAACAGGCAATAGACAGATCTCAAGGAATCTAGAAGATTTCTTGAGATGGGCAAGAATGATCAGATTCAACACATCAGCATTCCCAACAGGCCGTGACCTAAAGCCTTTCATTTGCTCTGTTAGCAAATGAGATTGCACATTACACCTGAGTGGTGTCCCAACTCAGGGGGATTACTGGTATCAGCCGGCTGCCACCCAGAAGAGAACAAAGGGCCTACATAAACACACACTTAAAGGGGTTTGAGATAATTGACTTTCATCTGATATTTGAATATTCATTTTGGTGTTTTAATATTCCCTTTGGCTGCAACTTGGAAGAAGTCATACTAATGGAACTTTCCACTAGTTGCTACAGCCCACCTCACTGGGGCCATGACCCGAGTATCAGGTGTTCAGGGCAGTGTGGCTGTTGGTCAATCTCTTTCTCAGGCAACAGCAGGGCCTCTGCCAGGGCACACAGGACCCAAAGAACACTGAGGAATGCCCAAGTGCCCTGTAACAATGTAATGATGGGCATTCTTTACACAGTATGCCTGGTTGAGATGATCGGTTATCAGCCCCCTTCTTCAGACAACTAGGGAGTTTTTTTCCCACTTATAGCAGTTTCAGGTAGGCTGAGGGACTACCTTGGTGCCCTATAAAACGGGAATTCTTCTCCCTAAAAAAGGTGTGTTCCACTGTATCAGATAATAGTCCAAATAAGGGAGACAAGGATGAAAGAAAGAACAAAATAAAATATGACAACATCATTATATTTCTCTTCTGAGTTAGATTTAAGGTTAGGGGACAGGGATTTCTACACTGCCAGAAGAGAAACACAGTTCCTCCATACACTCCAAGTGGCATGACTATTTTTGTATCCCAGTCACACATCTCCTCTGCTGGCATCAGCCAGGGCTCTTTCCATGGCATACATTGCTCACAGCTTGAAGCAACAAACTGCCCGACTATATTGAGAAACAGCTTGCTTTGTTTTTCTAATTTGGAAAACAAAGGCGCTCTGCAAGCTGTGCTAAACAGGAAGTCATACATCTTTAAGACAAAATAAAAAGGAAAAGAAAAGAAAGATCCTTTAGTTACAGTAGACACCTTTCTCTTTCCTTGCAAAATGCCCAGTCAGTGTGGCCACCTTCATGCCACTTTACACAACCAGCTGAAAATGAATGAAATATTCATTGTCTCTATCTTCAGAAATTAATATTAGGGAATTCACCACCTGTAAAGGAAGAGCTTCTGTACACTAGAAGAGGCCTTTTCTTCAATGGAGTCAACTACAAAACTAATGTTACTAAAGACTATTCATTGCATAGACCAGTAGGTCTCAAAGGATTGCCCTGAAAGGTAGGTTGACCATTGGGCCATCAACATCCAGCCTGGCCCAGAATAACATGGTCCAGCTTCATATGAGGTTTCATTTCCCCTCACACTCAGTCTCAATTCCTCTTTCCATGGAAATCCTTACAACAGAGGCACTTGCAGCCTCATTTCAAGAAATCACCTCAACCTAGTCTTGGAGACATGGAGCATAGGACAAACCTAATTATGGCCTTGCATGGCCTCTTAGAAGTGTAAAAGGGCTGGGAGAACTGCTGGGCTTTGATTAGCTGACTGCTCAGGCTCAGTATGCTCACACACTCTATGAAGAGAGACTCAGTGCTCAGTCAAGGATGGCCACAAATGGTTGAAGTTCACACTTGGGAATCCCTAGGACAGACTTATCAGACCAACATCTGAACATTATTTATACCATTCACATCTTCAGTCAATAGTATAGGATCATATAATTGTACGATGGTTTAGGTTTGAAGGGACCATGAAGATCATCCAGTTCCAACCCACCCTGCCATGGGAAGGGACACCTCCCACCAGACCAGGCTGCTCAAGGCCCCATCCAACCTTGCCTTGAACACTTTCATGAAGGAGTCATCCACAATTTCCCTGGGCTACCTGTTCCAGTGCCTCACCACCTTCACTGTGAAGAATTTCTTCCTAATGTCTAGTCTATATCTTTCCCCTTCCAATTTAAAGCTATTCTCCCTTGTCCTATCAGTATGTGCCCTTGTAAGAAGTCCCTCCCCAGCTTTCTTGTAGGCCCCCTTCAGGTACTGAGAGGCAGTTATAAGGACCCAGATGTAAGATCATGCACCTGGCTTTTTGAACCTCTTGACGTTCACACAGGCCCACTTCTCTATCTTGTTCAGGTCCCTCTGGATGACATCCTGACCTTCTGGTGCGACTATTGCACCACTCAGCTTGGTGTCATCTACAAACTTGCTGAGTATGCACTTGATCTCACTGTCTGTATCATCAATGAAAATATCGAACAGCACTGGTCCCAGTATTGACCCCTGAGGATCACCACTCATCACGGATCTCCATCTAGACATCAAGACATTGACTGCTATTCTCTGAATATGACCATCCAACCAATTCCTTATCCACTGATCAGACCACCCTTCAAATATGTACTTCTCCGATTTAGAGAGAAGGACTGCGTCAAAGACTTTACAGAAATCCAGATGGATTAGATCCATTGCTTTTTCCATGTCCATTGATGTGGTCACCATTATAGAAAACCACTAGATTGGTCAGGCAGGACTTGTCCTTGGTGAAATCATGCTGACTGTCTCGAATCACCCCCCAGCCCTCCATGTGCTTTAGCGTAGCTTCCAGGAGAATCTGTTCCATGATCTTCCCAGGCACAGAGGTGAGGCTGACAGGTCAGTAGTTCCCAGGGTTGTCTTTTCTACCCTTTTTAAAAATGGGCACAATGTTCCCTTCTTCCAGTCACCACGGACTTCCCCTGACTGCCATGACTTTTCAAATATCATGGAGACTGACTTGACAACCACATTGGCCAATTCCCCCAGGATTCTGGGATGCATTTCTTCAGGTCCCATATATGTTCAGGTTCCTCAGGTGGTCACAAACCTGATTTTCCCTTACCATGGGAGAGGTTATACTCCCCTGGCCTCCATCTTGCTGTTCATTGACCTAGGAGGGGTAAGGAGAGCAATCGCCAGTGATGACTCAACAAAAATCTTGTTGAGTATCTCAGCCTTCTCCTCATCTGTTTATATGAGGTCACCATTTTCATTCATTGGTCAGGGTATGCTTCTTTAACCTTCCTTTTCAGATTGACATACCTATAGAAGCCCTTCCTGTTATTCTTTGTTTCCCTTTCCAAGTTCAGCTCTAGCCTTGTGTTGGCTTTCCTGACCCCATCCCTACACAACCAGCCAGCATCCCTATACTCTTCCCAGGTTACCTGTCCCTGCTTGTGCACTGTGCAGTTCCCTCTTGATCTTCAGTTTGACCAGCAGGTCCTGACTCAGCCAAGCTGGCCTCTTCCCTTCCCTGCCTCATTTCCTGAGGGGACTGAGCACTCTTGGACTTTATGGAAAGCATCCTTAAATATTTACCAGCTCTGTTCTGCTTCTTTGTCCCTGAGCACTGTTTCCCAGGAGGTCCTACTGACTAACTCCTTGAAGTGCTGGAATTTTGCTTTCCTAAAATTTAGGGTCCTGAGTATACTCCTCGCCTGTCCCATATCCCTCAAGACCTTGAACTCTGCCAATGTGTGATCGCTGCAGCCTAGGCTGCCTCTGATCTTGACATCACTGCATTGGTAACCATCAGGTCCATGCCCTCGGCTAGGGGTGTCTGTTACCTGGGTTAAGAAATTACCTTTGATGTATCCTAGGAGTCTCTTGGATTGCCTAAGGCTTGCTGTGCTAATTTTCCAGCAGATGTCAGATTGTGATGTGTGGATTGTATAATGTATAGATTGTGATATCACAAAATTACCCAGTTATTTATATGACAGAATCCTCTTGACACCTCAGATCTAGTGGAGATCCAACCTATTCAATCTTAGCTTTTAAACAGAATCCCATTTAACTATGCAGGCCTAGCTTTTGGCTTTCTCAGTAATCAGTGATGGGAGACAGAAGGCAATTCCATTCATAGCTGGACCCTGCTGATTGTAGAGCTCAGTTGACTACACTGCTATCATACATGGTTCAGTGAAGTGTCTGTACAAGTATGTTAGGGGTGGATAATATTAGCTAAGAATAGACTTTTCTAATCAGTGAACTCAGATCTTACTGGAGGAGGTAAGGGTTCAGGGAAGTCTTGGAAATTGTGAACCAGTCTTTCAAGGCTCTGTAAAATGTCAGAACCAATCTTGTGAACTGGGAGCCTGGAAACTCTGTGCCTGCAATTTCTTGTTCTTCCAGTATCCCGTGAAATAGAGCTGGCATACAACTTCAGCAAATGAACCGGATTGTACCAAAGAAATAACTTACACACTTCATTCATCTTCTCAGGAAAACGATCCGGCAACCCTCTGAGTATACGCTAATCTCTCAGGTATTTAGCATGAGGAAATCCAGCCTTGTGGTTTTCCGTACCTGTTACATCATGGTAATTAATAATAAAGGTATTAGACATTGGACATGCCAGCAAGGAATAGACCCTGCTCTGAAAACTTGAGTGGGCTGAGTAGGAGTGCTGGATTCATACTCTACAAATAAAGTGTTTTATGACAGAAGAATTCTATGGTTCCACCTCTGCTGATTCAGAAAAGACACAGTTGATACAATTTTTTAAAGTCTGACTTGTGGACTGATGGCAGGTTTCTAAGACTATGTTTTTTATTAAGAGCAGGTGCCAGTACTATATATTGTTATGCCATTGTATGTAATAAAGATGACTGCCTTATTCCATTCCTTGGACATTATTTGCATCCCTAATCAGACACAAAATATGGCTGAGCAAATCTGGGAGTCCCCAGGATTAAGAAGAAATTTCAGCAGAAAGTTAATTGCTTGAAATGTATCGAGTTGCCATATTTTGTTTATTTCCTGAGATTCAATTACGAAAATTGCCAGTCTGCAACTCCAAATTGCATGACAACTGTTGAACTTACAGTCTCACAAGAATAATCACCCCAGAGCACAACAAAACACACATTGTTCCACTACCATAAATTAATATAAGCTACCAGTAATTAAAAAGAGCAGAATAAAACCCACACCTCCTTTATTCTCTGACTGCTACAATGAAGATATCATCCTATTGTCTCTTTTGCCACCTTGATTGTTGCAGGTTTTTTCCTAGATGTGTTGGGTACAAACATGGTTTCACTTCACAAAATTTCTCTGTGCCCTCACCAGTCTGTTCATCCTTGTCAAATCAGGATTTCACACATTGTTTTCTGCACATTCCCTAATCTTAGCGGAAGTTTCATTTCCCCAGACCATTGCCATCGGCTATTAGTCTGGCACAAAACTCAAGCTCAAAATGAAAAAAATAAAACAGAGAAAAGGCAGCAGACACGGCTACTATTGCTCTGCTTTCTCTTGTCAAACAGAATATGCTTAATAACACCTTTGTTATTGGTGAGGCAGAGACACAACCAAGTGCACCTCGTCATGCCCTACGAATATTACCTGTTCCTGAAATATTCTATATCCGCTCATTATGTTTCCAAAGTTCACCATGGCAATAGATGGAAGAAAATTTCATTGTCTAATGGTTACAAAACAGCAATAACATGGCATTAGCCACTATGGATGTTACTGACCAACAAAGTCACAGACAACTATTGGATCTGCTCCAAGCTTTAACTGTTGAATCCAAAAGACCAAAGTCTTCAAATGACAATTCAAAATGTCACACATTAATAATTAATTTTTTTATATTATGGCATCCTCATAAGATCTTAGTTATCTGACAGGCTGTTAGAATCTTTGCCTACTTGGTATCAGCAAAGTAAAGAAGTTGAGGTTGCTTAGAAAAGAGATAAAATTATTTTGCATGACAAGACAAATATGTTTTAAAATGTAATGAAATCCTGTCAGTTTGTTTAAAAAATTTTATTGGCAGATTCTAGCTTCAGCAGGTGAAGAACTCTCTTCTCTGGTTCTAGAAAAGAATGATTTTCCTTTTAGCATTCAAATTTGCATGCCAATATACTTTGCATCTAATTTACATACCATACTGTATCACAGCCACTTTGTGTCTTATTGTAAAATCCAAGATCAGCTCCTAGCATTTCACAGCTAGGATTATTGAAACAGTTTGTTAAGTCAAGTCTGAAGATAAGCTTTCATCCTGATGCTCCTAGAATTGCATACTAATGGATAGGAAAGGTAAGCATCTGGTTCAGGCACTGGATTAGGCTTTGGATCCAGTTCCAAATTTCATACAGGCTTGTTTTCAAATTTGGACAATTTCATTTAATATCTTTATAACTCAGATCCTTATTTGTAAAATAAGAAAATGATAATTTTTATTCACTTTCTTTTCTAATCTTGTCTTTTGAGTGACTATCTGTAATCACTCAAAGGCATAGTCTTCCTATCACGTTATGTGTGGGCAGGTACCCAGTGAGATCCAAATCCTGTGTGGAAAGCATTACTGTAATGCTTCTGTTAATCAAAACTACTCAGACTTTTTTTTCAATTAAATGATTTGTACAAAGAAATATCAATTTTCTACGGTATGATTTTTTTCATAGATGAACACAAATTTTAGGGAAACTTTGAATAGGGATTTTTTTTCATATCAAAGGCATGATTTTTTTTGTTAGCGTTTAGGTGACAGAAAGCTTTACCACCACCTACAGTTTAGCATCAAGCACTCCTATGGGAAACCAAAGTTGAAGCCTTCACTTGCCTGACTCACAGCAAGGATCTTAATATGAACCAGGAGCTATGCTGAACACCTACCTGTCCTAGGTTCTCATAAACTATCTGGCATATTAAAATACCTACATAAAATGAAACAATTCCAGGAGGCTGCTACCTTGTGTAACTCATGAGGTTTAGCCTAGGTAGAAAAGCAGTGCAGAAAACCAGTTTCCCTCCTTCAGCACGAGGACTTACACTACCGTTCTATCCTGGGTCTCAGTTGTTGTGCTTCTATTATGGAAAAACTAGGAAAAGATTTGATATCATCCAAATGGGATGCAGCACGCAGAACCATATCCTGTTGAGCACTGCTAGGTGTATACATGTTGCTTTTGTGGGGAAAATCAGAGTGCCCATCCTGAAGCTGCCTGTGATACTTCAGCAGTGTGAAGGAGCAGCACCCTTCAAGAAGGTGACAGGAAATGGGGCCCAGGACCACAGCTGAGGGCCATGAAGCACCTGAAGCCTCATCCTTACCTGTGACAAGAACCTAAGGACATTACTTAACACAAAGTAACTTCTAGTGGGAGGTGTCCTTGACCATGGCAAGGGGGTTGGATTAGATCATCTTTAAGGTGGCTTCCAATGAAAACAATTCTATGATTGTATGAAACAGCTAAAATAGGTTGCAGAAATTAGTGATGTGAGTACTTATGCTGTATTGGATGTATTGCTTACAAGTAGCACTGCATTTCTTATCTGTAGATACTACCTTCTTAATGCTTCTCTAATCAGCAGATTGTCATCATATTCTTTCTACTTAAAACAAACTCAAATCAACATTTCAGTACCATAGAATCACAGAACGTCCTGAATCAGAAGGAGCTCACAAGGATCATCGAGTCCAACGCCTCCCCCCACACAGGAAACACCCCAAATTCACACCATGAAGCTACTACATGAAACTGTAGTAGAAACTACTGTAAATAATTCGATCTTCTTTTTTTCCTAAATATTCACCTATTGCAGCCAAAAGTACTTGCTAAATATGAAGAATTCCCAATTATGTCCACAATGAAACAGTTATTATTTACACTAAAATTAATAGCAAAATGTATAAGAAGGTGAAGTGAATAAAGAACTTAGATCAAGCAGCGTTGCCTAGCTTGAAGACTGCTGCTCTTCTGCTGCGGAATATGATGAACTTCACAGAGTCAATTTAGCATCTTGGGAAAAGGCAAAGAGTGAAAACGCAGCCCTGGTCTAAGCAACACTCTGGTCAAGTGGGTAACAGTTAAGAGGGATCATTAATATTCTCAGGGTATATCTTGCTACCTGTGCTAGCGAGATGAATGAGAAAATCTTTCTGTTATGAATACATAATACCATTTCCCAGAAAAATACCTAACTACCTTATATTATCTGGCACCTGTGTATCAGACACCTGTATGCTCCTGAACACCCATCTGCTATATGTACTACATGCATTTTTTTTTTTTTTTTAAGCTTGGCACAGGAGTTGATTAGAAAGATAAAGTCTCTGAAAAACATTTTGGACAAAGATGCCAGCACAGATTGTACAGTAAAAGATATCAGGTCTGTCAAAACATGCACACCACACTCTGCAGGCTGCTTACACTTACATCTCAATGATTTCTTGCACAAAATTACTGGAATTCTGAAATAGTGCAAGCAATATCTCCATATTTTTATTTGGTAGAGATTTGATAATGGAAGGATGCAAACTCCTCAACATGCTACATTTGTATTCTAGCTCTTTTTCTTTTCTTGGCCAGCAAGAATATCCTTTCTTTCAGAGCAGTCCCTGCTTATCTTTCTTTTCTACTCTCCTGCTACAGGCAATTTAACTGAATGCTGCTGATATGACTTCTGCCCAGTTCCAAATCTAAAAAAGAAACTTTTTGTATGACCAGTTCTCCAGGAATTGAAAAAACTCACTGTTGGCATTCTGAGTTTTAAAAGGATTGAGTCACCCATTGACAGTGTTTACATAGTGATAAGTCATTAGATGAAACTGTCTACTGTCCAGTAGCACTCACAACTCTGCTAGGATCTCAGGAAACACAATACCTTTCCATTAAAGGATATGCTTAAATATATATATGCAGTTATTTGTAAGATCAGGACCTTAATTATATATATAATATTAAAAAAAGTCACATAACCCCAAACAAGTACAAGAAAGGACACGAGATCATGTACAACTACTGAGTTTAATTTAATAATAATAATGATGATGATGATGATGATGATGATGCATGCCAAAGCAAATGCTGCGTTTAGGATGGACTCAATTTTCATATTAGTGTAGTTAATATAAGTATCATAAAATATTTTTTAAGTGAACATTTTAACAGAGAAGTATATGAATTGAACGCATTAACTAACATAGAAAACATACTATTCTCACTTTTGGAGAAACTTTGATAAATTTTATTCACATGATGCAATTTTTATGTTTTATGTTCTCCAGCTGGTAGCTGCCTGACTTCCATTCAGTGCGCAGCACACAACACAGAAGTTAGCTCTTCAGATTGTGCATATGCACCCACAGATACATAGATACACACACAAAACCCTAAAGCAACATACTGTGCTTATCTTCTTCCCATTTTTAGATCATACATATTTTGTTAAGCTTCATGCAGAGTGTCTTCTGATTTATGGTAATTGTCAACAAAAGCAAAAAATGCCGACGATTTTAACCCTGCAGTACTGAGGGTTTAACTGGGATAAAATTAAAATCTTTAGGGGGGAGAAAGAAACTCCACAACACCCTAAGCCACTGGGAGCTCGACCCTTGAGATGTTGTCAATTTTTTATTTTATTTTATTGCTTGTTGTCTGTAGAAGCAGATGCCAGCAGCAACATCTGATGTACTGGACACCTCCGTGTTATCCCAGCATGCTCATGGCCTGGAGGACTTAGAGTGAGACTAATTTCCATATCAAACCCAATTTAGATGAAACATCTTGGTTTAAAAAAAAGAAAAAAAAAAAGCCAGTGCATCAATAGCCCCTTGATTAGATTTTCATCTCCTGAGCAGACAAATATGAATATTTATTACCATGAATGCAGATTTCCCTCTTTCCATTGCTCTGATCTTGAATATTACCCACTGCTAATTTTTATGAAAATTTGGGCAACATAATGTTTTCACATAAACTGACAGTTCTTGAGATAATCCCGTTATTGTTTGGTGGGAAATGACAGTTTCCGCTTATTCATGTGTTAACGAGGGATTAAATATTGTTTTTCATCACCATAATCTAAGATGGACTGGAAATTAAAATTCGAACATTGTGCATTAGCAGTGCTTTGAGGACCAGAATTTGTTTGCATGCACTTAGTAAAGATCTGTAAATTAACAGTTTAACAATGAAGTGAAACTGTATCATAAAACCAGGGCTGACGTCTGTAAAATGAAGTCATTACTCTACCTGCTAAAGGTAAAGAGCCAGACAGATAGTTTGCAAAATGACATCCCTTTGCAAGAGCAAAGTGCACAATGAACTGTTGTCAGCTGCAATAGTCCTTGGGCATTAATGGACTGGGTAATTTTTCTAAGGCACAGAATGATGTCCCTTTTCCTTGTCACAGGTTCTGATAGTCAAACACTTCATATGCCCAGATCACACTGAAAATACACTCTGTGACAGATCTATCCATAGCTTTAAAAGCAGTGATACTGACCCAGGAGCTGTTTCCATGCGTGCCAAAGTGCTGTGCTCATGCTCTATCCAGGTCTTGGTGTGCAGTACATGAACACATATAATTCTTCACTGAAATGGGTATTTAGCTGGAGTTGCAGCGTACAGCACAGTTATAGGATCAGTTATCTCCTTGATGCTTGTGAGGCATCAGAGATACCTACACATTCTAAAGTGAAAATAGAGACCTGTTGGTGACATTCTGCAGTTCAAGAGCCATTATATTGCTGCTTCTACTGAAGCTTTGAGTTATGAATTCAGTTAAGCAGGTTTGCAATTCTGTTTAAAAGAACCCCAACACTTCCCTTCGATGCCAAAATGCAAACAAAACTAAAACTATGCTTAGTCAAAGGAACTGAAATGTCTGCCTAAGTCTTAAAACTGTTTCAACAGAATAAGTCTTGCTGATCCATGGAAAACCAAAACAAAACTGAGCTTCAATAAAAATTGTTGAATAGGAATCCTCATGCTTAAATTTCGAACCTTGTTAAGAAAGTTCTGACTAAAATATTGTTTTATATGTATAGCACATAGAACCTTGCATTCTGAGGGATGCTGAGGTGGTGGACATGCAGCAGCAGCTCTACAGCCACCCTGTAACAGAGGAAGCTTAGTGATGTACAGGTGAAAAACTGCTCTGGGCAGGAGGATTGGGATTGTGCTGCCAAACACTCAGCCTTCTCAGAAAGCAGATCCCATCCGAAAGTTTACAGCCTAATAGTAGAAAATCTACAATAAATGGCACAGCAAGTCTTGTGACTAGATAGAAAAAAAAAAGTCACCGCCTGCAGCTGAAATTTTAATACTAAGGAAAACACATGCCTTTAACACCTGTGCTCCAAAGCAGACCACATTGAAGCTGCCTGCTATGAACAGTCCCTGGCCTGGATCTTGCTTAGACTTAAAAGCAAAACAGCTTAGAAGAGCACTAGTTGGCACAGGACACAATGTAGTGACCATGCCAACAATTTAACAACACAGCCAAATGCAGGACCATGACAGGCTCTGTGCCCTGTTCTTGTTTATTTCAGTAATGTTGACATAGCTATAAGGCCACTGATGCCAGGGATACACATAGAAAGGTCGGATTCTCACAGCTTGGATCTTAGCCCAAGACACTTACTCTCCTATGCATACAAAAAAAGAGCAGAGGTCCCAGAGAATGGCTTTCCACACCTTTCTAGAGGGAATAATTTGCTGCCCGGGGACTGCTAGAGAGAGGGTTGCCACCTCTTCCTCTCCTCAAACAGTTAAATCCGTATTTGAGATTGCCTGAAATTCACATGTTCCTGCTGGGATCAAGCTTTTGCCTCTGGAGGTGGAAGGATCATCTCTCTTCTCACAATTTCTGAACAGCTCTATCATCCAAAGTTCAGACAGTTAAACAAAATTTAATCCTAATCTACAGCTTCCTCAGCAAACCCATTACACCACTGAAGATTTTGTTTCTTTTTGAGCCATAATGAACTGGCTGCTAGTAAAGGGAGAATGCAGAATTTAATGAATCAGGAAAATATCTAGTACAATCATGTTCTCTTATGTGAAGAGCCTATATATCTTTATGAATATATCAAATGCAGGCTGCCAAATCATAGGGTAGATAATAACATCGATTTTTAAGCAGAATTACCCTGCAGTTTGCTATATGTAGTCAGTGCCGGTATCTAAATCTCTTTTCTCTACAGATCTATAATGGTTTGTAAGGGAAATTGTGCTTTAAAAACAATAGCATGACATGGCCTAAAACCAAGGCAAATCATTGAAACAAATGTACGCTACTTTTTAAAATGAACAGTGTTAAAAAAAGACAAAAAGCAACAACACTGGTAGGATGCATAAGTTCCTGAAGCTACAAGGCAAACAGTATCTTGTTTCATTTTACATGATACTGAATAAAAATTGAATTGCTGTAGTTGTCATGGCAACTGCCACATCACTTGGCACTTCTGCTCCTTTAAATCACACAGTGCTACTGTAAAGGAATTCATGAACCAACATGACACTTGAATACATGTGCTTTTTATACTTTTTCAGGAGGAAAACATAAATCAATATACACTGATAGTTGCCTCTGAAAATCAGGTTTGTTGTATTTTTCTTAACATTATAATCTCCCCATTTCCTTGTCGCACTCTTTAAAAATTTGTAAAGAAGGGGCAGGGCATTGTCACAATCAGAGCACAAGAAAAGAAATTACTACTGACACCTGATTTCCAAACTGAAGCTGTGACCTGTCATTCAGATGTCAAAATACCTCTGCTATACAATATTCAAATCAAATACAGGAGATAAACATTGGAACTTTGCCCCTTCACAACCAGAGACGGTGTGATATGAGACAGAAGACAGTCTCAGTAGCATCCAGGCATCTCTCTAATCTTATGAGTAGCTTAAAAGGAAAGTCTAACTATATACTTAAAGCTAAGCATATTCTAAATGTTTGTTAGGGCCATGATTTATATTGTTTTAGTATGTCCTGTATATAACACGCAGTTACAGATGGTATATGACAAAATAATGTGCTAAAATAATATACATATTCATGCTGCATATTTTTTGTTTTTATTTTGCTGTTTACTAACACTCTGGATGCAATTTATTTGAAAAGCAGCCCTCTAGTGGGCTATGTACCATAATGAATAGTTAATAAATAGCATTAAAATTATCTCTAAATATTAGCTAAAATGCATTTTGCAAAAACATACACCATGTTAAATAAATGAGCCATAGAGCTCCATCATTCTCTTTGGAGAAATTTAATGTTCTGTTCAGCTTTATTCCTTAAAGTTCTTGAAGCTTTACTTCCAAACACTACTGTATGACTAACTTATAATAGCATCACTTTACTATACTCACAAAACTGTAGCAGTGAGATATTATTCACTGCCAGTAAAATTCCATAAAGTAGAATATTCCTAGTAGTATTCTATTTAAAATATAATCTATGAATTTTTAAGGGTTACACAGGTTTAGAATCTACAATTTGTGTATGGAGCATAAAGTAAACCTTCCTCATTGTGCTTCCCCCAAGAATATTTCTAGAAATGTACTCTTTATATTTTTTCATTTAATGATTATTTTTCTTCTTTGTATACACGACCTTAAAGTGCATGCCTTAAAGCAGAGAGCTCTTCTGTGACCTGATACGTGCCTTGCACATGGCAATGTGTGTTGCTCCAAAACACTGTCCTCCTGGCAATATCTGCTCAACCGCTGATCAGCACAGCCGCAGTGATCAGCAAGAGCAAACAGCAAAAGCTGCCTGCAGAATCTCCAATCTCAGATCTCTTATAACAGGAAAAAAAAGAATTTGTTGATCTCTAAGCCATGTTTTTTGTAGGAAACAATGCTGAAAGGCTCATAGAAGCAGCCCTCCCTGGTGTCCCCTGGTCTACGAATCCTTATGCTGTAAGCAGAGGGGTTTTCCCTTATATGCACCCGTGCTTGGCTTCAGCCTGATTAGCTCTAGTTAAAGGAGGGTGGGTTTTAACTGAAGGTGAAAAACTTACCTGTGACTTGGCATAAAGCTTATCTATGCATGCACAGCTACTGTTCCTACACCACGGTCAGACTCAAAGCTACCTTAGCTAAGTGATCCTGGGTGAAGCATGCCTTCCTATCTCAATCTACTTCTGGGTGCAATACCTGCTCCAGATCAGGAGCATTTGCTGATTGCCATGATGTTGGTGTAAGAAAGGCAGCTGGCGTAGATCCCAGGCTCGTTTGGTCTTTACAAGCCAAACTCTTAGCATTCTCCCTAGTAGTCGAAGAAGATCAGAAAAAGCCAACATCTTCTTACTAGCAACTGATAATGACTGTAAAGTTCCACACTCCAATTTTTCATGGATTTTCAATACCATTCTGGGTAAAATATGGATACATAGACATTAATGATGAAATTTGGCAACATTAGGGAAGATAATAAGCTAGAAATCTCACTGCTGTCTTAGAGAGGCTTGTATGTGACTGGAAAATCTGTCCTATCATGTCCTCTAGTTTCACTAGAATTTTTAAATGTAAATTTCTTTATTGTAGTATCATCACTTTATGCAACATCAACATAATTCCACACCTATCAAAATATCTATAAATAAGAATATCCTAAAACACGTCAAAATATTACTGCTCTATTTTAGAACATGTAGAGTTGTGGCAAAGTGTTCATTTCACACCTATTTTGGCTTATTTCCCTTTGGTTTAGAAAACTAGTCTAATTCTTATGTCTTCCATATGAGAACCGTGATTCAAATACTACAAACAAACTTACAATTTCAGTGATGGGTGTATTTTGAGCAGTCCTACTGGGAAATTGAAAGAATTAGTGTAAAATAATGTATTCTGGGGTGGGTTCTGTCACAGCAGTTCAAGATAGGAACAGTGCCATTCCCTGGGTTTGTTTCAGGCCTTGATTCAGATAATTTATTTTTCAAATCACAGACTCTTAGCCTCCAAAACCTGATCTGAATCATTAAACTTGCTTGAGCCACTGGAAAGCCTGAGCTGAAAGAAGTTACACTTTTATAATAATTCGAAACTGCTTATGTGAAGATAAACAAGTGGTTCAGTTTATAAGGGATGTGGAAGGAATTCCAGGTGATCTCTGTATGGGGCTGTGGTTCATGGTGCTTGCTGAACTCCCTTAGGCTGGAGAGCAAGTCCAGTTAGACTAATGTTTGTGTGCTCCTGACCTTGCTAAATCCTGAACTCAGCAGGAGTCAGGTGGAGCCGTGCTGCTGCTAAGGAGGCTTTCTTTCCACGAGACCAAATGCTGTCCCCAGGATCTTGCAGGGTTGCTCAGCCATGCAGAGCAACAAGTTCAACTCTTATTTCTGAAAAACACGATGGTCCACATCAAGTTGGCAGAGTGGAAAATGGAGTTACGGGTCTTGATTAAATGCTGTTTAGCTCTTCGTGGTTTTTTTTTTCAGTAGTATAACTCTTTTGGAAATACATAATCACATAGATAACACAACACTTACATTCATACCCTCACATATACTCAATCATATGAGGTTCTTGAACTTCTACATTCTTCTGACCTTAGGACTTCAGAGATTTATTTTATGTGTGAGAGAGCAAAAGAAAATATCTCAATGACAACAGCAGTTTCATTTTTTCTGAATAACCAAGATGCGGAAAGCTCATGATGACTTTTGTGTGGCACAAGCATCATGCATGACAATGACTCAAACAAATCTTGGAGGGCTACTATGTAGGATTTTTAAAGTTGCTGTAGGTGGTAGAAAACTCAAATTAGAAAATAAACACCTTCTAGGAAATATTGTTCCAGATGTAGTCAGTACTGCAGCAATGCACACATCCTCCAGATTTCAATATCAGCACTGTTTTTCTGTACAGCAGTTATTCCTGATTTTCTGGTATAACACCCTTACAAACAAGATAGGTACTGAATAACTAGTACTTTAGTGATAAACAGCACATCAAACTCCAGTCCAACTTTCTGGATCCTTGGACCATCGAATATGTTAGATGTTGAGATGGATGTGCTGTGGAAGTACCAGTAAGGGTCTGTTATTCCACAATGATCTGAATGTAGGTCTGCTACCCATGGTCCAGGCAATGCTTTGCACTATATCATGAAAACCTTCCCATGAAATGTATAGAACTTTTAAGTCAACACCCAACACACAAAAAGGCTCTGACGTTGCAGCTGAGGAACTCATATTTAATTTTGCTAAAGCAGAGGGTCTTCTACGTTGACAAAATGCAGCTAACATCAGCTGTCACCAAAAAACTCACTGAAGCTGTGGAACTCTTTTATGTGACATAAAGATGACGAACTGTATTGTAGCTGTGGTAAACTCCAGCCCTGTGTTGTTAATAACTGCATAGCACGTGTTTATGCTGTATCATAAAAGCAATTCATCAGCCCTCCCCAGACTTGACTGAATGGCTCAGTAAGCTTAGCGTGAATTTTATAATCTGTCGTAGCTTTTGAAATGCTTTTCTTGGAACAGAAAGAGAAAGCAAGACATTGAGG
Organism: Cuculus canorus; assembly: GCF_017976375.1. NCBI lineage: Eukaryota > Metazoa > Chordata > Aves > Cuculiformes > Cuculidae > Cuculus > Cuculus canorus. Next base: position 150,719,807 of record NC_071402.1, on the reverse strand, counting down.
AGCTCTGAGAAGTGTTTCCCTTCTGCACAGAGAAAGAGAATTTCCTTTTACTGCTCGTGAGGCCTGAGTAGTTATTGGTGTCTATACATTTCTGAATGAGGCATAAATCCTGTTATCATAGATCAACACCTAAACCAGATTCCACTGTCCAGAGCAACACATGAATTATCTCTGAGCTTAGAACAGTTCCTGCATTTGTTTATACAGCTGTTCCATTTGCTACTAGTATCTCAGCTATATTTCTCTTGAACTATTTCAGATATGAAACTTGCCATGCAAAATCAATCCTTTTTATTTCATAGACTTGCAACTGAACATTATATATCCATTGCCTTTGTCATTAATGTGACCCACTCTCCAAACAAAAGGCTATTTCCCATTCTGAAACTAGGGTTTCTTCTCAGTACTTTTGATTTCAGCATTTTGACCTTGATTTACAATCATCATTACATATAATTCCATTTCTACAATGCGAAGAAAGAGAAATCCTTATTCAACAAAAGGCTCCTTCACTGTGTTAAAATATGTACTACTATTTTAACACTGTTAAACACCAGTGTGAATCAAAAACAAACTGCGAAACTGGATTAACATAGATTTGACCTGAAACATCCTGAATCTGATACCCTATCAACAAAGAAACAGATTGGTTACAGCACTCCATTTTTTTTTCCACGTGGGTGAGACTGAAGAAAAGTATTCATTATGTACACAATCATATCTGATAAGACTTAGAAAGGGGAATGTACACAGCTGAGAGAATTCACATCCACCAGTATAAGCAGCTGAATAAATTTTCTTCCACCACCTTAAAGCTCTAAACCACTTGGTTCTTTCGCTGCTGATCACCATATCTCAGATGTAACCTGGAATATATTTAGGCCAAAATGTCTGCTTCCCTTTAGTTACTTCATTTTTGCTTTTTGCCTTCTAAAAATGCATATTTGGTGGATTGTAAAGCACAGCCTTCCGTCAAAGTCTTTATTAATCCAAGTAGTATCACTAGTTTTTTTGACAGGTATAATAGCCTAAATATGTGGCAGGTGAGTTCTGCAGTGACTTTTACTCAACCAAGCACAAGAACCAGACTGGGGACATCTCTAGCCTAAGAACTTGTCAATATTTTCCAATTCTATTAGCTGATCTTAAAATAAACTAAGAAATCCTTGAATCATAGAATCATAGAATTGCTAGGTTGGAAAAGACCTTTGAGATCATTGAGTCCAATCGTACCTGTCCACTAATAAATAATATCCCTAAGCACTTCATCTACCCATCTTTTAAGCACCTCCAGGGATGGTGGCTTAGCACCTCCCTGGGCAGCCTGTTCCAGTGCCCAATAACCCCTTCTCCTAATGTTCAAACTGCACCTCCCCTTGCACAACTTGAGGCCATTCCCTCTCATCCTATTGCCATTCACTTGGGAGAAGAGGCCAGCACCCTCCTTGCTACAACCTCCTTTCAGGGAGTTGTAGACAGTGATAAGGTCTCTTCTCCGCCTCCTCTTCTTTAGGCTAAACAGCCCCCATTCCCTCAGCCGCTCCTCATGAGCCTTGTGCTCCATACCCTTCATCAGCTTCATTGCTCTTCTGTGGAGATGCTCCAGCACCTCAACACCCTTCATGTAGTGAGGGGCCCAAAACTGAGCACAGGATTTGAGGTGTGGCCTCACCAGTGCCGAGTACAGGGGCACAATCACTTCCCTGGTCCTGCTGGCCACACTGTTTCTGATAAAGGCCAAGATGCCATTGGCCTTCTAGGCCACCTGGGCACACTGCTGGCTCATAGTCAGCTGGCTGTCAACAACGGTCCCCAGGTTCTTCTCTTCCAGGCAGCTTTCCAGCCACTCTTCCCCACACTTGTAGTTCACAGTTTTTTTTGTCTCAAGTGCAGGACTCTGCACTTGGCCTTGTTGAATCTCATACTGTTGGTTGCAGCCCTTTGATCCAGCCTGTCAAGATCCACCAGGATTTCCCTCTTAAAGACTATCCAGCCCTCCTGGGTTCTTTTGAACTTTAAGACTGCCTCCCAAGGAACTTTATCAACCAGCCTGCTGAACAGTCCAAAGTCTGTCCTCCATTAGTCCAAGGTGGCTGTCCTGCTCACCCCCTCCTCACTCCTCCTAGAACTGAGAATTCTGTCATCTCATGATAGCCATGCTTCAGGCATCCTCCAGCTGTCTCATTTTCCATAAGGCCTCCTCTGTTCACAAACAACAAGTCCAACGGGGCACCTTCCCTAGTTGGTTCACTCACCAGCTGTGTTGGGAAGTTGTCTTCCATACGCTCCAGGAACCTCCTAGACTGTTTCCTTTCTGATGTATCATACTTCCAGCAGACAAGTCTATATGGCTATTTATACGGTAAGGCTATATCTCCATTATATCCATAGACTACTATGGTTACAACAACCCTATTATTACGATGTGGATTAATGATGCTTTTAACAGGTGACAGCTTCTTGCATTTCAAATATCCAAAAATGCTTGCTTTCTCCATTTGTGACATATAAGATAACACCTCATTTAAGTATCTGAAATGAAGTGGGCTTTCATTTTCCAGCTGACTTAGAAGCCAACTGCAATCCATTCAATGACTGAAATCAGACAAACTACATGGAGGTATTTCATTAACACGAGGAATTCCTGTTGTGTAAAATTTTACTGAATGTGGCTTCCATAGTCTGTGCCACAGTCCTGGTTCTCTTGTTCATCAAAAAACAGGGCTGGTGGATAGCACAATGCAAGCTTCACTCCATCTTGAAGTCCAGGCACAGCCTGAGGTGCAAAGCTATGCTCCAGGCTACACTTCCCAGCTCCTGACATTATGCACCCTTAAGAACCTCAACTGCTTAAATCAGCTCCTGTTAAGGAGAGGTGCTGGCTTTCATTTTCTGATGATGTAATCTATGCTTGTTTCCAAGTTCTAGATCTCACAGCTTTGACCCATAGCATTTCAGCAGGTCTCTATGTTGGTACCTCTTCAGGACCAAGTCTTTTAATAGTGCAAATAAAGTTGCACAAAGAATTTTAGAAATCCTGGCAAGTTAACTTCCTAGGCATGAGCTGATAAAAAGTAGAAACATAAAAAAATGAAAATCAGTGAAAAAAAAGGGAAAAAAGTTCATTTCTTCAGTAGATTACAAGCTAGTAATTCATTATTCTTAATACTGAGTATAATGTAATCACAGGAAAAAGGCATTTGTCTAGCCTTGTGAGCATTCACCACTAGCAAAATTACTTAAATTATTAGGAGTAAAAAAAACCCCACTGTGTACACAAAATTAGCACGAGAATTAGCAATCAGCTGTAGTTCATACAAGGTTCTTAGCAGACAGCATCATCTTTATTAATAAATTATGAACCGCTTAGTGGAGTATTTGCTTAGTGATATCACCATAACAGACACGTTTTATTTGTGTTTCAAGTTATATCCAAAATAAGGAAGTCATTCACTGTCAGATTCTCTCTAACACCTGAAGACTCTTTACCCCAAATTTAAACTTTCGTTGATCTAGATGACGTAGCACTCCATCAAAACCAAGGAGAATAGTACCATGAATTCAGTTGCTGTGCTCATCTTTAGGGATTTTGTTCTTCTGATACAACAAAGCAAACACCCTGCATTTCTTAAAGCTGCCTACATTTTTCTCATAAGGGTGGTATCTTTTTTCTCTGTGGGACACAGTGCTATTTGTGCAGCAGATTGTATTTTGACAGATGCGACTATATCATAAAAAGGCCCTTAGCACTATCAGACTGGTAGCTCACAAATGTTCATGAGCTCCAAGATTTCTTAAAAAAAACAATTAAAATGTTTTTGAGAGCGCAAAAGACCCTCAAGCCACTTACCTCCCCCACACCAGTCTGCAGAATTTTCAGTCCAGTTGTTTTTTCAAGCTTCTCTTTGTTTATGGCTGTAAACAAAATTAAGATTGAAAGAATTACAGGAAAGCTGAAACTGAAACCATGATTTTGCAGCATTACAATATAACCAGCCTTCAATAAATCAATAAATTTATTCTACATTTTCTACCTATGCCATCTATGGAATTTCTTTGCCTGATAGTAATGCTGCTAGTCAGTTCTTTGAATGCATAGGTATGCGATTAATTGTTTGGTGTTTTGTGAAAAAGAAAACCAAACTAATTCTAGTTCCCTTGTACACGTAGCATCACACACATTTAACACATATACACAACATGTCTGGACGGTTCTCTTCAGTGGAAACTTCCCACTGTTTTCCTTGCACTGACAAGCAGTGCATTATAGTTATGACAGAACTGTCACCGTGTAGGAAATGCCACAAGACATACAGTCTTACCTAGCAGGTAAGATAAATAGCTTATTTCACAACGTCAGGATGTGATGCACAATGCTGTTTTTTTAGAAATTTAAGGTTTTTTTCTTGATTATCAGCTTCTATATCAGTGAAAGCATTCAAAACAAAAATGAAGTAATACAGAATAAAACAGCTAAATCCAAAACAGAGGCAATAATCACTAAGACTACAGCTATACTTGCAACTGAAACATGCTCAGGGCATGAACTTGAGCACTCTTACCATTGCCTATGCTTTAAAATCATTACTATGTTCTTCACATGATTTTGACATTTGCCTACTAGTATTCTGACAAAACCACGGTCAACCACAGTTCTGGGGACAGCACAAGAATGAGATTATTCCCAGCTGGGATATGAGTATGGTAATCCTGTTTTCAATGCGAAGACTTCAACCTTCTAGATGCAAACTCTCTCAGTTGGATTCATGGCCAGAACCCAGGCATCTGGCTTGATTTATTTATGAGCAGAAATGAAGCCTTTCAGCCTTGTTTAACTCCCCTCCCTTTAGCCATCTAGTCATTGACTATCTACTCCAAGTGAGTCATCTAGGTTCTCTCTGCAGTCAATGCAGAGAGATGGGCATTTAATGTGATGAGTCACCCAACATATCTTACACACGTCTGCAGGGCACCTATCTCTTTCCTTTGATTATGGAGACAATTTGGATAGACTCAGCTTCTTAATTTAAGTTGCCTAAAGGAAACATTCCTACCAGAAAGGACATGAAGTGCGATAAGAACATATCATACATAGTAAATTTACATAAAAATACTGAAAATAATTCAGATATTTCTCACAAATCATGAAAAATATGCTTTAATTGTTGCTATTTGAAGCATTCAAAACAGTTCAGATTGCAGCAGACAAATCTCAGAAGCAGTATTATTGTGAAGTGATACTTTATTTAGTTTGTCCAAAGTGCAATACAAATGACTCACATTTATTTTAGAGACAAGTCATATCATTAGGACTCAATCTCTCATCACATATCCAAAATGTGGAAAGATTTTGCTAAGAGTTTGCATGTATAAAGACTAAGAAATAAAAACTCAAGTAATTCTAATACAAGGAAACTTTTCTGACTGCCTTGTGCAAGGGATGAATATTGCCTGCAATTTAAACAGAGAGGGAAGCTCTATGCACCTTTTAGACTCACACAGCTTTATTTTCCTTCTTTTTTAATATGCTACTGATTAAGCAGATAGTAACACTGAGTCCCAAGATAAGAAAGCTTAAATGCGTGTTTTCCTGGTCGACAGCCTAAAGACTGCATACAATACTCTCATACTTAATATTTATGCCATGATTTACACATCAACAAACATATTTACTCTATCGAGAGGCACAGGGATCATGTGAGAATTAGAGTCACCTGGACCATGTGATTTGAGGCTACATTTTCACTGTTGTATACGGAGTATGAATTTCCAAACAATAAGTAAGATTTTCAGCCTTGAGATGAACTCTGGACTATGAGCTTCATGATGGCTGATGACCTGCCATGCAATGTAACAACTCTCTCCCTTTTGGATGTGCCATTTGCTGCAAAGGTGTGCTACGCGACCACACTAACTGCCCCACATACAGCGTATGCAGTAAAGTCAGTTTTGTACTAAATGCAAGAAATTAGATTTATAAAAACAGAAAGTGCATGACCTCCTCTACAGAAACTGAATGGTCCAACAAATGATTCTTTAGTAGCTCTGGATTGAAAAAACTACACAGTAGAGTGCCTACAAAATAAATGAGTATAAATAGAGAACAAGGCCTAAATCCCTGTGCGTCATTTCCTACCACATGAAGAGTTAATAGAAAATATTGGGTCTGCTGAATCACTGAATTTTATAATTACTACTACATATTCGACCTCCTTTTTATGGTTTTCCCGCAGACTTTAATTATTGAAGCTTTGATATTAAAAAAACAAAAAAAATCACTTAAGACCTCCCTTTCCCCTCTCATATTGGCTAAAACACAAAGGACGGCTCTGACAGCCATGCTGACATAAACCCTGCCAAAGTTAGAAGGCATGAAGACACGATGTGTTATTGATTAAATCATAACCTGAAAATGGTCAAGCTCAGGCACTGTCAGGCTGCGGAGAGAGACACGGCAGACAGTTTCCAGCATGTTCACTCCAGACGTGTACAGGAACATATTTTAGCTAACCTTGAACTCCACAAGCAGCTCAGGAAGGTCAAGAAATTCTGTCAAAAACAGTGGTACTGAAGCATCAACCATGTATCAAGTAACTGCTTGAAGTTGCTGAGCAGTGAACATAACTAGGTAACTTTTTCTATGCATAACAACAACTGAGAATTTAAGACAACAGAACACAGTCAGAAGCCTACAGGTAGATAAGGAAGAAGCGGTGGGAAAATAAATTCAGATATTAAGAACAAGCTACTAATACTTTGAAAACTGACCTAAATTTTTTAAAAGTATTTTAGTGTACTACATGCTAGCTTTTATTCCAATATAAATATACAGCAGATGGTGTTTCTGTTCCAAATTTTATGAACTGGAAATGATAATTCTGGGTAATATTGCACATTCCACCAAAGTTGAATTTTTATGGCCAAAGTTCAAAGTCCTGAAATACTAATGGAGAACTTTCAAACTCATTAGCAAAGAGGCGTAATAAAAGTTATTCAAAAAAAGGAAAAAAACCCAACAAAAAACTAAACCCAACCCAGTTAGCAACATATAAATCCCTTTTTTAATCTTCTGAAACAAAAAGGGCTTCCAAACACACAAAAAAGGAGGCCTTTAAATTAAATTCACTAGATGAAGGATATGCAAATTACCTGAAGAAGCGGAGCCCTATAATGTTCTCAAAATTCTGCAATAGCCTATTTAATTAGTATTTTAATTTATCAGAATAATTCTTTGCACTTGACAATTTATGCAGTATTCCATATAATTAAGCACGCAGCTACAGTGGAATAATTTTGCCTACTCTCCATATACCAGTTATTTTAACCTGAAGGAATCTGTGGAAGTCTCTTCTGTGATCTAAATTACAATGGGGACAACTTAATGGCTTTGCTCTATTAGAGAGCACGATGCGGGTGCTACTGAGTGTTTAAGGGAAGGGGTTGTTACTGTTAGTAGTCATCACTAGCCTGAGGAAAATCTGATGTGTGTTCTTGGGGGCTAACATTTATTTCCTTCAGAAAAGTTATCCATCGGTTGCATAGTCAGGAATTTGAGTGTCTAGTTTTGCAGTTGGCAGGTTTAACCTTAAAGTCCCACAGTTATTAGGAGAAGCAAGTTACACAGAGCTTTGAGCACACCTCCAGTCTCATTAAAGCACTTCTGGAAGAAGGAAGCCCTGACAAATGAGTGGTTTACGAAGGTCTGCTATAAAGCAGGTTGCCAAGCCTTTCTGCACCCTCCAGCTTAACCGTGGGAGAGCACGCTGGCACAAGCGCAATGAGGGAAGGATTTCTGCAGGAGGCTTCCTCAGTCTGTCTCCTGTGCTGCTGCAGGGTTTATCACCTTCAGAAAAGAAACCATACTTAAATATTTGCAGAAAGGCGGTGTCACTCACAAGGAAACCTTATTTTTCTGCTGTGAATCTCACTTTGAGAGTGTGCTATATTTAATTAAACATAGGAAAAGAAAAAGTAATAACAGACATATTATTCCCCTGACCTCTATTACATGCCCATTTTAGAATGAGTGAATTCATGTCCCAGACTCACTAACTATATTGACTTGGACCTCCAGTCAACGAAGTGATAGAGGGCAATTAATTCAGATTTACTGTAGGCTGTCAGAGAAATTCTACAATAACTGTCTTCCCAGCAGCTTGTTGCAAAGTTGCTTCCTTAGAGCCACATTCAGAAAAAAATAATTTATATCCCCTGTTTGAGAAAAGGAAAGGGAAAAGGAGGAAGGGAAATCCAGAGAGAAGGTGTTTGTTACAGGTCAAACTTTTAAACAAGTCTCCCAAATCTAAGACAAACAAATGTTGCATTTATTCGCACCTCCTTCCCTACAAAGAACCCTCAACTATATGGAAAGCTTCTTCATAGGGTGGTCCAGAAAAACTGCCTTTACTTTCTGGCAGACACTCACGCTGCACTATGCATATACATAACAGGTACTAAAACCTTTGTCCCTTGCAATTCAATGACAATGGATTCCCATAACTTTTGGGCTCTCTCCCCTTTGAGAAGAGCACAGTCACTTTTGCACAGTCAATGCATGTCCTGAAACTGCTGAAGCAGTCACACCACTAAATGAGAATGAGACAGAGGAAAAACACAGTGTTAGTTCAGCACTCTCCAGGTCTTTTCCCTACAGAACAACCCAGAGATACACATGCTTTTTCCATTTTATTCAGGTTCCTTTGTTGGAAGTAATTAAAAAGTACTTCAATGAACTTTAATTTAGATACTTAGGTATGATCATGTTCAGAAGAACAGACTTTCTGTAATATAAGATACACTCTGCCTGACTTCGGTGTATGTCTACAGGGTAGTGTGTGGAGACCCTGTGTCCAGCCCTGGGCACTTCTTCCAGAGGCTACAGCCTGTGAATCTGTAATTCCTCTCCCTGGGCAGGAGTAGCATCAGGCTGCAAGTAAGTAAGTAAAAAAGAGAACACGAACATTCAAAATGCTGCAGCTTGAAACAAAAATTATGGATTCAAGCGGAGAAGAAGGATGGATACGAGGAGGAGAAGGGTCCCTTCATTAAATTTTACAATTCAATTAGTGAGGGACAAGTACACAGCATGCGAGCAAGGGGTATTTTGTCTTTCAATCTGATGGTATGAGATCCTTGCTTCATGTGTGATTTCTAGTTAACTGGCAGCCAGGCCTGTAATGAAAATGGTTGCAGACAAGTCAAAGCCGCATAGCTGTACTGGCGACAGCCTGCTAAATATTATGTCATATTCAATTTTCAAGTCATTTTTCAAATTATTTTAATTAGATATTGTTTCAATCTCACATGCATTAATTTAATTTCTGATATCAACATTTCAGATTTCAATCTGTTCAGATGCAGTACCTTGCTGCCTGGAGTAATTTAAAATATTGTTTGCATCTCCAGCAATTCTGAGGGCACACATCCTTTACAATCTACTCTAGCCAATAAAACCAGTAGATGGAAATTCAGGCTATGCTCAGCACTCCCAGTGCACCTTTGCATTCTCATAGTTTTTAGTACAAGACAGCCAAATCTCCATGCACACAATCAAGGAATTTTCCATTTCTGTTTGTCTTGAATTCTGTTCAAAAAATACACACCAAATCCATTTGTCAGGCAAATAGCGGCACTGCAAGTTGCAGATAGAGAAAAACTGGGCCATATTTGAGAGGCTGGCAAGAACTGTCTGTGTTTTCAAATTCATTCACTAAAATAACATCACCTTACACTCTCTAAACCTTCTGCTTTCCATGTCCCTAATATCCTATGGTCAGATACAATTCAAGGACAGAGTAGCAAAGACCTGATACGTCAGGACCTCACATAGCTGTCTATTCGCATAGGTTAGGTATATATTTCCAATACGCTCTTTCTGCCTGATTGGTGGCATTGATTTTTTTTTACTTATTTAATAAATAGCTGCTCAATTGTGTTTATTGTCTTAACTGTTGTTTAAAATGAGCATACTTCTGTACTAAAATGTGATATTCAAATTGTAGTAAAGGAGTTAGGGATATATGCAATAACAGTTTTTCTTTTATTTCTCTGGAGCTTTTTTGTTAATGATGGGATCCATTTCTACTAATGCGGCTGTCTCAACTAAGAAACCAGTCAAGGTTCCCTCACTAGTCAAGAGAAGCAAGTAGATATTGCCAGAGGTATACTTATCACACCCTGAGATAGGTATCATTTATTCATCATATATAAATATAGGCCTGGAAAGCCCTGTTAGGTCAATCAATCCAATTTATTTTTCCCACAGGCATAACCTTATAAGGAACGTATGTACAAAATCTCCAAAATACTTTAGCAGTGAAACAGTCCTATAGACGATACCATGGCTACAGAGAAGAATTTTCAAACTGTGGTGTCAGCATGATAGTTGTGTTCTTGAAATATGAACAAAACCAGTTTATATGAATTAGAACTGCAGAAATGAAAAATCATTATCTATTCTAAATACTTTCTCATAGACCTTCAGAAAATCATTATCAAAAATATTCTCCTAAATAATATAAGGAAGTTGGTGCCTGTCAATAAGAATTTTGAGTACTAACAATGAAAATTAACCATGTTTTGGCTATGTATGTTTTAAAATGTATGTTTTTTGAAATAGCATTAGAAAAGCACAGTTTTACTGCCTTCTTTTATCAAGAATTCAACAGATTATTTTACTTTTCTTGTGATGAAAATGCTACCAAAAATCAAACAGGTATTTGCAGTTACTTGGCTTTGCAAGGGTAGTTATGTATTTTAGTTTTGTACCTGCTTTTTACTTCTATTTGAATATTCTCTCCTTTCATGTACTTCATTTTAATCCCTCAGGATATCTACTGCATCTCCTCCTTTTTTTTTTTTTATTTATATAAATAAGAACCACCTGTCCTCTTTAAAATATAAACTTTTATATAAGATCCATTCCTTATCCTTTTAATGCTATTGAAAAAGTAGAAAAAATAAGAGAAAAAAAGAGAAAAAATAAGATATGGACATTTCCATCTAATGGAAACAAAAATATTTGCCTACCTTGTGTCCAGGAATAGTAATATCTAAAATACAATTTTCTCCCTTGTTCCCACTTTTCTAGTAATGTTAATGTTTCAGTTATCTGGAATTTAACCAACCTTGTGTGCTTTCTTTCGAATGGATGATGTGTTATTGGGGCAAGGGAAAAGGACTAGACCATTTCTTCCAAAGCCTACCAGCTACTTTTTCTATGGCTTCTATTATGTTTTAACATAAAAAACCCCAAAGGACTCAGAAAAACATAAACAAGCCCAGACTTTGCACTTTTAAAGAAGTGTTCCACTCCTCTCAAGGGTCTCCCTGTAAAATACACTGACACTCTTTAAAATTATAATTTATAATATTTAAAAATAAGCATATTGGCATCCAATTATTAATTCTCATCCCTGCTATGCTGTACATTTTTAGCATTTTCCTGCTTACACCACTCTGAATCTTGTCATCTAAACAGCCTGAAATGTATGAATTATTCTTACTCTTATTAAAAAATCAGTCAAAATCTTTGGATGGACACTGTAGTGCATTTGCAGTACTATATGAAAAATTTAAGAGGCCCTATCACTAAAACTCAGCATGCCAAACAGTTGCTATTTTTAATAAATACACGTCCAAGAACTGTCATTTGTTTTCAATCATTTCCTCAGTTAATAAAACAGTACCCTGTAGGTTCATTTCTTTAATGATCCACAACACAACTACAAGCCGTGTTATTTGTTATTCATCTACAACTACACTTAATGTCATCCTCATGGCACAAATGTAACAAGACTGAGTTGGAAAAGCATTAGCAATATTTCAACTGACTGGCTCACTAAATCATGAATAACACAGCTAATGCACAAGGTCATTCACTAACAAAATCTATTTGCTGTACTCTCAGAATAAAATGAAAATATTTATTACCGAGGATGCCACTAGTAACAGGAATCACAATAAACATTCCAGGTGAGAGTGAATAGGGACAATGTTAACTTGCCCATCATTTCACAGAAAAAAATTTCATAATTCTGCCTTAATGAAAACTTTGAAGACTACTTTGTTACCTTTAAAATAATGTCTTTAAAATCAGCAAAACTGGAAGAGTTGGTGAAGCCTGCTTGTAGTTCAGACATACGGGCCAAATATTTTGAAAGGCTATAAACTTAAATCATAGAATAAAAATTGATTATGTTTATCCTTGGATGGGTGAAGTACAAATTAAGGAGGATAAATACTTGTCTACATAAATAACTGGGTCCTAAATGCGTTTACAGAATTTGCATGTGAACAGGTGTGTGCAGGCATGCATATACCATGGGAATGAGAAGGACTTCATAGGAAAGCTCTAAGTGTGTGGAGAATGTCTGCTTTGCAGCTCTTGGGGACAGCTTAACAGGATAAGGTTAAAGTTCCTATTGCAAGACTCTGAAGGCTTTTCTTCAGAGCTTGTTCAGTAGGTACCAGAAATTCAAAACCCCAGTGAGCTCTTATACAGTTTTTTTCTCCTGTCCCCAGAGTCTTCCTTACTTTAGCCAGCCAGGACTGCTGAAGTCATACTCAAAGTATAGTTATCGTTGTTATTATTTCACCTACAAATTCTTCTCGTGGCCAGGATCCTCCTGGGTAAGACACTGGATAAAAGGTGGTTCCTGTGCGGAAAAGCTTATAGCTACTAAAAACTGGAGACAGTAAATGCCTACAGAGATAGGAGTAAAGATAATGAGGAATCAATAATAGCCTACAAGACAGCATAATACCAAAGCAACATCCATCCACGCTACCTTCTTTCTTATTTTTTTGGTTCAGGTGTTGATATGATTAGCTAATCCTTATGAATCCTCTAAAAACTGCAGCACTTTCACAGTTTCACTGTTTAAAAGAGCAGAAAAGACTTGTCAGGTTTAAAATAAGGAGAAATGGCAGGAAAGGGCACTCTGATCAGCTCTTCCAGAAGCTCTGGAAGCAAAGGCAAAACTTTCCTTTTCTGTAATTGGTGTGACCTAGAGGTGTCTCTTTTGCGTTAGGCTTGACCCAGTACTTAGCGGCATGAGTTTCTGCTGGCACCATCGCTCCTCTGTCAATGCTATGAAAATAATTTTTAAGACATCCCTACATAGTGTAAAAGAGTGTACCTGGACTGTCCCACTCCCTGCGGTTCCAGTTCAATCTGAGTGGATTATAAATTGGATTATAAACCTGTCATTGGGCAAAATGCTGTCCCATATCTCAGATCTCTGTGCATGCTGTGGAAGAATTCTACATTCAGAAAGAAAATCTTTTCTATCATGCTGGGTTTTTCCAAACAAATCACAAGAAACTGCAGAAATATTAGAACCAAACAAGGCAGACAACAGAGTGTGAGGTTGTGGACTAATACTATGTATCAGAAGCAAGTTCTGCTGGTAAAAGAGGTTATTGTCCCTCAAAATGCCAGCTATGCACTCTTGTAGGTAGCCCCTTATGCTTTCTTTTGGCAAAACATGCATCATTAGCAAAAAAATCTACTATTTAAACCATTTGGGTTTACCTGGTAAATTTTGACTGATGCAGTTTAGAGAGTGATCACAGGAGCAGTTCTACCAGCAGATACAAGGCAGCAGTAACATTTGTCAAGGGTACGATAACCTCTTTCAGTGGAACTGATGCATTCAAAAGAGGACATTGGCCCACAGCCTTTGTGAGACTGTCAGACTTGTATGGATTATGCTATTTAACACATAGAAATCATTACTGCATACAATTTACGATAAATGTAAATGAAATGCCCATCTGCTTTATGCATACATGGGCATAGGTCACTACTAGAGTGCCAGCAATTTCAAGCAATTTCTGCATGCTATTTTCTGCAAAAAATAGCACAATATCTTCCTTATGGGGTGAAAATCTATAAAAGAGTTGAAAGCTTGGTGAAATGTTTTCTGACTGCTCTCTGACTGCTCCGTTTGGCAGGCAGACTTTCTCCTACCAAGACAGACTGTAAAATACACCTAAGGCTGCACATGGAGCCATCCTTGCAGTACTCTCCCTTCCCTGCCAGCACGGCCACAGCACAGGCTTGTTTCCAGAGCTTCCCCTTGACGCAAGTACATGGAAACCAGCCTTAAAAGCAATATTTGTTACTGAAAAAGAAAGGTGGCTGTTACAAGGGCAGTGCAGATAATGACCCTCAGGAAAGAATTTTGTGAGAATGGTTTGCATATTTCCTCTCCCCCTTGCTTTTGTAGACTGCTGGATCCGTGACTGATTTCTAAAGGAGATGAAGCTCTTGTGAAAGCAAATAAATTCCTTTTATATGTATATATATATGTGTCACACAACAGAGCCCTTTACTTTATAAATACCTACAATAACCTACACATAAACACATAATATGTATGTCTCAAAGTAAGATACATACATACAGCTTATTCCACTCACTGCTCTTCAAAAATGAATATAGAACAGTAGTTTAAACATAAATTAAGTATGAAGTATACATCTCCGCCAATCGAGATTAATGTATATTATTATCCCTTGACCCCTTCTTAATGTTCCATTTTACCATGTTTCTAAAATATTTATACCATACAGGGTGTTAAATTATAGCAATTAAGACCATAGTATGGTTTTATTAATATTTCATCAAGAACGTTTCATAATTTGAATTTCCCTAGTGCCCTTGCCGTACACTGTGGGGATGGAGGGCATTTCTGTCTTGTTCTTCTTCATCTTTGCAGAAATTTACCAGCATTTTGCTCTATTTGGCCAGACGCAATGTTTTCCAGCTACTGATTTATTACCTTGTGGCTGGCTCATGTAATAGTTTCAAGTTCTTTATGTCCAGTTGTGGGTCCCCAGTGTAGTAAAGACATCAGCAAACCAGAGAGAGACCAGAGAAGGACCACCAAAGGGACTGGATCATGAATTCAAGGAAAGGCTGGGTTTTTTCAGCCTGGGAAAGAGAAGTCCAAACGGTGATTGAACTGCTGCCAGCTGCTACTTGGGAGGATTATAACAAAGATGGAGCCAGACTTTTCAAGAGACTCATACCAAAAAGACTCAATGCAAATTGCTGCAAAGGAAATTGTAGTTGGACAGAAGGAAAAAACTATTCTCTTAGGGACTAAATGATGACTGAGTGCTGCGATAGGCTGCACGAGAGGCTGTAGGATCTTTATTCATTGAGATTTCCATAATTCAGATGGAGTAGGGCCTCAAGAAGCCAAATTTCAGATTTGGCACTGCTTTACACTGGTTGTCAGAGCTGGAGACCTGCAGAGGTTTCTTCCAACTTAAATTTTTCTGTGCTTGTAAATACATATATATATATATATAACATATTAAAAGACAATGATCCTTCACAAGAGACTGTATAATTCCATTCTGATATTACCGAAATACTAATAAACCCTTCCTTGAAATAGGTTCTGCACATTTTTATGACAAAAGGCTGCTGCCCTCAAGTGTACCATCTTCTCTCAGACCTGAGTTCAGCAAAGCACTTTTATTTCTGGTTCAGTTTGTTCTTATACAGCAAAGCACTTTAAGACATGTTCAGCTGATGAATTTTTACCCAAAAGCACTGGAGTGGAGTGGAGAAGAGAAACACAGAAATTAGGGAAAATTCAAAACAAAGTAACATATGGGCTTTATTTCTTAGGTTTTTTGGCACATAAATTGGCACAGTCATCACTACAGAGCTGAACAAGGTTACGAAAGTGTAACTGGAGAGATTGAAAAGATTAAAAAATGAAACATATGCATCATGAAAGAAAAAAAGGAAAAGGTTTTTTTTTTTAGAGGAAATAATAATATTAGAACAGGCAAAATAAACAGAAGAAAAAGAATAGTATGCCATGTTGTTCAAGTATGAAGAAAGATCTCTTCCTGAAGCAGCGCAATGTCCCTGCATAAATAGCAGGTGACTAAATGACACAGCTGAGTTTTACTGGTGCTAAAGCATGAGGCAGAGAGATGATAGACCAAAAAATAGAGGAAGAGAGATGGACCCACCGAAGCAAAGAGGGGTGTGGGTAAAGAAAAAACTACCCAGGACTACAGGTTAGGTTTAGCTACTCCCTGAATTTTACATTCTGTGTTCCAAAGGTGGTTTCATAATGCAGTTTTAGACATCTGGAAATTAGGTATTTAGTAAAAGCTTCTTGCTTACTTTTCCTATAGTAGATAGACACAGAGCAGCACTTCCAGAGAGCACTTCTTCCTCTCTCAGAAAGGCATCATTCACATGTAAATAAAATGTCACCATCCTTTTGATGTGCAGTCATGATAAGAGAAAAGCAGCTGGGGGTTTGCAGCAAGAAACTGGTTTATGTGATACAGAAATAGGTAAGTGATCTCACGAGGAAGGGGAAAACTATATGAAATGGATAAAATAACAAGATGGAAAGAAGGGGATGAATCTGCTAACTGCAGTCTTCATCGCTCACACTGAATCACGAAGGGTAAAATTCTACAGTGGTGTTTCCCATAATTCTGAGACTGTAGTTTCAAACTCAAAAATTTTCTCCTAAAAATATTCAATATTTTTTCTACACCCATTTATTTGTATTATTCCATATAATCTAGGATGTAATGTACTAATGAGTAGTACTGATATAGAGTGATAAGATTGACTTAATCTAGCAAGAGAATACAAGAGTTAAAATGATAGTTGAGAACGAATTAATTCATTTTAAAACATCAAGGACAGTTTTCACCAAGTTCACACTATAGCATCTTTTACTTTCCCAAATGATAAATTGGGCATTTGTTCTGCAATTATGTTATATTAATTATTTTGATATATAAATTGTTTCATTTGGAACTTGGCAGTCTGTTTTCAAATAATGGCATGTCATAGGTTTTATATTTTTATTTGGAAAAAAGCACAGAATTTTGGATATTATCAAAATCAATTTTGGTTAATTTCTGATAAGATCTACAAAAAGCTTCCTCCACCCAAAAAATTTGCTAAACAGAAAAAGTTGAAGATTTATTAGGAGGAACAAGTGCCTACAGGGTTATCCTGAAAGGATTTGGTTCTTGTGACAATTCATATAAATGGAGGCACCAGCATAAGAGCACAGCTCTCTGTATTACATTGCAGCAGGAAGAGTTGGTGCTCCTTCAGGTGACATTGTGCTAAACATAAAAAATGAGCAATTTTGAGCAATTAGTCTCACCAAATGCTGAAAGAGTCTGAATGTCCTGCTGTCTTGCAAGTGAAGATGTGAAAGAGAAAGAAAGCTTGTTTTTCGTGTGTAGGATGGGTGAGGAGAGGAGTGCAAGATAATTAACAGGTTGCTGCATCTATTGTTTTTGATAGCAAACTTAATTAGATGTTCTACAATTTTGTATCTGGGCAATTTCTTGGGTCAATTTAGGAATGCAATTCCTACAAAACCTCATCTGTAACGGATAAAAGCACCATAGTCTTGTAAAATAGAGATATATGTAGGAAATAATTATATGTAAAGTGTATGTGTTTTGTGTGTATGATGTATGGTGCTGGAATATGATTTGCATATATTTGAATATTCATTAGTTCTTTAATATCTTGTGAAACAAAATGCAATAAAGAAAGTAACAGAGATAACAGGGAGAAGGTGCATCTCTTTCATTTTCCTAATTTTACACTGCATAATGATCTACTCATCTATTTTCTTATCTTAAAATATCAACAAGAGGTTTGATATTATAAATAACATTAAATAATAGACATTAATAATGCATTGTAATCTTGCATTCAATTACAATCCCTAAATTAAATTCAAAGATATTAATACTTAAATTATAATTAATATAAAATTAACTTTTAAATATAGCACTGTATTACTTTGTAGAAATAATATTAGTAGTTACACTACTTTAAAGACACAAGCCTATCTAAATCAAATTGCAGGTACTATTGACAATTCATTAAAAGGGATCAAAATATATCACTTATTTGGTAATTACAACATATAAATACAATTCCATTATCATATCCATCATAGTATTGCATCTACCTCATTCCTTTAAATGCCATATTATTACTTGTGTAATTTTACTGTCTACTTGAAATGCATTAGACCACAGTAGTGTTAGAGTTAAAGGAAAATAGCATTTTTAGAAAGCCTAGTACATCTGAGGGGAAAAGCACTCAGAGTATCTAAATATGTTTTCTATGCACAGTTTGAACTCCAGTTGTTCAAAGTGAAGTGTCGCCTTTGGTGTGGAACATGAAGTACTTGGGATAGAAGAGCAGAGAAGCATCAAAGGAGGACCAACCATCTGATGCCACAAAATGCATGTATTGATTTCATATTTTGAAAGGCTTCCTTTACCTTGAATATTTAGCAGATCGAATGAAAGTTTAAACTGACCCAAATGAGTTTAAATCCTGTTTTAAGTAAAATGTAATATTTGAGAAGGACATACAGGTTATTCTATCATTGTGCTTGTTATCAGCAGACAGGGCAGTAATTCAGAGACACCTATGACACATTTTGGCTTTTGGACCAGAAAGATTACAAAATATGCAAATGTTTCTTGTATTTACAATCCTCAGTAGACTAAAAAAAGAAAGTACTTTGAAATATCTTTCATTGAGTAGGCAGCAGTAGTTTTTTTAAATACAATTTAAGTTAAAATTCTTAAATAACCTACTTTTTCTACTGTTTAACATTATGCAACATGGTTTCAGCCTTAGACAAGCTACAAAGCAATTAAAGTAACTATTAGATTTAACTTCAGTATTAGGTCTTCTTTTCACACTTGCAGCTTTTACTTTTATTCACCTTTTACTTCAATTATTAATTAATACTGATTTTCAAAAGTACCATGTTCATTATTTCATGTAGTGAAATCAAGAGTTTCTTGTCATACCCATGATCCATATCCATTCTAAACCTAAGTGCTAGATAATAAAGTGACGATGGTGAAGGAGAATCAAGAATATTCTCAGCATAGTATGAGATATTTGGTTTTCTTTCTCCAAATGACACCTGGACATCTGAGCATTAGGACAGTACTTTCTATATAAATATGTATTTCAAATGTTATATCTAGTTGGGCCAAAACTAAGCAGGAGTCCACAATCTTAAAACTATGAAGCCTGAAGAAATGAAGCAGGATTAGACACATCTGGCAACTTAAAAAGTTTAAAATATTTTCCATTAACAATTTGTCATTTTTCAGTGATGTTTCAGATTTATAACTGATCCGAAGAAGATGAAGAAGAGCTGATCAGCTGGGACAGTTACTAAACTACCATCCTGCCGTGACCTACACTTCTATACAAGCCCGATATTAGTTAAGTCACTGAGCCCTCTGGTTCCAGATTAGACCTGAGTTAAGTTTTCCAAACAATGTCCAGCTAGCAATTTTGATTAAACACAATGAAAAAACATTCCTCCAAACCACAAACCAACGTGCATTGTTTGATGTGAAAAACATTTTATGTTTTTACTCTGATTATCGTTTGTTATTAATTTTTCTAGAACTGATTGCTGAAAAGGTCAGTGCAAAGCTTAAAGCACATTTGAAATCAAATACTTAGTTTAAACAGAAATAATGCAAGGAAATATAGGGAAATGTAAAAAAGAAAAAAAAATGTTCTTTTTGGGGTTTAGCCAAAACAAATTAAAGTTTGGTTTGGTTATCAAAGAACCCATCAAAACAGAACATCCCTCTTGCCTCCCTCCACTCCCTTTTTTCCATACAACTCTTTCCAAAAATCCAAAGCATGTTTAGGATTATAATAATGGAAATATAACTTGATTTATTGATTTCACTGAATTTGTTTGAAGAAGTCTTTGTCTGTAGTTGAGACATTGTAAAAAAAAATTGTCTTCCTTTGCATAAATTGAAGATGCACCAGTATGGGAGGGAATGTTTCACATATGTTCAACAAATTATTTTGGAGAACCAGAGAAAATGGTTTTATGAAAAGGGAAAAGAAAATAAACTGAAAATTGTCTTTTCCCTCCTTTATTAGCTTTTGATTCAAACGTATTTTAAAATACCTTTTTCTAATATTAATACAATTCTTGCTCCTGTTCATATAATTGGCGTCTGATCTACAGACAGGCAAGCTCCCTGACAAAGTCTAGAACATGTACTTGGGAGAACCTAAGATGTTGCTTATGATAGTTGCAGCTGGTACTCCTTTCATAGAAATTACCACTGTAGAGCAGGATATGTGTTTGTGTCCGAGCTGCCAAGGTGAAACGCTGCATCTTGGCATGCTCTGCCCTCCCTGGGCCTGGCAATGACAGGGGACAGCTGGACATATGCCCAAATCCGTTGATTTGCCATGGCAATGATAGCCCTTGGCAGAATAAATTAGTAGAAGCCGTACACAGCATTTCACATTTTACAGGAAAACTATCAGAGCATGTCTGCTTGAGTCCCATAGTTGAAGTCACCCCCATGCATCCCTGCATCTAATACAACCCAATCATTCTCACTTTATTAAGAATTTGACTCTGAAAAAAGGATATTTTCCCTACTGATCTTGCATTTTTCCTGTTTTGTGGTTTTGTTTGAGTATCTGCTAACTAGACGTACTGTTGGTTACCTGTCTGATGAGAGGAAATGTGTCTGAATAATTTGTGGTTATAATAGCACTATAAAACTACAAATACAAATTTATACAAAATTTTATGCCTCTGTAAGTTCCCTCCCAGCAACTTGGTGTTATGACTTTGTTAGACCTAATTTGAAGAACAGTTTTCTGGGCATAATTCTTAAGTAATAATTCAGAATTTGATTCAGGGCTGAATCTTGGTGTGAGGTCATAACTGTTTTTTGCCTCACTGATTTCACTGTTGTGCTCCATATGAGCACTGTCAAATGAGAACCTTATGCTGTTGATTTTATAGGGTCGCATTTTCGTAGGCATTCAGTTCAATTCACTCAAAATATAACTACCGAGCATCAATTTCAGTTAGACATAAAAGTTACATCAAGCTGTTTCTGTTTTGTGATTGGAAAGAGATTGCATAATGTAGACACATCCCCTTTACACAGTAATACCTATAGTGTTTGTCTGCCACATGAGATGGGAAACAGTGAGATAAAAGTGATTTGTTATGAGTTACCCAGCGGCCTACTGCCAGAAATGGAAATTCTTCACTGTTCTGAAGCCAAACTCAGTGACGCTACATTTCATCCCATGGTTCAACAGTGAAAAAATATAATATTTCTATAAATACTGATAGTTTGATGTGTTCACCCCAGCCTTTAATTTGTGATCAAATGCTACCATGGCAGGGTGCAGGATAAAGATAAATAAGTAAAAGTAAAATAACATTATAGAGCTAAAGAAACCAGCTGGACCTTTTCTTTTTTTTTAGAAATGAGCTCATAAAGCAACACTATTTCCCAGACTAGTAACCAGATTGCCGAATTTCAGAGGGATCAGAGGCTTCCTTCTTTATTTAACTGAACTAGTCTTTTAGCTCTGTGATCTTCTCAGTCTATCATTATTCTTACTCTTCCTTGAGTTCTGCTTTTCAAATACCTTGTCTCCAGCTCACTTTGCATTTCCTGTTCACAAGTTTAGCTCTACAGACAGTTTATAAAACAAGGTAAAGATCCATAAATTAGGTGTCTACGGGTGCTTGTGCCCTATATCTTTGTCAAGGATGATCACAATGAAATGCTTTTTTCTCAAGATAACCTGTCAGCAAGCACAATTACAGGTTCTCAACTTGCCCTGTCATAGCACAAGACAGAAATAAGAGTCTTTTAGCAAGGGAAATGGCTTCATATTCATTCCTCATCTGTATCTTTCTGCCTATATTGTTAATTCTATTTATTTTATATAAAGATTGTCATTAAAACACAAAACTCACATACGCACTATTTATATCCCTTTATGGGTATGGTTATTTCAGAGACATTGTGAAGAACTTGTGTGGAGCAAACATAACCAAGGCCCAGGTAACCTAGGAAGTTGGGCAGCTCTGCCATGTCACTTCAACAGCATGAAGGTTAACCTGAGGAACTGGTCCAAGGAGCCACAGCTAAACTGCTAGCAGTACCCTCAGCTGTCTAAATCCTTTGAAACCTTGGCATCCTCTGGACCTTTTATTTCTAGATCTGAAGGGAACATCCTTGTCATCATTACACAGAGCAGAAATTTTGCCATGGACTTCACTGAGATGAGAACTTAATTGTGGTTTGTTCTTTTCTGTTAAATTTGAGGAAGACATGCTAAGGACTGAGAATGTGACTTACAAGGGTGACTATTGGCCCTTGGACAATAGGAGTAGTGTTTTCAGAAACACCTTTCCTGTAAGCACAGACAGTTTTTGGATAAATGCCGTGGACCAGTCACCATCTGAAATGGGCTTTATTACAACAAATTCCAAACTGTGCTCTGCTGAGAAGTAAAGATGATAATGCTATAATAAAAGCCTATATAACACAGGTTATTATGATGGAGTTGAACGGTGGGATAGAAAATTTTCAATTTCTGAGAAGAAATTAATGCATATTTGGAAGGCTTATTGTAAAATGAGCCTTAGCACTTTGCCAAAAGGAAAAGATAAGATGTCACTGAATTGATTTTGTATCTTTTCCTTTTGAACTCCTCAAGGAACCATGAAATAGTAGGAAACTCTCCTGAAATAGCAGGAAACTCTCCTGTAGTCTGCACGCTTTCCTATGCCTCAAAGCTCCCTCCAGGATGGCCCTGTCTTGGAGCACTACCTGGGTTTACCACATGACTTTGCTTCTGTCCCTGATATGGCTTCTTTATCACCCTCACTCTAATACGCTCCCCAAGGAATCCTTACAGGACAGGCTTGAACACTCCTGTCAGAGTCATTATACCCAGAGTCTCCAGGTGAAACTGCATGTTTAAGACCCCTTTACTTCTCCTTCTGACTGTCACAAAGAATTCAATATTGCACTAAGTCTCCCACCTTAATTTCCTATTTTTTTCTTAATGGAAGCAATCTGTTATCTCAAATATAAGCAAGCATCTAGAGAGCCAGACAATATGCTGACACAGGGGTATATCTTGGTCATGAATTCCAACATTGTCTCCTGGCTGTCACATTTTCTGCTTTTCTAGCAAATATTGCCAATTTCACAATGTTATTCCACTCATAACAGGCCTCCAGGCAGAGTACAGACCATTAATTAGTTCCCTTTGATTCCAACAATTCAGGCAGCTTTTCAGCCCTGTACTAATCCACTCATTGAGTCTGAAATGTCTGAACTTGAATTCATGAATGCTACAGGAGATCATGTCAAAAATTGTGATTAGGTCAGAGCAGATAACAACCACTGTTCTTTGCTTATCCACAGAGCTTGTCATTTCATTGTAGAAGGCAGTAAGGTTGGTCAGAGCTGATTAGACCTTGATTAATCCATACTGGTTAGTCCCAGTCATCATCTTGTCCTTCATGCACCCAGTAATAGCTTCCAAGAGGACACACTCCATAATTTTCTCAGGGATCAAAGTGAAGCTGACCAGCCCCTAGTTTCAGGGAGTATTTCCATTTGCTCTTTCTGAAAATGGGTGCAACATCTGTTTTTCTCCAGCCTTGACCTTGAATTTCACGATTTTCAAAGAAAATAGAGTGGCCTTTCTGTGATATCAGTTACATTTCTGAGCATCCTTTACGCATCCATCTTGACCCATGAACTTCCCTGTGCCAAAATTTCGTAAAAGATTTTTGAGTCAATTGTCTATTGTTGTAGATTGTAGTTTCTCTCTTTGAAAACTATCTCCACAGATACAGGCTTGAGAGACCTTTTTACTGCAGGTCACAAAGACAATATTGAGCAATTCAGCCTACCTACATTTGCTGTCACTAAATCAGAAGCAGGCTCTTTTCTTTCTTTTACTCCTAATGCAGTGCTAGAAGCATTTCTTGTGGCTCCTGGCATCCCTTGTCCATTTGAACTCCAGTGCGTGTTGGCTTTCCTTCTGCCATCCTGGGTTCTGTATATTTTCCATATTCTTCCTTTGTAGCCTGTCCTTGCTGTATACACCCTTTTTGCACTGGAACTCTGTTCTGACTTAACAAAACAATTTCCTGGTTCAAATAATTTTTCCTGAGTACCACAAAATAGTGTTCTTGTGCCTTCTGACCCAAGAAACCTGCCAACTCTCCTGAGCTCTTTTTCGCTTTAGGGTTGTCTCTCACTGCATCTTGCCTATCAGTTTCCTGAGAAGCTAAAGTCTTGTCTCCTGAAGTCCAGGGCCTGGTACATGTCTTCCCTGTTCTCCTCAAAATCTTAAACTCCCCTATTTTATGGTCACTAATCAGCATACGTTTAGTGTAATTATACATGTTGATATGTGTATAGAAAAATTATTTAACTCATTCTAACTGGATTTCCAGTTTTCCTTCCAGATTCAAACTAAGTGCATTTAGACTGCATTCAGATAACCCTGTGCCTAGGAAGAACTGTAGTGGTGAGTTCTCTATATAACTTATCTACATTGTACAATAGTAGTGGCTTGGGATAGTCTCATTTTGTTTTAAAAACACCCTCTTTGTGAACATATTCCTTAAGTCTGATTGCAGTCCCTCTTTGGTTCAATGTTCTAGCTCACAAATTGCCATTGTCTATACCTTGACACTATATGGTGTCAGTTACTATTTCTGCAAGGTATTTGCTTCTAAATCATACTAGCTGCACAGATATAAATTAGATGTGATGCAGGAGAGAATCAAATCAATGAAACACAATGTTACCATGTGTGTTACGTTGTCTAAATTTTGCAAAAATCTGTTTGATCCTAATGTAGCTGAGCCCACCCAGAACTGCACCCTAAGTTTCACTACTTCACATAATTTCTCTGTCTTGCCTTTCTGAAGAGCTTTAAATAATCTTTGCAGTTCACCATATTTTGGGCATCACGGATTTTATTCTTCCTAACTTAAAGATATTTCTTGGGATGATTTTGATATTTTTTTAAGTGCGGCACACTCTAAATTAATCAGGGAATATGACCAAAAAAAGCAAAGGCGACAATGTCTGAATACTCAAAGCTCTTGTGGTCTTACAGCATTATCTCACCTCATAGCATTTCGGATTTTTCAAACAAGTATTCAGTCCACCTAAAAAACCTTTCAGTCTTCAGGAACCAAAGCTTCAGGGGTTTGGATCTCAACTCTTTAAGTCTTTCCTTACTCTTAAAGGCTTCAGATTTGGTAACTCCTTCTCTGTTGATAGACTTTATTACTAGAATATGTGAGGTCAGAATCTGAGATGACTTCTCCTTTCAGATAACTTTATCTGCTTATTTATTTATTACAACTACTAACGTTTAATTCTGAAGATATCGAATAACTGCAAAAGCATTACTTTAGTCTTTCTTTACTTGAAGTTTTCCAAGAGGTTGTTAAAGCATTTCTGAGAAATGAATGTGTTAATAAAGTTATCAGCATTTGAGTCTTGATGTTCTAGCGGCTCCCATAGCCTTTTCACTAGACAGTCAGGACTAAACACTTAGAGAACTGTTGTATAAGGAGCTGCTCAAAAAGGACAGATAAATGACCTGTAAGACAACAGGAAGCTCTCCTTATGGACCAAGCAGAAATTTATTCCATGATGACCTTGTGCTTTGCCTTTACTTTGTAAACACCAGTCAGCTTCAGTTCTTGCCTCCACCCCACAGTAATCATAATGTGCTGGAATGGATTAGACAGAGGAAGGAGCAGCAACAGGTCCTATCACAAGCAGCAAATAAAGGTAACATGAGGTAGGTTTGGGAAAGAAGAACCTCTGTTAGTGATTTGAAGGCTATAAATAACAAAGAAGAGGAATTATCTCAGGAAGTCCATAGAGAATTCTACACAGTACTGGGGTGGAATTCAGATAAGAAACATCAAGGTAAGTTCAAGAAAAAAAAAAAATTCCTAAAGGTAAGATCTATTAGATTGTGGAACAGTCCCCTGCTAGAAGAATGGTTTGGATTATATCATTCAAATGCTTCACATCGAAGTATATTTACCCTGTCAAGAGCAAGGACTTACATTTAAAAAAAAAAATGCTGCTATACATGCGTGTCAAGCAGTCTGTGTTTAGAAAACCAAAAGCTAATTTTCTCTTTATCACCCATCCTATGTTTCTTGTTATTATTTTGCTTACCAGCAGGAAAAATTTTATTACTTTTTTTTTTTTTTTTTTTTTTTCTGTACAGATGGCAAAGAGGAGAATTGGAAAATGCATAGTGTTTATAATATTATAGAGATTTGGAGGTTTTTTTCCTGCCTTCAGAGAGTAAAGATCAGAATTAAATTGTCTGCAGCAATTTGAATGTTTTATTTCTTCTGAATGGAAGAACACCTGAAGTGCTGAGGTGCAATTTGGTGCAGGATATGCAACGTTACATTGTAGGAAATACATTTCTCAAGGAACTATTCTCTTCTTAGGGCAGATATGTAACTGCCACTAATAACAACAGAAATTACACATTTGCCATATGAAATTGACTGCCATGTCTTGCCCTGTTATGGCCATTTTGCTATATTAATACTTCAAATACTTCATATCCTTTACTAAGCATATGGATATCCCATACACACACCTTTTATTCAACCCAAACATACACATATCGAAAAAAATACATTTATCATCGTTACATACTAATGTCTACACTTCAGTAGCGTAATTACTAAGGGGGAAAAGACTATATACATATATAAAAGGATACTTCATACAAAATTAGGCTGAAAATCTGCAGGTATTGTAAAGAACATACCAGTTTGAACAGAGAATGTAAGATTACCCAGCATGCCAAGCCCCAGGCACCTGACGGACTTTTGGTCAACCATAATTTTGCTGCAGCCAAGCATCTTAGCACAGCCCAGCTTGCTCTGCAAGTCTAGCTCTCCATGGCTGCTCAAGCATCCCAGCATGACTTTGTTGGTAGCCCAGATGACTTTTCATAGCAAATTTGGCAGCAAGCAGAGAAACATGAGATATCTTTCAAAAGGCTACATCAGTAGCAGGACCATTTAACATGGAACTTTGCCTGGGTTAATTATCCCTGCAGAGAAGATGGGTAAATCAGTTCAAAACACCACAATGTAACCAACCTGTTTCTTGTACCTGAGTCAGCTCACTAAATGCTGTCTTAGGCATCTGTTCAGGGTTCTGCAATTGTGCGACATTACTTAGTAATATAACCCAAGTAATGAGAATATGAATTAGGGAACAAAGGAAGCAAGAAAGAAGTAAAAAACTCATTTTCTATTGTGTTTAGTCTCTCAAAAACACCATTCTTTGAAACAGAAAACCAGGATGAACCTCATGACAGGACAAACGTGTTTTTAAAATCTCAGGGTTATATGAAGGCAAGAAGTTCTATGAATATATTTCATGGGCATGTAAATTATTTATCCCAGAAAATCACTAGAGCTTTTTTAAAAAATATTCATAGGTCATATATTTTCAGGGACATGACTCTGGCCTTAGCACCATTGCTAGTTTTTCTTGGCTTATGATGCTGCATTTTTCAAATTTACACAGAAAGCAGGACAACAAATGGAGAAAAATATTGCAGATATGGAATAAAAATCTCAAATACCTTTTAACTAATGCATCATCTAGCAATGACATTTAATTATACTACAAGATAATAGGCAGAACATAAATTATTTTGAAGTCTCTGTAAGGTAGATGATGAACGTATGCAAGAGAAAAATATCACTAGCTCTGAATAATTTCACTTTAAGCTTAAAAAATACAGTTAATAAGGTAAATACTACCTCTACTTCTAAAAATACCAAAAGATGCAAAAGGCATGAGAAGTGTGTTTCCAGGACACAACCAAGCCATCTAAAATATAAGTGTTCTGTCCAGTACTGCTGGGAGAGAAACACGAGGTTTTGGAGACAGCCATGAATGGTAAAGCTACCTTGTTCTAGTCTTATGTTAAATTAGCCCCCTTTGCTTTACTTTTGCATCTGCAATAATCACTTTATTCCTTAAAAAAAGCGTTGGAGTTTGTATAGATTCTATGATTTCAATTAATGTTAACTACTTTGACAGTCATAGAAAATCATCAAGTGAAAACCATGGGCTGCTGAGTACTTTGTTGGAACAAGGTGACTCACCGCATAACAACATTTGGCCTTATTTCTAATTGGTTATTCTGGTATCTGTTCATGATTTTAGAAATTCCACTAGTCTGCTTACTTTTTAACATTTTTCAATTATGTGGATGAAACATACCTTTCACACATATGAACTGACACTTTCTAAATACTTCTGTAATTTACTGCTACTACTTAAACTTGACTGCAGCATTGCTTGGAACAGTATTTAATCTGTATCTGCCATAGTATTTAATTCTTTGCTTCAAAGAATATACCGGTATTGTAGTATGAATCCTATGGATTTCTAAATGATTCAAGTTTTACACCTCAAATTATAAGTTTGCAAGCTTTTTACTTAGTATTAGCACATGTGCACAATTATTAGTACCAATGTATTGTGCTTTTCAAACTCAGAAGAAGACACAAATAAAAATTTGAATCACCAGAGCTTAGGGCTCTGTCTCTTTGTTCTGCATGGATCCAAGCTTTTGCATGAATTATGTTTGGCACAACTCTGGTACTGAACACGGGACGTGTGTAGTAGCAGAAGGAGAAAGCTAGCAGTGATCAAGGCAAGCACACTTATGTATGTAGATTGCAATTTTCATGCCAAGAAATAGAATATAAAGAGACTATATGTAAAGACTGGCCCTAACTAATAATTACCTAGCTGACAATTTAAACTTGGATGTTTTCTACTGATTGTTTCATTTCTTTCTTTGAGAAAAGATACTGCCACTATCATCTACTTCTGTTGCATTGAGGTTCAATGCCTCATTGTGTTAAGTGGTGCAAAGACCAAAAAAAATTAAAAAAATAAAGTTTTCTTACTGGAAAAGCTACATCATGGATTCATGATAAATCATTTTTCAAAAGTTAGATGTTCAAACCCACACTTAATTACCTGTTTAAAGACATAGGTGGATCAAGAAGGAAAATCTCTATCAGATCCTGGATACCGATCTGAAAATAAGGCAAACAGAGGTATCTACCTCTCTATACTGACAACCAGGGAATATAAAATGACTAACCTAGACTTATATGTCTAACTTTTGAAGCTGAGGTTACAGCAGATAAATGTGCTCCATACTGTGAAAGAAAAAAGTGACTTAGAAGGATGGAGCAGAGTACAGTCAAATATATGCATCATTATTTTTTATTATTATAAAATAAGAATTGTAAACATCATCTATATTCATTTGTCCCCAACCTGCCCGCTGGAAAGTGATTTATGTTGACACATATTATGAGACAAGATTTTTAAAAGAAAGCAACAGCTTTTATTCAATGGATTATACAGTTTACATTCTTTTTGCAGCTATAATAGTGGGTCCAAAATAAGTCTTTTTAGCATTAGAGTCCTTCCTTCTCTCACTTCCTTAACGATCACAACTTTAAGAATATTACAATACAGAGAAGATGTACAATGACAAAGATAGGTTTTGAAAAGTCATTTGAAGAAAAAAATATTGGCTATTAAGTCAGTTCTAGGAGTCCTAAGTCTTAATTTAGCTAAGGAAAAGAGCTATTATTTTTATAAAAAATAAAAAATTATAAAACCAGAGTCATTACATAATGTACTTATTCAAATAATAGGTCAGGGTAAACACTGATTACGCAGCCCTGTGAGAATGATTTGCTTCCTAGCACATTCACATAGTAAATTAGAGACTGGAGTGCTATCAAACAGAAACTCCTAAGAGGAATCATTGCTTTTGCTGGTCCTCATCAAGTAATTCAATCAGTGCAGAGTTCAATCCGAGCCAAGTCCTAACACAAAAATATATTGAAACTCCATTACAGGAATGGCTCAAGTGAAGGCTGACCTTCTGGGAGTTGCACCTCTAGTCATCATGGCAATCTCAGTTGGCATCAGAGTTAACCAGACAAATCATAACATCCACTCTGAATAGTCATGCACCACTTCTCTATCTCTGTAATCAACTGAGCAATCCCTTCTGTATTTCTTCCTATGGGACACCTAAAACAATGCACTTCTGCATGTCCCTATAACAACCTGCACTTGTTAGAACTGCAGAGTCCAATAAGCTTCAGCGTAGATGAAAAAGCCAATAAAAATACTGATTAAAGTGAAAGAAATGGCTTTGCCAGTAAAGCACACTGGAGAACCAGCATTTCAGTTCTTGTGTGCTGATTCCCACGTCTGATAGGATCATGCTTCATCAGCAGCTTCTTTATTGTAAAACCATAGGGAAAGGATGAAAGAAAACAGTTGGGACTTCAGTGAGAAATCTAATATGTAAGAAAAATAAGAGCACAAAACCCCCAAACCAGTGGCATTCAGAATAAACTCTCTGAATGTGCTCTAAATGGAAGATACTGTGGGCTTTTTTGGCTCCTTGTGGAAACTAAATTAAAAATAGAGGATAAATTCATCTGTTTGAGAACAGAAAGCTGTTTGTGGAAAGTAGAGAAAACAGCAAAAATGGTCTTCAGCATTTCCTGGATATAGAACCAAGTCAGCAAACCCGGACCTTCAGTGATCAGTGATAGTGAGGGAATCACTTCCAGGGACCACATGCAGCAGTGGGGGCTGTGCCCTGCCAGTTGCTGGGGGCCTCTGGGGTACCACTATCAACAGCACCTAGCTGCCATTCATTAATTACTCTTTTCCAGTGGCTTGCACTGAGTGGTGTGGAGGAGCAGCATTTTCTGCACTCCCCAGTGTGGTATCAGTTTCATGCTTCATCCGCTGACCTCACATCCTAAGGATGATATCCCCCACAGAACACAAAAGCAGATAAATGTGTAAAAGGTTATTATGTGAGGTTTGGGGGAAGAGTGTCAAGTTAAAAAAAAAGGTTCCAGGTGAGAGGAAGCCAGAAGCAACTGCCATGATAAAAAGGCAGCTATTTGAACCTAATTTGATATTTTCTTTCCAGCAGCCTAAAAAGCCTTCAGTTAACTAAAGGCCAAGTGATACTCAGCAGAAGAAAATTAAAAAAAAACTGCACAGAGAGAAGGATTCTTTTTAGTCTCTCTAAAGTGAAATGCTGTGAACCATACAATTCCAATTTTAACCTCCCACTTAGGTATTCATGTGGATATCCTTTGGACTGCAGAGGGAGTAAAGGCATTCCCAAAGTCACAGAAATGTAGCTCTTTCTCAGGGCAATATACCTCAAAGGTATAGGTTTACAGATCTATGTACAAGTGCTTAGGATCAATTTGATCCTAAGAATTGAGGCTCAGCTGACCTCACAGATTAAGCATGATATGTCATTTCTACAATAACTTGCAGAACCTTCCCGAGGATACTCTCCTCCCCATAAATCTTGTGTTTAGTTAATGAAACAGAGAATAGGAAATTCTGGCTATTTCCAAGTGGCTCTGTAAAATATTTGATCATCAGAGGACTCAGACGCTCTGCAAAGTACGTCACAAGAACAGCAGTAACAAACATTGTAAGCAATGCCATCAATGCCGAAGAAGAAGAAAGCAAACAAATCTGGAAACCTAAACTGCAGAAGCAGGTTTTATTTAATTTTATGCAATCAGATCAATTAAGAAATATATTTGTGATCTAACAGAATGAAGTGAGACTAGCGAAAGCTTCAGACTCGGCAAAGAAACAGATATTCTACAGTTTGTGATATTATTTCTCACATGTAAGGCCAATGTAAAAATCCTTATACAGTCTTTGAAATTAAAAATACCCAAAATATTTCTATCAGCTAAAGAGGTGTTAGTCTTTCAAAATGAAAAATATTATTGTAGATTCAATACTGTCCTTGGAACACTTTTTTAGACACATGGAGGAGAAGAAAGTAACGGGGAACAGTCAAGATGAATTCAGCAATGGTAAAACATGCCTGACCAACCTCATTGCCTTCTACAATAAAATAAATGGATTTGTGGATGTGGAAAAATGTGCTTCTCCCTTTTAAGTGCACTATCACAAGAAAAGAGAACATGCTTAGAAATAATAGGTATCTTCAATTGTTGGTCATGAAATACTTTCAAATTTGAGCATCTGTGAGAGAGTGTGAGAAGTACTGAGAAGCCTTTCTTCATGGCACTAGTGTAGCAAAAAATACAACAAAATCTAGAATACATCAGCAGTGTGATGCTACTGCACAAAATTACGTTTCATTATGAAAAACAAAATCATATTTCTCTTTTTCTTTTCATGAGCACTGGTGTTGAGACACTCTAATAGTATGTCAAGTTAAACAGCAGTGGTCTTAATAACGCCTTTGATAAATTTAGATCAAAATACTTTACCACATAACTGTGACTAACGCAAAGCTGCAGTGGCTCCAATTGTTCCTTTCTACCAGAATTGAAAGAGTTCTCCAGGACTGCTTTTCCTTCACCAAAAGTCCTCACCTGCAAGAAGCCATACTTTTGCCCCTTCTGTTTCCACCACAGGAAAGATATACAGTCAGTAACCAGCTGCAGCTGCTGCCAATCGTCAAATTTGTCCTTCACTATCACCATAAGAACACCAGAATGCCAACACGGAACAGCAACAAAAATCATTTTATGAATAGAGCGCAATTCTAAAGGGCTAAGGATGTGTTTATGTCTATGCTCCACTGAAGGCAGACCTTCTGTTTCTCTGGCTGTGCAAAACTTTGGGTCTTACCTCATCGTTCTCCACAATGCAACTCTGAAGTGTGTTAAACATTTATTTTAAAATCATTTGTAGTCTTCAAGGATTGTAGCTTCATCTTAGACAAGGTACTAGTTATATATATGAGCCATGCGTGTTAGCCATGTCTAGGCCCAACAATTTTGATTTATTATGTTTGAAATGAATGCAAAGATACTACACTGCTCTTTGAGAATTAGAAAGGCATTCAACCACAGATAGGCTTAAATAATATTATTTTAAATAGAGTTATTATGGGACAAAAAGCACTAATTGGAATAATAGGATGGAATCACCAAGAAATGCTGATTACTTTGCACTATGTTGGTGAATCAAAGCATCCATTGGTGCCATTTGAGCCACAAGGTAAACTGAGCTTGCCTTTGCCTTCTACAGAACAATGTGGTGCAACAACCCTGACAGAAACACAAATGTTTACCTTATATAAATGTTAATTTATGCAGCATAGATAGTATTAATTAATTTTTAGATATATATAAGATGACAACACAAATTAGGCAAAACAAAGTTTTTCCTATATTTGTCAAAAATTCCTCACAATTATTGGAGCACATAATGAGCTCACAAAGACTGAAAAATCTGAAGAGTTGCTTAACTGAAGTAACAATTATGAAACTGAAGTAAACAGAAAGAAAAAGACAAGCCTCAAACTACCACCACAAAAATACCTTCTTTCTGGCGATATGGAAAATAAAATTTAAGAGAACAAATAACTCTGAGTTCCTGTCACTATTAATGAAATTTCATTTACCTTTTCTATTTAGCAGCTATCAGTCTTCATATATCAAATTTAATTTTGCACAGTTATACATTATTTTTCAGTTGTATCAATAAATTAACCTCATGGTTTGTAAAGCCAGATGGGACCACTATGATCATCTAATCTCACCTCATAAACCAAAGAACATTTTTCTTGATTAAGTTCATGCTGAGAGAGTGTATGCACATGCATGTCTACATGTATATATGTATATTTTTTTAATTGAGTGTCTACAATCATAACAACTAGAGTTCTGATCCAGGACCTAAGTCTGCTAAATCCACTGGATTATTGATCACAACCATAAAGTTGACACTTCAAAAAAATGGAAATGCAGTTTTCTTTTCTGGCTATGTGACTGACAAATTGTAAAGATGATGGCAGCTGCCTTTTAGTTTACAGCACATGTATTTCACTGTGGGAAAAGAATCAACATTTGAAAATTAAAATTCGTCGCTGCCTTTTACTTACAACACCTGAATAACTGTTAAAAACAACTAATTACTTGAATACCGGAAAGCACGTTTAATTAGCTGCTCATAAACAGAGTAAATTTTGAAAGCCCTTCAGGGGGGATAAGTGCAGAAATTCCATTAACAAAAGTCGTGTGTGAATTTGAGCACTTCTTCAAAAATGTATTCTGGAGACCACTTTTATGCACATCAGCTTTTCTCTTCAAAGCACTTTTCCCTCTTCCACGTGTGCATTAATAAAAAGATTTGTCCACCTACAGGGGTACTAGTTTTTATGAATGGAGGAGTAGTGGGATTTTTGCCTCTTGTAACTGAGGTAACTGACAAAGATGCTAAGCATTTCTCTTTTATAGGTTCAGGGAAAAGTTGCTGAAATTACATCATGAAGACGGGATAGGAAATGGAAAACTTATATGTGAGAAGTCATCTTCATTCAGAGAGGGAATGAGTTCGTAATCACTAGGTGTCTGACTTTGCCAGGCAGCTGTACCTCCGAGCACGTGTCATTTAAAACCTTCTCCCCTTTTTGCTACAATATTAAGACAATAGCATGACAGTGGAAAAATACACAACCCTTCTCTTGCCCTAACAATATTATGACTGCTCAGTCACACACAGATACACACATGCAGTATACATGCATTCACTTGATCAAATTTTCTCTTCTCTCCAGCCCAAAATGAAGCTGCAGCCAACTTATAAGAGGAAACGAATGTACGGTCTCTTTCTCTTTTAGAAGAAAGAAGTTATCTAGATACATTCTTGACAAAGCAATGTCAATCCTTGTCTACCTTAGTCCTTTACTGCAGAAATTGTCACCCTCAAAATTAATGGTCCTTTTCAGAGAAAAGCACCTATCTCAATGCATTTATCCATTAGAGCTGGTAATGTTTTTCTGAAGAACCATCCTTCATCAGAAAATACTGTTTCATTGAAATTGAAAGTTTTAAGTGAACATGCAGATTTTTATAGTATTTGACAGAAAAATTTAAATGCTTCAAATAAAAATGGAACACTGGGCCTTCTTACTTGATTTTGTCCTGATGGTACAATCTTGTTCTATTTCAATTTGCACTTATTTTAAAACTTAATTTCTAAATAATGCAATATTGTTTCCTATAATTCAATATTATATTCTAATATGCTGATATTGTCAGGTTGAACTGTTTTGACATTGCTGAAATGAAATTTCAAGTAACAGTGGTCTAGATGTTTAGAAATGTATTTAATTCAATATTGCTTCTCAGAATTTATTCTCTAAGTTGTAATTTTTTAATTTCATGCAGATTGAAAGGAAGTTAAAATATTTGTATTTCCCTGAAGACGAAATTTTATTTTGTAGTCCAATGTCTAATAACTATGTAAGCAGGCAAGTTCATGTAGGCAGTTTTATATATAGTGAGGTTTTTATTTTCCTCTTTCTTTTGGTACAGGTAGTTCAATGTCCTTAGAAAGCACGCAACACATGGACAAGTTCCACAACAAATGTTCTGCTATGCATTGCCTGCAAACTGTGCATATTATTGGTTTTCTTGCTTAAAGAAGGAATTTTTAACAAAACTGGTAAATTTTTTTAAGATATAACACAATATTTGATTTGGTGTGGAGATCTCTGTGTATGAATTCACACTCATCCGAGACACTACTGTTGAAAGATGTTTTGACTATACATTTACTAGGTCACCTAATGAGTTGTGAACTCTGATGACTTAAGAAAACTTAAAGAAAACACTGTAGAAGGTCTCCCAGTTTTAGTTGCTGCATGATATTTTAGAAGCTGAAGTCGAATTTCTTCCAGTATTATTGATCTGCTATATCTAAAGCAGCTGCATTTACTGAAAGACAAATGTAGTTTGTCTCTTGTGATTTTGGCATTAATATGCAATTTTACGATAGTCTTAGGCACTGCTTATATTGCAATAACAGTGTCAAATTGTCTAATTATAATGTGATTGATTCCCTGGTCAGAAGAGGTGAAAATTTGTCCAGTAAGACAGATGATGAATGGATGAGACCTGACCATTTGCCTGGAAGTACTAAATCCCTCAACAGTCTCTTGTTTTATCTTAGGTAACAAAGAGCTTGGAGAAAACTACATTCACACATGGTTTTCCCAAGGTTCAGACACCCACTGACTATCTTGTGGCCTGGTCTCCTGGCTCATTTGGCACAACGTAATCACAGACAGCTCTGTTACCTCCTTTTTTTTTTTGCCTTTGAAATGTAAAACTCCACACACATTAAGCCTAATCATCCCATTCTTCAGAGGTGATTTTTTTTTGTGCCTTTATTCAGCCAAAATTCATGTTGCTTATCCTTAGAAATTAGATTTAAAAGAAAAAAAAAATACTGTAGAAAGACCAATTAGCCTCAATGTGTCTAGCCCTGAATTTAAAAAGTTTATTTTTCTGACACTTCTTGTATAAAGCTGGTGACCATTCACACTGTCCAAATTAAGCAGAAATTTCATGTCAAGAGCTTCACTGTGTCTTTTGCACAAAAGACAAAATACTGCAGAAAACAGAACAAAAGGTTGCGTATATTTTAAATCACATATAATAAGGAATAATGTTTTCTTTCTTATTTTCCATAGTGTTTTGGTTGTATGAAAATCATTATTAGCTCTCCGGAATGCTTTGTGATAGCATTAGTCATGATGAAATAATTTATGGTAAACAAGGAGTTCCTTAGTAGTACCCCTATGGTATTTCCACCACAATTCAGCATTAATCAGAATTTCTAGCACCGGCCAAGAGAAGGTACAATTCACATCTTCATTAAAGCACAACCCCCAAATGAATTTAAAAAAGAAGAGTGTTGAATTGTTGTAAGAAAGTCTACGGTGAAACAGCACTGTTCTTGCCTCGGGCTACAATAGCTACTAGTTTAACTCAATGGTCAGATCACTCCCTGGGGAAACAAGAAGCCTTAATTCTACTGCTGGCGGTCACTCTCCCTTTGTTAGCAACACATGTACAAAATTATTTTTAAAATAATACTACATGTATTAAACACTCACTCCAAGATGACTTATAAAAACAATGTTCCATAAGTGCAAATGAGATTTTGGCAAACACAAAATTATATGCAGAAATTACATTTGGGTATGGAAAAGATTCTTTGTTATCCCAGGTAGATATTTAATTTCTATGGGATAAATTGCATGCTATCTATTCACTAACATAATTTTCCCACTGATGATTGACATTTAGATATCAAAGGGAAAAAAAGATAGGATAACATTAGATTGCATATCTCAGAGGAGTAAAAGGTATTCATTAGACTAGGTATTCCAGCAAATGGCATGCTAAAGTCTTGACAAAAATCATGTCAAAAGTCATGTCAATCTTTTTTTTTTTTTTTGCTACCTCAAAAGCACATCTGTCTATGGTTGACAATCACTCATACTGGCACCTGAAATATAACAAATAATACCCACACTCCAAAAGATGAAAGCCAGAATCAATGTGCTATACACTGCATTGCTGACCGGCATTCAAGGACATGAAAATGCAAATAAACAGGACTGACTGTTCCCAGAGGGATGGTGTGCAGCTGAGGGGCAGTGTGGAAAGAAGGAAACTACAGCAAAGGAACCCTTACAGGGCGTTTAACCCTCCAGAAGGAGTGTGATGCACAAAGAGCAGCAAAGCTTTAGAGTAGGCAGTAATCACCACATGTTCCTCCACAGTGATTCTTCCAGCCAGTTTAGAAATAGTATATCCTGGCTCCAGAGAGAATCCAAGACAGTGCCTGTAGCCGAAAAGAAGATAGTGTCTTTGATTAAACCTTATCAATTTTTGTGCAAGGGTTAAATCAGAAGGGAAAATGAGGAGTAATATTTTAGACCTTTAATAGGGATGAAAAAAAAAATCAGAATTCTCCCCCTGGGAAAAAAGCCAGGACCTATGTTAAGAAAATAACAAGAGAGTTGCATTGCACAGTAACTGGACAAAAATGACTTCCTCACACCAGACTGAACTATTCAGAGGAGATGCACTGCATAAAGGAACATGTATTCTGCAGTTAGCGTCTAGTTATGCTTCCCTCAAAATGAATAATGCTAACAATATAACAATAGAAAAATAGTAAGGGAAAGGAGGAAGATTTTCATTATCTGTGTTCATCAACCCAAATTATAATGCTTCGCTTAAATATTAAATACCTTTCTATCATTAGAAATACACTGTGAAATTCCAAAAAATGTATTATGTGGTGGATTTTTTAAAGATTTTTTTTCTTAAGAGACAAAAAGAAAAGCAGCACAGCTCCTTTAATCCTGTAATCTCTCTGGTAGCAATCAGCTTGGGATACATTTCAGTTTGTTCACTTGTCATCTACATTAAGAGTACTTCAATGAGCTTTTCTTTTAAAGTAAATACAGAATGACACATTTCTAATTAGATCTCCCTGACCGTTCCTTTTTATGTTTGAAGGATATGAGATATGGACATGTCGTGCAGCCCCTGCTCCTGATCAGTGTGCTAAGGAGCTTAGACTTTCACTGTTGATTAGTGAATTGTAAAACAAGCAACAATATACATTACAAGTGCTGCTGGCTCAGATATTGTGGCCTCAGTTATTCCCTGCATGCAGGGACAGTCAGAAACTCAATAAATGTTTTGAACCACATCAAAAAATAGAAAGAGTTCAAACCAATCCTGAATTTCAAGCGAAGATTATTCAATCATTTAAGGACAATATAAGCCCCTGTGAACATAGTAGCAAGTAAATGTCCTGTTTCTGTTGAACTTAAGACCAGTAAGTATGTTTTAAGATCGTTAGGAATACAGTATAGTATATGTTAGTGTTTGTAATTCCCCTTGATATTCAAATAATTTCTTAACGTTCATGGCCAGTCAAACTGTCCACAACATTATTTCTCACTAAGAGATAAAATGAGGGGGGTTTGTTCATTACCTCTGCTTCAAATTTGATTTTAATCATTCATGGCTTTGGTATCTATGAGCAAATTTCTCAATAAATCTATCATATAATTTTCTTTGATATTTTAGGAATGGAATAATGATACTGAATTTTCATGAGGTATTCAAAATAAGAACTGTATTCCAACAGAGGGATCTATGCCTGCCTGCATGCTTTCTTAACATACAGGAAAAAAATTTCTTTTTTACTATCCTAGAGAAAAAAAATCACTTATGTTCCTTGGTTGTATTCACTGACCAGGAAAAAACATAAGACTCATTCAGTACTTCAGTTGTGTGACTATAACTTTACTATGGGAAGTCAACTTTGGAGATTTAATGAATCAGCAATGTTCTTTAGCTCCTTTTGATTTTTACTGGGTCTATTCAGCACTAACATCGACCTCCTGAGACACCAAATCTTTCACTTTCATCAGGACTATAGCGCAAAACCAGCCAACATTTGCCACTGTTCCGACTTCCCTCACTGTACCAGGAAAATAATTGATAATTTTCCATGTTTTTCTTCAAAATATAAAGCTATCACAATCTCCAGTGGCTCACTTTACCAGCTTCTCCTCCCACCCCCAGGATCATCTATTTGTTTTAACATCTATGCACTACTTATAACTCAAACTTATTATTTACCACCTCTTGTCCATCAAATCTCTTTTTAAACAATAACTCTTACAAATCCTAAGAACCTCAATAATTCATTTCTTGTAAATGCAGATACTCCAATACAAAACATGAGTAGTGATGGAGCTCCAGTCTTCAGGCCCCTTCTACTCTACCCCCGCATTTGGCCATAGGCTTCCTCTGGGCCCTCCCACAACTCTGTGACCAAAAGGCATAATTAGTCAGTGTTTGCAGGACTGGGTTCATGATGTCTGAAATAAGGGCTGTGTTGTAACCTGCCAGAGAAACATTTCCATTGCCTGAAAACCATGTATGCTGATTTCGCTGGTGTGCACCGTGAAGGCATACACAGCTTATTTCATGCCAAAAAACATTCAGGTTTATAAAGAAGGGAAAATCTGGTGCAGTCTTATTTCCTACAGGTAATGGACCTTGGAGTGTGCCACTCCTTCAGCCATACTCAAGAAATGGGGAAAAAATCCTAGTTGAGATGGGCCAGACCTGTGCTCTGGATCATGTTGGGAGATACACAATACAATGACCACAACAGTCAGTGGTCCACTCCTCAAAACTACTCTCTGTCCATGTCTTATTTAGCAGTATAAAAAATGCGTACCTTGCAATACAGACAAATGTATTTTTTTCCTGTGTGGTTAAAGCAGTTAGAAGGTTACATAGTCTATAGGACAAGTAAACTTGTAATAAAATACTTAATTCTTCAGGCAACTAAACATTAAAGATGGAATCTAAAAGATGGTGGTCAATTCTAAGATGAATATCACCAAAAATTGGTGCATGTTGACTTAATCAAAAAGGCCAAGAGAGTCAAAAGAGCTATTGCATTTAAATAAAGTAGATGCCTACACAAATTTCAGCAAATACAAGTGACTATGTTGGCTGTAACAAGAATGCAAATAATCTCTTATGTTGGCATGTCTAAGGTGAACCACATCTGCCATCTAAACTATAGTTTTGACCAATTACTCAAGTGTTATCTGAGATGCCCTTGAGTACTTTGTCCAGTCTCCTGGAGTCACTGAAGAAAGGCACAGATTTTCTCCATGTCCTATATCATACCTAACAATTCATGTGCAAGTATCAAGCACCACTTTAAAAAGCATCAGATACCTGTGGGTGGGCAGAAGTATTAAGTCAGTCATCTGGACTCTTGTCAGTCAGGAAGATACCTTCAAAAGGTAGTTTAGTCCTTCCTGCAGTCGTGGGAGCACAATGAGCATTTAGATCAGATGCTTAATATTTGATAGGAGTAAGATGACATGAAGCCCAAAAGAAGGAGCCTACCTGACCTACATTAACTACTTATGCTAACTCCATTCCACACATCTTTCTTCAAGAAGTAGGGGAGGTTCCTCCAAAACATATGCTGAATATATAATTAGAGAACTGAAGATATCTGAACTAAGGGATGCAGTCTGAAATCCAGTCTAATGCCACTGAAGTTAAAGATAGTCCGATGACGATTTCAACAGTGTAATAACTTTAGATGAAATTTCTTAGTTGGCATCAATACTCTCTTGCACAAAATAGGCCTAGAAAGAATGATCACACCATCATAATGTAGATTATACAGCATTTCACGTTTGGGATTCTGAGAACACTGCAATAAAACACAAGTCATGTTGCCAACAATTCTTAATCTAGCATTATGCTGCAAAATTAACCCTCAAGAAAGTAAATTTTAACATAATGAAATAATTTTTCTTTCTAGTTAGCAAGAAGCAAGATAAATTTGTTAACGTGTCTTCTATAATCCCGATTTCCTTGGGCAGTACAAGTACACAACACTTCAGAAGAAAAGATTTTTTTCAGTTGTGGACCTAAATGTGGATTTGGAAGCTTAATTTTGCACATTTATCTTTACAGTAAGGACACTAGAAAACTAAAGTAAAGCATGACTGTCTATAGATCAAAGAAAGCCAGATCAGGAAGGTTGTAAATATGAGAGAATAAAAACATATAATCATGTAAAAAGGGAAGACTGAGTCAAGAATTATAAATTTACAATGTAACAAAGAAAGCCTGCAGAAATACTTAAGGAGAGGATTGAAATGGTCAAATCACAAACCAAAATATAAGAAATCTAACATCTACACTTGATATGTGTCAGGGTTTTGTTTTGAGTTGGCCAGTACTGAGAGCAGACGCAAAGAGAAAATGCTGGAGAGTCAGTAAAATTTATGAACAGCCTACAGTTGAGGAAAAAAAAAAAACAAGGGAAAAGAACTGAAAATGACACAAGCTGATGGGGAAGTTGTTGCTGTCATCAGCAGTATGCCTCCATTAGATACTTCTACTCTCTAAAAGTTTCAGGGCAACATCCAAGAGAAGTTCAGTACGTTTTTAATTTTGCTGTTCTATTTTAACTCAACTCTGAGATACAGTTTCAATAAATTAAATAAATAATTGAGACACAAATTTTCCAGCAAATATTGGGGAGTAAGCCCTGGGAAAGTGTATGAAATAGTTCAAGTGAAATTTGAGGCCACACCAGCTATCAGCAGGACACTGTCTGTTTACACCCGGTCAGGCTCTGAGTTAAGAGAACTGACAGATCTTTCCAAACAAAAGTGGTGATGGACATTAAAATACAAGATTTAGAAAACAAAAAATGAATGAGTACAGTGACAATGTATGGTATGTAAAAAAGCAGCTCTTTTCCCTTAGGTGTTCTATTGCTTGTAAACATAGTAACAAATCTCAAAGAACACATTTTTTTCTGAACTAATGGAGTTACAGATGAGAAAACACTGGACTTGATTTTAACTTCATAGCATTTAATATGGGATCAGAATACCTCGTACCATTGATTTCAATTAATTTATCCTTCTGACTAACTGTAAATCAGAACAGAATCAGGACCAATCTGCCTAAAGGACTGTGAGTGTTGCATGGAGCCAGCAAAACTCTCAGGGTTAGTTGTCAAGCAAAAGCTTTCAATCTGGAATATTTTATACCTCTCTGTGGAAGGCACGAAACAGTCAGTGTAAGCTTTGTATGGATTTTTATAAGACCATGTACTAGTAAAAACACCTTAACTGAGTTAATTTAGAAAAGTTCTTTCTGATCAATGTATTGATTTAGTTATAATTTGATTCCTGCTCTGGTGATCATCTTTATATAGTTCTGTAAGTCCATTGTGAATTTGAAATGCACACGAATGTGTAATGAAATCCATTAACTAATAAAACAATCATCAGTCAATTCTTGAGAAATGGTGCAGATTTTTAAGACAAATGGCTAGTTTTCTGGTGGGGATTCTCGCACAAACTTCACACAGTCTGTTGCTTCAGCACCATCTTATTTAACAATGAGAGAACAGTGGCATTGTGAAGGATGGGAGTTTGATATTTATCACTACTTCTGGAAGAATATGTGGTTGCAGGGGATTCCTGTCAAACCCAAAAGGAGAGCTGAAATTATTTGTTTGCAGTGAACTCTTAAGTACACATCAAAATATTCTACTAAAGCAAAAAAAAAATAAAATTCAAATACATATGCCCTCTTTATTGGACCTTTCCTCAATAAGTGTTGTTTTAAAGCACTGAATCCATATCCCTGTCCACTCATGATTCCTTACATTCCTGTGAATCTAGTGAAAAAACTTAATTGAGGCTTGACCTCGCACAGTGGAGAGAATCTTTATGAGTAGTCCCACAGAAATACTGTTCTCAGAGTGAATACTCAGCTGATGTTTATAGGACGAAATCTAGAGCATACCCAGTAGATATATCCTGAGCTCCCTTACATCACTGATATTCAAATCCCTTGTAGTCTCTCAAATTAATGCAGTCTAAATAAGATGATATTGCTGTCCAAGTATTCCTGATTTACTTCTGCATGGATGTCCTGAGACCACCTCCAAAGGTATGTCAGTAGATCTTTCCTCCCTGTTGGGAATACTGTGCAAAATTTCTAAACCACTTTTCCATTACGTACTAGAAGCAGAAATACTTATCTTTTTTAAATAAACTTTATATTGTATTGCATCAAACAGTGGAATTCTTCTATAATTAGAGAAGTTCTAATTTCACTTGCTATTTCCTAGACTCTCAGGATCACTGCTATCCGGCACGGTTTACCAAAATCTCAGTTCATCTTGAGCTGGAGGCAAAGTTGGGTTTTTTACTTTCGATTTTCATTTGGGCTCATCCTTCAAATACTTATTATTTTCCTTGCTGACATATGTTTGCCCATCGTCAGTTAGACTCTGCATGATTTTACATTTATAAAGAAAAGTTAAGCAATTCAACCAAACCCATAAACTTCTTTCTAGAGACCAAAGTGGCAGCTTTCTCATTACATATCAATTTACAGCTCAAAATCAGGAATAGATCA
The DNA here is from genome assembly GCF_017976375.1 of Cuculus canorus. Lineage (NCBI taxonomy): Eukaryota > Metazoa > Chordata > Aves > Cuculiformes > Cuculidae > Cuculus > Cuculus canorus. The sequence goes on along the minus strand of NC_071402.1, from coordinate 150,675,981 downwards.
ATGCAAGCCATCTGCACCTTGCAAGTTTTAACATATCTCCCTTTCGTCACTCTCAGCAAAGCAGAGGAAGTTATGCAGAGCATGTGGTCTGCTTTCACAAATAATTTCTATGGAAAACAGCAGTCAGACAGTAATACAGGCCCAAGGTGACCTCATTACTGAAATTTGTTCCAGTTGTCATTAGACATATCACACTGTGTCACTCAAATCGGTAAAGGAATAAGAGATACTGACATGCAGCGCCAGTGATTAGAGATGAAAAATACTGTTACACCATAAGAATCCCTTGATGGAAAAGAAATATGTATAGTGTTTAAGATTCATTCACACACACACACCCCCCGCCCTTGGATCTGTCACTACTGCATTTATGGCTTTATTCTTTCTCTATTTGTTAATTCTCCTTCACAAGGGACTATACCTTTTCTTGAAGAACATTTCAGAGGCCGATAGTCAGTGGCCGGCTACTTTGCGTAACATATTGCTGCATTTTTGGTAGTGATGCCATCATGTTGTGTAAAGATATTTACCGCAGTTGCAGCAGGCCAACTTGGAAAATGACTTTTTCGCATTTATCAGTGCAGACTGTTGTCACTGCCTAACATGCCTTCATTCTTCACAACTGTAAGTTATGGTTAAATCAGACCAATTTTTCTCCTAACCTTCTTTAAGTCCATAAGCTGCAAGGAATGATATCACCAATTCAGAAGGTGACATCTCCCTAGCCAGAAGCGATGCATGGTTGGCAAAGACTCTAGTGAGAGGAATTAAATGGTCCAGACAACTGGCAATTTCCATTCCCAGCTTTTTCCACCTTGGTAACCAAAGATCTGGGTCAATCCAGCCTTTAGGATTTCTTGCCCAAACCAAATCATTCTATGATTCTATGATTCTCTGATCCTGCTGCGAGTCCCCCCAAAGACTCTCAGTAGTTTCAGGACACACCTCCTGGAGCACAATAATTTGAATGAGAATTACTGCCAGATGTTAAGGCTTTAGATTATTTACCTTCACTGAAGAAAAAGGTCCTTAAAGCCAGGTGCTCACTACTTATCACTATCAAAGATCTCAAGATGGTTTTTTTGCAGCAGTGTCCCAGAACAAGAGTGGAAGTTTTGGACATCATTCCAAATGTTATGACAAATTCCAGTTTGACTAATTACGTTCTACTTATCAAAATTGTCACTGCTAAGCAAAATGAAGTGGATTTGCTTTCTGTTTCTGGCCTAGACTTTTGAACAGTTGCTAACATTCCCTTTAATATGGTAGCTTTCCACCTGAGAGCTGATGAGTCAAAACAGATCTCAGAATCACAGAATGGTTTATCTTAACATAAAAAGACTTGGGAAGTCTACAGGATTAAAGGTGTTGCGTGAAAGCAAGAAGCTATTGTTCTTTTTTTCTTTACAGATTTTGCAGCTGGTTTGCTGCTGAAAATTATTCATGTTATACTGATCTAGATTTGGGAGGGGGGAAGAAGGGATCTTGAGTTACCTATCTTTTTACAGTGGTTAAAATGCTTAACTGAGTCAAAATCAGTATAAGTGAGTTTTTCAACCTACCCTCTTCATCCTCTCTTGAAAATACTTTAGTTCTCCTTTTTGCCATTTGGACTTCTGTCCTGGATGCATGTTTGCTTGAAAAAAATGCATTTATGGTTAACCCCTTCTCTCTGAACTCTAAGGTAACATTATCGATCACTGCATTCAGAAAATCCACTGTTTGTTTTCCAGTCAAATCTAAACATAATCTCTCCAAGGTTTTCATATTTCAGAAATTTCCCCTTTCAGTAAAATACCTTTTAGTGTTAACAGTACTGCAGAATGTCAAACCCCACACATTCAACTATAATAACGATAATTTATTTTTTACTCAAGATGTATACTTTTTACCCCTATATTTTCGGATTGGTATCTACTACATTTATTAGTCCTATCTGGTGCAGTGGCAGTCCTAATCTACTATTAACTTTGCCAATAAAAAAAGAGAACAATCTAAAAATGAGAAGTCCAGCCCATGACAGCTCATCATACATTATAAACCAGCCTCAGCACAACTGTGGGTAAATTGTCTCTTGTGAACTGTTCTACAGCTGTTAGGGTTCATGTTGTTCACATATAAACTAGCAATAGGAATTTTTATTACCTCTGGCCGTAATTTAAATTACATGAGCCCAACTCCATGCTGTAGATTAGTGTACGGCCATGCAGTTTGCCTTTTATTTTGGCATACTGCAATGCAGCTCACACATGAACTCTACCATCAGTAAACTTGTAACAGGAAAAAAAAGGATAAGCACGCATGGTATTAAAAATGCTAGAACAAAACCTTAGGTCTATAAAGAATTATTACTGTACTTGCACCTATTCTCATAGGTTATATTCTTGGCAGCTTTACATCACTAGAGTGAATGGTTCAAGCACTTCGCTCTTACTTGACAAACACTCTAAAGGTCAATGCTGTCACCTTTTCACTAAACATCACCAAAAATAGCTACATGGCTTTTCTAGGATCTCTTGCTTTATTTATTAAATAAAATTTGGACTGTATGTTTTTTTTCTAAGTCTTACATGATGAAAAACTAAACCAAGTATTTTTTAAAATGTTTAAAACAGAATTTTTGTGGAAACCATGAAAATAAAAAAATCTATTGCACTTCAACGTTATAAAAAATAAATTTACTTTCAAAAATTTAAAATGTATTGCATCAGGACTAAGAACTGCTTTGCTCTTCATAAAAAAATGTCACACACTCCTCCTCCTCCCTACATGCATTTCTTTATGTAGAAAAGGGGGTATTTTAAGAAATACGAAGAGGTCACAAGAGAAGTTAAAAAAATACACCCTAGCATGCAGAGTTAGCTGAGACAAAAAATAAAACCATTTCATAAATAGAAGCAATAAGTTGAATCTGCCCCTGCATAGATATAACCAGAAATATGTCCTTTCCCACAGTTGCAGGCAGGAAAATGTATTTGGTACATACATTTAGCGTAAGAAATGCATATATTATACTCTCCAATTTTCCTTAACAAATTATATCTATTAGATTCATCTGTGAATCTAATGTGTGAAGTCTTAACACTTTGATATAACTTACAGTAATCTGCAATTTATAAACTGACAGGTCAAAAAAGAACATGAACGTTACCCTAAGCCTGTTCCAGCAACTTGTTTTAGAAGGTCATAAATATTATGGCTAATTAACAACCTAATGGAATGCTGAGAATGAAGGTCTTGCTTCTCTGTGCATTTCTGGGCTTGCCTTTAATTGGTAAGAAATTTCCAGGGCTACAAACAGAACTCTCCATCTAAGCAACATCCAAAATTTACTTCTGGCTTTTCATTGCAAATAAAAATAATAATTATGATTAGCTTTTCGATTAATTTTCATAACTCATTGTGGCTTGAATAAAGATTTCCTCAAACCCAAGACTAGGATTAAAAATTTTTGCCTGTCTCCCTTTTGATTTCATTCAGTTCATCATTGTAGGAAACAGTCTCTAAGTGTGTAATTATTCCCTCATTTTGATTGCAAGACAAAATATATCAGACAATCATACTTTCCTATGAAGGAGCTGTGGTGGTTAAAATATGGACCTGGATTCAGAAGCTCTCAGGAGTCTCACTCCTTGCTCTGCCCCAGACTGAACCACATAACCTTGAGCTAACAGCTCAGTATCTCTGCCTTCAATGCTGAATAATAATCATTCCCTTTCTTAGTCTCTTGAGACCACAAGCTCAAGAAAAGTGGTGGTGGCATCAAGCCTGGATTTGCATAGAGCCTTGGAGAGCCCAGCATACTACTAATTTTACTAAACTATTTCTTACTCTCATCTTCATTACTAGTACTGAACTTTTTCAAAAACTAAATCCATGAAAAATATTTCCCATGGTTTTCTAATGGCATATGAATCATCATATAAAATTTTTCAAGATATGTGACATACAGCAGAGAGCGGCTATGATTACCTTTTGGGACTAAATGAACAGGAACACAGCTTCAAATAAACAAAAGAATTCTTCCGGAATTTGAAAATAAAATCAAAAAGACCTCTTTTTTTTCATAAAAAGTAATATAACTAGTTATTCCAGATGTGAGCTTTGCCAATACTTGTTTATTAAGTGCAAGGCCTTGCTCCAGCAATTAAAAGCTTTGGGAGTGTAGGCAAACCAGTATATTTGCATTTGGCCTTGAGCAATATACCTTCTGCACAACAGCATTCTTGTCACAGTTTTGAACATGCTGACAGACTGAACTAACCAAACCTCCAGAGAACCAATGACTAGAACCTGCAATAATCCAATGAGAAGGATTACAGGTTTTATAAACAACAGCATGGTAAACTAGCACAACGTTTATGGAAGAACCAGGCTGTGAGGAGACAATTACTGTAAAGATGGAAAAGTTTTACCATGAATACCAGCCAGACAAAGGAAGAATAATAAAAACAGGGGGAAATTCATTATTTTGGAACTGATGAATGCAATTTCTATTGCTGACCTTTCAGGGCCAGATTCTGCTCTCAAGGGAATAGGCTGTCTCTATGGCTTCTGTTGTAAACCACATGGGCTCGTGCAGACTAATGATAACATGCCTACACGAGTTGTCTGGCCAACCGGTGTCCCTAGTCTTGTGAAATTAAAATGCAATTAAATATCTTTAGAAATTATTCAAACAATTTCTAAAGGAAGTATCTTGCTTCACCCTGTACAGATTCATCACAATAGGTTTTATTTAAAAACAAACAACAAATAGACAAAACTTTGACTCTTTTGTTATTCTAACTTCATTTTCTTACATGTGAGAAAAAGTGTGTGTTCTTTTCCTTCTTTTCTTGCAGCCTGTGTACCTCAGATTGATAAAACATACTCCTAGATAAGAATTTATTTGTGAAATATTAATCAGAATATCATTCCCTCTTTTCAAGGCATCTTCAAAAAAGGATTTGAGAGGACACAAGTGTTGGGGGCTGTGCCAGAGGCTTACTCTCATATTCGTGTTACCTCTTACCTGGGGATAGAATTAATTTCCATTTGAGCCATTCATTTTACTCATGATTTATAAACAATTTATAGTACATAGCCTAGTGTGAAATAAAAAAAAAAAAAATCTAGTTAGACCAGAACCAAGACCTAGAAGAGACTTGAAGCTATGGTATTTATTTAAAGTGAAGTAATTTTTTGCTAATTTTATTTTATATTCCTGAAATTTATGTGGGCAGATTATAACCAAAGAAGTAGGTGTCAAAAGCATGGCAGAAATCAAGACCAATGTGGTTTTAATCTTGTGGTATAAGTCAGGAGAAACTCTGTTTTAAAGCCAACCCAATAATGTAAAAGGAATCCTCCTTGCATGTGCACTACAGCTGCAGCAGTCATACTGAGAAATCTGGGTAAGTTTGAAGGGAAAATATATAGTATGCAAACAAGCCATAGCTTCTTTTGCAATCTGACATGCACTAATAGCTAACAAATGAGAGGCTATTTCAAATGAGCTGGTCCTGCACAGCTGAATTATGACAGGCAAATGGGATAGGAATGAATTATAGAGCTGTGCTCCCCGGCACAATATGCCTTTGCAAAAGCTACTTCCCTTCAGAAGTTATCGGCACCTGCCAAAGCCACAGGGATTACCCTTCCCCTACAGCAGCATGTAAGAGGAGGGGAAAGATTGGCTCCTGATCAAGAAACCAGAAGCTGAAAAATGTACTAAAAAGCAAAGTGAGAAAGCTAAGCCAAAATTCTTTAGGAAAGTAATAGATTTATCCATGCTCACGCCTGACTCCTCATTGACTTTTAGCCCCCACACTGCAGCATTAGAACTGTGGAAAACGGCAGACAAATCTGCGTCTAAAAGGTTATGCTTCATCACCCAGCTGTGATTCACTTAAGAACAACAAACGCACAGAGAAATTTGACCCACCAGTATTTTCTGTCCCTCTGGTAGAAAATTGTCAATGTATATAGCATTAGATCCAAAGCATGGAAGGAAACACTGTGCCACAGGGAGTACAGGCTTGCAGCATCCTGCTGTGTATTTCATCTGGAACTACTGCCTTGAGTTGAACATCAAAATACACTGAAGTAGCCTGGCACATTTGCCAATGAGTATCTCTAATTATCTGGTCAAAAATTAGAGACTCTGAATCCCTTTGGCAAGAATAATATCATGAACCCCACCCAATTGCCTAATTCCATCTACTCTTCTCTGCATTCCAGCCTTCTGAAGGTACTCAACAACCCAAAAGCATTTCTGCTCAATTCAGTGCTCTTCCTGTTCTCCAAATATGGTTATCGCTTGTAGTGTTTGGATAGGGCACTCCTTTTGCTGTCTCTCTTTTTATCATTTTTTTTCAACCCATTAACCAATAATAATAACCTCAGGCACAGAAAAGAAAAATAGTTTCTGAAGTGTGTGATGGCAAAAAGGGGGTGAAAAGGTAGAAGATATGCAAGGTGAAAGGACAAACAGGTACACAAAGAGAGAAAGAGAGCCTAGATATAAGGGAATTGATAGATCTTCCCTGTATACACCAAAGCGTGATGGTAGAGATTTAGTTCTTTACAGGGTTTTTTTGTTAACAGAAGGTGTGCTTAGTTTTCACTCCAGTGATTGATTCTCATAAAAGTTAAATAGCCATCTATGAATAATGTTTACTTTAAGAGCTCAGGTGCTAGTTGTCTCTACTGTAAAGATGAAGATATAAATTCTGATCATCTAAGCTCAAGGTCAGTATTGTTCAACAGAGCAGAAATTCTGTTTTACTTTTCCCTTTCGAAGTATCTGAAATAATTACTATGGACCCCATTCAAATTCAGCTGTTCAAAAAGTAGGAAATGTCAGATTAAAATTGCTTATGCGAGTCAATTTGGGCCTCTTGAATTTACCTGCTATGAAACTATCCTCAATTACGTTATCACGGACTATTTTTCCACATCATGGCTGCAGCTCTTTTAGTGTGCACTGTAGATGATATTTTGAGAAATGGTATTCTGGGAATGAATCAGGTTTATGTAGTGAACGAGGCTTTCATCTCTCTGTGCCTCGTTTGTTTCAGGAACTGGAAGGTGTATAATGAACCAGCAAGGGACTAAAGAATGAGAAAATAAGATTTAATGGTTAAAGCAGCTGCCACTGAAGAACTGAATTCCATTTCTAGTTCTGTCATAGAGTTTCTATATGATGTCGGACAAATCACTTCACATTTCCCAGAGATGACCATTAATTTGATGTTCCCCATTTTCTGGCCTCTATACAAGACAATTGAGCTGAGCTATTGAACACTTGTAGCTGCAATTGACGTAGATTAAAACTGTATTTATATACACATAAAGATTAAAATTATAGAAACTATGAAAAAATATTACTTAGAAATTATCCGATAAATTGTCAACTAGTTTGTTCTTCCTGTCTCTGTGCCTCCGTCTACCACCTGTGAGGCAGGGATAACAAACCCATGAATGGCCAGGTTATTATTCAGGTAATTTCATTACTGTGTGTGAAGCATTCAGGTATGATAGCTGTGAGAACAATGAAGCAAACAATAATTTTGTATTCAGTGCAGGTTTTGAATGATGTGTGGTAAGGAAAACCCTGGGGCCAAATACTACATAAAGAGGATGGAAAGAAACACAAGCTAACTGCTGATGAAGCAGAGTCATGTGGAAAAAAAAATGTTACTTTTCAAAAGAATTTCAGAGTGCCTACACTCAAAAGAGCCAAATTACATTTCATAGAAGCAGCCTTACTCTTGTCATTATTCCACGTGGGCTTAATTTTGTTCTCTTCATGTAAATTTGGATTTGTGTTTTCTGTTTCTCAGAAGCATTTGAATGTACATGGTAGGATTTACATGAAGAAGAGAGGAATTCAGGCACCTACAACCTTAGAATCATAGAATCATATAATCATAGAATTGTTTGGGTTGGAAGGGACCTCAAAGATCATCTAGTTCAAACCCCCTTGCCATGGGCAGAGACACACCCCACTAGACCAGGCTGCCCGAGGCCCCATCAAACCTGGCCTTGAAACCTTCCCCGTTTCTAACCTAAGCCACAGATTAAATGGAGTTTGAATCTAAACCCATGTTTCACACAGGTGTAGAAGAGGTGGAATCTGAACACCTTGGATCTCAGCATGAATATCCGGATTGATGTGGCTTTGAATGAACATCCAGATGGATGTGGCTCTATTGTCCAGAAAGGCTGTATCCAAGGCTTGTTCTCAGAAATAGGCCTGTCTTACCTAGCTCTATAAAAACTAGATGCTCCTACATTGACAAAATACCCACAGAACCCCATTGTCCTGGTGATTCATTAAGGAAGGCCATGGCTGACCAGGCAATACACGAGGCCACCAGTGGACATCCACTTCTCAGTTCTTGAGCTCAGAGGATGATAAATCTTAGCTGTTCTGTGAGATGGGCTGGGCAGGCTGAGGTCTGCCCTGGAAGTTGGCTTTTCCCTCACTGCTTATCTTTGCCAGTTCCACCATCGTGTCTATCAAATCCAGGCCAGGATGTGTGACCAGGTGGATCTGAGGTATGACCTGGCTGACTTGTGCCTGCACTGAGGCCACCCACCCGTACTCACATAGACTGAAAACCCAGGGGAGAACTGCCCTTTCCTATTAATACAAACAGATTCAGCTGGAGGAAGAAAGTAACTGGGGAAACTGGCAATTCACTACAGCTTGGAGATACCATAAAGATATCACAATGCAGGGATGCCCTATCTTGTTACTAACTTTCTTATTATATGAAAACCAGGAAGGAAATGAATATTGTGAGGGGGTCATGACTTTGCTTATAAAACCCGCATGTTAAGTTGTGGGAAAGATTACTGCTGAATGCTTTGTTTTACTGTTCACCCTGGTTTGCAGCCTTCTATTTTCCGATACCTGCTACAGCTGACACTCACTTTGCCAAAATAAATTACAGGCCACATGGAAGCTCATATATCAGCAAATAATAGAATCAAGTTAAAATGGAAGTTTCCTATAATGAACCGAGCCAGCCCTTTTCAGCATTAAGTTCAGGTGTTACACTGGAAGAGAAGGCAGGCTTAAAGGTATGTTTTAAATTTGATTGCCTGTGAGAATGCAAACATGTATCTTCAAAATTTCAGAACAATATGCCTGCTTTTTAAAGCTTAGAGCAGTTTCATTCATGAAGTTGGTAATTTGTCAGAGTATTTTCACTAGATTTGCATGCAAATTACGAAGTACAAAACCAATTTAGTAGAGCAAAGAAAATTATTTCAATCACTAAGGAAATAAAAGTAACTTTTACTTAGAGAGGGAAAGGGGAAGGGGGAAGGGGAAGGGGAAGGGGAAGGGGAAGAGGAAGAGGAAGGGGAAGGGGAAGGGGAAAGGGAAGGGGAAGGGGAAGGGGAAGGGGAAAGAGGAGGGGGAGGGGAAGGGAAAAGTTTAGAAGTATCCTCTCTTGATGATTTCCAGTGTTTGGGCTAAAGAAGATTAGCCAGAAGAGGAAAAAATATCTATTCATAAAAATTACCAATCCTTAGTCTACATATTGAATAGTAAATATTCCTAAACTTTCACATCTTCATTGTAAGCTTTCCTGAACAGAGCAGAACAAAGATTGCAACTTGGACCTTAAGATCAAGCAGGGGCATAAATTGCTCATTCAAACTCCGGATGGCATAAACTGTCAGAGACTTATTGAAGTAATTTAAATTGTGGTGGTGCATCCTATGTGAAAAACCATCCGCACATTACTTGTCTCTGTATAGTAGTATAGGACTGCACCTATTTTGGATCTTATCAGACCAAAGGATCTATATTAAATAAGCAGCAAGCAAACAGATTCACAGAATATTTTGGGTTGGAAGGGACCTTAAAGATCATCCAATTCCAACCCCTCCTGCCATGGACAGGGACACCTTCCACTAGATCAGGTTGCTCAAAGCTTCATCCCACCTGGCCTTCAGCACATCCAGGAATAGGGCATCCACGACTTCTCTGGGCAACCTGTTCCAGTGCCTCACCACCCTCACAGCAAAAGGGGTTTAATGGGCCTATATTCTGCTACCTGTATCCGAGCCAATGAAGCCCTTTAATGTTTGTGCCTTAATTAAAACAGCATTTTAATACTGAGGTTGTATGCTATCAAACCAAGGTGAACAGTCAACTGAAATCCTCCAGCCAAGTATGTATCTGAACAACCAATGTAAGTGTCTCGCCTTGCATCTTATTAATTTTAAGAAGAAAATCCACTTTATTTATTTATTTAATTTATTTATTAAAAGTAGTGTTTCTAATGTATATGCACAACTTTGAGCAAAGCAAAACATGGTAAGTGAACTGAACCACAACTTGGAACCTCCTATCTTAGAGACCTAGAGAGATATTTTGGAAACTGTTTTTAAATATTCAACAGGTTAATCCCTAAAGCAACTATGTAGTTAATAATATTTTTATTACAAACGAACATTTAGAAGAGCCTTCTCACTCAATTCTATTTGAGTATCAAGAAATTAGAAATAGAAGGGCTATTTTTCTTAATTTGGCTGACCACCTTGCAAGCAATAAATGCCCATGAACAAGAGGTATTATTCCTCCCAGGATTCAAACTAGCTATTTAACCGATGTAGTTAGATCCAGATAAATGCAAGGTCCTGTGCTTGGGTTGTGGCAACCTCAAGTACAAATACAGGCTGGACAGAGAATGGATTGAGAGTAGCCCTGAAGAGAAAGACTTGGGAATGTGGTGGATAAGAAGCTCACCATGAGCCAGCAGTACGTGCTTGCAGCTCAGCAGCATCCTGGGCTGCATCAAAAGAAGTGTCACCAGCAGGTCAAGGGAGGTGATCATCCCCCTCTGCTCTGCTCAGTGAGACCTCAGCTAGAGTGCTGCATTCAGCTCTGGAGTCCTCAACACAGGAAAGACATAGACCTGTTAGAGCAAGTCCAGAGGAGGTCCACAGAGGTGACCACAGGGCTGGAGTGCCTCGCTTATGAGGACAGGCTGAAAGAGTTGGGGTTGTTTAGCCTAAAGAAGAGAAGGCTCTAGAGAGACCTTATAGCAGCCTTCCAGTACTTGAAGGGGGCTACACAAAAGCTCTTAGGGAGTGCAGTGATGGGATGAGGGGTAATGGTTTTAAGCTGAAAGAGGGGAGATTTAGATCAGATATCACAAAGAAATTTTTTTATTGTGAGTTAGTGAGGTCATGGAAAAGGTTGTCCAGAGAAGCTGTGAATGTCCAGTCCCTGGAGGTGTTTAAGGCCAGATTGGATGGGGTTTTGATCAACCTGATTCTGTGGAAGGTTTCCCTGCCTGTGGCAGGGACGTTGGAACTAAATGATCTTTAACATCCCTTCCTACCCAAACAATTATATGATTCTATGTAATAGATTTTTTTCCTTTTTCATATAAGCACCAGGAAGCTTCTTTAATCCAAAAAGTTTGGGTTGGGGTAGAAAAAAAAAGAGACCAAGGAGACACATTTTTCTTATTTAAATAATTGTTTGTTCTCTGTTACCTGTTTTGTCTATGGACCCCAATGAGCAATATGATTATATTTTGATAATTGTTGTAGGAATATAGAAAAACTCAAGATTTCATTGCACAATGCTGTCAGGATTCTTCCTGATACACCTGATAGAGTAGAAGAGTAATGATAACCATGATTATTTGGCAAACATCTTACGAAATACATGGTAGAAGATTTTAAGAAAATGCACAGGAGAAAAGGAAAAAAGCAGAGGGTGATCTGAGAAAGTTGTACCATTACTTGTGGCAGTAAATGCACAGCAAGAGAAGTTTTAATGCAGATAAATAGTTTTTTATGGGTCCATTACTAATAGAGAGGGTAAAAATAGCATGAAAAAACATTGTCTATTACCAAATGCTTTGAGGATCAACATTAGCATTTAATGCAGGAGAGACCCACACCCTCATTCTGAATTTGTTTTAAAAAGGAGAAAGCATTTCTGTACAACTCCATAGAGTCACATTTATGCATTGCACAGCACAACAGAGCCCTGACACATGCGCATTACTGCAGCACAGATAGATAACAGTGGCAGAGCCAGAGCTCCCAAGCCTTCACTCTTGCTGCTGCTTTCACCACTGCTTTCAACAGGAGTTACTTATTCGTGTGAAATAAGGAAGAAAAATTGTGGTTTCCCCACAGCTGGGTAGGCTGAAGGCCCTCACACCTACCTCTGACTTCATTCTCAGCACTAAAGACAGGGAGCATTTGGGACACTTCCGTTCCAATCAACAAGGAACAAGGTAGTATTTGCAATAAGCAAATATAAAATTCCAGCATATGGATATCAGTCTTAAGAAAGATACACAGTGAACCATTTCTTAAGTCAATTTCTTGATTAGTGAAACAATAGATGGATACTTGCAGACACAGTAAATCACCAACCTTTCTCACTAAAGCAATTAATTTTTGTTTTCAGTAAAGCAACACTTAAGATATGTTTCCTAGAATAGCGATACAAGCTGATAAATGTTTGGGGTGATATATAGAAAGTGGAAATGCTCAAGCTCCTCAACACAATCCATCACATTATTTTAGTTATATGTGATGAGAAAATGCTGCACAGGGGAGATTTGATTTCATTTGATAAAATGACCCATGAGTATTCATCAGCCCACAAGGATGTCTTGGTTTCTAAGGGAAGAAAACCCTCAAAACTAGTGCAGTAAGCTATCACATATTCAGGCTACAACTCAAATCTAAAAAAAAATGGAGGACAGGAGCAGCCTGCACTGCTTTGAAGTCTAGACACAGCCTCTGCATAACTCTGCTTCCCAGCAGCACAGAGAGGTCATTTTTTCTTTTGTTTGTGCTCTTCTTATTTCTTCTTTCTAGTTAGAAAACTACTAAAGCTCCTGAATTCAGTGAGTACCATCATCCCATGTACATGCACCTCTTGGCCCCATCGTGGCTGTGGCCCTGAGAGTCCACTGAAGTACAAAACACAGTGCTGTGTATGCAGGTGAAGTTGTAGACAGCATAAGGAGGATCTAAATATGCATATAGTCCTACAATATGAGCAAGCACAATCATTTCATGCATGAATTAAGCTTGCCTGACAATCAGGAAGTTCAGCTCTTCACATCTTTTAATACTAAAGTTGATACTCAGTGCAAAATGACAGCAGATTTCCTTTTCTATGTTACATTTACATAGGAACATCAAGCAGCAATTCTTAATTTAGAGGATGGTGTGAATGTATCGAAGTATTTTTAAAAGCTCGTATTACAAAGTGGAGTTGAAGTAGGATTTTTTTAATTCATTATTTTGTAATAGCTTTTGTGTACTGTTCATGATTAATATTTAACCAAATTGTTTGAAAATAGGGCTATACTTTACTGAGATGCATTAGGCAAAATCATTCACCTGCAATTAAATTGGTAAAATATTAAGAAAAAATAGCAATTCCTACTGTGGAACTTTAATACAAACGCAGAATGATTTAATTTGAAATTTATTGTACAATAACTTTTAGAACTATGAAATTTTACTTCCCCATATAGAGACTGAAAACAGAGCTTTTCAGATAAGGAGGTGCTGAAGTGGGACTTGAGTGATATATCTTAAAGGAAAGCATAAAATGTTGCCAGAAGTAACATATAACTGTCCCTCAGGAAGATGCTAATGAAGAGAACACCAATGGGACTGCCATCTTTCATATAAGGTACAAGAGCTCCTGACTGCTGCGTAGTCATGGGTGACCCTCAGTACTTTTTGCTAATTCTGGAGACATTGGCCCCTAAATTTCTGCTGACCCAATTTGGTTTAATTGCATTTTGCACATGTAATTCCTCTCCTAAACTACTAAACTATTCTGGTCTGCTAACTCTATCTTCCTAAATACCTATTACCCTCCATCATAGGAATTTGAAATTCTCTACCTATGTTTCTGTTTTTGATTAACTACATTCCATAAATTATGGGGAAGAAGGGTTATTTTGAAAAGAAAGCTCTTCAAAATGTAAGCTTTTAATTTCAGTGAAAGAACTATGAGACTATCAAACTGAATATGAACAGAGTAGTCTCATATGACAATAAATGCATAAGGATTTTAAATTCTGGAATATGTTTAACATTCTCCTTTTGTGCTGACTGTTTCTTAAAAAGTAAATGGAACCATCTGTACAGACCATCTGAACTGAACTGACCCTGAACAGGAACATGAACAGAATGAACCTACAGATAATCCACAGCACTTTGTCAAGTCTGATGATAGCTAATTTGCTTCCAGATAATATGGACAGGCAATTATTACCAGAAAACTTTAATGAACAAAAATTAAGAAGAATTCTCTTAATCTTGCAAACATTACTTTCCACGGGAGTTCATTCTATTGTGAAGTTTTCAGCAAAAGAAAAAAAAATCAGAAATGATAAAGAAATGAGTCATAGGGGTTGATTCTGAAAGCAGCATCTGTTTTCCTACTCCTGTCAAAATCGTTTACCATTATTTAGTGTGAAATTTGGCTTGTACATTAGCAAAGTCTATGATACAAGGTATAGGTATTCGCCTATGGGAATTGTATATGCTGCACAGCTATCTCTGATTTTTCTGTGTGTCCAGTCCTACGTATGCTGCTGGTTCCATATATGCTACCAATAGCAGTAAATAACAATTAAAGAGCGGCTGATGAAGTACAATTATGTTTAAGGAATGGGGCAAGAAACTGAAGAAAATCACAACACAAGACATTCTTGAGGAGATCTTGGCTTGCCTGCTTTGCTTTCACGCATGCTTGGTCCTCAAAGCTCCATCCCCACTTTCCTCTTCCAACATCCTGCCTTTGGGCATTCTCCCCACTGGGGCTGCCGGCATGATGGGAAGTCACTGGTACAACTCGACATCCTAATTTGTTCCAAGTGTTCAGCTGCTGCTGCAAGACCAGCCTGCACACTTCTGGAGCTCGTCTGCCCTGCAGGGAAGTCAGGATAACTCGATTTGCTCCTGTCAAGGAGAAGGGTGCCGAGCCAAGAGATCTGCTTCTGCCGAGCCCTTGGCACTGAAATCAAGCCTGTAGTTCTGTCATGCCCTTTTTGTTGCTTGGATTCACGAGGAAAGGCTATAGGACGGCTTCCTTTCCCTCCACAGCTAAACCGCACCACCGTGGGAGGCTTGAGCTGTGTTTTTAAACAGGCTCCCTGCTGTTCTGTGTCACATTCTTTCTTCTTCTCCTTCCACAGCAATTTCATATATATTACGTTCTAAAACAGAGGGCAAACTCAAAAAATGAGCATCCTGCACACAATTTTCCAATGTTCATGGCCAATTTGCTGCATTCTGCTGTGAATTTCATGAGAAGGGATTCAGAAGTATTAATGTTGCATTTGATCCCTTCTCTTTTTTTCCTTTGTACCCACCAATGTTTGTGTACTGACAGTATGTGAAACAAAGGAGGGGGAGTGTTTTAAAATTCTTAAATCTTACTACTTATGCATTTTTACATAAACTAAATTAACCCCAACTTCATGAAAATGCTGACTTCGAGAAGAAAACATACATTTTTAGGTGAATAACTGATACTTCTACTCCAAATGTGTCTAGTCATGTCCAGAGATTGACCTAATGCAGAAATTAGATTTATTTATGTTTAATTCCCATTTTTACTTTTCAATCTTTTTGATAGTGTAAAAAAATCATCATGTTAGATTAGCTTCTTGGCTTACACTAATTATTACCATGTATTTTCTTAGAGTGAGGTGCTCTGCAAAACAGTGTTAAAGATAATCATTTAAGGTAGGAAAAAGTTAAATTCAAATTCTCTTTGTATTTTAGTTCCTCATTGTCTGCCAAATATATACATACCTTTATATACATATATAGAAAAAAGTAAGAGGCAGTGAAATAAAGATTTTCTTTGATTTAATTTCAAGAAAAATGTCAAACGCAGAGATGCATCTACTATTCTTTCCTAGACATCAAAGCTATTTTCAACAGAAGGGTCTTTGCTCAGCCAAAAATATAGTCTGTTTCCATACTACAGCTAAAATCTGCAAAGGCTTAGAGAGGAAGAGGAAAAAAAAAGTCAGTTTTCATGGCCATGTACCAATTTCTACAGGATGAAAGATGAAAGCATTCTTGGTTGAATCAGCCAGTATCTTTTAATTGGGAGAAGCATTTCCAAAAGTGTCTAGCTGTCTCTCAGAATACAAGTCTCGGTCACTGACTTCAATTTTGCCACAAAAATTATACCATGATTTAGTGACATCTTTCACAAAAATGGGTCAATTTTTCTTTCATAAAAAATGCAAGAAAACCTGACTTTCAAGTCACTTGGCCTTTTATTATAATGTATTACATCTCATGCACTGTCTTGATGACATTTACTGTTTCCTATGCAGGATCCCACAGTATGTACGAGTTGTCCGAAGTTCAAAGAGGGCAATCATTAAAATTTGACATTTATGTCAGTATGTACACAGGAAGTTTAGCTTTTCATTAGCTGCGTATATTTTTTTTTCTGGTGGAAAAAGCTGAATATGAAGTCATGAAAGACTTGCAGTGATTTCATGTGATCCCAATTGAGACTAATGGCTAAGCCCATATGATAGCAGCTGAGATTACAGGGTAAAGGAATTGATTAAAGATAATTTTTTTGTTGTTATTTGGTGAGTTGTCAGGAGGTGTTGAGTCATGCTGTGAGAAGTTCGAGTGCTGAATCTACTGCTGTCATATACAGAAATGTCACATTATATTACACAGCACGCAGAACCAAGTTAAAAAAATTTCTTTGTACATAACACAGTAGTTTGGTAAACAAAACCTATCAGCTTCACAAACCTGGTTCTCCTTCCAGTTGCATGTTATTTTTCATGCCTGAAAAGATCTCTCAGTGCACAAGTCCTAACAGATGTCTTTCTCCAGATGAACAAACTGATTTGAATACTAAGACTATGAATGTTGTAAGCCAAGTTTGAATAGGTCTTCCTTTTGGTTCAGAAGTCTTTCTTAAGAGCCTCTTGAAAACTAATTGCATGCATTGCACCATTTCTCTTTTTGGCCAGGGCAAAACAGTCCAGCAAAGTTCTGCCTCTCAACTCATCCCAAAACAATTTTAGTAATTGCATTGTGATTTATTGAGGAGACAGAAAGACTGATGCTGATGCAATGTCCAGAATAAGCTTACAGACTCAAGGGAAAAGTTTTTATGCCTGACCATGCTACGAAGTCAGCATAAAGAAATGCATGAATTTTTGCTCTGAGTCTTCACTTTAACCAGTTTAGCTGAGTTGCAAACAGCAGAGCCAAAACCCCATGCAGAAGGGTCTTGGCTGGCACACAGCTGGGCTCCTGAGCACTTGGGAGGGAAAAGGAGTGCCACTCTGAGAAAAAAAGTTGCCTGTGGTCGATATGACCATCATCTCCTGACCACTTGTCCTCCAAAGCTTGGCTCAAGGAGACTGGGGACAGATGAGTACAAGATCACCCACAATCCACTTAAAAACTCTTCCTGCAGAGGTCCAGAGCAAGTGGAGGATGAGAAGATCACCCAGCAATGTCAAGCCAAATGTTTTTGCATCAGTTATTATTTGGTCTAACTATAATCTGGTTTTCTTTAATCCTGTGATTAAAAGATAGGTTAGGCTCTCCAGGCCCTTAGGTAGAATTTCCTAAAATTATCTCTGTGCGCAGTGGCAGCAGTGAGCAGTAGACTCATGTATTATTTCCTCAGCACTGTGAGTAGAAACAACTATCTCATGTTATGGTAAAGGCAAGACTGTGCCATGTGAAAAATAGATCCCTATTTATGAGGAATAAGACAGTCAATGATCTCAGTGTGAGTATTCAGGAGCCTTCACTCAGTGGTTCTGATTCAGGCTCATTTAAGAAGTTGAATTTGCCTTATACAAGTGGACCTATGATCCGCAATTAAATAAAAGATGTTACATAGACAATAATCCATGTCTGTGGCCTCGGTCAGCTGAGACTTAATACCAAGGGCCAAAACCTGCCTCTCCAGAAGTAGTTCTAGAAGTAGAAGCTATTTCAGTATGATTTCTTAAGCAGCAACATACTACATAATTTCAACAAGAGTGGAGGGAACCAGCTGAATTAAGCCAGTAGGTATTATTAGGCAAAACCTACGAAATGACAGGTGCTTTATTTTAGAGCTTCATGCATAGAGTTATTATCCTTATTTAAGAAGGAAAATTAATTAGGCAAAATTTATCTGACTTTTCTGCTTTTGCTACATTTGAAATATTATAAAAGACTGTACAAATTACAGAAGAGCTTTAAACCAGCAAACTAGAAGATGTAACATAAATGAGACACTTGAATAAATTAAATTTCATCTTTACAGAAAACAGAAGGAAAACTCTACTCAGCCAAGAGAAAGAAGAAATTCCTACCTTCTAAAAAAGCAGATTTTCCCCAATTAAAACTCTACGAGTATCTTCTCCATCTCTATTCTGAATTTCTATATTTGCCAATCAGCTAAACGCTTCATTAAAAAAAAAAAAAAGATAATTTTCCTCTACTTTTTTATTAATCTGGTTCACTTCATGAGTCAGAGGCACTTGACAAGAATATTTCACTGCACAATGCAATTCCATGAAGGCATAATTTGGGCCATCATATTGTACCTTTACATGTTTTTCCATCTTTCTCTTTAGAAATATACAATCTAATTTTAGTTATCACATTTACCTAAAGATCTCTGTTGCACCTATGGTTGAAATAGCTATTCTGAAAGTTCTTTTACATTAGTATGTATACATAATTATTAAGGTAAATGCTTTAAAAGTTGCCCGAAACAGGGGAGGAGTTTTAAAACCATCGTGGCTATAGGTAAAGGTTTCACTTTGTTCAGCTTTCCTCTGCTCCTTTTGCTAACCAGCCTGCAGCTTCTAATGCTCTGCTGACAGCCACCTTTCAGATCTCTATACATCTCTTAAAGACAATTATTGAATTTATCCAACGAGCTAGACTAGGAGCATCCTAATAGGAGTGTGAAAGGCTAACAAGCTGGAAGCCTTTGAGGTGGCATCAGTGTCTCACATCTCTTGATGTCAGTGAGTTGGTAAAATTGTTACTAGTTCAAGAAGGCATGCACCCACGGTTTCTCCTTTCAGGCATTCCCTTCAACTAAGGCTAGATAGTTAAGCTATTGTATTTCAGATGTGGTAAGTGGGCTGAAATGTCAGAATTCCCTCCCCAGGAACTTCACAAATAAGGGTTTCTGAGTTGCAAGGACAACTGAGCCATTAGTAGAGCAAGAAATTGTCTCATTCCCAACTCACATATTTTTTAATTTTTTAATAAAGGGAATGCCATCTCCAGTCTTTTTCTACCCATAATCTGAAAAAAGGTCTTGATGAAAAGATAAGACTTCTTTTAAAGATTATTCTTTCTTGGAAACACCAAGCACAATGCAGCTGTTACTCTATCGTGTATGTCGTGTATGGTCTGACAATGCTTCGTTGTGAGGAAAGACATCCCACTCCTTGTTCAGCCTGGGAAACTGCCCAAGTCTGTGAAAGCAGTCCAATATTTAACTCCTCAGAGCTGACAGCCTCCTAGCACTGGAGCAGAGTCAGCCACCCTCACTTCCCACCAAGCTGAACTGTCCTTTCTGAATTGCCTCACTGATGTCAACAGGATTATTTCAGCTACAGGTACTGCTTCGTAAGAGACAAAATAACAGAACTCAACACAGAGCTTCTGTTGATAATCATAACGACAGTAATAATTGACTAACCAATTTTTATGTTCAGCAAAAGTGTGTGTGTATAGATCATCATGAAAGAAATAATGCAGGAACTAATATCACACTAGAATAAACCATTAAGAGTTTAGGACAGACAGCAATATAACGTGATTGTCTAGGACAGCCAGTAGAGATTACATAGTTGACTCTAAAAGTATCACTTGCACAGATCCTGCCTACTTAAATTATCTGTAAACAAAGATACCAGTCCTAGTATCTTGTACAGAAAACAACCAGCACTATGTAAGGGCCGGAATTGAAGACTGATGCAGAGCAAAGACTGCCACCTACAGAATTACTAGGAATATTTACCTCAAAACATTAGGTCCCCTTTCCATTTGCAGACCATCTATGATGATGTTTAGTTAGCACTGTCTGGTGAGATTAAATCCCAGCTGCAGTGCTCTCAGAGCCAACAAATTAACTGGAAAGCAAAGTAATGTAAAAGCAAAGCTGCTAAAAAAGAGAGAGATGTTTGAAAAACTTGCTATTACTACAGCTATAAGAAATAATCTTACCAGCTTAGGATGAGCCTGCTTTGGATATACAGTCTTCCTATGTACTTGACATAGTAATACAGCACATTTAATACTTGCATAGAATCCACATTACACAACTGCACAAGAAAACCTCAGAAATACTGCTGCTGCGATTTTACTTTCATAAAGGTAATGCGAACTACAAGCTCTCAATTAAAAGAAGCATGGAGGTTAAAATCTATGCATTTCTTCCTATTTTGTCTCCATTAGTCGAAGTCCGGAAATACCCTGGTCAGTAAGGTTAACTGGATGGCAGCTTTCTCAGTAACTAGAGGCTAGTTGGCAGTTCAGAAACAGATGGTAGGTTAAATAGTCTCAGCTGGTAGGATTTTCTGCTTTGGCCTTTTCCACTTCCCTTTAGACTAACACACGACCATATTGCAACAGGAAGGTTTTAAGTAGTGGTCAAAGTACAGCAGGCATTCTGTATCCACATGCAGATATTTCCCCATCCAAACTATAAACTGCTGAATGATGAACACATTGAGAATGATAATAGCGTGGCTCGACTGTGAGATCCGAATTTTATTTTAAAATGTGCTCCTCAGGTGGATAATACTCACATATTTGGTCTACAACAAGAATGTTGCTGTGACAGCAGAGAGTCCACAAAAAGATTTTTCCTTTTGTACCTGATATTGGTAGAAAGTTTTAAACCCCTTATTTTTTATGTATGTCATATGGCTTGCATATCCTAAAAAATCAGACTATTCAGGGCTGAACCTGATCAGTCTAGTCAGCTGTTGCGTGTCTGCCAAGGTTTGAGCCAATAACATATTGCAAGAGCCAGTGCACTAATTATACAATCTGATCTCTGCATGCTACCAAAATAAACTTGTAGCTGATGATGGCAGCGCTTCCACCATTTAGCAGGCTGAAGATTTGTGCCATGTTTAATGCCTTCTCATGAGATCGGTTTCCTAATCTGAAAGAGATTTAAGACACTTTGAGAGAAATGTGCAGCCACACCTTTCTGCTGTTTTCAGGCTGCTCCTGGTCATATTTGGCCTCTTTGCTCTATCCTTCAAATAAACAGAAAAGCTGCTTTCACAGCTCATCTCTGGATATGAAATTACTTTCATGGTGGCTGAGCACTCTCTGCTATCCAAATTTCTCACAAAAACCATTGCTTTCATTCTCTTGTGCTACTGAGCTGAACAAAGATAAAAGGAGTCAAATAAAGATTATTGATTTAATGTTATCATTTCTCATTCTTTCTCCTCTTTAGGAGCTTGCTGTGTATTTTAGACCAACTTATGCAGCAGCAGCAATGCTGCAAACAACTCAGATTTGGGTCTCTTTTATAGGCTTGAGTTATTAGCAGCCACCTGTGCCATACGCTAGACTGAGGAATTAGTGATTTGGAAAATTATCCAATCCATACTGTCAAGTCAAGGGAAAGCTCTACTGTTCGTAATTACTCTCTTAGAGTTTGCTGCTGCTCCTCCCTCTATTTGATAAAATTCAGCTAGTGGAACTCCAGCACTGGCCCTTTACAGTGCGAGTTCTTTGGTATATTCTCAACGCCACAATATACCATAGAATTATTACTAGGCAGTAATTATAATGTTTTTGTTCCTCTCATGTTGAAGCTAGGTGGTATATCTGAGAAGTTACAGTTACATTCCCATTTCCACCATGCATACACACCCCCAAGAAATGAAAGTTTGAAATTTGATATAGCAAAAGGCAACATCCTGTGTGATGGCTACAATAACAAGAAAATAGCAGTTTTCTCACATGTCCTGCAAATGCATAGTACCATAGTATCATAGTATCATAGTATCATAGTATCATAATATAGTAAGGGTTGGAAGGCACCTTAAAGATCATCTAGTTCCAACCCCACTGCCACGGGCAGGGACACCCCACTAGATCAGGCTGCCCAATGCCCCATCTGGCCTGGCCTTGAACACCTCCAGGGTTGGGGCACCCCCAAGTCTTTCTCTGCAGGGCTGCTCTCAAACACGTCATCCCCCACTGTGTACTGAAAACAGGGATTGTCCGGACCCAGGTGCAGGACCTTACACTTGGCGTTGTAGAACTTCATGAGGTACTCAGAGCCCTACTTCTCCAGCCTGTCCAGGTCTCTCTGGATGGCAACCCATCCTTCTGATGTGGCAACTACACCACTCAGCTTGGTGTCATCTGCAAACTTGCCGAGGGTTCACTCGATCTCGCTGTCAATATCATTGATAAAGATATTAAACAGCACTGGTCCCAGTACAGACCCCTGAGGGACACCACTTGTCACGGATCTCCATCTGGACTTTGAGCCATTGACCACTACTCTTTGAGTATGACCATCCAACCAGTTTCTTATCCACCTTATCATCCACCCATAAAATCCTTATCTCTCCAATCTAGAGAGAAGGATGTTGTGGGGGACTTTGTCAAAGGCTTTACAGAAGTCTAGATAGATCACATCCGTCAGTTTACCTGTGTCCACTGTTGTAGTTACTCCATCATAGAAAGCCACCAAGTTGGTCAGACAAGACTTGCCCCTGGTGAAGCCATGCTGGCTGATATTAATCACTCCCTTGTCCTCCGTGTGCTTTAACATAGCTTCTAGGAGGATCTGTTCCATGATCTTCCCAGGCACAGAGGTGAGGCTGACAGGTCGGTAGTTCTCAGGGTTGTCTTTCCTACCACTTTTAAAAATGGGCACAATGTTACCCTTCTTCCAGTCACCAGGGACTTCTCCTGATTGCCATGCCTTTTCAAAAATCATGGAGCGTGGCTTGGCAACCACATCTGCCAATTCCCTCAGGACTCTGGGATGCATCAGGTCCCATATATGTTCAGGTTCCTCAGGTGTTCGCGAACCTTATTCTCCTCTACTGTGGGAGAGGGTCTACCCCCCTGGTTACCGTCTTGCTGTTCCATGATCCAGGAGGGGCAATGAGAGCAGTTATTGGTGAAGACTGAGGCAAAAACGTTGTTGAGTACCTCAGCCATTTCTTCATCTGTTGATACATGATCCTCATTTCCAGTCATCAGTGGGTGTACATTCTCTTTGATCTTCTTCTTTTGATTGATGTACCTGTAAAAGCCCTTCTTGTTGGTCTTTACTTCCTTTGCCAAGTTCAGCTCCAGCTGCTCCTTGGCCTTCCTGTCTTCATCCCTAGACAATCGCGCAGCGTCTCTATACATGTCCCAGGTTACCTGTTTCTGCTTGCACTGCCTGTGCAGTTCCTTCTTCTTTTTTTAGTTTAACCAGCAGGTCTCAACTCAGCCATGCCAGTCTCTTCCCTTTCCTGCCTGATTTTCTACATATGGGGACTGAGTGCTCTTGCGCCCTGTGGAAAGCTTCCTTAAGTATTTTCCAGCTCTGTTCCGCTCCCTTGTCTGGGAGGACCATGTCCCAGGGGGTCCTGCCGAGTAATTCCTTGAAGAGCTGGAAGTCCGTTTTCCTGAAATTTAGTGTCCTGACTATACAAGGAATCATGAGGCGACCTCTCAAGAACCAGAATGTGAGCAGCCATGAGGCCTTACAGATGCCTTTCCAAAAGTACCATTAACATGGATTCCTTACATGTTTTTATGAAGGGCAGAAAACTGAGAACCAGTCCCCAGTTTTATCCTTTCTGAACCCAGAATCTTGAAAAGATCTTGGCGCACCTGATGGTCCAGCATCTAAAATTTATGCAATGCAAAATTCTGCAAGTGTTTACTTGAAAGAAGCCTCAATAACTGGAGACATTTTCTTATTTCCTAATAAAACCCTGAAATTATTACATAATTATAATACTTCAATAGAGAAAAAACAAGATAGTCAAAGCCACCAACCATACTTTATGAAAGCAGAATACCTATCAACATTTTGGAAACAACTGGAGGCATTAAAGTTTTTGGAACAGTAGAGTATATATTTGTATAACACAATTTATGCTTTAATATGTATTTTATGACAGAATGGGAATAGAAACAGGCTAACACAGTTCCTTGGTTAGGACAGACACCTCAGGCTGTGGCAAAACATGACCTTTAGAGATATGTAGCAAAAAAACATTTAAGAAACAGATATAACATTATGACCTTTGTAGATATATGCCATAAAATATTTGAGGGGAAAATCCTACTCCACTTCACATCTACCACAGAAGCCATGGACACAGCAGGAACTGCCCAAGGGGGTGGTGGTGGTACCGGGAGTCGCACGTTTTACTGAATCCTAAAATGACAGTAACAGTAGGACTGAGTACACCTAACTTTGCCACCTACGTGTCTGTTATTTAGGCTCTGTGGTTGCTGGAGGCAGGCAGGCAGCTCCAGAAGTGGTGTTTAAAATAAATCTCTAAAGCAGAATATATGAATTGCAAAACAGAATATATGAATCTTTCTTTGGAGGTACTCCCATTGCTTTGACTAGAGAGGGACTACTAATTTCTAACTAGTGTTCACTCAAAAGTACTGTGCCTAGAGGGATAATATTATTGCACACTCTGGTGATGAGAGACAGTTTATATTGATCCAGTACACAGAAGAGACCACATTTCAGTGGAATCGGCACAGGGAAATTATGGATGCCACATCCCTGAAGGTGTTCAAGGCTAGGTCAGATGGGGCCTTAGGCAGCCTGATTTAGTGGGATGTCTCTGGAACTAGATGATCTTTAAGGTCCCTTCCAACTCAAACTATTCTATGATTCTATGATTCTGTGATTGGTACTACTCAGGGAAAAATTGGGTATCAAAATGCATGATGAAGAAAGCACGAAGATGAGAATAAATTTTAATGGCCAGATCCAAGAGGCCAGTTCAGTTAGATGGAAATTAATTAATATTTAGAACTAAAGTGTCTGGTAGAGCCCTAATGGAAGTATAGGAGGAAAATCTGAGAGTCTAAAATGAACTTGAAGTGAAAACCAAATAAGGGATACTTTGCAGACATCAGAATGAGGAGCACGAGAAAGATTTTCTCAGGACAAGAAAAGGTTACTAAAGCAGTTAAGGAAGAGAAAGGTCCATCTGAGGACCCAAATGATCCTTCACCTCAGTGTAAGAAGAGAACTTTGAAACTTTCCAGTAAATAAGATAAAATACTATCAAAACAAAGGTGTCGGGTGATAAGGAACAAATAGAAAGCATCCAAAGTTTCTGAAAATGCTCATCTACAAGTTAGCTGAAATGTTTATAAAGCACACTCTCTCTGCTTCTTCTGTTGCACTCAGCTCACTGCAGCTGTGATTTAAATCAAACCAGAGCTATAGAATAACTCCAGGGAATTACTGACCAGTGGATGTAACTGACAGTTCAAATCAGAAAAACAAAATACTTGGAAGATGATGATAATAAAGAGGATAATTAGCAATGTTTCTGGGAAGAAACACCACGGATTGTCTCTTAGACTATAGATCTGTAGGTTTTTTTCTAGAAAAGCCATTTTCAATGTCCCCCTCCCCCAGTTTCCACTCCCCTCACATATTTTATGATGCCCTTATAACAATTGTATCATTATAATTGCTTGGGAATTATTCCCTAAAACATATTACAACTAAAATAAAATTCCCCACAAATTAGATTAAATTATATATTTTAAAATCAGACTGTATAACTCAGCTCCACAAACAGCTGCACTTAATACAGAGGAGGCAGTGATTACAGAAAAGAAAGTAAAATCTTCCTTATTTTTTTTTCAGTGCTGAAGAATGCCTGTCTCAGAGCTACAATCTCAGAAACCTTGTGATACGTCGATAAAATAGTGAATAAAGAAGGATCTTTTGACATGATTTATTCATATTGCCAAAACAATTTTTCAAGGTCCTTTGTAAGAAATAAGTATAGGTAAAGAGTTACAAAGTAAAGAGGAGAACACTGCCCCAGACCAAGAAATGGCCAGAAAAGAAAAAAGAAAGAATGCGATTAAATGGTGCATTTTTATTGTGGCAAAAGGTTAATGACAGTGCATCTCAAGGTTGCTTTCTAGATCCCTGGCTATTTAATAGATTCATTAATAATCTAGAAAAGGATCACGTGTTAGTAAGCAGCAAAACAGACACATAGCAAATTTTCAGGTTTTCCAGGACAGAGAGGACAGTGAGCTCAGAGTTTTCCCAGAATATAGTTTTGGGGGGTTTATTTTAATTTTCACTTAAGTTATCATCAACTAACACATTCTTAAAACCACAGAGTTGCTCAATGTAGAATACAGTAGCTTTATCATCACTTAATTCTTTATTGCCTAGAAATTATTTAGATTTCACCAGATAAACCTGTAACTTACAAATACTTATTTTTTTTTATTTTTCTGTTCTCCTTTTTTCTTTCAGATAATCTTCCAGAAAAAAAACAAAACCTGTAGAGTTTAGCAGCAACACTAATTAAGCTATCAAGATCAGATATCAATAATCTCCAGAAACAAGTTTAATACGATAATGTAGGTTCATTTGGCCTATTCTCCTCTCCAGGGAAGGGAAATTTTTTAAAATTATTTTTATTCTCTCAAAAATAAATACAAATAACATAAAGCTTATTTTCAAAACCCAATAATTAAATTGAGCATGTTCTTACCAGATTTCTAAGACACTTTTATACTCAATATCACCTAGAAGTTATTTTTTTTTTTAAGAAAAAATCACAAACATTTACTCTTACCATACCAATTTTGGGAGATTCCCCTGTCATTAAGCTCTGTGCAAATGCACAGGTATTATAATATACCTAATTTCTTTTTTCATCAGAGCTCTAAGAAGAGAAAAGTTGTCAAGTTCTTGAAATCAGCTCAGATTCTGTACCCTGTATACAAGTGTGGAATCATAAGTCTGCTTCTTAAGGTCAGTGCAGCTTATGGTAATGAATATGGAAAGGTTACTATTGTTGTCTTTTGTTGATTTCTCCTCAAAAAAATACAGAGAACAAAAAGGTCACTAAGCAATGTTTTTAAGCTACTTTGGAATTTACTAATCTATCACTGAAGAAAATAAAAAAGGGTTAATAAAATATACTTTAGACACAGAAAATCAGATTAAAAGTGGCATTTCACTGTGAAACCTTCTTTAGACAGACAAAAAATAACCCCAAAATCAGAAAGGAAAGCTACTTTCAGACTTTGATCACTAAATAAATATTTACAAACCAAATAAAGCTTTTTAAAGTACAAGGCTGGAGAACCATAACACGTTATTGAGGAATATATCTGTGACAGTAGAGCTGACATCTAGCACTGTAATGAATGCTGGATCTAACAATTTTATGAAAATTGTACTTGTCCAGATCAGTGAAAGAAGTTACTGTATATTGAGTTTTGTAGACCAAGCCTATACTGGAAGTGATTGAAAAAGCATGCAGGGTGACAATGCAAGGTCAAGAAGAGACTTTAACATGAAGTACTAAATTACCAATTGAGAGATATCCGAGGAGGATACAAACTAGCACTGTCATGCTTGGATAGAGAAGTGTTTAAATTAGAGGAACTCTATGATGAGAGGAGAGGCACTATCAAAGGCAATCTGGACTGACGGGGTTGCACTGACTAGGATTCTGCAAAGTGTGTCCAGAAGCACGGCTCATTCTTAGGTCCAGGTTGGGGAAAACGTAGATGCAGTCTCAGTTTAAGACCATGTCCCTCTCCTCTGGCATGCTTTTGCCCTAAACAAATTAAAAATGACTTTTAACTCATTATTTGGCTGTTACCGGTGTCAATAAGTGCAAGATTTGCAAATAAGTCAGATCTACTGTGGAAACCCCTGGTGATATCTAGAAGCTGTGGGGTCAGGAGGTCATCTGAGAGAACTATAAACTTGTATTTCTAGCTAAACACAAAGCTGGGGACAGAGAATCAAAAATGCACTCTCGGGTGCACTTCAGAGGCTGTTGAAACAAAAGTTAAGATTTTTCTAAGAAAAATCAGTCCGAAACTCATTGTCTTTCAATAAGGATATTTCCGTATATATGTCAACAGAATATGCATTTCATAGATTCTGAACTATTGCATGTATTTCTGTGTTTTTCTCATGGTGTGTGGCCCTTTAGGTTTGCAGCAACTTGTCTACAGTATTTGTGTAGTGTGATGACAGAGTGGAAAAAGCAGCATAATCTTGACATTTTGGCATTACCCTTCATCTATCTTTCCTGTTGTGGAGGTTATTATATTATTTAAAATGCCAAATGTTCAGAATAATATAGATAAGCTAAATTCCATGAATTTTAATGGGAATATTTTACACTTTGAATTCAAAATAGGGTTCTTGTTTGTGTATAGGATCAGCTTTGAAGATAATTGTGCAAACAATGACATCGTTGAATTGAGCTGTATGGTAGAATAACTTCTGAATGAAGGATAACGTATGTTAGGGATGGTTTTGATCATATAGAGCTCAACAATTGTGTTGGTAAGGTTGAGTGCTTATGGATAAGGGGAAAGGCCAATAAGGCACATATCCTGCTATGAGACCATTATAGACTACCCAGCCAGGATAAGGAGGTACATGAAGCTTTCTACAAGCAGCTGGCAGATGTCTTGCAGTCTCTAGCCCTTGTTCTCATGGGGGACATCAACTTACTGGACATCTGCTGGAAGTACAACACTGCAGAGAGGAAACAGTCTAGGAGGTTCCTGTGGTGCGTGGAAGATAACTTCCTGATGCAGCTGGTAAGTGAACCTACCAGGGGATGTGCCTCACTTGACCTGCTGTTTACAAACACAGAAACACTGGTGGGAGATATGGTGGTTGGAGGCCATCTTGGTCTTAGCAACCACGAAATTATAGAGTTCTTGCTTCTTGGTGAAATAAGGAGAAGGATCAGCAAAACCACGGCTATGGACTTCCAGAGGTGATACTTTGGCCGTTTCAGGACACTGGTTGAGAAAGTCCTTGGGAGACAGTCCTGAAGGGTAAAGGGGTCCAGAAAGGCTGGACATTGTTTAAGAAGGAAGTCTTAAAGGTGCAGGAGCAGGCTGTACCCATGGGCAGTAAGATGAACCAGCGGGGAAGATAACCACCCTGGCTGAACAGTGAGATTTTGCTGGGACTCAGGAAAAAAATGACACTTTTGGAAGAAGGGGCACACAACTCAAGAAGAATACAGGGATCTTACTAGGTCACGCAGAGAGAAAATTAGAAAGGCAAATGTCCAGCTAGAACTCAATCTGCCCACTGTTGTAAGAGATAACAAAAAATGTTTTTACAAATACATTAACAACTGAAAGAGAGTGAAGCAGAATCTCCACCCTTTATTGGATGGGGAGGTGGAACATTTCCACCAAGGATAAGGAAAAGGTTGAGGTACTTAATTCTTTTGTTGCCTCATTCTTTAATAGTAAGACCAGGTGTTAACCTCTTCTCTCAAGTGACAAGTAATAGGATGTAAGGATATGGCCTCAAGTTGCACTAGGGGAGGTCTAGGTTGGATATTAAGAAACATTTCTTTAGTGACAGTGGCCAAACACTGGAACAGGCTGTCCAGGGAAGTGGTGGAGTCACTATTCCTGAAGGCATTCAAAAACCATGTAGACATGGCAGTTTGGGACATGGTTTAATAGCCATGGTGACGTCTGGCTGACAGTTGGACTTGATGAACTTAGAGGTCTTTTCCAACCTTAAATGATTCTATGAGAATATGTAACTATTACCATGAAAGTCCTTTCATTGTTAGGTGACAGGTTAATCTATTTTAGGAATTTTGAAGTCATAAAACAATGGAAGTTTTCACTGTAATGACTGGTGCTGCTGGCACCAGCATACGTGATCATTGTTCATATTTTTAAAAATAGAGATTACAGAATTAAGGGACATAATTACCGACATCGCACTGGAAATAAGCACCACTAATTTATCCATTTTCTATTACAGAGAATGACATATCTAATAAAAGGCAATTTAAATAGAATTTTTAAATGGTAGGACCATTTTCTCATGCTGAGCTTATTCATTTGTGTATGTATGTATACATAGGCAAAAGTTTCAGTCTGAATTTGCTTCTCAAACGAACTTTATATTGAAACCAAGCATGATGTTACGTCTAGATGGAGTGTAGTGAGGAGAAAAGAATTTCAGGTTTCATCTGCATTTTCATTTGAGTATACATGTCAAATGCTTTGCCTTGTTTAGATAAAGGTCAAGAAAACACAAAGATTTTCTTTTTATCTTTAGCTTTTTTGCAAGACAAGGAAAATGTAGGTGGAATCATTTGGAAATTAGTTGCTTTTGAAATTCTCTATAGTACTTAATTTGAGTCCTGAAGATACCTTTTAATTGTTGGAAGATGTATCATAGCCTTAACTACTCCTTCGTATTGAAAGGGGAATCAGCACAAACTAGAGAATGCGACACAGTTGACAGAAACTGTTACAGAGAAATAGAGAAGGCAATGATCATAGCAGGGCTTCATGAGGAGAAAAGTGAAGTAAGATATATATGTCCTTTTTTTCAGCAACATGATTGTCCAAAAATCTGTGTGTACTTAGCAGTGGATATGCATTGTTTACACCAATAATCTGAAGTCGAGCACACGCTTAAGAATGAGATTTGGGGGAAATTTAGCCCTCCATGTCATTAAATAGTAACCTAGTAGATTTAGTAGTGGACAGGTATGGTTGAACTTGATGATCTTAGAGGTCTTCTAGAACCTAGTGATTCTATGATTCTATGATACTTAAGTATCAGGATCAGATGAGCATAATTTATTTATTATTTCACAAGTCACTATTTTTGGCAAGCTACTTGCAAAAATCTGGGTAAGTAAGCAGAAGATTAGACAGATATTTTAGAACACAGCTGGACTTCAGTCACATTCTTAAGACAGATCTGCATCTCTCTCCAATTCTTACAGGACATCTCACTTTTTCCTGAAACAGTTACAAAGTTGATACCTGTGGTATTTACCTACTCTGAGGGTGTTGTAATGATTAGCCAACTCACTCTTGCACAGAAGGCAGGAGAAAATCCATACTTTAGTTGGGCAAAATCAGTAAAGCACTCTACAACTGATGATGATAATGACTCAACAGTGATTCGCTACCACAGAAGTAGTTATCAAGGTAGCAACGGACAAAAAAATTACTCGAGTACTCCTAGAAGGAAGCAGGCATAATGCCTTTTTACTCAATATGGGAATATAAAAAGATAGATTAAAAGATATTAAAAAAAGACCTAATATTCTTTTACAGCATTTCCTTGTCTCTATAAATAAACTGAGCTGAATGTTAGATATAGAAAGGTTACACTAATTAGATTTCTAGAAATAATTACCATCACTAACCAAAGCAAATGACAAATCAAACAGATGACTCAGTTTCAATGATTGCTATCAATTTTACGAACATAAGGAAAAATACATCAAATTCATTATATACCTTTAAGATGATAGATGGTGTCCAGACAATCAGATGGACTAGAAAAAGACTTTTCTTTCCCTCTCCAGATATTATGGAATTTTATAAAAAAACTGAACTGCTGGAAAAGTGAAACCAGTTGTGTCAACACTTACATTTGCAAGAATAAGAACAAAAACCAAATTTGACAAATTCTTCCACAGAAATTTTTTTTTATTTTTGTATATCAGACATGAAAGAGTTAAAAAAAAAAAGTCTTTTTTTTTCCTAACCAGCCTGAAAACTAAGGAAGTTTGGAATGCTCTGTAAAGGAAGTCTTTAATAAAGTATTTTGTGTCAAATGAAAGAGTTAACTATGCTTTCATTCCAATCTAGTTTATTTATCTTCTATAAGGCTGAAAGTTCAATATGTTTTCAGTGCATTTTGAGGCAAATATCCTTATATTTAAAAAATTGTTCAACTGTGATCTGTTCAATTAATATTAGCTAAAGTATGTACAGCAATACAGACATGATACACACATAAGTGGATACTACGGAAACATCTTTTTACTGAGACATAATATACACTTTTGCAACTGTAAAAAGCACTAATACATATACTCTTTTCTAGTTCAGGAAAAAAAAAATCAGCTTTCCATTTCTGCTCCCTTAGCTCTTTAAAGTGTAAATAATACATTTCCTTTAACCGTGCTTTTCAAGAAGAAAACAGCCAATGAACTGTTCTTTTAAGAAAGAGCCTTCTCAGAGCAAACAATAACTAAGAGAAACAGGACAATTTAGAACTTTATCCTTCCTCACTGAAGATTTTAAATTAACTTTACCTGCATTGGGATTGGGGCCATAAAGGAATTGTAGAAACCAGCTTTGAATAGCCTACTAAGTACATGGGCCTATCTGCACTCTGTACTTAGCTACAAAGCTGATCATTAATAACCTGGTAATTTAGGGGAAGAAATGCGGGTTCTCAAGCACCTTCAGAACCAGACTGGAGGACCGCATTCAGGGAATAATGACAAAAAGGGAAGAAATTGCAACTGGCTTTCTTCCCATTACCAAAAAAAAAAAAAAAAAAAAAGGGGAGATAAAATCAATTTCTGGATAAAACAAGGGTCTCGGGTACTCTTCATATGGAAGAACAGAAAGTATTGCCATTATTTTTTGAAATATATATGAAGATAAATACCTTAGTTGATGAAAGAGAATTATCCAACGGTGATTTGAAGATTTTTGGGTTTGTGAACATAAGTCAACTCTTGTAAAGAAGGTCAGCAGAACTTCAAAAGGATATAAAAAAAAAATCTGTCTAGCCTTTACTTTATGCATTTTTTCTATCTCATTGAGAGCGGAATCAAACTCCTGCATGAAAATGCCTGTTTTGTTCCAATAACACATAGCAGAGTCTCTTCCTGAAGCCCTTTTACAAATAAACAGCTTTGAATCGCATCCACTGCTAAGTTGGCACACCAGTCTGCGAGGCTGAAGCAGCTGCAGCCAATGGTTTAAATCAAATTCATAAAACGCAGGGACTGATATTTTCAAAAGAAAATAACAGCTAATATAGATGAAAATAAAAGAAGGGTTTACATTAATCTCCAATTTATTTCACTTTAAGGAAAGAAGCTTGGGAAAGGAAGAGGGTCAAACCCAGAAACAAAACATGCTGAGGACAAGATGATTTGATATCACATCAAATGACCAAATTTTAGCAAGGAAGAATAGGAGGAGAATGACACAGAGGGACTGAAAGATCATTCCTGCAAAGGTTTAAAAATAAATTCTCTGCACTAACTCAGTCTGAAGATCTGACACAAGCATGTCTGCAGCTTGGCTAAGGAAACACTTGAAATCTTAGTACAGAGACAGGTTTCATCCCTTTTCCCCAAGAAGCTGGTGTTGCAGCCCCATGGGAAAAGTGCAGCCGGAGACGAGTACCTGCAGGACCATAGGCTTAGGCTCTACCACTTAGTAAGATCTGCAGAAGATTCGAAGACCTGATCACCAGGAACCTACGCTCTGACAATAATAATAAAAGAACAGAGGAACTCATCACAGCAAGGGCATGGCCCCCATTATGCTAATTATTGCATTTCACCATGAATCAAAGATTTCAAAGTGAGGAAATCAAAACTTTAACATCCTGTTAGGAAAAATGATTTAGATACTTCCCTTATCTAACAGTGTCTCCTATAGTTTTTCCTCTGTTTCAAGATCTTTCCTTTATTCTTTTTGGTAGCTTTCACAGTTCACACACACTCAGATGGCAGAGATGGGTGTAGGTAGATAAATCACTTCTGAATTATTGCAGAATAATTGTCTCTTTCCTAACTCAGCTTCTTTCCCTTGCCTGTTTTCATCTTCTGTTTGGTTCTTTCACTCTTTATTGTGTTTTTACCCCTCAGGTGTTTCTCTGTTGTGCCTCTCTACTTTTGGACCTTCTGTCTTCCCCCATGGGAAGCTCAGGAACGGGCAAGGAGCTGCTCTAACAGCTCCTGCCCACAGGCTGCTCATGGGACAGGAAGAGAAGAGCAGCAGCAGCAGCAGCTTTCCCGCTTCTCCTCTAGGCAAAAGCCAGCAAACCTCAGGGACTGTCAATGACTTGAGGCAGCAGCCCGTCCCTCTCCTGCGTCTTGTACTCCCCCATATGCTCTGCACTGTGCAGCCCTCATGCCCAGGAGGCAGGAAATGCACCACCTTGGTGATGCCTGTGCAGCACCTCCCAATTTGCTATACCTCAAAGCCAAGAAATTTTATTATTTGATGCTTAATTCGTAAACATCAAAATTATACCTGGTAGAGGTCGATGTAAACATTCTGCACATAGCTAATGTGCCATTTGGTCTGTAAGATTTGAAAACAAACCCACAATCCCTCTCTGTATGAGTCTGACAGTTCCTGTATTAATTGGCTATCATATGGCATCCATGCATGCAGTGCTGGTAATTAAGGCAGAGTCAACACTCATACACCCCCAGATTTAAAGAAAGATTGCTTGGTTAATTAGTATGCAATTTGGGTTTGTATGCTACTAGAAACTGTTCCAATAATAAGTTTTTATACTATTATTACAAAACCTAAAACAGCCAGCAAAGCAGCTATAATTAATGTTTCCATCTTAAAAGCATAACACCTGAATGTTGAGAGCTACCTTTCTTTTAGTGGTATGAGAAACACCATTATTGAAGTTTAAAAGATTTGCCAAAATGAGTTTGTTCATCAAGAAGAGGAGTATTGGGCTTCCTCCTATTTTTTAAGCATAAAGCATCACCATCAATTTCTCCTTTTTTCTTGGATTTTTAGAATCAGAGCTATATTTAATTAATCCACTATGTGAGATACAAAAGTGAAAAATTACTTCAGGTCAGTAATACAAAAATTCGCAGTTAAAGGAACTCACCATAAAAACTCTACGTATAGTATCTGACATACTGTATCTGTTACCAAAGACAGACATCTAAGCAGTGCAAATTGTCATTTTTGGGACAATGCGTAGCAGGAAACAATAGTGAAGGGGGAAATCCCCCACAACAGTATAAGCTACAATAATAGAGTTTAGGATGTAATCACTTAGCTGTTGTCTCTGACCACAGTGGTAGAATACTACTTTCCAGCTGAGTTTAGTCTCTGAAGGTCATTAGAGATGTGTACCAATAAACATACACTCTGCTATCAGATTAGCAGACAAAACAGTTTCCATGGCAACCATTGGACAAGAGAGCTTGCCTGCATTCAGCATTAATTTGAAATATTTTTTTTTCCTTCCTCAGTCTCCTTGGAGTCAGTACTGTGAAACACAAGTGCTTGCAAGCTCTCTAATCTGCGGCTGCCTTTGAAAACCCATCCAATGTGTGTTGAAGCTGAGCCAATTAACGTTACGAGAATTGGGTGAATTGCAGAGAATCTGGCAAGGCTGTGTTTACCAATTAGGGTTTTTTTTATGATGCAAATTTTGCACACCATGCAGCAGGAATAAAAGCCAGCTATGCTGAATATGAAACTGTTAATTGCATTTTTCAGAGACACGGCTACAAGGTGAAACTAATCATATAAATGATAACTGGGTTTTACCACCTACAGTGATTCGGTATTGCACTTTCACTAATCTGTAAGAAAATAAACCATAAAATTTTTCAGCAGAAGAAAATGCAAACCTTAGTACACCCTCCTGAATTTTGGGGAACATGAGGAACCAAGGAAATTAGATATAGACAGCAAGGAAAGCAACTAAATACCAATCAGTGACTTTGCATTGGTGTGCATGTGTTTGCTACAAAACAAAGAGAAGTATAATCTATTCAGCCCAAATCAAAATCCTCCTGGTAAAAGAGATTGGTAAAGACGTCAATGAGTCAGAAGTTTTCTGAGTGAATCAGTCCAAAGGAAGACTGGGAATGAGGATGGAAAATGCTTAGATCAAAAGTCCAAAAGAAAATAGAATAATGTATATCTATGGAGAGGTTTACTAGATACTTTACAAACAGCAGGAGAGACCAATATATAAGACCCCAGACTGCTGACAGGATTTGGGAATATGTTAGCCTGAAGAGAGGCTTATGAAGAGAACCTTTTGTCTAACTGGTCTGAATGGGTAGTATCTTTTTGAAAAACAGAATTAAGATATTATTTATTTTGAATTAATATAATTCAGTATAGGAAAGGGCAGAGAATGAGATTCTGTATCTGGATGTCACCATAAATTAAGCCTTATTTCTCCAAGAGTAAAAATCACCTCAGTAAGGGGAACCCTTAATAAGGACTATTTATAAAAAATAGTTAAATTAAATCCTTCAATAAAGTTTCTCATTATATGGAAATACCAAGAAACAGTGAAATTTTACTTGAATTTCATTTTTTTCTAAAAAATTTATTGGTATGGGAAAAAGACAAATTAATTTTCTACTTTTCTGTTCTGCAAATGAGACATTGAAGTTTAAGCATTAGATAAAACTGACATTACCTTTCTGATATGCACCTGGTGAATATTTAGACAGAAAGAGCACATAAAAATGTTGCCACTGAACCACAGACACTGCCACTAACAATACCACTATCTCATCCACTTGAAAGTTTGAAGTACATTGTGCAGACTTCTTGAATTGTTTCCTTTGTCAAATTAAATTAAAAAGTGATGACAAATAAAACCAAGTCATTCCTAAGTATATTTGAGTAAGTAGGTTCAGTTGTCTTCAGATGTGATAAAGACCATAGTACTTTTAGGACTTGGAGTCCTACAAAGCTCTAGAATCTTTAATCAATTATTCATTGAATCTTTATGGGAAACAGAAGTATGATCTTACCCATTCTGTAGACGATTCGTGTGCCTCTTTCCTTAACTGTGTCAATCACATGGAATTAGATATGAAATCTCCTGCATCAATTAATTTGTAAAACCAAATATCTCTATGCTTGTATTTTTGTCTTTCAGGAGACAAAGCATGCAGCATGACATATTTGGAAAGCACAAATATTTGCTAAACTAATATATCTTGTGGTCAGCAATCACATCTACAGAACACTTACAAAAAGAAGAAAACATCAGGCAGAAAGGGTTTTCAAATGTTGCATTTAGAGAAGAGGATCAAAGTAAATGCTGCAAAGAATAACCACAACTAGAGTAATACACTAGACAACTTCAATTGAAAGTGGCGTGGCTTAAAGTAACAAGATAATAGGTTTGAGTAATGCAAATGACCATATCCCATGTGGGTTTGCACTACAAGAGATCCTAAAACCACAGAAAATTAGGAAAAGGCATTGAAGAGCAGATTCTTGAAGAGATTTTCCTAAAAGAATAGAGAAAATGAGGACAGCTGGGAACCTTGAATGCACAGCAGGATGAGGGGCAAGGGAATGATTTGCTCTATAATAAGAACTGAGGGAAACAGTGACAATTGTAGAAAGTGCATGAAGAAAACTAGCCGGGAATGAATGGCCCATGTGTTTCTGAACTGCACTGGCAATCAATCATCTATTTTCCAGCAAAAGACAGAATACAAATTTGAATCTCAACTGCTGCCAGAGTGTGCTTAGCCCAGATCGGTACAGCATTAAGACAGCAAGAGAAACTCTGTCAGACTTGATAAAATGGTTATTAGAAGGGATGAGTTTCTATGCGCTTTGGAAGACAGATGGGTCATGTCAGAAATGAATTGCACCTAAACAACATGGTTCCCTCTGTTCTTTTGTGTATTTATTTACTCGAGCTTTTCATATTCTTGGGTTGATTCATAGGATGCTGAAGACATCCAATGCTAGTGGCATACACTTCTCTGATAGCTAGATTTGAATTCTCCTCAGCGTTTTCTTCTAATCAGGAATTTACGGCAGGCCTGTTCACTTCCATTGTCCATAATTTTAAAAGATACAGATTTGTAAAATTTGTTTTGTAGGAACTTAGCAACCATTCAAAAGTGGCCAGAAATCATTTCAATTTCAATTGTTGCAATGTATAAATTTGAAGACCTTGGATCTTAGTCTTAAAGAGAAAGAGAAAAATTAAAGTAATTGAGATAATGGTCAAAGGATAACAATACACAATTGTTACAGAACATTGTAAACCTCTGAAATATCTGACTGATTATTTCTGCAAACAAGCTATCAGATTGCTGGAAATTATTGGAAGTGTGGAGGCTATTAGGAAAAAAGATAGTTTTGCAATGAATGACAAAATGATTATTTCCTTGTATCTCTGAAGCTGCAACAGCAGAGCAACAAATGCTCTAGTTCTTGATAAAGAAATATCGCTTTAAAATTCTTTCATGAATGGTTGTCCAGTACCATGGTATAAGGAAAGCCACAATTTTGAATTAGACTATATGGTAACCGAAGGAAACTACAAGGGTTAGAACATAAAGCAAATACTACAGATTATTAGTTTACACTTACAATAGGTGAGATGAGAGACATTTCGCAAGGCTTAATCAACCAGCTGGGAAGAATTGATATGCTCACAGTAATAAACTCAAGGAAGAAAAACTTAAGCCAAAAACTGGAATCTTTCAAACAGGGTTTTTTTCAGGCTTGTTTTCTGTTAATTTTTGCTTTTGCTTATCTTGCAAATATGAAAATGCACAGCACATAAGACTCACAGAAATCCATCCCCTTAAAATTATAATGTAGAAATAAACAGTTGACACTACATTCAAAATACACTTGTGCTCAACAAACACATAGAAGGATGGATGATCTCTTCCTTGAAGACTGTTGGATATTAAAAAGACAAGAAACCAGGCAGGAGGTGAGAAAGAAAGCATTAAAATCATTAAAATCATAACTAGGCAATGTTTTATGACACAGTTGATTATCCTTGAACACACTTTTGTTTTCCAGGTTGCTGGGGATATATTGTTCCTAGTTCCTGATATGAGTTAGGCGGCATTTTACAGGTGTCATAGAAAGGATTTAAAATCAGAAAATAATTCACCTTAGTGACCTAACTTGGGAATAGATGTCCCATCCTCATAAAGAAGACTAAGAAAGGTGTGGCTACAATAATACCTAGGACATGGATAAATAAGACTGTTATTTTCCATTGCTGGGACACTGAAGCTTCATCTTGCTCCAGAGTTTGCAATCTCATCATAATTAAGTAGGTTTATACACATCTGGAAGGAGAAATCCATTGTGAGTAATGGAAATCTGAATTGTTGATTTTCTATTATTTTCTACTCAGTGTTGCTACTTTTAAGATGTGATATCACATATGACAATCTTTACTATGTTAACAGGGAACATCTCCAAGTTATTATTATACAAGCATCATGACGACTGTAGAACTAAAAATAAATATTGTCTACAGAGAGATGAATCAATGTGTGAATGTAGCATTCTGCAAGCCACAGCCAATAACATCACTGAAATTTGGATGGAAACTATATGGAAAGAAATCTCACTGTCTTTTAGCCAACAAACATTTGATATTCAAGTATCACAGAGCTCGAGCCACACTGGCATGAGACAGTGGTATGCTACCTTCTACTAACCAAAAGAGTTTGAGCAGACTTCTTCACACAGTCAGCATAATTGTTCTTGACTGAAAGTCCAGGTGCTCTGGTAGCTCTAAGGGTTGTCATCTCTTAAGGTTACAAAGTGTAGCACAAAATAACGAAGATAAACCTGGTAAATAAAATACCTAGACACTCTCTTGGCCCAATATGAATCCCATTTCCATGCTCCCTCCAATCCTCCTGACTTCCAATTTACATTGAATAAAATTTGCAATTTCTGAATTATAAAATTATGACCAAAATGTGTCAGAGTAATTAATTTGACAAGTTCTGTAACTCCTTCAAAAAACTACTGGACATCAAATTGTAAAGAAGAGATGAAGACTACGTACCTTGAGAAATATTTTGTGGAATCAGGAAGTGTTTGGATTCTTAATCTGACCCATGTTAGTGTGTATGTGTATCCTACT
This sequence comes from Cuculus canorus, assembly GCF_017976375.1. Classification (NCBI taxonomy): domain Eukaryota; kingdom Metazoa; phylum Chordata; class Aves; order Cuculiformes; family Cuculidae; genus Cuculus; species Cuculus canorus. The sequence continues at coordinate 150,636,029 of NC_071402.1, read as the reverse complement.
TGTACCTCTAAAAAGTTCTTATAATACTAGTGTGAAAAAGAACAGGTTTTTTTTTTCCATAGGTAACAGAGACCTCCACAGAGAGTAAAATCAAAGTCCAGAATGAGTCTGAAAGGTATAATTTACAGTACAAAGCACTAAAGTATTCCTTAGATTTCCAAAATAATCTATACCAACAAAATAAAGCCCTGGTTTATTCCTGCAAGGCTTCCACAAGGAGAATTTGTTAAGAATTACTGACTAGACAGAAAAACCTTTGTTTCTCTTAGAAATCATAGAAAAAGTATATTTTCACTTGTGGATTAAGACTAAATGAAAAGAGGTGATGCAAGAACATCCCTTAAGCTGGGTTCCGAGACCTGTATTACTATTATGACCTTCATTACACCAAACAGTATGGTTATCAAATCAAAAGTAAGCTGATATGCACATGATGCACAAAGACCGTGCCATTTATCAAGAGTCTCAAAGGCAGAAACATTTTAGAGTGTGACATTAACTTCCCATCCCACATATACAAAACCGAATACAAAGTGATACAGCACTGACCTGCAGTTACGGTAAGACTGAGGGGAGAAGGGCAGCCACCTCAGACATCCCTGCGAACATAAAGATTCGGGAGCAAACAAACTTTGAGAAGAAGAGGACACACCAAGCCCAACCTGAGGGTCACAATGGGGATCTGCCAGCACATGTGACAAGCCTGGTGATGTGGCTGTGTGAGCATGTGAAATCAGTGGGCTGAAGCAATCAGGTAAGATAACATGGGCAAAATAAATCAATCTTTGCAACAGGGACCATAGTTAAGCTGGAAATATATTTGTTCAGGTGCTAGTGTTGAGGATTTACATTTGCACTGAAAAGCTTTGACCTAATTTTAGAAGGTATCTTCAGACAAACCTATTTACTTAGTACTCTAAAATCTGAACATTTAATATTATAAATTATTTTAGAATAGAATCAGTTAAAATACATTGGTTAAATATAATCGTATCTATTGAATCTGCTAATGTATGAATCATAACACATTTTGGACTTAGAAGGGAGAAATATATGATGTATAAACTGGGAAATCTTAGTGCAGATTCAGAACAACCCTAGCTAGCAAACTGTAAAGTTAATTACACAAACAAACAATATTTTTTCATTTGGTCTTCCCACAGATATGAATGAAAGATTATCAATGGCATGAAAGAATGGAAATGCATAACATTTAAATAGCATTCTAAAAACAGAAGTAGAAACTTGAAAGAAAGCCATAAGGACAAAAAATTCTCTTTCACCATTTTCTTTCCTTTTTTTCATTCTTTTTAAAGATACCTTCTCAAATAACAGCACAGTGTACAGTCATGATTGCTAGAGTGGCTGCTGAAGAGTTGCAAATGTATTTTCTAATGGTCCTGAGATTTTGAAAGTAGAAACAAAAGAGATGTATGGTACCTTTAGTGTATTGATTGACCTTTGTACACAACAAAAAAATACCTTCACTTTGAGAGCACAAATTACCAGAAGAAACTTTAAGGCAACATTTCTACCTTTGGACTCACAGACTTCAATTTTCTTTTCAAGACTATAATAAAGACTAACCTATAGTTCCACTAGGCTAGTGTAAGCACGAATTGGTTGAAGTTGGAGTTTTCCTAGGGCTTCCCAGAATTTGGGAAGAAACGCATACTCACAAAAGTGTTATCACCTCCCACATGTTCGACTATATTCCAGGCAGGTAGAGACGGGGATCACAGCCCTCCCCAGGGAAATTACAGCAGAAGAAAATTGTATGTTTCCAGAGCACTGGAGCTGTACATCACCTGTAGCCAAGGTTGAAAGATGAAACTTGTCCTCTTTGGGACATAGTCAGAACAGGATACTTTTTGAATAGCCAAGACAGGTTATTCAAAACCTGTATCATATAAAAATTGTTCTAGTTCACAAGTTTGTACCTGGAACCTGAAGTTATATACAAAAAACACATGCAGTAAAAACAGACAAATACCATAACAGTTGAGTCATTACTTGAGATCTAATAGCTACCTGTTAATCCACCCTAGAAAAACTAAAAAAAAAGGAGGAAACAAACCTATTTCACCTTTTACAAAGCTATTACCCGGGAAGAATTTTGTCTTCTGAATGATATGATGTAACTATAATATTTAGCTACAGAGGCTATTTTCAGGCCTGGCTGGAATAAATGTTACCACATATAAATTAGGAAGCCCTCTTCAATCCCTGAATTCAGGTACTGGTTAATATTTCTAATGCAGCATCTTGTAACACATGTCACCAGTCATTACATTTTATTTCTCTGTTTTTATTTCTAGCACTGTAGAACTAGAAATAAAGGTACTAATGTACCTTTAATAATGGCTCAGAATTAAATTGCTGCTGTGTATGTGTATATTTCTCCAATACATTACCAAAAAAAAGGTAAAAGTACCCCAACCAAAATGAAAAAAATAACCAAAATCAAAATCCAAGGACTAAAATAATTCAGCAGATCAAATTCATTAATTTCTAGAAGGGATGCATTATATTGTAAAAGAGATGTAATATAATAACAGATACAGACCAAAAAGAAACACAGATAAAGAGAAGCATATATTAGCAAAGCTGAGGTTTCTGGATTAGTGAAACAGAAAACATCCTATGGTCCAGAAGAAAAAATTCCTTTCAGTTTATTTTTCTTTGTGTGGGTTACTTTTCCATTTCAGTGACTTCTGTAGTGGAGGCAATTGGTCGTTATTGACCATTTGTATGGGGCTTCATTTGCAGTAGCATTTTGAGAGAAAAAGTGCCTTTCCAAAAGATCCTGTGTTGCTTTAAAGGAGGTAACACTTTCAGTATGCCAAATGCACGTCGTGCTGTGAGCCATCACAGCAGTACACAGATATTGATTTAGATAGAAACCAGAGGGCTGGGGAAGATAGAAAGGGCACAGTATGCTTTCTGATGCGTATGCATTATTTAGCTTTCATAGTTTCATCTGAAGTTAGTGCCTATTTAGATAAAATTATAGAATCGGTATCACTGCGTTCAATACAGGTACATCAAATTACTTCTAAACCAAAGAGATACCGAGGATATGACTTATTTGTTCTTGTAGCTACCAAGAAAATAGCTTTTAGTGATGATCTATTTTTTTTTTTCTACTTGAAAAATATACCTGGAAAAAGTACCATATTGTGAAAAACAAAGAAAAATAGCCTTACCAGCTTGGTTCTCAAACAGGTAGACTACAGAAATCTATCATGCAAATTTCACTGGTTCTAATACTTCAGGATGTCAAATAATTGATTTGAGACAACTAACTGGGAATTTCTCTAATATTGAAATATACTAAAATTCACAGAGTAAGCGAGGCAAAAGCAAAAGAAGAATGCAAGAAAAATGTATTCAACAAACTAAGGTGGGAAAGAACAGAAAGGTCACAAGAGATCATAACGTTTAAATTAGTAGCTTGGATTAAAATCCCAATGTTTTCTCTTTATTTCCACATTTTTATAATGTCTTTAACTGAGATTGACAAAGGGCAATTCCTGGACTCAAAACACATCAAATGAAATGAATGTATTTATTCTATATACCCCAATTTCCTTAGAAAGCTACATAAATCATTAAGATAATGTACTTTTTTTGGCCAGATCTTGTACCTGAGAATGAAATTACAATAATTTATGTAATATTTAATGAGCACTTTACACATGCAGTGAAGAACATGAGAAAAAGTTGAAACCCTCAGATGTCATTGAAAATATTTTGAATATATTTTGCTGTTTAGAATACAATATTTTGCAATCCTTAACAAACTTGTGTACTATTATAGGGCAGTGTGGAACTGACTGAAAAATGCAGAAGTTTCAGAAGACAACCATTATCCCTATATTCATCCCGTCATTCTGATTCTGATCTACCAGCCATTTGTACAGAAGCATTCTTAATTAACAGTATTAGTATCAAAAGGATTATTGTGTGAATGAGAGCTTGCAGATCAAACTGAAACACTGTGCAATCTCTGATAACCAGCTGGCAAATAGATGTATTCACATGGAAACATTTATTTAACTTAGTAGTGCAGAAACATCAACTTCTCATCAAGCACACACAAGCAGGTGATGTCTACACACAAGCCTGTAAGAGCTGAAACCTTCTAACAGTGAACTGTTTTCAAATAAACAAATTAAATTCTTCCTCTTGTATCTTTCTACCAAAACATTAGATGAGGATTTAGTAGACTTTAATAGTTAGGCTATGGTTCACCTGACAAGTAACTTCTTTTAAGGAAAAATAACCCATTTAAACCTGTCACAAGCGTCATCACAATCTGTGTAACATACATCTGCATAAAAATGTAAAGGTTATGTAGTTAAAAAAAAACCGATAGTAATTCTACCAAAAATGTACATAATGGGAGTTGTTTTTTTGCTGTCAATTATTTCTTTGTAATTATTTGGAATTATTATTATTTTCTGCTGGATACAGTACCCCATTTAAATACGGCATAAGAATAAGCATAAGTTCACAACAAATAAAAGTTTCCAGTTATAATTAATACTAGCAATTGCACTTTATAATGCTGATGTACCTTAGAAATATAATATCATTCTGGACACATTTAAATTTGTATCTTTAAAGTTAGGATTCTGTCTTTATTACAGATATTTTTATTTATAACCTAATTTGGAAGTGCATGTATTTTGCTGTGGAATTGCATCCAAACAAACAAACAAAAAAGTTACTGTCGTGGCTTCATTCCTATTATCCATTTTTTTAGTTTGGAAATCCCTTGAAGGCCGTATCAATGAATTTATATCAATCAAAACTTCAAAATGGCATTTAAAATTTGGAAGTAGCCACATTTTATTATTTAAGTATAATTTAAATCACGTTTTGTCTGGGAAGATCCCAAGCAAACCATACAGACAAATAACCCCAGACCACATCTTGCAAGAATTTACTGAGAGGATATTATTGATGGCAGCTCTAAATAATAGTTAGGAACATGGGCAAATCAGGACTCCAAGAACACCCCTTCCCACCCTTGAACACTGAGGGGCCATTCACCAGCACCATAATTTGGGGTCCAGGTCCAGACAGTCTTTTCTGTGCACTTTTCCTGCTGAAAACATCACAAGAACCACTGCTTTCACAGGATTTTTCATGAAGTCTCAGGGGATCTTCTTGTTATGTTACTGCGGTATTTTGAATGACAGTCAGCCAGCAAAAACAAGAACAAGATCCAAAGCAAGGAGAGTGGGGATAGGAGACGTAAAGAGACAGGGAAGTAGAAAGAAAGATAAGGAAAAATGGATTATGAAAAAGGAAGGATCAGAAAATGTCACCAAAAATAGGGAGTTGGGGAACCAGAAAATTAGACAGAAATAAAAATGAAGTGAAAAAGATTTACAGGAAAGAAGTTTTTAAGATAAGATAAAGGAAAAGAAAAATAGAGCACTCATCACAAACGCAGAATGTGTTAGAACAAAAAAAGAAAAAGAAAGAAAAAGACCCTTAACTTAGAAGAAGAATTAAACTGGAAGAGCTGAATAAGGCCTGCATGCAACTTGCAGTAAGATGCAAGAGATGAATACAAAACAGATGTTGTACAACTAGAAAGACGAAATAATCAAATTGCGAATACATGTCATTCACAATGTAAGCCCAGCTTAGAAGATGTGTCTTATTTTCCATAAGTAATAGAAACATGTCTTGAGTTTGTAGTATCTACTTGCATCATCCCTAAGACACTGCAGGAGCAAGTAGGACTAATAAGAGCTTGTCTGACACAGGTCTGGTAAACAATGATTGATTTTTGTATATTTATACAGCACATTTTCAGTATGTGTTTCTTCCACTCTAGGTAGTAATGTTGACATAAAGCTAGAATTTACAGTCTACATGCATGTACAAACATAGACAGTCAAGATGTTTGCTTTTTTGCACACCACCTCCTCCCAACTTAAAAAATAATATTAATATTTTATTAATATAACTCATTGCCTTGGGAAGAGAAGGGGGAGCCTGTATCAGCAGTAGCACTTCTGCTGACTGCTGTGTTTAAACTATGTTTAAAATTTGATCCTGCTCCTTTCCAGGCTCTGGGGAACCTCCAATTTACACACATTGGGGCAAGTTTAAGCCACAATGGGACATATTCAGGTAGGAGAGGGAAGAGATGAGTCATGATTTGAAAAGAGGGCTTAAAAAGGAATTAAAGGTAGCAGCAATCATTGTGTGCTTTAAGCCTGAACTGAGGGCCAAGGATGTCAAAAGGAAAGCTTTCATTAGCTTCAGTGCCCTCTGACTCGAGTTCTTTTACATTCTGGAGGGCAGGAAGGATTATGTTTTGGAAAGCTGAGAGATTGAAATCATGCTATGCAGGCATTAAAAATGCCTCTTCTCTGCCTCAAGTGTGGCATGATCTCAATCGTGTGACTCGGGGCAGGAATAAGATTGCAAACAGACTCCTGGTCACGAAAGCATAATTGCATTCATATCACTTACTAGAATTGAAAAATATTTTCATGTTTTTCCTCAAGTTACCTCTAGTTGTTTTTTCCTTTTGTTTCTATTGCTAGTGAACACAGAAAAAATATTAAAATGTTGAGTATTGTGATATATCTATAACACAATCAGTTCACTTAGACTCATACAACTATGTAATGTTAATTACAAGGCAGCATTTTGCCTAATTGGCAAAATGATGTTTCCTCAATATTATGTTCTACCTTTTCTCATTGATGAATATTTTAAAGAAAGAACTAAAAAGATATTGTGAGGGAAGAAATACATGAATTTAATAGGTAAAACTTCTTAAGTCTCCACAGACAAAAGTAGCTTAATAAGGCACAAAATGTTATGTTTTCTCTAGCCTACCTCTCTTCTTTTTCTCCTTCATCTCCAAATCACCAAAATACATGTGAGAAAATTCAATGACAGCATGAATAAAAAAGTAAGACTCCAAGTATGCAGATGTGTAATTTTCACACACCTTTTTCTCATGCAGTTGTCTGGAATTAGCTTTCTAAAGTAAAAAAGGTGCATTATAACCTCTAAATCTTTCTTTCCCATGTTAAAATATTAAAATATTGCTAATGCATGAACAGAGAGGGTTATGTCTATTTTTACTTTAGAGAATGTAGGTAAAAGGCAGGCAAAGATTTTTTTTTTCCTCGGGATTGCTTCTCATGCACATGCACCTCCTTCCAATGTAGTTTTAATCCCAACTGGGGGTTACTACTCATTTGTAAAAGAAAAGAGGTTAAGAGGTACTAAATAAAGATGACAGATAGCTTCATAAAATAATTTAAATTACTCTGAAAAAGAAATGGGTGGAAAACAAAGATGATGCTGTTTACAGTAACAATATTTAAAATGTATTAATTAAACCTAGAGCAGAACTACAAAAGAGAGAGGTGCTTTGAAGACGGAACGCTCTGAATGCCACAGGAAGCTTTGAAGTTTCTCAGTTTCCTTTGTTTCTCACTCATAATACATGAGGACACTCTGCAGTAGCTAAGCTTTAACTTTCAAGAGACCTTTTTCTGTTTGTTCCACCTTTAATGAGAAGAGAAAAAAAAATCATGCCCTGCTCTTGCTATTTGTCTTTAGAATTCATGGCAGAGAGATTCACTGGTGCTGTGAGAGTTTCTGGTTCCTATTTGGGAAGGCTGATTTAATCTACTGAAGGTTACTCCACAGTCAGTTGTGCCAAATATATGCCAGACTTCAGCATAAATTAATCAAAGGAGTCACCTAGTTCAGGTTCCATTACGCTGTGGAGGAAGGGGAGCAATGCTAGAGACAAGGTTGGTTTCAAAACTGCTCATAAAACTGAAACTAAAAACTTCTGTTCCATATTTGATTACTTTAATTTCTCTCCAGCTATCCTTTACCAATCACTTCAGAAGAAAGTTGTATCAATGGTAAGAAACGTTTTCTAGTGGAACCTTCTTCATGTGTGAGGCCAGAGGAATCCATAGAAAAGGAAGTTTGAGGAGTTTTTAATTTGCTGATGATGTCCCTGAAAGCTGTTGTTGAGTTCAGCATTTGAATATATTGAATCAAAAGGTGAACTCATGCACATTTATAGGTTTCTTGACCTTCCAATTCACCCAAGGGTAAAAAAAATAACTTCATTTCTTATCCATGATTCCTGCAGCAATGGTGGTGATTCCCCGCCCCTCCTCCATTCCACATTATAGATTTAGGTAGAGCAGTTCCACTATGTATATTATGTGCATTATCTCCAGAGATAACATGATCACATTGTAATGCAAACATGCAAATCACCACTTCTAGTTGCCATGGTTTCAAATTGAAATGCTAGCACCCTTTTATCCAGGCCCAGCATAACATACTGTAAAAAAAAGATATAAAAAGGCAGCAAATACAGGACTAGCCTGCATTATACTAGAGGAATTTAGACAGATCTAAACCAGTTACTATTTAGAGGACTAAATCCTAGGTATCTTATTTTATAATTCCTCTAGAACTTCTGATGCTGCATCTGCATTGTGTTAATTAAAACATTGTTACATATACTGGCTCACATTGCCTCTAATTTATAAGTAAATGAAAGGAAGGAATGTCAGGTTCCCAGCCACAACACAATACCACTGTGAACGTGCAGCCTTCCAGTTTTAGCACTTAGAAAATACTGCATCAATGTGGCCAGAGTAGCTTTATCTTAAAAATGAAATGAATAAATTTTTACAAATCTATTCATTTAATTATTTTTACAAAGACCTCAGAATAAAATACCACAGAAGAGCTGAAGTGCAGGCAGCGGCAGCACAAAATTCTGTATTGCCCTGCTGACGTGCTCCTGTAGCCCTCATGTATAGGCTAGAAACAGCACTGAGATTAACTGCTCTAACTCTACTGGCAGTGCCAGCTTTGTATTTATGGCTGGTGGACGCATCTGTTAGAAATAATATGAAGGTCTCAAATTTTCTTCATAAAATTAACCAGCATATGCTAACAGATTTGAGTGTCTATTAGCAAAAAAAACAAGTTCAAAAGAAGAAAGTAACAGCTATCTCATATGTCACCAGGCTGTATTTCACCACTGGACAACTCATTAAGTTTAGGCATCTAACTTGCAGTACGTATATGAAGAGTCTAATTTTCCAAAGACCTTTGTAAGAGAATGGAAAGAAAGAACCTCCTACATAGAGTAATTCAGAGATGCAACTTAGAATTTCTGCATTGTCCTTTGAGGACACAATCTATATAAGGAGACTGTCCTCCTAATTTAGCCATATGAACTAGGTGGCCTGGTTTCTGGGGTTGTGGACACCTTCCCAAGAGCCCACTAATCCATGTCCAGACAGGAGACAATATACAAATTTAACCAATGGAGGGATTCAACATGAAGGCCAGGTTAAGCAGGACAATTCTGCTACTGGTAAGCCTCAAGAACAAAACCTGAAAGACTTGGCTTGCCCCTTGTTAGAATTAGTGAGCCTGGACATGGCCCTCTGCATTTGTTAGCACCAGGGAGATGTTGCTTCTTGTATGGACATGACTATGAGCGGATGATGCCTTGTCCCTGGTGTTTTTCCTATATCACTGTTTTTAGACATCTAAAATGGGTATTTTATTTGTTTCACCTAAGATAAGTAAAAATAAAGTCAGCTAGCTAAAAGTTAATAAAAAACAAACATGCTACATTTTAAAACAGAAACTGAGCTAAAAATTACAGTGTTTACTATACGGGAATGCTGGCAGTTATCTTCTCTCCCCAATGTTAATATTTATCATATTTAATTAAAATCTCTCTTACATCCATGTATGCAGCATATCAGGCCTGAATACTAAATATTATTAATAATTATGTCTAGTACACTGATGCACACAAACACAAATCACATATCTCTGGAGTCTAAAGAGGTAGTCAGTATTCATTAAGGGAAGTCCCAAGACGTGAGCTCCAGTACTCCTGATTTTATAGAAGATTTTCTGTGTTTGTGACATCTTTCAGTTAAAATAGTGTGTAACTTCACACTACTTTGAAGCCTCTTCAGCAGCTTTAGTGTAACTTTTCCAATGCCTGTGCACGGCTTTCTGCATCCCTGTGTCAGTGCCAGAGAACAGAGTATTTGTCCAGAAGAAGCAAGTATTTTACCAGTGACTTCAGGACAAACCCTTTGTTTCCAGCATAAAATGATCTCCGGTGGTCTTTCTACACTTTTTAAATTAGAAAGGATCTTATAAAAAATGCTTTACATCCATACTCTCTCATTTGTTGTAGCTATATGAATCAAAGAAGACTGTTGTCCCTTTTACAGCAAAATAAAGAGTTATCATTAACAAAACTATCAACCGTATCTTAAAGATTCATAAATCTACTATGAATCTAAATATTACTTTTAAATAAAATTGCAGCAATTAATATTCACAGGTTTGAATTGGCAGAACACTAGCTCCGGTTTTGGGCTTTTTATTACTTCCTTTGACTAGGACCCAATTGCTTTCTGCTGTAGTCACTCTTCTGTCTGAATGCCATGGTGATTGTTCAATCAAACCAAACACTTCATATGGCCCCAAAGAAGTTTTTATATAAGGGGGCTGAGGCTGGTCTCAGGAATCTTAATCATGCTTTTAAGGAAGAGTAACTAAAATTTTCACACCCAGGAAATGCACATATTAGAAGAACCCCAAATATCCAAAGATTAGTTTATTTTACTTTTCTTCAACACATGATACTTCCTTAGGGAAAAAAAAAAAAAAGTTGCATATGATTTTTCAGAAGTAGGAAAAGCGGCATAATCTTAATGTCCATTTTTTAATTAAGCCTTCTAAGACAAATGTCCTGCCCCACCCACCAGTACAAACGGAAAGGCTCCAAAATTCCTTCCTTTCCAGTTTGCACTGGTGTTTATCCTCTAGTGTGTTCTCTGCACATACTCTTTCTCCATCATACATTCTTGTCAGATGAGTAGGAAATATATAACTGCCTTGTGGCTACTCTGTTTGATGTAGCTTTGACATTCACATCTCTGTAACATCTCAGTCTTTGAAACCAATGAAGGAAAAAAATTGTCCTAAAGCTGACTTCATTACCATTGTTACTTCATTGATTTCAGATAAATTCAACTAGGAATAAATCTGGACCAATAGCATTGAAGATAGCATTATTCTGTTAGGAGCACTTAAGGACTTACTAATTAGTCTAAATTGTTACTATGATGCCAAGCTGCAAGTGCAAACGTCCCTTAAATATTGAGTCCCAACTGCAATAATACAGTGGTAAAAATTTTTAAAAAGGCAGAATATAGCAAGTCTGCCACCTGATGACACAATTGATGGCACAAATAATTTGTCAAAAACACTGTCCCTGACAATGACTAATCCCAAATACTTAGGGAATCTTACACTGAAAGGGAGACTGCTAGAAATATTTTCCAGAAGAGTGCTGCAAAATACGTCAGGGCATTTCTGGGTCAGAAGTGGTGTTTTGTGTTTTAGTAATTAATGTCTTATTCTTACACTAATTTGTGCATTAGGCTTTTTTAATCCACATAAAATTTAGTATTCACAACAAACTTGACTTTGCCAGCTTGATACTGTATTGTTTGCAAAGCTACTTCTTTCTGCTTGTTAGTTTATTTCCAAACAGTCAGCAGTGAGGACGTTGTATACACAATGTTGGAAGGACTGTTTGTTATATAAAACATGACAAAATTGTTGGGCCCTAGATCCTGTTCTGACAACAGAAGAAATATTCAAATCCTACAGAACTTCTCCATGCCAGTCATGATTTTACAGACATCTATCATGTCTTTCCATCAGTCATATCACTTTAAACAGACTTCTATTCTATTTAATCTTTCCCTGTACACCAGATGTTCCATGCCTTTGATCTTCTCTGTCATGCCTCTCTATATCTTTGCCCATAAAAATATACCTTTTGGGGAGGAGGGGAGCTGAGTTTCATGCCTTTATGGACATGGGCACAACATGGTTTTGTAACAATGACATAATGATGTTTTCTTTGGTTTTTTTCCCTCCCTTTGCTTCTCTAACATCTAATTTGCTTTCATTGCTGTTATTGAGCACTGAACTGGCATTTTCATAGAATGATATATTCTAACCTCAAATGTCATTCCTGAGTACTTATAGTTAGCTCAGTGTCTATCACTGTATAGGTAACACCAGGACTGAGGTTTTTTCACCCTTAAGTATCACATAACGTTTATAAAATTGAATTTCATCCGCTAATTTATTGGCCAGTCACTCATATGTCCTTCTTCAATGTTACACAGTCACCCTTGTCTTGAATATCTTGAATATCTCAAAATCATCAGTGAGCTATTCTGTCCTTTTCACAGATCATTTATGAATCTCTTGAAGAGCACAAACCTCTGTGGAATTCAGCTGGTGACATCTCTGCATTGTGAAAATGCAACATTTATTCTTACTCTCTGCGGCCTGTCTCTGAACTGACTATTTATCCATGTGAAGACCTCCCTATTATCCCAGAGCAACTTAGCTGCTTTGTTGAGAGATATTGTTGAGAGTCTTTTTGGAATTCCATGGAAACCATATCAATAGTATCTCTCTTCTATGCACGCTTCTTACTGAATTCAAAGACCTGAAGCTGGGAGGCAGGACATTCCTTTTCAAAAACTGAGCCATTCCTAATATGCCTTTCACATCCATGTGTCCATTTAATTTAGTACTAAGAGTAATTCATCCAATAGAGATACCAGGTTCAGTGATCTGCCATTTCTGTCGGTCTTCTCTGTGGCTTTTGCTGCAAACTACCATTATATCTACCATCTTCCAACCTGTTTCCAATCACTCCTACTGATTCAGCTGTTTCGTTCTGGAGAGCTGTTTGAATGATCCTAAGCAAGTATCATCTGGCCATGGTGACTTACTTTTCTTCATTTTGTCTATTTGTTCCACAGATTCAATTTCAGACATTGTCTGATGAGTTTCCCATTAAGAAGGATTCTTTCACATAAACCTTGGTAAATACTTAAATAGTGAACATAACCTTGTAAAATTAACTTCTTTTTTTCATTTAGGGTATCCTTTCCTTTTTACAACACCTTTGATCCTATGGACTCTGTGAAAGGCTTCTTGCCCCTAATTAATCTGAAATTATTTATTATTAGTTTTTAGGAATTCTGCAAGTTGCTTGTCCAGTCTTTTTTTTGCCAACTTTACTACATTTTTACACTCTACTTTCCATTACAATCCTTTCTATTTTCCTCTCCTGAACATATCTCAGATTTCTTGTCATACCTTCAAGTAATTTCCATTTTCATTCTGTTTTAATTGGCTTGATTGATTCAATTTGCTTGATTTTGATCTTCCTCAAATTTTTTACTACATGACATGAATTTGGCTGAAGTTCCTAATAGGATGTCTTTAAATAATATCCTTAGAACTTGAACATTTATAACACTTTTCATAGCCCCTTTAGCATGTTTTTAATCATGTTTCTTCATCTTTAATACAATTTCTGGTTTTGAAATTAAGACAGTGGTAGTGAGGTTTTGTGCATATATTGGCATAGTGAATCTCAGTAAAACACGGTTTCTGTTACAGAGGAGTTCATTGAAAGGTCTATTTTCAGTCAAATCTCTCACCAGTGCTCAGGACCAAACTGCTTCTTCTTACGAGTCCCCTGACTGCTGCTTCCATCAAACTGTTCTGAATGAGGTCAAAAACTGTACATGTTGCAATTCATCCAGACAGGACACAGCCTTCCTAATCTCACTCAGCATGTCACTATATCCAATGCAAGTCTATCCTATTTGATTACCTGTTTATATAATTTTTTTATTATTTTTATTCTGTATTCTGTATTCCTTTTACTATGTAGAACTGGCATTTCCATCTTAACTCACCAACATGGCTTTGCATGATGTGCTAATCTGATTTGATTGTCAGCTTTATTTAACATATAAAATCTTGAAAGTAAATCCACAAAATTCATCAAGAAAGTCACACTGCATCTTGCATATTTTGTATCCTGATACAGTCTTCATTCCAAATTTCTCGTATAGTTCTTATGTCAATAGTTAGGTACGTTGGCATGCACTTAAACTGAGGATGAGTCTTTGGATTCCATCTATCCTCACTGCTCTTGCAGACAGCCCAGACTAGAAGACCCAAAGCCTTTCCGTTAGGGCCAGCTGCTTAGTTGGGAAAATGCGATTTGTGAGGTGTCTGATTACCAGGCAACTACTGAGCTCCTACAGGTATAGAAAGGGAAGTGATGACGCCTTTTTGGAGAAGCCTGCAAATTAAAACAATCTACATGGATTCTATGACCTAGCATGGAGATGTAGCTATTTGGAATCATTAGCATTGGTAAAAGGACACTGCAAAGCTTAGGTTTCTTCCTTAGTTTTTTCTTAGTTTGCAAAACAGCAAACCAGAGAAACATTTATGGATAGCATAATAATTGATTCACAGAATAAGAAGAATGTCAAACATCATTAAAAGATTATGTTACATATCAGTGTCATTTATCTAGGCACAATACACCAATGAAAACATTATAAAATACCAGTTACAATTCAGAAAACCACGGGATGATACACACAGAGATTTTATTAAGACTTCAGGCAGGCAACAAATATGCTGAACCTGAAGCAAATGTGTTGAATACATAGAAGCCTCAGCAATTCTGGGCTCTTACCACATTGTAGCAATCTCAGTAAGATCCAAATGGTAGAGTATATTTTCCATACATTATACATGCACACATGATGTGCCGTTTTCTATGCCTTAAATACCTCCACATCTCAAGGGAAAAAATGTGCCCACATTCTGCCTTTGCGTATGCTGAAGGAGATTCAGAACCTTCATCGCAAAATATTACATTGTGCTGTAAACATTCCCCACGCTCTGTGATGTGCAGAAGCAGCACATGCTTTCCCGCCTCCTAAGAAGGGTTTTACACAGGGTACAGGAGCACCATGCAGCCTACTGTGAGTAAAGAAATCTAACTATTTGCTAATATTGCTAACAGACAGTGAAGAATATGAAATAAAAGGCAATTACTGGTGGGTATTAAGCAGCTGTGCAACCACAGATGTGTTTTTCATCACCGCACGTGTTACACAGTTTCTGTATCAGAACTCTTCTCTTCAGAGGATCACCCACTTTTTTGCAAACTTTGTCAAACCTCAGAAAACTTTCTCTGCATGTCTGGCCTGCTATTTTTTCCAGTTAAAGGAAGATCTAAGTGTCTTAGGTGGGGTCACACAAATGGCACTAGTTAAATTAAAGGTGTGTCTCAAACTGATTGAGTTTAATATGTGAAAGATTGTGATGAGACCATCATACACTTATTGTCCTCCCAGTTGGTCTGGCCTCAGCCAAAAAAACCCAAACAAGTGAGCTACTTAGAGTAAATAAACTAATAGTACCTACAGTGAAATTCACATTAGCTTAACTAGGTAATTTTAAAATTCTTCATCTTAACCAATTAAATTGATTACTTCCCTATTTTATATGTTAACTAGGCTTTTATTTCCCTAACACATGCGTAGGTAAAGAGTAAATTAAGACAACAAGAAAATTTTATGATGAACAATTACAGCACACACATAAATATTTATTCTTGTATCAGCACAAGATACAAGTTTTATTGCCGGAAAGCACTAAGAATGGTTCCCTGAACCACAAAATCAGAGATGTACCAACTGTCTTTCTTCTTCTCTCTTAGTAGTATGAAATGAAAAGTTATTCATAACATCCTGCTAATTATAACTGGGTCATTACTACAAAGGCTGCATATATGTTCACCTGAACTGAAATATGTATTAAAGTCTGATCCAACATACTCATAAATAAATCACTTATAATATGAATGTGAGACTGTGTGGGAAGAAGTACAAGTACTTTGAAATCTCATGTTCCTTCTCAATTTAGTAGTTACGGTACCCAACAGTGGAGAGAAAAAAATCCCTTCCTCCCAGAGTTTCTATATATTGTTACACTCCATCATCACTGAAAGGTACAAAAATATGACATAAGATGATCAAATTCCAAAGTCCTTCCTATTCTCCCCTCAGAGTCCCAAACACCAGGCTAGATTCTGGCTGCCGTCAGGCTGGTCACTTCTGGAGGCAGTGAGGCTCAGCTCTCAGACAACTGTGAGCAGGTTTCTACAGCAAAATTAGAAAGATCTCTTTCTTCTCCCTTCTTTTCACCTGTAAACGCCCAGTAGCCTGCTCTCCAGAGTCAGCTTAAAGGCTGGGAAAATTGTGGTTTCCAGTCTCCGCGAGGTATGATGGACCTTAAAGGTCACGTAACTTCAACCCCTCTGTCATAGGCAGGGACACCTCCCACTAGACCAGGCTGCTCAAGGCCCCGCCAAACCTGGCCTTGAACACTTCAAGGGATGGGGCATCTACAACTTCCTTTGGCAACGTGTTCCAGTGCCTCACCATCCTTATCATGATGAATTTCTTCCTAAGTCTAATATAGATCTTCCCCCTTCCAATTTAAAGCCATTCTCCTCATCCTCTCACTACATGCCCTTGTAAAAAGTCCCTTCTCCGCTCTCCTGTAGCCCCTTTCAGGTATTGGAAGGTTGCTGTAAGGCCTCCTTGGAGCCTTCTCTTCTCCAGGCTGAACATCCCCAACTCTCTCAGCTTGTCCTTGTACAGAAGGTGCCCCATCCCTCTGATCATTGTTGTAGCCCTCCTCTAGACCCATTCCAATGGTTCCGTATCATTCTTATGTTAAAGATTTAATACTTTTGTTACCAGGCAAATTGTCATCAGTGGTAAATGACCAGAACAGGAATGGGAGAGTGTTTTAGGTTTATACATATCAATATATAGTAACTGGTTTACACTGGCATGTTTTGCTTTTGCTCGAGAGTGAACCAGCTACACCTGAACAAGTTAGAGGTTTGCTTATAAAAATATGTATTAAAAAATACTATATCCCAAATACTTCGGCAAATCCCTAGGGTAGACAGAGCTGAAGTCTAAATGTCACTGCTCTTTGGGAGACAAGATCAACCTATAACCTTATCAGAACACAAATTGTGTCAGTGAACAACATCCAAAACCTGCAGAGGCATTTCAGAGATTTTTGGCATTCTAATCTATGGATTTCAGTTGCTGTTTTCTAAGTTTCATGCTTTCCTTTGGAAAAAGGCTTTTTTTTTTTTTTTTCCTTAATTCATATTTTCTTTATTGGTTAGAAAAGATCTAAAAATCTAACAGTTTTATGTTTGTGCATTTTGATGACGCATGATACTGATTAGAAAGTGTCTCAGCTGGTAATAAGTTCCCTTCATAATTTTTTTCAAATGCTGTTTTTATGCAGTTCATACAAGAATCCAATTAGCATATCATTGTGACTGATTAAATATGCCTCACGTAAATTTACATGTCAAAATACATACTGTACTTAAACAAACAGACAAGGATGCCAGTCTTCTGTAAACAGCTTTGCATGCATAAGCTAAGTCAGAAACACAAAAGCTTATATTTAAATTCTCAATGACTACCTGAATAAAGATAGAGTGAAAAGGAGACAGAAAGGTAATGTTACTCATGCATGAAGTGAGAGAATGAATATAGACATTTGTCTCTCTTTGTCTCCGAAGAAAACTATTGACAAGAGATTCCCCATCTGCATATGAGGCTGTCACGTCAGATTAGCTCATCAGGTAATGGAAATTTGGCCTCTGATCCAGAAAAAGTCCCTATGCACTAAGAATCGAGACTGTTTAAAAGAGATTGTATTATCTTAGACAGCAGCATCAAATTAATATGGGAATGACTTCTACTGAAGGAAATTTTTTGTTAAACATGTGCTAATGTTTATTATGCAGAGCATCCACTTCTCATAAGTGATCTTTCTTGACATTTATTCATTACTTTTGACCTTCCTTCCAAGTGAAAAGCAAACAAGCAAAGTGCACCCCTTATGAAGCACAGATGATACGATTCCAACCAAAACTTCTAAAGATGCAATCATGCTAACACACATTACAAAACAGTAGAAAAAAATTACACTGTTGTCAGTTAATTAATACCCCAAAACTGGAAAAAATATTGAGGTCAGTCGTAAAAGACTGGACTCACAAAGTGGATATCGTAGCTACTGTTCTTAACCAGCAAAGGGGTGACTCCGGTTTCAATTCTTTCTCCAATAAATAGTTCACTGGTTTATATTAAAAATGTAATGAAGGAAGGACTTGGAGACGAGGCATCAAAATCGTGGGGAGTGCCCACATACTAGGCTACAGTACAGCATTCCTTTTGCTCTTGTGCACTCAAGGTCAATGAACATTCAATCAATTCCGTAGGTGCTTCTAGAGGAAGGGCTGAGAATCTCCTCCCAATACTTTCACTAGCATTGTGATTAAGGAGATGTGTTCAAACTCCCTCAGGCAGAGGGAAACAGTGAATTCTTATCTTCATACTGACCAAGTGCATTTCCAAGAGGAGACTGAGATTTCATCTATAGATATTAATCAGGAAGGCTGATTATACAGATCAACATTGTGGTTTGCAGTACAGACTAGAAGGATCAACATACCACAGAAGTAGCAAGTAGTTGTAGGGCAAAAGACAAACCCCTGTACTTGGATAAGATCCATTTGACAGTTGCAAACAATTCTAGGTGAAGTCAAGCCTTTCCAAAGACTTCAATGGAAAACTGGATTAAGTTACCACTGAGCAAGGCAAAACCACAGCCTCAGCTTTGACTTTAAAGAGATCCTACATGTAAATAAATACGTAGTTAATTTGATCCACTTTATCTGCTTCTTATTTCACACAAATCAGAAGAGTGATAGGAGGAACAATACATAGCATGGAGATATTTTCTCCAGAGCAACAATGTGTCTCCTAAAGGTGAGATGTCCTATCAAATTGCATATGCTTATTACCATTGCTGTGCCTCAATATCCTGTTCATTCTCACACAGACAGACAAACTACTCAACTCAAGTAAGAGTCTGAAATAAGAAATGTGATTGAGGGACATTTCAAAATAAATTTAGGATGTTGAAATAGTGAAATAACAGAAAAATCAGAACAATAAAATGACAACTTGTTATTGACTTTAAAAAAGCACAGGTCTCATTTAATCTAAAGTAATTGATATGTATCAATGGTTGTTATTAAATCTAGGCACAGGTCCTGTTATTTCATTTAATATACAAAAAATTTAGAACAGTTTTGTGCCTATTACAGTAACTAAAATGGGCAGTTTAGAATGTTTCTTTGCCAGATTTAATACTGGCAAAATTAAAAGCAGCTTAATTTTTATCCCAAAATTGCTGAAATTATTTTAAGAAGTTTGAGTCTACATCACAACCTTCAATCTATATTAATAGCAATCTGAATTGTGAATGTTCTAAAAGAAAATGAAAGCAGAAATTTATTGTTTTAGCTTTAATTGCTGTCAAAGGGATGATGTTATAATACACACATAAGTGATTTAAAATTTTCAAATCCTACAGCAATGAAAAAAACTGTTATTTTAGTGAATTCACATTGACTGCCTACCCATTTATTTTATATTTGCTGGAAGCCACGTACAGATGCTTAATAATAGTAACCATATTGTTATTAGACAATCACAGAAAAAAAATCACCTGCAGGAAACTTTTTACTTCTTTTTCACTTCCTGAAAATGAAGCATATCCCTTAATGAAAATTTATCACTAGTAACACTAAGTAACTACTGATGTTTTAATTATTAATGGAAAGCTATAGAAAAGTTCTTATTTTAACAAAAATAATTACTTTCTTTTCCCAGGTTTCATTTAAGACTTGCAATCTGAAGGGCATATCACACTGTTTCTGCAGAAAAGTCAAGCAAGACCTACACTTAATAAACATTGCCAGCAATTTCGGTGCTTAGAACTGAGAAGTATCAAGAGTGCCAGGCCATCAAATTCAGAGGAAGCTATGTGCAGAATTCAGCTCTCAAATTAAGACATCTAAACCCAAGTGCCTGCACAGAAATGCCTACATATCAGTCGGTTGCCTAAGCTCCCAATGTATTTAATAAAGGTTGAAGCTAAAACCATTAGGAGGGCTATTCAGATGTCCCTGAATTGGCTATCTACTCTTGTCCAGCTGAATGACTCTCAGCTCTACCGACTGCAGATTGATGAGAAACCTGGAGTAAGCCTTAGGTACCTAAGTGTCTAGTGCCCTTGTCAGTCCTGTTGGTTATCCCACCTGGCCTTCACAAAGACATGGACCCCCCCATAAGTGAAGTCGAGGCAAATATCTTAAACAGCTGCAGCACCTTCAGTGGGCCCAGATAACTCCCTAAGGCAAATAAATCTCAGCATCGCTATAATGAATGCTTAAACATGTAGCTCAAATATAGGCACTTATATGTACACATCCACATCCAAATATGTATTTTCTGAGCAAATACTGCATGGAACGCCCCCCTCATCTTCTATAAGATACTTCAGGAACAACTCCATGAAAAGAAGAGACAAAAGTTCAAAGATAGGAGATTGTACCATTGGAATTTTGGTTGACGGTTGCTTTTAGTACAACTTGTCATTCAGACTATATCACACAACAACAAAAAATGTTACATCTAAATATTTCCTTAATCTAATGATAGCCAAACAGTGCTTCATGTACATTATAAACCAGAGAAGATGTGATTAAGTCTTCTATACTTGTCCCATGCAAGTTGTTTGGGAGAAAGTTGGTATCTGATCTTCTTTTAGATTGTATCATCAGGTATTGCAAAAATTGTGGAATATATCAGTAATTATACTTCATTAAAAAAGATTTTGCTTTAGTTTATTAAGAGAAAAAATCTACTACTGTATGGACGAAAAGAATACACATATACCCTGTGAAAAAGAAGCATATATAGACAATTTTCTAAAGGGGATTTATTCAAAACAGTGTGAAACTGCATAACCTGTGGCTTAAAAATATACTATTTCAATTTATCTAGATTTGGATTACTGTATGTCCAAAAAACCCCTTCGTTAAAGAAGAACATCTTTCACTTGTTAATAAAGTTGTATAACTTTTTTCTCTTAACAATCAGTCATAAAAGTCTTACTGTGTACTTTTTGGAGAATGTATAAACTTTTCACTGTTTGTCTGCAATAGGGAAACAATTCAGTCACAATTTGACCAACAATGCTTGTAATTTTCTCCCTATTAAAGCTGACAAAAATCAAAAGAAAATACTGAAAGTAGAGTATTGTCACTTCTACACATTGAGTAGAAGTGACAATACCTACATCTGTGATTTAGGAGCATATGTCTTTTTCCTTATTTTTTAAAGGCAATGACATTTAAAGCTGCTAACTAAGATATGTCCATAGTGGGATTTCTTTGAGTTTTTGTTCATAACAACTAAAATTGAAATTATTCTTAAAATAACAAAAAAGATTGTTTAATAACATAGAAGATTATTTGACTAGGAAGTTATTCCTGTTTCTATTGTTTTTATTACAAGTAAGAAGACATTGATTGCATGCTTAAGAAGGCTAACAGTGTAAATCTAATGACTGATAGAATTATATATGCTCCTCTTCCAAGGAGAACATCACAATCCCCCCTCTCCAAATTTAATGATTTTTTTTCTTTTTTCTTATTTTTTTTTACCAAGTCCAAACTGCAGGGAGGTAATAGTTTCAACTAAAGGCAAGGCTAAAACTTCCTGGTAATCCTCTAGCTGAAATGAATGTACGAAGGACATACACTTCCCAAGGAAGAAATTCATTAATCAATTAATTAATTACAAGGGAATGATGATGACTTTTCCAAGCAGCTCCACTGCTGCACATCCTGACTGTATCTTGTAGCAGAAAGACTAGAAATCTTTTAATAGATATGCTGGAATTTTCCCTGTTGCCTAAGCAAATGTTTCCTCGCATTTTGCGCCAAAATACAATTGACTATGTGTTTAATAATACAAGGTGAAATGCACTGGACTGTGTGTAGGAAATGTTGAATTTGCTATACCTTCAAGGGTCATTTAGACATCGCTTGCCTACAGGAGACCTCCAGAAGGTCTCCCTAACACAGACTGGCCTGACACACTCCTCCAGCAGATTCATAATGAAGTAAGAATGGTTTTCTTTGGCAGCATGTCTTGTGCCAAAATTTTCTTCAATATCCAGGAAATGGAAGAGGCGAACCAAAGTTTCTCCTAAAAGGACAAACATGATGGGAAGGCTATGATATGATGATGAACAGAAATCCAAATTACAGTCTAGTTAATCCCTGAAAGGATGTCCTTGCCTTATTGCTATAAATTACATCAGAAAATGAAAAAATAGGGATCATTTCGGTTTGAAAAACACAAGAGTCATTACCAAGAGTAAGAAGCAAGTTGGAAGGAGGATTTTAAGAATGTATATGTTTTGGTTTTCAAGTTTCAATATTGTGTTTCACTGTTCTTGCCAGCAAATTAGATAGAGATTTCGATATACATATGCAGTTTGTGTAGGAAACAGCATTATTTATCTATACTAGACACTTTTATTAAACCACCGTCTTCTGGAAAAATACTTAGAGATGCTCCAGGCTACAATAATGAAAGAGCTACTGCAGAAGTGGAGAGGAAGACAGGGAGGTGGAGAAAAGTAAAAAGGAGTGACAGTTTATATCAGAAACAAGCTAGCCTTTAGAAGAAATTAATTTCAATATCAACTGCAACCTACCAGAAAACATCTTTCAAAAAGGTCTGCTGTTCCTATGCATTGGTGCGCAAACTGGTGACCTTATTTCCACCACATACTGTCACTTCTGCCAAAAAATGGCAGTCTCCTTGGACTAGAGCCAAAGCCATCAACAGCTACGGAACACTGAAACTGCAAAAGTAATTTCTGTAATGATAGCTCAGTTTTTGATTGGGTTTTTCTTAGAATTTGAAAGGAAGAGTTTTATTAAGTGTACTATTTACTTATTTTTAAGTGAATGGATTTTGCTTTCAGCAGAAGCTAAGATGTACGCTGAAGCAGAACAAACTATTACAGAAATACTTGCATCTCCTATTGAACATCCAGTGTGCTGAGAATTAAAAAGTCATTAATACTAAGAAATATTGTAATGTGATGTAAAAGCAAAGGTATGCAGGTGAACACAATGACCCACCTAAACAACAATAGGTATCTCCAGGTATATATTTATGTCTGTTATTTCTACCCTCAGACTGTTTTCTGTAATTTTTAAAGGACTGGAAGAATCCTGCATTTCCTTGATAAAGAGTGCAGGTTTCCTTAACAAAAACCTAAGTTTAAAATTCAGAACATATGTCACAGTTGTGATGTGTAGAAGGTCAGCGTCTTCCAGGGAATTTGCAATTATGAACTTCATTAACAATTCAATAACATCCTACTTGAAAGGAAAGAGTCACAGCTCAACTATGTAGGGCTGGAAGTCTCCTAAGATTCAAGCAAGCTGAGATCAAGCCCTTTCAAATGTTAAAAAATCTGACATCATAAATAGGGCCACACAGCTGTTGATGAAGATTTTCACTGCCTCACAGTCACCCTCAAAACTATGTCATATGCATAGATAGAAGTATAGGTAAAGCGGGTATAACTTTAAATAGCCACAGCCAACAAAATGTTACCCTTTCCCCTTTTCACCCACTTATTTATTCTCTTGGCTAAATACACCAGGACATGCCCTTTCAGTTGACCCAAGAACTTATGATATCAGCAGGGAGTGGGCAGACATGAAACAGGGCCATGTGAAACCAGCACTTTTTTGGATCAGCATTTGGCAGCTACACAAGTTACTGCTCACTGTCCAAAGTGCTACAAGACCATGCAGTTTAGAGAGCTACATCCTGTCTTCTTTGCACAAAGGAAGGCAGAAATGTCTTGCTCCAAAAATGCCGCCTATCCCTCAGGAACAGATTTCTATGTTCATATTAATTATGAAATGTGCTCTAAGGGTGCTTGAAAGAGATCTAAAGGATTAGATTTCATTGGGAGATCTTGGTTGGCTGTAAATTTAAGCAAGACTCCCACTGTAGTTAATCAAGAATAGCAGGATCCTCAAGGGAATGACACACACTCAACCTATCTTAGACACCAATCGTAAATGTGATAGACATGTATGAGACAGATGAGCTACAGGAGATATAGATGAGACAGACACCTCTCATGGGATGAAAGGAATTACCCTTTGGAAGCACTTATTACATTCAACTGATTGTAAAGGGAGCCGAGGTTGACTAGCTTACACTTAAAGTACCTAAAAGATAGACACCTGAGTTAGAGAAGATGAAACCCACTCTTACGTTTAAATTTGATTACAAAGAATTGAGTTAGCTGACACAATACTGACCGTGACTGATTGGATCTGTGCACAGAAGGACAACCCCAATTCACCACTGAGCTGCAAGGCAGCTACTGTAATTAGTTGACACTATGCTAAACCCAACTTGTTTTTTTCTTAGGCATTCAATCAACTCATTTTTAACATGAGCAGAATCATTTACCAGTCAAAGGATGCAGTCTCAGAAATATGGGACAGTTAAGAATGATCCTGAGGGATTTCTGAGGAAAAAAATCCATTGCAATTCTATTCTGAACACTTTAAAATATACAATATTTATTAACATAAAATATTAATTCCAATTTTAAAATGGGAAATTAAATATGTTCTGATAAACACATGAATTTGGGTTGAAATAAAAATTCACATTCTGTATTTCTAAACCAAATGTTTTTTTAAAAAAAGCAGGGCCGTATGAATTTAAAAGTTGACACATTTTGCCAAAACAAATGGACAAGATTTGAAAATATTTTCTTTAAAATAAGACATGAAATTTGTCTGCATACTCTCTTCAGTTGAGTGAAGCTATTTTGATTTAAACCAGCAAAATTTCTGTTGCCATACTCACCAAGTAGTTTATACGGATACTGAAACTTTTAAATTCCAGTACAGCCGATGCATATGAAGATATTTATGTAAAATAACAGGCATAGAATTATAAAGAGAAACAAGTGACAGCATTAATGCCCTAATGACATTTTATGTTTTGCTGAAGATGAATAACAAACTGAATTCCTATGGAAATATAGCATGCCTGACATTCTTATACCTACCCAATAAGTTCATAATGATTAATGTTATTACAACGAATACAAAATTAATGAATAATAAATTAAATCCTTACACTAAATTGATATTAGGATCCTCCTTAAGTCATTAATTTTTTGCAACAGTCAAGTCACAATCCATAATAACCTTCTGAGAATAACAAGTTACAGATTTAATTACAGATAAAAAGAAATATCTTCTATTAAAATGTGGGAAATTATGCCTTAAAAAATAAAAATTGAGCAGATGTTGGAAAGCAGCAAAGAATGTTCATAAACTAAAATAGCAATAATATTAATGAAAAGGAAATTAGAATGTCATATTTTTACTTGCAATGTTTTCAAAAGAATATTCCAGGGTTAGGTTAGTCAAGCATGCTTATGAAAATTTGATTTGGTTTCTGGCATGTCAAACATAGAGAAACTCTTTCCCTTCTATGCACAAAAATCCTGACATAGGAATTATGCTAACAATTAAAATAAATATCATATCTAAATTTCGTAATCCACACACAAGTTTCATCAGTAATCTAAAATATTAAAGTGAATTTTTGTTCATATAATCTTCCCAGAAATCTTCCCAGAGAAAAGATAACTGTCAACCCCATAAGTATATGGCATTTTGAAAGCTAAACATCCTTGGAAATAAATATGGAAGATATTTTAGGGAGGCATGATCCACCTCTGTGTGCTATTTGCAGTTAAGAGTTCTGTATGCCAATATTTTAGACAATCTGGATAACTCTCAGAATTAAAAATAAGTATTTCACCCCAGATCATAGACATTTGAATTTATCATGATAAATACCAGACTCTAAAAAGTGATACTGGAATAGCCACTAAAATAGCTTAGGCCCAAAGGCACATGAGTGGAGACTGGTGAAGACCTATGACTTCTATTTCCCTTAGCACAAAGGCAGAACCCACCTCCATTTTTTGGAAGATGTTCAAAAGCTATTTAAGGTCCATGAAGAGAAGATGCCTTAAAAGTGCAGAATGCACAAAGTTGCTATAAGTATGAAAACGTTGAAGATTGAACCATTTCAATCTGCCTTTTTTTTTTTTTTTTTTTTTTTTTTTTGCGTTTCTATCAGGAACTGTAACTGTTTCTGAATAAAACACTGAAGAATGGAAATCTAATGGAACTACTTGTATTATGGCTGAAGTTCAGACATAAGAAAAAGAATTTGAGAAATATACAGAGAAAGACTTATTACATCTAAAAATTGTAAAAAGTGATGTTTCCCTGAAGCTGATATTTATGTGAATAGCCATATCTGGTTCCTTTAGCCATCTCCAGAAGTGTTCAAAGGAAAAGACTGGAAATCAGGTAACTGGTTTCACTTTTTAATTTTTTTAATATGTGTACATTGCCTTCTAGGTATTACCTCTTTAATGAGATAGAGGTGTTAAAACAGTGCAGAGTATCTTTAAATGTAAAAGGTATAAATGTACTATCTAATTTTAGCATGTGTAAGTAACAACACAGACAACCTCTCTCACGTAATTGCCAGGATGATGGTAGGGCTTCACCAGCAATTGTTTTCACATCTCTGCATGGATCTACTCCAAACTCAGTTTTATTTCCTGTGATACCAACCACTAACAGTGGTTTAACGAACACTTGTGAATTGCATGCTTTTATACAGAAGAGCAACTAGGGGGGTGAAAGATGATCACCAGCAGTAATAGTACGTTCAATGATACACACTAAGAACCAAATTGAACTTATTTGTAGGAGTACCGGAATTTGAACTTTAAAGTATACATGTGATAGTGAAAACATGCTGTGGACTGTCTGCTCTTTTCCTAACCATTCTGTCTTGAGAGCTTCCATTTACACTTTTTTCTCTTCCTTGGTGAAGAAATCTGAAATGTAAACATTTTTTGGAATGAGAAGTATTTGATACTTATTGCCTTCTGTCTAAAGGAAAGATTTATTTAACCGCATGGCAATATTTCACTAAGTTTGTTTAAAACTCTTAAGGGCAAGTTATAATTCATTTTGATACATAGCGCCTCTACGCATAAATATATGCCAGTTCTAACATTTATGATTGCTTGCAGATAACAGATATCAACATGTAGCCGTATGACAGAAGACACCAAATTAGAGTTCTTAAACTCTCTGATACTCTTCACCTACAAGCAACACACCTAGAAACCAATGTAATGTGAAAGATGGTCGTACTTTTGGAACAGGTTCAGTGGAGGGCTACGAAGACGATCGGAGGACTGGAGCACCTCTGCAATGAGGACACGCTTAGACAGTTAGGGTTGTTCAGCTTGCAGAAGAGAAGGCTCTGTGGAGACTCTGAGTCACTTCCAACCCAAAACATTCCATGATTCTGTGATTCTATGATTCTACGATTCTATGATTCTATGATTCTTTTTCACACTGGCAAAGGATATCAAGAGAAATGGAAGGAATATGTAGAAAAAAATGTGATAAATATGCAAACGCTGCCTCATAGACCGTTTAACAATAACAGAAGATGATCAGCTTCCTCACCCATACTGGCACTTCTGGACACAGCTACCTGAACCTCCGATATTCTATGTTTCCCACACTTCCAGCTTTCAGCTCTTTTCTGTCCACTTTGCTGATTTCAGATGTTTCATTACCCTATGAGAGCTCTGCTGCCAGTAGGAAAAAGAATTATGGATAGAATATGAGAGGAAAAGCAACCAGAATGAAAACAGAATCATAGAAGGATTGAGAAAACCATTGCAAACATTCAAATTCACCCATATTCAGATTCAGATCAGAAAACATGAGAGGGGCATCTGATTCTTCACAGTTAACAAAATATTAACTTGCCATTGAACAATAATTGTTAACATACTTTCCTAAGGCTTATAGAAAGCCAAATACTGGGAGCTGCCAAGTGAAACCTTACTTGCTTAAAATGTCACCTAACTTTGAAAACATTTTGTTGTAACAAAAAACAACAGGTTCTACAGCAGGTGGATTTTTCAATTTCGAACGTATTAAGGAATTAATGTTAAAATACTTTTAATTAACCATAAAATAATGTAATAGTCTGATCAATGTCTCCACTCTTAGGTCAAAATAATTCCTGTTTGAACATGCTAAACCATTTTACAGCCTAGCCCTGGTTGTAACTACACCTAATGTGGTTAATTTTAGCTGCACATTTCCTATTAATGTTAATGGGAGTTTCACAGCTGTATCACTGCACATGGGTAGAGAATATACTCTGAAGTTGTTAAATGGCAATGAAAGAAGGGAATGAATGTGTGGAGATTCCCCCAAAGAGGAAAAATGCCAAATAAAGAAATGTAAGAAAGAATAATATATTACACAAAATCCACTCAGGAAAGGAAGGATGAGAAGTGGGGAAAGGAAGAACTTGCTGGTTTCTTTCCAATATCAGTTGTGTTCTGGGTTCCCTCCAATAATATAACAATTGAAAAAGATTTAATGTCTCCTATAAAAGCCCAATTATGAAATCCAGAAGAAAAAAGCACCTTCTTCTCAACTGAAGTCTATGTGTCAGATGCACCTAATGCTCTTAGCCCTAGATTTAAACTTTTAGTGGTCCTCCTGTCTTCCATTTATCTAAATGCACCGGATTCCATGTCGAGTCAAAAAGAATTAGAGGAATATGTTCATTAGTGCTGCAACTCTGTGGGTTGTTTTTTTATTTTTTTGTTGGCACTTCAACAGTTTTTCTGGCAGAGCTGATTAAGGTTAAAAAAGTGATGCTTTTTAACTGCTACTATTACAAGTTTCGAGTCCAGCTCCAACTGAATTTCATGGTCACCATATATCTATATTAGATATTTCAGTGCAAGAAGAAAAATAAGAGGGAAGGAACAGTTAAATGCATGCAAAATCACTGCAGATTTGAGGTTCCAGCTGGAGCATAGGAGCATAGCTGAACAGCTTGAGCTTCTCTGAAAAATTCCGTTTATCTCTTCCTTTCTTTTGTACATATAAACATGTACACACTTTCAGTAGCACAAAGAATAGCAAGATAAGGGAGAAAAATTATGTTTAGTTTAATCTGAAAAAACAGGAATACAACATCATGAAAAGGCAGTCAACACTCTAAAACAAATTATCTTTCTTATAAAAATCTTCATTGTTTTTGTAATTGTTTAAATACACCTATTCGGGGTTATTTTGCTTTTTTTTTAATCCTTCACTAAAGTACTTTATCAGTTTAAAATCAGTTATAGGGACCCATTCATAAAATATTTGTGAGTGAAGTGATATTGATAATTCCCACAAGAAAAACAGGAGTTTTTCGTGTGCATTGAATTTTTACATGTGAAATTTCCAGCAAAATTTTGCAGCCTTATGAAGTACAGTAGGCATATTTTTTCTTTTCATTTTCTTTTTATGATTAATATCTTTGCAATGTAAATTAAAACTATTAGCATTATACAAGTCTATGTATATGTATAGCCAAATAAATATATAATATATATATATATGTATATATCTGTATGTATGTGCAATACCATACATGCATATATCTGCATAGAAATATGTATTTCATTTGTACCACAGTACTCGTTTTCTTAAGTTTATCCAGTTCCACCTTGTATACTTACTCCTAAGCATCCGTTTATCCAATTTTGTAAACTATCAGAAACTAAATTACTCTATATTATTAGTTCACTTATGCTTAGCAAAAAAACTACAGTGAAAACTGGTTTCCACAACTTCTAATTACAAAACATTAGCTACCTGAGTCTTCCCCAGCTGAGCAGATTAGCATAGATCTTCTCTGCTGACAGCTTTGACCTTCACTCCAGCAAACACTTGTCAAAATGCCAAAAGTAATTACCTGGCAGTTTAGGAGGGAGTAATGGGGTGTAGTTACCTACCTTTTCTTGTTACTGATCTAAAATGTCTATAAAACTTTGCCAAGAGGCACCCTCTGGATTTTGGCATACATTTTTTTTTCTCATCTGTCTCTATTTTTTTATCAGACTATCAAGTATTAGCTATATGATCTCCTGCCAGCCAATACCATCACAATTCTTGTGGATAGGATAAATAACCCACTAGATGGATCTTTCAACCAAAATAAGTTTATGATTGCTGTCATCCTGATTTTGTTACACTGATGCAATCAGGAAAAAAAAAATGCAAAAAAAGCAGCAGAAGCAACACAGGAACAAATTCAGGTTCAGGTTGGATATCAGAAAAAAATTCTTCACAGTAAGAGTCATTGGGTACTGGAACAGGCTGCCCAGGGAGGTGGTCGAGTCGCCTTCCCTGGAGGTGCTTAAGGAACGGGTGGATGAAGTGCTTAGGGACATGGTTTAGGGAGTGTTAGGAATGGTTGGACTCGATGATCCAATGGGTCCTTTCCAACCTTGTGATTCTATGTGATTCTGTGATTCTGTGAAATGATCATAATTATTCTACAGAAGACCACACTCTTTATCCTCTAAATTATCTTATGAACCCATGATGTTATAGCTTTTTCTATCTTTTAATAAAAAAACCCAACTGGTTTCCTATACATATTTCAGCATTACAATTAAGAAAAGAAAGGCACAGAGAATTTACAGGTACTTCTTGAAAATCTATGGCTAGATTAAATCTAGCATGTCTTCTGACTTCAGCAGACATAAAGCTATACATCCAGCTCTTTATCCAGATCTTTCAAATTTATAGAAAATATTTTCTAAAGAGAACAAAGCAAGTTAACATGTTTTTCTGAAGACTAGATAATAACTAGAAAGATTAAGTATTTGCAGTGTGGGAAATGAGGCTGAACAGGGGAATAAAAGCTAAGCATGGGAATGGGGCTGAATGTGAGGTGAAATGACACTGGGTGTTTCCACTTCTCTTTCCCCTGCCCTTCCCCAGCCTCCTCCTTGCCACGGTCCTGCAACAGAAAGCAATGCATCAAGGGCGTATCAGCATCTGAAGTGGGGAATTGTTACTTTACCTATTGTATATATAGCAAAGTGGGTGATTAGCAATTGCCCTTGTGTCATTGCTACTGTTTTGACAAGCTGGGCATTGTACCCTTGTGTCACTGTCAGTCTGGAAGACTGGTTAGCAGGCTGAGTGATGATATTTTCCATTCTTGCAATACTGCTAGGCAAAAAGCATCAAACAGATTGATAAAGTCTCCTCTTGAAGTCTCTCATATATATATTTCCAAATTTACCTGCTCATAATGTTAATCATGTTGTCCCTCTCGACACATGACATGCAGATTATTACAATGGCTATTAATCTCTAAATCCTGAGTACAATTTTTGTCAGACAATGGAAAACATCATCAGCAAATAAGAATAAGATCAAAAATCCACAAATCTGACTACATCTTATGTTACATGTCAGAATGGATATCTAGAGTCAGGAAAGCTCAGGGAAAATAAAATCTTCTTTGACCATAGATGGCCCAGAGAACAAAAAATTCATGAAAATAAAATCACTTGTCTTGTAGTCACAACATTCCCTAACAATTGGGGAGGCTTATCAGGTACAAGCAGCAGCTGCTGATGTAGCTTCCAAACCATAGGAGAAAGACTGCT
The DNA here is from genome assembly GCF_017976375.1 of Cuculus canorus. Lineage (NCBI taxonomy): Eukaryota > Metazoa > Chordata > Aves > Cuculiformes > Cuculidae > Cuculus > Cuculus canorus. The sequence continues at coordinate 150,604,454 of NC_071402.1, read as the reverse complement.
CAAAATGAAGGCAATACTCAAACACATAACTGAATACTGCTGACAAGTGTGCCTTTGCGAGTACAGCCAAAAAGCTTCTCTTATCTTCAAGAACTATCCCAAAGCTCTCAAATAATTCCTTGTCCCACTGTCAAAAGCTCATTATTTTTCCTCTCAGATACATTCCTTCATGAGGTATCAGCAGCAGAAGGTCATGCAAGTGGCTATTTTCAAGACAGATGATATGTGAATCCTCTAGACCTCCCAACTAAGCCTTTTTCAGCCAGAAACCCTCCACCTGCCCTTTCATCCCAGGTCACCTTTGTGTCTCCTTCCCAAGAGGTCATCCTATAAACTGTGTTCTATGAAGAGAACAGATTGTTACCAGGTTTGGGTCAGCCACCCCTGCGCACTGTTACCAAAACACAATGCTTCTGGAGAAGTTTCTTTTAATGTTATTACTTTTCCCCAACAAAAAGGAATAACAGCCTGATTCTGAGATGATATTTTTGTGTAATTGATTTTGTGCTTTTTTTTTTTCTTGTATTTTAAATAACAACTATTTTTCATAGACTGCTGAAGTAGCACTGCTCTCCCTCACAATCTTTTATTACTTGGCTGACACAAAAGTGATCACTTGCAATCACAAGATTGCTAATCATCCAATTTCATATATTAAAAATAGGATATTTACTTAAATAAACAAAATTTTCCTGTTTTTAACAACTAAAATAGAACATTATCTCCTGCTCCGCCTGGTGCCTAATGTTTATATGCATGCATGGTTTAAAATTGTTAGGTTTATCTTGTTGTTCCACATTTAGAAAAGTTATAATCAACAGTACTGACTGTTTTGTTCTATAATCAAAAGTATAATCAATACTATTGATGGTTCTTTCCAAGGTAAAGGTTAGGTTACAATACTATCTGACCTAAATTAGGATTTCTTTAATTGCCTTTTTTATGCTTACCTACAAAGGTACATATTAACCAAAAAATATTATATCGGCTAATCTATTCTCTACTCAAAAGCTACTTTTATTTACCTGTCTTACCAGATTTCTTCTAACTGTAACATTCTTAAATAATTTGTTTCATTATGTTTAGGATCTGCTGTAAACAGAGATAATCTCTTAAGAACACTGCACAAAATATATGAAAATTTATTAAAGGGCCATAACATTTAAAGACGTCTGGAATTGTATTATTGTTTTATATGGCATATTGAATATATATTTCTGTTTTCCTGGAAAATGTGTTGCTCATCATAAACTGCTAGATAGAAGCAATTTTGCTAAAAAAATACGATGAAGTATGACATTAAGCAGGTTGCTTTGTGTTTGGAGATTTCTACTTGCTTTGCTTTAAATTAGAATGAAATTTAGTTCTCAGCTATTTTATTACAGGGACTTTTTGATGCCGTGTTTACAGTGGGACCCTATAGCACTACTGCTATACAAAAAAGAAAATACCTTTTTGTTTCAGTCATACATTCTCAGTGGTTTGAACCTCAGTGCAGCTATATTTTGAGTTACACCAGCTGAAAAGAGTCTTTTAAAAATGTGCAGGTCAGTTTAAATCATCTGTGTAAGGAAATACATAAAAAGTTTACTATGGAAAAAGACTTCACCCTTCCATAGTCAAAAAGGTATTGGGAGATTTGCTGAGCTTAAAAAAAAGTGCTTTGCACTTAAACTACACTGCAGCTTCATTTTGCATTACAAGTTGTAGATGTGAACAAGGTGGCTGCAGGAATTTGATTGTTGCACATGGAAATATTCATAAAACTTGAAATATTTGTAAATTTACTCAATCTTAAATTAATTTTGAATTCTTAAAGAGCTTTGAATATGTTGCCAGAGTACAATGTGAGTGAAGGAGGCTTAAGTAGAAGAAAACAGGATTTGCATCAGAAGATTTTAAGATATCTAGCAACAGAAAAAAATATTTTTAATATAATACCAAGCAGGAACTACAGGAAGATCCTGAAAGCTTTCCACAGTAAGTCAGTCCCCCTGGATTGATCTGCAGTATTTATGTATGGCAATCCTGTCATCAACAATATCTATACATTTCAGTGGATATCAGTGATGGTTTTCTGTTGCCTACCTTTAGCCATCCATGATGAGTACCAATTCAATACAATCTATTTTTTCTCTGAATGTAGAGGCAACCTAGACAACTATTTTTGAATAAATCCTTACATTAAGGCAGCTAAAAACAGGTTAGATTAATTCTGCCCACACTATTATGATGCATTTAGTTATATTACCAGAGGGCTCTTTAAAAAATCAACATTAAAATCACTATTAACCTTTGAACCATGACATAAATTACTTTAATAGAGGACTTATTTTCACCTGTTTTCATAGGCTTGCCTATAGATTTCAGAAAAAGCAACTGACAGAAACACATGAGTAGCTGTAAATCAATCTTTGCAGCTATATATTTTTCTAAGCTTCATTTCTGCTCTTTCCATTGAAACTTTAATAGAATTGTCTGGTTCAGGTATCAACAATTGTATTCTACACCAACGATGTGCTTCTCTTTGTTTTAATTTAATACCAATCTGATGGTTTTCTATGAATGGGTGTTTAATAGGGTACATAAGAAAGTAATGACATAAATCACCATTGCTTTAATTGAAGAACGTTGCCTACATAATGCTAGTTAGTTATTTTTCTCCCCAGTACTAAAAAACGATTAAATAGTTTTAGAGTTACCAGTAGCAAAGAAACTTGATGTAGGGGATTACACTGGAATAGATTACGTCACTTTATAAGGTGAGCAGAAGGAAATATTGAAGTTTGCTGTTACAACCAGAAGTAATTTCCTATTAAAATTTAATACCTCACAGTTATTTTATAGAAAGGAGCAGTGTATGTTAAGAAAAAAATCTACCCTTCCAAATCACAGCAATGAATATCATAATCATAAGGAAGTCACTAGAGAAGAGTCATAACCAAATAAACTTGCTATTTACCATATGGCAGCACCCATCACAATTGCTAAAACTCATTCCATTTCTCAACATAAGGACAAGGAGGGAAGGAAATGCCATCTTAAAAGCATATTAATCATTGTATCAGGCATTTGGTAATGCAGGAGACAATTTAGATTCTGAATAATACTTGAAAAATATAATGGCATCTTTTATTCAGCAATGGAAGGATTTGAGGAAAATAATTCAGATAGATTTGACGATACAGCAAGTGAAAGAGAATTGATCTGCTACAGAGCAGTCAAGAGGTGAAAAAGGACAATGTGAACAAGGTTTGAGTAGGAGAAATCAGGATTTGCACCAGAATACTTAAGACAGTTAGCAGTAGAAAAAGGTCTGTCAAACCTTTAAGTTTCACATTATAGACCGAAGAATTGTAATCTTCCTCAAATCAGGGCAACCAAAAATGAAATTAGATGGACATCACATTTTCTTGGATAAGTTGTTCAAAGTTTCTGACAAAGAAGCTGTCAGTTCACTTCAAAGATAAACTTCAAATTGCTCATATACACACTCTTCATCACCATCTCAGAGCACAAAAACATCTAATTACATTGTCTACAAAGATCTAGATAAAAGGAAGGAATTCACCTATAGACTTTCATCTTGTTCTGTTCACTTCATCACAGCCAAATTATGAATCTGACAATGGCTGGCCAATGAATACTTTCCAAACAACCATTATTGCCCATGGTTGTGCAGTAGAAAAAGGAAACAGAGACAGTATGCCAGCATGGACATGTTTCTGACTGAAGAAATAGAGTTCATCTTTCTGAGACTTTTCACAAGACGTGCAAAACTTATGCCGAATATCAACAAGACTGGTTATAGCCATTTAGAAAGGGCAAGGACTTCTTAGACAAGAGGAAAACTTTTTATCCAGAAATCAAAATTTCCTGCCTTTGATGATACCAATTTTGTATTTCCTGCACTGACAGTCACCATGAAAAAGATGGATGTTGCCAGTACCAAAACAACACAATGGACATGGCCAAGTTTCTTTTTGTCAGCAATAACACAGTACAAAGAATATTAAGTGAAATATTTTATGCAAAGAACTTCTAACAGTTAACCAGCAATGAACTAAAAAACATCAAAGGCCAGTCTGAGTTTAATCACAAGGTGAAATAACCAGGGAAAATCACAGAATTCTGAATTAATTGCATTAAATGACATTTCCCAGTTTTTGTTCAAATTCCTATGTGAGATCACAACATTTTTATGACATTTTTATGACATATTTATGACATGAGCCAGCCATATCCATTCTAAATATGCTTTTAACTAAATACATAGATAGCTAAATAAAATTTTGCATAGCCTTACTCTTGCAGTTGATGATTTATTTTTCATCGTTCTGTTGTTTCTTCTCCTAGTCTCCCTTCTCTACATCTGTACATCCTTTACATGTACACATTACATCTACCTTTATGATGCAAAGATCTGAAGTTCTATTATCTGAAGATAAATCTGAAGATATTTTTCTCTTTTTTGTTCTCCTGAGAACCTCTTAATTTTTTTTTCTTGCTAATAATGGATAGCAATATGGAATTATCATGTTTCTGTCAACAATGCTAGTATGTTCAATACTTATTGACTAGAGAGCAGAGTCAGCTTCTGCAGCGTTTCTAGAAATGAACAGTCAATTTAAGTTACGTACCAGAGCCTCATCAATTACTTTCTAATGTTGAGTGAATTATCTTCCCTCTATGCCTTATATTGTTAAATTTCAGACCATAGATCTAAAAGATATGCAAGAGGTATTCCATAAACATGCTTTTTATTATAATTATTTCTATTATGCAGCAAACTGGAAAGATAATGGCCTTTGACCGATAAATAGGAGACAATATTTCATAACTAGAACAAACTCAAGAGAACAATCACATAAATCCAGATTTTAGACTTACACTTGTTTTACCAGAAGTTGAAATATATGTTTCAATCATGCTGAAGGGTAACAAAAACAATTGCTGCAAACTGCTGAAACACGCACCTAAGAATTATAGCTTTAACCAGTTGTTTGTATTTTGTAATTAAGTCTTTAAAAATACATTTCTGATGAATATTGCTAGCAGTGAATTTATAAGGAAATAAAAATATGTTCAGGTCAGAGTCTCAGCCCTTTTTAATAAGACCCAGATTTGACATCTGACAAAACTGCAATTCTGCTGAACATGCTTAAGAAATGGCAGCAATAAACAGATTTATGCAGTGACTGTGTAAGGCAGGGTCATCACCAGTATTTCAAATGCAGAAATAGAACCTTGAATCACTACTTTTAATGCAGGTGGGATGCTTCACTCTCTGACATGGCTTTGAAATTTAAATTTCTTGGTAGTTCTTCAGAAAATTCTGCATTTCAAGTCTGTTGACTTCTCAAGGTTATTAAAGGTTTGTAAGGTGGGAAATAACAGCCTTTGAAATTAGACCACTGATTTAGATATTTAAGCCTACAAATTCAGAAGACTAAGTTTTGATGCCTATAAATACAGCTCAGACCCGCCTAGCTAAAGAAACATATTGGAGGCAGATTTTCCTTTGGTTAATTTGGTTAATATGCACCAATCTGTATGATTCAAATCAGTAACATGCTGCAGCTACACGTAAGAAAATGCTTTTATTTCATTCTGGCAATACTGAGTGTTTATTCCCTCAAGAGAAGAGAGAAGTCTCAAGACTTCTCTCCTACAACTCTTTTTTTGCGTGTGCAGCATATATATGATTGTTACAGCCATCTGATGTTAAAATTCTGTGCTTGGAAACTTCAGAAGATTCCTCTTTTCTAATTATCACTGTTATGGTAGATGACTTTGAGTAAATAGTGGGATTCTGGAGTACCTATAAAGCAAAGTACCTATAAAGCAAACTCATTGCTCATTACTATACTAACTATATTGCAGTTTTATACAGAGTTATCTTACTGATAATTGTTGTCTGCTAGATTTCTCCTATCCTTTAAACTGAAGAGAAATGAAATCCACATTCATTTGTCTAAATGATGTCATGTGCCAAGTGTAATTACTTCTAGAGAGGATCATCTATGTCTAAAGAAAGTTTATTTCTTTGAAATGTTGAGAGGAAATTACACCACACCATTGTTCCTCACTTATTAAACAGAAATAGACCAGAGGACAGCTACTAGATGCAAAATATGTTCTATATTATAAACACCAAAGTGTGTGACGCTAGCAAAACGTTGGCTGCCCTTCTGCTCTTTAGTTGAAGAGTAAAGAAAGGTATTGTTAATGTGAGAAGCTTAGCTATTCACAATTCTATATTACTCTGTTTTCAGCTTTCCCACATAATTATGTAGCCCTAGAAACTGCAAAAAATGTAATCAAAACATTTACACAGCATTGGAACTGTGGATTACTAAAAGAAAAGTTTTATCAGCGAGAATATGGCTAAGGATTTTAGAGAGCTTTATCTCTCCTCAAGCTCAATCTTGTGTTTACCAAGAAGAACAGATCTCAAACTCCAAAAAAAAATATAGGAAACCATTTTTATCATCATACTTCCATATCTCTGTTTTTTAGTAGATATTCTAAGTCTTTTATCTGTTTGCATAGTTGTTAAGAAGTCCCATGACTTCCCTCACCTGAACATTTGTCAGATTTCACAGGGGAAGATGGAAACTTTAAATATAAGTCCATATATTTAAATCTAAGTAATGCAAGGGAAATATGCAGCTTTTCCATTTTGGTTACAAAAATATATACTGCTCGAATAATAATATCAAACTGCCACACAGAAACTGTTCTGGATAACAGTGAGACCTACATGTACATGACTTCAGCACAAATAGAGTCCTTTTTGCTAATCTGGATAATTTATATTCCCATAACTACTATGGTATCTGATTACCTCAATTTCTTAATTCTTTTCATGTCTAAGGGTGTGACTTTCAGTGAAATTCTTCTTTCAGTGTGGTCTATTCATTTTCTGTAAACAAAATCTGCTTTCAGAGTTCCTGGATGAATGCCAGGTTACCTAACAGCAGTACCGCACAGAGTAATGCATTTACCTGTACCTACTCTGGAAGTGTAGTGTACTCATTGATATATTCTGCTGTGGTTTCCTTTGGTAAATCAAATTTTTTGAATGATTTTGTTCAAGGCAGTGTTGACTTTTAAAATTGCTAATTGGAAATAAAGCTTGAAAAAACTTCTTATGTAAGTATACATGGATGTTGATCTTTTAATTGAATTTATTTTTGCATTTTGAAATCTGCAAGAAAGGAGTTTGCTTAAAATAAATTAACTGATTAGTGAGTACATTGACAAACTGCTGTAACCATATTTATGCGTTAGAAAAGAAAACTGAGGTTTTATTTTTTAAAATTTAAAATATTTCAGGGCTGAGTAGAACTTTGGTTTTTGCTCTTTTGTTTTTTCAAAGAAAAATACAATGTTTAGTTTTAATTAAGACATACTGAGAAGACCTGATGTAAAACTTCTACAAACCTCTTTCTGCAGCCATACAACCCAGAACATTTTAACATACTAAACAAATAGAAGTTAGGACATGCCTGGGATATGAATATATAGAGTAGATAAAATTACAGTGTAAAAGATTGATTTAAGCCGCTAAATCTGTAGAACTTTCTCTAGGGTGACATTTTTTGTTTTCAGAACCTTCCTACTTTATCAGCAATATTTAACTTAGGGAAGTGGAAAACTACTACTCTGATCCCAGTGGTAAGAAAAGTAGCAATGTTACTTCTTGAGTTTTACTGAAACAAGTGAGTCCCAATATTTATACATTTCAGAGTAGCTTGCTAGGAATGTGCAAAAGAGCAACAGGAACCTCCTGAACTCAACGCGCTTTCCATGGACTTGCTAAATTTCAGTGGAGTTGACGAACTTGTTCACATGTAAATTTTTGAACACAGATAAGTTTCATTATCCACAATAGGCAAAGTTACAAACTGCTTTCTGATTTATTTTGAACCTCCCTTCTGCCACTTTCATCCATTATTGCATTATAAAAGCCACTGCACAATCCTGTCCACGTTCACTGTGCAACTTTGGACTTGACAGACCTTTCTCATATCATACTTTTTTTTCTAAAATAAAGATTTCACCATTTGTTATACGGAAGATATTACATACTTACAGTCATGCCTGTTGCCTTTCTCTGCATCTTTCCATTTCAACCAGAGTTTCTAACCTCTCATGAGGTTAGACACAAGAAGCAGAACTGTACATCATATTTAAATACACGCAGGGGATACATTTGTGCAAGAACAAATGATATTGTTCTGTTTTCTATTCCTTTCCAAATAACTCCTAAGAATACTTTCCTTGTTTGACTGATAATAGACTGAATTGTTATTTTCATTAAATTGCATATTAGTACATGAAGTTCTTACTCCAGAGCAGTACTGGTCTATTGAGTCCCATAAGTTCATATGTAAAGCTATTTTTCTCTCCACATGATTTTTTTTTAACACAAATTTACAATGAATTACACCTGCCATTTTGAGTCCAGTCATTCAGTCTGTTAAGGATTTTATACATTTCTAAAATCAACTTTTACCTTTAATACTGTGAATAATTTAGTATTATTAACAGGATTTCTCATCACACTGCTCACCCTCTTTTCCACCTCATTTATAAATATGATGAATGCCACAGTCCCAGCAGAGATCCTCCCCTTTTTTCTGCTATCTCTAGCCTTTTAGAAAACCAATAATTTATTCTTAATCTCTGTTCCTTGTCTCAACAAATTACTGATCCATCATTTTCATGTTCCATACTCCACACTCTAAGAAATGATTTGTTTCCTTTGAAATTTCTACTGAAGGACCGTGTCAAAACTCTTTGACAATCCAGGCAGGCTCTACCAGCTGCATCGTATTTGTTGATCCCTTCAGAGACATTCAACAGGTTTATAAGACGGCATTGCTGTAAAGAAGCCATACCATTTTCTCCCAGGTAAATCATACGCATTAATGTGTCCCATAATTCAATAACTATTTATTGTAATTTCCTAGTTTTGACAGTACACATCTCTGGCTTTTTGGCATGTTAAAACCTTTTAGGAAAAATGGTATCTCATCCGCTGCACTCTAATCACCAGTTAACAAGACCCTTCTCCATGGGGTCCTGCAAAGGAAAGTTCTGTCATGAGAAATACCCCTGTTCTTCCTGCAACTAAATTTATCCATGGTGAAGCAAAAGAATTTAATGGACAGTTTGGGGCACTTGGTGTTTATTTAAATGAACCTTTTTTTTCCTTCTATTTTTAATCACATTGCAACTTGATTACTTTTAAAAACTACCAACCCGGTAATTTGGAAGAAAGTCAGGTATCAGTTCAGTTACTTTACAGAAGTTATGTCTTGCAGTCAACAATTCCGTAATATAGTTGGTGGCCAAGTTGACAAGAATTAAGATTAACTTGTGATTGATATTGCCTAAACAGTTCATGAACATATATTTCTACCATCATTTGATCCATAAATTAAGGCTAAGATGTATTAACATTTTTGTTCCCTGGAAATCAAAATAATTACATCCTCATTTGCAAATAACCAGTCTGTTTTTATGGGTTCATGACAACACTGAAGACTTTTTCACCATGCTAGGCCTTGACTACAAGCGTCTATTTAATCCATTTCCTTGACAAACAAGGAAGTCTCAGGCAGTTTCAGTTGACTTAGAGATGTTACACTTCGATTTTCCATGTGCCACTCACCTCTTGACTGTCTCCCTCTTTAAATGTCAATCTTCTGGGAGAACGGGACATCTCTGTGCTGTTTGTAGTGCTACTGCTCACTAAAGAAACGTGTAGGAGGTCACATATTTGGAATGGAGGGCAAGGACTTACCTGCTGCTTTGGCAACATCTGCAGTTGAAATGTTTTGGAGATTTGAGTGCATTCTGAAGGTCACAGCTGGTCCCAGCACGCTGGAAGAGATTATTAAAAAATGTAAAATTCATAATCAAGAGATGTGGCATAGTATTCCTTATCAAAATAGGTTTTTAAAGAGAACCTATTAAGACACCATTTAGCCCTCTTCCTGTTGGTTCATTAGTTACATTTGCATACATTTTTATACCTCTTGTGGTTTCTTGTGTGTATCTTGTGCCTGTCTGAAAGAATTTTAATGACATTAACTAAATTTCAGAACAGTCTGGTAAATACTGTTCTTATTACGAAGATGGTGAAACAGAGGAACTGAAATTGTTATTCACCCAAGTACAGCATAGATCATCACTGGAATTCAGCATCCAAAGAAGGTTCATGCAGTTTCAAATTTTATGTGCCTAGCATCCATACAAGCTTAGTCCTATTGTCACGACTGTAAGTCAGAGGGACAATACAGAAACTCAGAATATCTGGCTTGATCATGTTCTGCATTTTCCTGTGAGGAGAAGATTTTGGACGTATCTCATCCGATGGCTGATTTTAACCAGAGAGAGATACCACAAGGTATTTATCTTTTAACAACAGAGGTAATCACCTCCGTATACAATTTACAAGGAGAAATGATTTGACACTGTGGTGACCTTTTGGATTCAGTCTTATAGATTTTAATGCATTTTTGAAACTAGGTATTAGGCATTATTACTTCACTGACAGTGTTAAGCAGTGGAACAGGCTGCCCAGGAAAATGCTGCAGTCACCATCCCTGGAGGTGTTTACAAGATGTGTAGATGTGGTGCTTAGGGGCATGGTATAGTGATGGGCTTGGCAGTGTTAGGTTAGTTGGAATCCATAATCCTAGTCTTTTCCAACATAAACAATTCTATGATTCTCTGATTTGCCAGATGAAGAATGGCGAGGTAAATTATTCAGTATTTTGAAAAAAAAAAAAAAAAGAAAAAAAATGTGCATTTTTAAAGAAAAATAAATCCGTATAGATAATTTTGCATTCCTTCTCCACCCATTCCAATAATATGCACATCGATGAAAGGAATAAAACCATTTCAGTTCTGATATCCTTAAAACTATACTGAAGCGCATATATATCAAAACCATACAAAAATACACACACACACACAAATATATTAAATGTATTTTTAAGGAAAATTTCCAGATAATAAGAGCCTATAGAAACTGTAACTAACAATTTACAGAAGGGCTCAACAAAGAAAAGACTGGCACTGTTAAAAAAGTTTACTTATGTATTGTGTGAGTTCTTAAGTTCTTACTATTCATATAATCATAAAGGAATTACATTTATTCTATGAATAACAGCCGTGTTTAAAAGGTGAAGTACATTGGCTGGAACCATACAGGTAATGTGCTTTGACTTCCTAGAGCTGTAGCTTATAAAAGACTGGTCTGAAAATTGCTGCATAAAAGAAATAACTTGAAAAACATTTTTCTTACAGGGCTTGAAATGAAGTATTAAATTATTGTTTTACTAGCATGTTATTATTTTGCATTTATACAATGGAGAACACTAAATGAAGTGTGCTTAATTGCATCACATGTATCCTAGACAGAAATACCCTTAAACTTTTTCCATTTCAGGAAGAAAAACCCTATTATTAATCTTAAGACTTTGCATTGAAGTTACAAAGAGAATCAGAGTAAGACTAAGTAGCATCTTTTCTGTCTTTTACAAACAAAGTATGCACTGCGCACATTTTATTCTGGAGTTAATAGGAACTGCCATTAATTAATCACTTTCCTCTAAATACTCTCAGGGTGTGTGGGGGAGGGGTGGAAAAAGAAAAGGGAGATTTTTATTGCTAAAGGACACTCCAGATGCCAAGTCATTAATGTGCAAGGAATGTATTTTTAAAATGTTATGTAACTACAAAGCATTTATCAAAATCATTTAAACAATATTTTAGGTTATAATATTGAACAATTTCAAAGTATATTTTATTTGTGATAACTGCTTTACAAAAATTCAGGCCATTGCCTGATTCCGTCACTAATGCTGAAATAATCAAGTGTAAAAGGCACCTGCGAATTTCAGGATACCATACACTAAACACAACTAAAGATGCACTGTCCCTCTTCCTGCATTGCCAGCCTAAGAGAAATGATGATTCCTCTCTGAATGCTCAGATATTTACAGTGCAATTAGTATTTTACTTCAAATAAAAATAGGCACCAAAGACATAACTGTCCCATGATAAAGACCAGGTGAAAAATCAACTTTAGATACTCCCCCCAAACCTACACTGTGTATTGCATTACAGCTAAGAACGTGGAACAAATGCAAACTTTTGCGCACAGTGTAATCATACTTTGGCTTTAGTGGCAAAGACGTAGGAATTTTCCTTCCCTCCCTCCCCTGCCTGCGTTTTTTGTTCCTGCCTCTGGCCCAGACCTCACTACACCTCCAGTTGTTCCCCACTCATTGCAGCTGTGCACTTAATGGCATCACGAAAGTCCTGCAGAATGAAACTGGATCATTTCAGTGATACAACATAGACAGTGAGAGACAGGGATTTCCTAGGAGCTGAATCCTGGCAGGGACCATCTCACTATTCTCTAGTGACTCCACCTGGATAAGCCAGGAACATGAGAGCATCTGAGTTGTGCCTACGTATGCGTTGCCATAAACACTGTCTTTTCTCCTTACTGCTGCTGAGAAAATGTAGAGAAATAAAGAGAAAAAAACAAGGTGGGACAAAAATTCCTTATGCAAGTGGGATGATATTGGTTTAACACTATTCTATTGCAGGAAAATAAATCTCAGAATCGTTTTAATTAGCCATTCATATATTGCTTTGTGGAATATTGTTTTTCTCTACTGTAGCAACTGAATGCTTGAACATAAGAAATCACCTGTGCACCTCATAAGCACAGCTTCACTAGGAACATTTACTAAATACAGAAAAAAAAGCAGCTCTTGTCACAATATTTTTGGACATTGGTATTCTGGTGTTTATTTAAAATCAAACAAAAGATCTTGAGATTTCTGCTTGATGTTTTGGGAACTGACTTCTTCAGGAGGTCATAAAATGAGATTTTTCTCATGGGCGGCTTCTAGCAAAAGCACTCAATAAATAAATATTTCAATAACAATTGATGCTCTTTGGGGAATTCGTCACTGTTCATTATGTATTGAACGAGAATATTTAAACAAAACCAGTAATTATTTGACTGCAAAATATTTTTAAAAGACATTTTAACATGAGGGCAATCAGCCTGAGAAGAAGTTCGAGGATGTATAAAATGCCACCCTGATACTTTCTAACCAGGAGCTCTAAATTAGATAGATAAGACTGCTTTTTCACATGGCTGTCAAACCCTCTGATGCCTAGCTAATATTAATGGCAATTGTCTTTACATCACTCTAAATACGGTGGCTCACTGAAGTGCACCCAATTGTTTATGACCTGATGAATTGCAAACAAACCCTTTGCACAGATCAGAGAGGGTTGTGCTGGTTAGCAGAGGCCTCGCTCCTGGCTGGCAGGTTCCATCACGCCAGAACTCATCCAGCTGTGTAGGGGAAAGCGATCAGAAATGTAAACCACAATGCCCAGCCTGAAACCTAAACGACGTCTAAGATATACATCTGCTGCAACTGAGAGTAAAAATCTCTAGTAGCACTTTCCATCTAGAAAGACAATATTGTATATTAGAATTTTTGGTCCATTTTTTCTCCCCAATCTGTATGCTACTACAATTAGACCTATGTAAATTTGTAGCTGACTCTTCCAATGTAAGTGAATTTATGTCCACCCAAATAAGAGAAGATTCTGAGTTTTAGAATGCATCTGGACTATACTACTAGAATTGCACTTACTTACATTTTTTCTAATGCTTTCTTCTTATTTTTTTTAATAAAGGTAAGCAGGTCTGGCCTCAAGGCTAATAAGCAGTCCCTTCTCCCCACACAAAATGTAATGTCTGTTGTAATGACCTGTTAAATTTATTACTTGAAATTTCCTGACTAATTACCCCCTCTGTTGGCTGTCACAACTTCTGCTTTTTTATAATTTCAATAATGTTGCCTTCAGCCATAATAGGCTTTTTTTTTTTTAACAAAGACATTCAAAGCATATTGCAAATTGTCACCTTTATGTGCTGTTGTCTTATATTCTGTTTACTGCAGATGAAATAATTACAGTGTTTATACCAAAATTACTTGAAGGTTGATTGCTGATTTAATAATATCCCCTCCCCTTGGGTTTATATTTCCTATCTGAAGGTGGGAGGGTGCAGAACTTGCACAGAAACAAACAATATTCTTTGTGTAAAAAAGAAATATTTCATTTTATTAATTGTTTTAATGACTAACAACATTCTTACTATATTTTGCCTGTCAATAAATGAATGATCTGAATAAATAGAGCTAGAGCATGATCAATATGGATAGGTCCGTATCACTTTCAAGCTGTAGTTTATAATTATATTTATGAATGACAGGATTTAAATCTCCATTAATTATGTACCAAGATTTGCATGCCTGTCTTCTCCCTCATGTGTGTATACTTTAGTATTGCAATATCACAGAAGGTTTTCTGCAAAATACAGTCACAGTCTATCATACCCCCTAGTGGAAAAGGATTTGAAACAAGTGCCAACATGGTTATGTGTATTCTTGAGGATGAGACATAGAGCTGATGCCAGATGGAAATGAATAGAGGTTGCACTGCATTTTTATAAACATACAGGCAGAGCGCAGTTTCTCAAGATTGGAGGAAGATGAGGATTAGGGTTGGATATTTCCAACATTAAACATTCTCTTAATGACCCTATTTCATAAAACAGAGCTTGCCTTAATAAAGCTTAGATTTGAAATTAGAGTCACTGCTTGTCTATATGTTCATTTCAAAATCCTTTAATCTCTAGAGGTTAAGAAAAGCAATTAGTAACGCTCCAGAGGATTGTGCAAAGTAAATTTTATACCAGTGAAGGTAATTGTCTCAGGAAATGTTTGGTGGGCTTGAACTAATGACTTGCAATGTGAACACATTTCTGTGCTTACTGTGTTTGGGAATTTGAAGCTTATGTCCATTGTTTGTATTGCACTGGACCCTCCTTTTCACCTCTTCAATTTTGGAAATAATTAAACGCTCATACTGTTGTAAATGCTTTAAATATTACAAATATAGTTATACAAACATAATTATGTCAAATCAAATTAATAGGGAAAAAGCACATGATTAAAAGAGGCATTTTTGTAATACAGTGTGCTTACATATGATTTACACAGCAAAGCAAAGGCAGAAAATTGCAGCTGGTCATCGCCGTATAACATATAAATGGATTAAGGAGTGTACACTGGCTATTTCCCTCTCCTTCTTTTACTCAGACCATTGTAAATCCATTGACCACTTCATTCAGGTTTCCCCAACAATTTTGACCAGAAATGTTGACCAAAATTTATTTTGTGAGACATTGCATTGTACTATTCATACTATATAAGCAGGTACCTGACTAAACTGATTCAAAGATTTAGGGAATCTGTGAAGGATGTATCATGCTGACCTACTACAAAATAACTTCCCTGAACTGTTGAGTAGAGAATATTGATCATCTCCCAGACTTAACACTAAAAACTTACACATCTTTCACTCTTTAATATCTTTACCGTTCAAAGATTTTCTTCATTTTGCACCTGAACTGAACGAATGTCAGTGTACAGCTGTATGTATTCTCACGTTTCTATTGACATATATGGACTCAGAGCCAGTGATCAATTAAAACGCCTTTTTTCATTTTAGCAAATTGAACTTTTTGAACTCTTCTCTAGAAGCTCTTAACTTGCTCCTTAAACTGCAGAATGACACAATGTTTCACAACATGCTGCAATGCAGCCAAAAATATATTATCTACTCATATTTATGCACTTTGCACACATTAAGTGTAAACCTTTTGTTTGCCACATTGTCTATAGACCTGCACTAAATATATAACCGCAGATTTGTTGTAATAACATTAGACCTTATGGCTGACAATGACCGAGTACTGAAGATGAAAAAGCAAAATTCCTGCTAAGGGAAAGACATTACTTACAGTGCTCACCAGTTATTGGCTGATTTTATACCACCACTTGCATTTCATTAGAGTGGTTTACATCATGCAACTGGATGAGGTGTAACAAACAGACCACAAAGAGCAGACAGATTTGACAGTTTCAGAGCAATCCGTTTTGCAAATGTTACTACATGGAAACAAAACTTAGGTCTGGATTTGATGGTTGCAGCTCAGAATTACCTCTGCAACCAAGGTCTACAGCCCTTATAAATCAGGTAATTATTCGAACAACTTGTACTGCCCTCTTCCCTGAAACAATCAATGGAGCTTCACACAGCATCATTTCAGGGGAAGAGAAGAGGGCATTAAAAGGGTGTCCAAATAATGAAATGCATTCTGATTGACACTCTACTGTCATTAGAGTATTTTCAAGAGTAAAGTCACAGAAAAGGGATGACTAGTCCATAAAAGGATGCTTTCCAATGACAGCAGTTCATATCTTGTGTTTCTCTGATACCAGCCAAGACTAAATGATGGACATCTAATTATTTAACCTTAACCATTAATTTTATATTAATCATTTGATCTATAGGTAACAAAATTATGTTAAGTACACTGATTCTAATTTACAATGCAAAAGACAATTAAGGAATATTTTAAAGATTTTACAACTCACTTCATCTCAGGTGAAGACTATTTTCCTAAGCTTACAATTTAAATGGTTTAAAAAATAGGCAACACTTAATTCAGAGATTGATACTGCACTCTGTCCTATTTTTATTCTTCACAAAATGCAACTTCTGATGATTACTCAATGCCTATGAATAATTTGCAGAGTTTTAAAATAATTTTTCTATTAATCTGTCACAAGCCAAGAAACTTGACATTTTCACCATGCTGAGTACATGAAAGTTGCCAGCTTTGCCTGCCATGCAAATAAGGTTCTTAATTACAGTATTTAATAGAAAGAAAAACATACAAGTGCTATAATTTTTTACAGCAAAAGGGTGTTTGGACCCTGTGAGAGTGGGAAAATGGTCTCAAAATGCCACTTAAATGTACAGTGATTTTTCTTCCACTCCCCAAAGATTAAGCTAAAAGACAAAAAAATGTAATTTTTTAAAAAAAGAAAAGATAATTAGATTCTATTTATATTTCCATTCTTCCTCTTTATAGATTTTGGTACGCTACCTGGTACAAACAGCAGAGGGGTTTTTTAGCCTGTAAGAATTCAAGGTATATTACTGACTCCAGGTCTACTCACATGCTGCACACCTGTGTTGTTAGTGAAGTCTGTTGAAATCATGTCTAAAACTTGTCTACTGGGATGATAATCACCTTATGCTCAGTTTATGTAAGTAACTTCTAATAATTAATGAAGAGCATGACTCACTTTAGGACTTTTACAGAGGTAAAGGTTCAGCATGCTCATGTCTTTGATAGGAGACAAATTGGAAACAAACGTCTTCGATGAGAATGGCAGCACCACCAAAGACCAAAGAACTCAGCTACTTTCTTCACAATAAGCTGCATGTAGCTACAGCCTCAAATCAAAAAAGCAAGAAAACTCAGAGTGCTTCAGCAAGAGTCCTCCTGCTTGTCTCCTTAAGAACCTATTGGCTTTTCCTTCAGCTCTAAGGAGAGCAACTAGCAGACGTGTTCTCAAGCCTTCCCTGCCAGATGTGAGCTAGAGAAATCGCTTTGCAAAGGAGGCACTGTAAGTAGAATTTATTTGGTTTTTTCAGTTGCACTTTCAGATGTATTTTTGCCCTGCTTGCCTTTATGGCTCCTAAGGAATGCAAACCCTTCCACAGGCAGATTGTGGTGTAGCTCATGGGCCTGGATGTGCAATATTTACTGGCTAGTGTGTAAAAAAAAAAAGTGTTCAGAGGAATTATTTATCTTTTTCAGATGGGTCAGCAGGTCTGTAAATTCATGCAATCCTCTAGGTGACAAAGACAGAGGAAAAAAGTTGTGTTTGTGAATGTAGGAGAATCAGTTAGCCAAGGGCAGAAGGTCTGATAAAGACATAGACATTAGATTAATTCTGCATATCTCTTATAAGGAACTATTCTTTTAAACAAACCTCTATATGATAAACTTTCCATTTCTAAAATTAGTTATTCTATTTGTGGACCAAGCTTTAGTTCAAGAGTGAGAATCACAGTTCTCTGTTTCTATTCTCATATCTGTCACCATGTTCTGTACCATCTTCAGGAAAATCAAGCAAACTGTCTTGAGTTTCAGTTTACCCATCTATGGAATGGAAAAAATAATATGTGAAAGGTCATATAAATTAAATGCAATGGCATCTGTTCAGTGACTTACTTGAAACAAAGGAGTATAACCTGCTTACCCTACAATATTATTAACTTTATTGTTATTAAAAAATTAATGTGATTGTATTTTTGGTCACACAGAGGGATGAGTAATAGAAAAATATGTAGCTAAAAAAAAGACAGAAATATTTCAGAAGCTCACTTATCTGTAAAAACATTCTCTGGAGTAAGGACCTAGGAGCATATGGAAATGTATCTAGAACACTGGATTTCATTCTGCTTTTGATTACAAAGGTGCAAATCCTCTGATTTAATGAGGTAAAATGCTGACATGGAAAGTCAAATTTTGTACATTTTTATTTATAAGAGTCTCCCTAGATTCTTATGGTCTTTCTGTTTTGTTACCTAGAATTTATAAAATGCTACAGGCCAAAATCCTTCCTGTTATTTTAATGTATTTTCATATTTCTCTAGCTGGAAAGTTACAGTGGAGAAGGCAAAATGAACTTGGTTATACGCACATTTATCACAGAGAAGCATACAAAATATATTGTACCTCAGGGGAAAAAGCCATAAGACTAACATAATGCTAAGGCTGAGAAATCACTCATTTTTAAGTAAAAGAATGCATATTTGAAATTTCCACCTTATTTTTGTTTCTTTATCCTTATTCTTTTAAAAATTTATGTATCCTTATGTTATAAATTAGTTGTCAAATAAGACAATGTGTACCAGAAATCACAATGTAATTTTTTATAAAAGCCTGCGTGCAATGAGATATGGTAGTGTACTTTTCAGACAATTTGTTTATTTCTGAGTTATGCTTTTATAACATTTTAAACAAGATAATGCCAAAAACCCTCAGTCAGTTCGTTTACTATTTAAAATCAAAGAACAGACGACATATATCGCCTAATGTTTTTTCACAGGTGTATCTTCTTATTGAGACCAAACACAGCAGAGTTGAGATTGAAATAGAAGTGTGGCTTAATTTCTGGGCAATAAATGGAATGGAAATAAACATTTGCTCTATTGCTAATTTATACTACAGCACCTTAGAAAGGAGTATGATGGACTGTATTTTTTTACATAATCAAAATACTTGAACACTTCTTTCAGTAAATCTAAATGGCATAGATGGCAGAATCCAGAATCTACCAATCTAGAAAAAAATTTTCAAGAATACTAATCCACAGGTGTTCACCATACAACACAGTAAAAGAGTAATTACACTGTATCAAAGAGAAAAGTCATGGAGAATCTGTGTAGTAGAGGGAAGTTTGCAGATACAAACATAGCAAGACACTGTGCTACCTGTCCCACTACTCCCCAGCGTTTAAATAATCCTCCCTCACACTATCCTGTCTCTCAAACTACCAACAATTTCCTGAGATGTTCACATTTAGAGCATATATATACAACATGTCATAATCCATCAGCATGATGAAATGAAAATACCAAGTACTGTTCCAGTGTTTAGGTTCTGGATGACTGAATATGATTAACTGGCTGATTGAGTTGTTCAGGTGTTAGAAAAATAACATGACAAACAATGAACAAAACCTATATAGCATGATTAGTACACTAGAGCCAATGCACATGTTCATAATAGGCGAGGCTGGGAGCTTCACTCATCAGTCTACCCAACCAATACTTTCTATTTGAACGCATTTAAAACTCTTCAAACTTTCACCACTTGGTTTGATTTTCAGACATCTTCCTCAGTTCAAGTTCTTTTCACTGAGATGGTTGGCTGGGTTTTCAAATTGTATTTATTCCAGCCCAACCATTTCAGCCCTTCCTAGGAACAAGGATAACAACAGGTCTTGTTTGGCTGTGTAAAGCCTTTTCTTTAAAAGGAGGTGTAAAGTGTCTCTAAACCCTCTACTTGAAAACAGAGATTTGAAGTACAGCAAGAATGTGCGTGTGGCTCTCTTCACAATAAGCCTTCCAAATTCAAGCTTTGTTAGATCACTGTTGACATAAAAACATGTAAAAAGCATAGCTGACACTAAGGACATGCTACAGTATAACGGGAAAAAACAATCTTGATTTACTTCATATCTAGATATGCAGTCTTTCTTTTCAAAGTGTTTTTTTCAATAGGATCCCTCACATCCAAGAATGAATGGTGGTCAAATAGTAGAGAAGACCAATATTTTCAGGGCCCTTCATTTTTATCATACTGTAAGAAGTATGCTGCAAATAAGGTATGGAGCTATAAAGACATTAAGGTTCTACCATTACTCTGAATTCTGCAAGTACCATCCAGTTCTGCCTCAGATTCAGACTCAGACTCAGTTCATCTGAAGCCAAATCATGTCAGGTAATATTTTTTTACAGATCAAATAGCACTGTCTAAACTGAGAGCTGATTCCTGAGACTGCTGAACACTCTGAATGATAACTGAAGCCAATGGGATCTCTGTCTCAATAGGCGAAGTTCTTCACAGAGAAGACTGAATAAGTTATACTGTGAGACATCAAATTGGACACCTCATATTAGCGAACGCTTTGATGTTAATCTCTTCATGCATAACTCCAGCACTGTATGTTCCTAATAATACCCAATTTCTCACAAGTAAAGTGTGTCAAGGTTCTCCGTAAACACCCCAAGTATGGGAACATCAAATAAAAATTCAGAAATAATTTGTATTCTAGTCAGAAACAAAACCTGATTGATTATACTTCCGAGTGTCCTCTCCACTATCCTCGCAGTTTAGCTCACAGATTTTAGTATTTTTATTATATTTGGATGTTTCTTGATAATATCTGGTGTTTGTAAGTCTACTCTGTAATGTGTGAGAACATTAATTACACAGAAAAGGTCAATATTGCAGATTGCAGAGTGACAAGAATATTTTTTAAAAAAATAAATACAAGCCCTCCCAACACTATTACCCATCTTACTTCAATCCATTATACAAGTCCAACAATCAATCACCAGAGGCATTGGACACCCATAATTAGATTATAAAATCATAACTATAGTCATTTTACGTCTGCTTGCATAATTACATCAGCATGCTAATATCCTTTTAATGGTCTCTAATGATGTAATAAGAAATAATGGAATTTATTTGACAGCTACATTACCATTAACAAAACATATTAAGCACAACTATTACTTCCATAAAGATCCAGGCTGTATCCAAAAGTGACAACTAACATCTTGGGTCTTTTCTTGAATGTTGAAATATTTCTAATTATGAATTCCCCAAATCTATTCCGACTCATCTGCTTCACAGGGCAAGCAAAGTTTATGACAATGCAAACTTGACAACAAACCAACTGTGGAAGTGGGCTGAGCGCTCTGGGAGCCGAGCCTGAGGCTACACTGTGAATTGCAGGCCATCGGTTAAAGCTGGCAGGATTGTGAAAGAGAGAAGAGGAGATAAACTGATTACCACCATATATCAACTAACCAAGAACTAACACAGGACTCTGCAGGAAACCATGGCAAAAGCAATTTTTCACTTACCAAACTCCAAAGCACAGGAAAAAAACTAAAAATATAGGGAAGAACAAAAGATATTTACAGACAAAACTAACTTAAGGTAGTAACATATTTGTGAAGCAGTCCCTTTAAAATTATTTTATTCAGAGAAAAGGACTAGAAACTCTTAACTGAGAGTTCAAAGAACTTCAGAAGAACTCACTGCTCATCCTCTCTCCTCAGTTCTTTTTGCACTATTCCTATTTAATCCTATTTAGTGTGATGGCTTTGTTTATACTCTCAAATTAACGTGTGTTTTTTATTAATGTCTTTACTCTGAAATCTGTGCAATAGTCTAAAAAATTAAGACCTACACTGTCACTGTCTTACCATTCAGAATTCTTGGAGGGGAAAGAGAGAATTGAGAATTTTATCCCCAGCTAATACTTGGGTTTGAGTTTAAAGTTGACTTAAAAAACCCGAACTCCCAAGAAAAAGAATACTTTTAGTTGCCAGTAAAAAAAAAAGTAAATAAAAATTACATCATCCATTATGTCTTAGGCCAATTAAGAAGCAGATTTCCCACAAAGCCTCATTCTCACACCTTGACATGTCAAAGGTGGATTAGGAATAGCTGTGACATAAGTTTTTCTTGAAACCTCTCTCCATGATGTCACTCAGAAGCTAACCAGAGACTTCAAACTCATAGAGTTTTCCCACGATGGCAGTGTAGTGATGACAAAAAGACAAATCCAAAATGCGTTAATTCTTTCTTGGTGAGGCCTTCTTCTACACCCTTCTATTAATGGTAAACCTACTTCTAGCTCCATATTCCTCTAGCATTTAATGGGTTTAACCATATCATTTTCTTGAGTACAGAAAATTTATTATGGATGAATTCATCACTAACTTGAGATTTGGGATAATCTTTCACAGATTCATAGATCTTTAAAAAAGGCAAAGACTGTTAGTGTTGATAGAATACTTGGTCCTGTTTTGAGTTACTGTCATTCAAAACACACTTTTAATACACTGGCCATGAAATATAAGTACTTTCAGTACAATCATATGACTGCATATTAATGGACACAAAATAACTATCTTCCCTAATGTCACACATTAAAAAATAGAAAGGATGTTCATAGATAGCTATATCACTGGAGGGATATTTTTCATTAGAGAATGAATCTGCAGTCTGCCAATTGCAATGTTGTTGTGATTTATCAAATGAAATAATAACCAAAAGGCTTTATGCTAACAATTAGAAAGGTAGGTGAAAGTGCTGTTGTACTGTAAATGAATGAAGTTAATGAAGCAGAACCCGTTGATTCCAGCAGAGAAATTGTTCCATGGGATTACCCTTTTAAACATGCAGCAGACTTTATCTGCTGCTAAACAAAGTCCAGATTGCAAATTCTCTTTACAGGAAAGACCACATAGTATTGTCATTTATTTGTAATTTGAAAACTCAGTTTTCTTAAAAATACATTTCATAAAATACAAGCAAAAGACTTTCAGCAATACAAGCAAACAAAATATGGGAATATTTTCTTTCTAAACCACTAAAGACAATATGTCTGGTATTTTTCAGATTTCTAAACAGAGGTTTTCACCAGTAGTCTATTTCACCTGACTTGTACAATAATAGAAGGGGTAGAATTTTTTTTCCAAATAATATTAGTAGGCCCTTCCACTAAAGATAAAATATCTTCGGCTATGGCTTAAAACCAGTATGAAACTATGAATTACATTCATTGGAACTGAAGGTTAAACAAAAGCTGATGGCACCATCAGTAATGCTGATAAAGATGTTACACTCCAGCAACATGCATAGGGCAAAACCAGCAGTCCCAAATCTCCTGAAACGTAGGCAGGAACAGGATGCTTCCTAGACATCAGCTACTTTCTGTGCACCACAATGTGACTTCTTTCCATCAAGCTGTTAAAAACCTCCCACAGCTGACCCTTCTTTTCATTGTTTTCCTATGAAACTATTTTTATTTTGTGTTTTACAGAGGTGGAATTAAGTTTTTTGAAGCAAATATTCCTACCAAAATGATTTCAGAAAATCTTCAATCTAAAAGGTTTTACTGGACTTGGCAAATCATAACCTCCTAGTTCAGGAGACAAAGATGCAAAGCATTCATCAATACGAATCTTACGAAGAAAAACAGCAGCTTAACATAGCTGAACTCCCTGTGACTTAAGTTGTAGTTGACCTAGTGTGCCATGTGCTAGATTCAAAGCCAAGGAACCAAATTCTTATCCATCACTGACGTCATTTTCCCCTTCAGCAACACTGGGTATAATGACCCTTCACAAGACTTTCCTTACCTAGAAACTGTTAAATAAGATTGGTAATATTTTTACAGCACTCTGAACAGACTATTTTTCCCAATGGAAGCATAGGAAAATTTCAGTCTTTATAGGTTTGGGGCTTTTTTAATAATTTCTTCCTGACTGTGCACAGAGTATGTTATAAAGATCATCATGATATTCTTTTATCTCTCACACATTCTCATTAATTTTGGCGTTAAAGAGTAGATATTTCCTTGTAAGACAAACTATTCAAAAATAATGAGAAATTCAATAAAGTAAAAAGGGGAAAATCCCGTGTACATACTTGACATCATTGAAGGCACTCATCGGCAGCTTCAGGAGATCTGCCACTTCCTTTATTAACTCCGAGCCCTTTTCCACACTCAGGGGGCTGTAGAAAAGGGAGCAAGAAAACAGAGCATTACAAAAATGGAACTCATCAGTACTTGAGAGGCTAAAAGTCCCAAAAGAGTTATCACCCTGGCCTCTCAGAGTCTGAAAGCCACCACTAACTGTATTTCTGTCACATAGTGATCGTGCTATCAAGGGAATTGGGATCAGGTGCTTCTTCAGGCATGATGAATCACCTGAATTTTCCAGCAATAAGACAAACAATAAGGTGTAAATGGAATTGTTAGGAAGTGTAATGGGCCCATGATGCAGCAACCAGTTCATCTCAGTCCTCAATAAAAAATGTAATAAAGCAAAAGGACAGAAAGAGAGAAGAGGACTGACGAGACAAGGAGGGAAACAAACAATGAAAGTCAAATTGCAGGCACAGTATCAAATGGACAAGGGAAAAGCATATTTTTAAATTCATTAGTTTTTAAAATGAATCTTCACCCAGTGAAAGGATACAAAATTATTATGGATTTGAGAGTAAACAATGGAGCAAAGCACACAGTCCAGAGGACACTGATTAAATACACAGGATTTAGTTTGGTTTGTGCATGCACTGCTGACAGAACCCACTTTAAATCTTTTTAACCTTTGTCAATGCCACATTTGCATTTTTTAATTTAGAAAACAGGTTGCAATCAAGTCTAGCACAAGAGAACCGCTATCATTTAAAAAAGCTCTTATCTAGATGTAAACTTTATATTTGCAAAAGTTTCAGGCTATTAGAGCTGTTTCAACTCTAAAGATGCATTAAGAACATTCTGCCCTTAATAGACAGATCATACCTTGTTTAGTTGTTCAGTGCTGTGGAACCAAATGCAACAGTGTTAAGAAAGTAAAAAGATAAGGAAAAGATGTATCACTGTCCAGTGAGAACAATAGATACATCATTTTCTGTCTAAATTTTGATTATGGAATTATTCTCAAAGATCATAGAATTCAAACTTAAAATCGTGATACTCATTTAACTTACCCCACAGTAAATCAGAAACAGCTTTGATGAGACTAGTCAAGGAGAAAAAAGGTTCTGTATTTTTCCCTTCAAGGATTGATAACAAGTAGGAGAAGGAGGTGTCAAAAGAAGTATGTACTATTAGACATGATCTTTTCAACTGGACTAAGGGGGGAAAAGGTTTTTTTAAAGCTCTTTTATTAGGTTATTATTTCTGCTTCACAGTGAAAGTTTTTGAACCTAATTTCATATCATGGTAATCATTGCCACAATTTTATTCATTGTCTGCAATGAGCACTGTTGATTTATTTATTTATTTATTGCACTGTATTCTGCATACAGTGCCCTAGGGCACCTCTCCTTAAATAATGGGATGTCTCATGTGGATCTTGGTTAAGATGGAATTGCTCAACCTCCCTTCATGCTACTAACCCAAAATGCTCAAGAGACCTCCTGTCACACAAGCAGAGGTAGCCCCTCAAGGCAGCAGATAAATGTAGAGCTTTTTAGATGTCTAAGGCAGAAATGTTCATGTGTGAATGTAACAAAAGACTCGGATTGTTTCTGTAAGAAAAAAAACGTACTATAGATTATTCGTAAAACCCCTATATCTCAAAGACTGACAGTGGGTAGAAATGTGATTATTCCCATCACTATGAAAGCAGACTGTCATAGTGACTCAGGGGCTTATGTATTAATTAAATCTTTTCTCTCAAAGATATTGGCTTAAATTTTATGGAAATGATTGGTGTCAGCATGTGGGCTTTTACCCTAATAGCAAGTCTATGCAGTGGCGCAGGCAAAGTCTGCTGCATACATTGGTGTCATTTTTTTACCATAGCAGTATTATTTGTAAAAACTCAACCTTCTGCTCCTTGTTTACCTATCTTGCCCTAAAAAACATTCTCCAACTTCAAAACCAAGGTATTCTGCTACAAGCCCATGTAGCAATGGGGATATAATCAAAGCATTTGAATGACTGGGAGAAAAATGAGAGACAAAATGGTCTGGAAGGCCACTCTTTTGAAAGTCTGAGTATCTAGTTATCTTAGTAACTCTCATCCAATACCAAACTAAAACACATAGGTTCAATACAAGCCTTCACAAACTCACATACAGTTTGTTAGGCTAAGAAATTGTCAGTTATGATAGCATGGGAAAGTGGCAGAATCAGTACTCTTTGGTACCAGTACTATTATTGATCACACTATCACATTTGAGGATTTACATTAAGAATGCTTAATTTATATCATGATGTTTTCCAGTACAAGTTTTCCAGCTTCTTAACATTCATACATACTGGTATTCTCTACTACAGTTCTGTGACAGTTGTACTGTAGGAGATTTGAATATTCAAAACCTTTCCCTTAAAATGCCGGAATATCTTTCTCACACTCTGTTTCTGCTTTGCTTTTGTTTAGTGTTGCTCAGCATTGCATGGCTTGCACTTGTACAGTGATTGCCTTTAGCTTTGTTTACACAGAAAGAGTACACCGTTCCCACAAGCAGAGTGTCAAGCAAACTGGTTATATCGCAACAGCACCATACACCCGCATCACCCACCAGATTTCAGGTTAATACAAGGACTTTTACCAGAAGACAACTTGCAAACATGACCTATCCTTCTAGCCATGGTCCTCCCATACATCCGCAGTACAAGCATACAGTACTTTTGGAAGAACAGCCATTTGTGATCTTTCATGTACTGTTTTTGGTTTTCAGCTTGCTTGATTCAGTCCTACATGGGAAGAAGTTTCTGTATCATGGAGTGGGTTGTTTGGGTTTTTTTTTTTATGAATATGATTGTGAGGGTTCAATAACAATGGAATTAATTCAAAAGAAAGTGTTACATAAACCAAGAAAGAAAGACAAAAAACAGTTATTCAGATAAGGAACAAACAGAGAGATACGCCAGACAGAAATATTAATAGTAGGAAGAAAAGTGTTTAGTCAACCCTGATGATGAAACTGTTTTATCAAGGGTTGGAGAAAAGCTAAAGGTGGAGGTAGAGTTCATATTACTTTGTCTGAACTGTCAAGACAGTCATTTTATTTCCCTTTAGTGGGAGAGAAGAGAGGGCCCTCCCTTTCTGATGACACATGGGGCTGGTTCCAGTTCAGTCAGAGTAGTACAGCACAGCACAAGTCTCTGGGCTATGGCCCTCATTTTCCAGACATGCTACAACATGGGTCCAACATGGGTGTCTCCTTTCAGGAGCCTACGCTAAGACATTTGAACCCTTATGCTAAGGCAATGAAGCCTTAAAAGAGAAATCACAACTTACATGGGCCTCAGAGACACAAAACAGGTACTGGAAACAATAAAATTGGCAAAAGTCCTACCCATGGATGCTTTATGGTTTGCTGGCTTGAAGCTGGCTAATCCTTCTACTGCTAAATTAATGACTCCTGTAGTGTCTCCAATAGTCCTTCTTGATTTTAG
Source organism: Cuculus canorus (assembly GCF_017976375.1). Taxonomy (NCBI): domain Eukaryota; kingdom Metazoa; phylum Chordata; class Aves; order Cuculiformes; family Cuculidae; genus Cuculus; species Cuculus canorus. Next base: position 150,576,744 of record NC_071402.1, on the reverse strand, counting down.
ATCTCCGTTTTATAATTCCTTTGAAGGTTTCTAATTAACTTTGGTCTAAAGTTTGGTCTTAGGAAAAATAAACTGGTGGATGGCATAAAACCTTTTTGCAGATGACATAATTGTTGCCAGCTGAGATACTGAGACAGTGCTTACTTTGGCTTTCCTAACTGTGTTCTCATCTCACTTGCTGTACTTTTGTCTTCTGCATCTTCCTTCAAGTTAAACCGTGCTAAGATTGGTAACAGTAGCCCAAACAAAATGTGATACATTTCACAGTTTACAATAATTCTTTTGAGGTCCTTTTCAGGTTTCCGGCTTGAGTTCTCTACACGTTGAAAGATGAAAAGAGAGTAAGGAAGTATAGAAAATTAATTTATAACTTCCTTTCATCCACTGCATTTTCTTCTAGTGCCATCTCTATCTGTGAGTGGTGGCCTAAATATTATTATTCAGTTTACAAATTCAGACCCTACTGAACCAGTAGCAGAACTCTGTCTTGCTCAGATGCCAGACTCTATCTTATATTATTTGTAGAATATACTTTGTTTGACAGGTTAACAACAATGAAGAAATAATTGGGGAATGAAATAGAACCTTTGTGGGGTTTTGTATATATATGTAGTTTTAAAGTCTGTCAGAGTGTCATCTGTTATTTCACTGCTGCTTTTGTTTAATCTCACTTGTCAGGATACAGCTTTTGCACTAAAATAGTTTTACCTGCTGGAGCATATGGCTTATATCCAAGCTAAAAATAGTCAGTCCTAAATAGTAGTATTACATTATCCCTTCAGAAGAAATGACTCCCCAGTTTAGTACAAGACTCTGATGTCATGATTTAACATCATGACATAACCATGAAAATTTCCCTATCCATTTTAACCATGTAAAAAATAAATAGTCCATTCCATACCTACTTGAGCTAAAATAATCATGAGCCAATCTGCTCCCTATAGCTTCACCAGAAGTATTGTCTAACAAAGTAAAAAGGCAGATCTAGGCTATTTTAGTTAGAGAAAAAATTGAAATGAAAGTACAGGAACAAATATCTCAACTTTAATGTGAGCTGCTGAGCACTTCTGAAGATTAGTGTAATCCATTTAAATAGTCAGAGGCAGATTTGGCAGCCCAACATATATAATTGTTAAAACATTTCCACAATGTGTACTGGACATTGAATATAGGAAAACTAGATTGCCTAGTGAAAATAATATTCTGTATCTTCCAATATCTAAATCTCTCCCAGTCAGGGAACAGAAATATTTTAAGGAACAATCCACTTACAAAGGTAATTTAAATAATAGAACATTGGAATATAGTCTTCCTCTGCTATTGTCTATTAAATATTTCTCTTTTTGTTCGTTCAATTTAAAAGAAAAATACAGTAATGAAGAGTTATTTTTAAAATCTTGTTCCAGAAACTTGGTACAACTTAGAACAATCACATTCAGTGATTTTCTTCCATTCACTGCTACAAAATATATGGAATTTGCTAGCTATTTTTTTAATCTGTCTATATAATCCCACTGTTTTAAGCGGTTTTATATGTAAGTGACACAATATCTGTTGCTGAAAGATTTATGAATGAGGAATAGAATTTATAATCATCTGGAAGAGGCTTATCATGACCCTCAATTTCACCATCCATAAAATGAAGACAGTGATACCAACTTCCTTTGTCAGATGCCCAGTATTGTTAGTACTGTTATATAAAAGACTATTACTGTTTAACTTACATCTCTTCTGGACCTATGATCAGAAAGAGCAACACTGCTGGCTGTCCTTTCTGCCTACCAAATGTAGAGAGATTGTGGTAGGAAAGACCACGTAACACAAAAAGTAACTTTTACTTATAATAAAACCTTCTCTCATTCCCCTACCAAAAATTGTGTTCAACACTTTTTCAGCACAAGGGATCTGACTGATTTTAGAGCATATTTAGAGCACCCGGATACAGGTGAAGATAACTTCTCTCTCACTGGTGAGTCAGTAGCCTTGCTAAATGCCTGCCGTGGGCAAATGGAGTAGAATGCAAGGGTCAAGACATACCTCATGAATGGCCACTCCGACAAAAGAGTAGTGCCATATATTAGATTCTGATCTAAAGACCAGTTCAGCTTCATGCTGCAATTATCCAAGCAATGCTACAAATGAATGCCACATTTCCAAGGAATTCCCAAGATAAACAATAAATCTGATGACTGAGAACAACCACTTTGAATAATGGATAATCTATTTTGGCTTCAACCTAATGATTTATGCATTCAAAGCTCAAAGCTTCCTCTTCTAGTTAAAGAACAAGAAGGAAACATGTAAATGAATGAACAGGAGCAGTTCTGTGGGGAGCTATGCTGGCAGCATGGATAGGTCTACATGCTGAGCTAAACGGAGCTCAAACTCTAATAAAAGCCAGTGGGCAATGTCAAATGGAACAAGAGGAAAAACAGAAGTAAACAGTGAAGAAAACTATATGTCCTGTATTCCCAACATTCCTGTCAAAACAATCCCATAAATTGATCCATTTTGGTAGAGAAAAATCTAATCCAGTTATACAGAGGGCTTGATTGCTGGCGTTTGCCAAGCCTGCTCCCAGCCCAAGAAGAGGAACATGTAGCTCAATGCTATGCTAAGGTTATGTCAGTCTCACAAGCAGTTGCTTTCATTTGCTTTTCCTCCTCCCAGTTGCCAAGTGTCTTTGAAAACCCACTTACTGGACCCTGAGATGCTCCCTTAGTGCCGTCACTCAAATTAAGTATTGCCTTTACCAGACTGTACCTAGTGTCCTTCCAGTACTCAGTTTAGCAATTGTAATGCAGCACTGTAATGGACATCCAGTCAGCCCTGTCAGATTAGTTCAATTGTGTCATTTCGTATAAAAATGAAGAATAATCTACAGTACAAAAAGAGACCTGGCATTGGGAACTGCACTCCTTAAACCTAAATGTCAGTCTAATCCCCACTGAAATCTTAAGTAAGGTAGGGTTCAATTCACCTAAAATTTGCTTAAATCAGAAAACAAGCAAGGAAGGCCAGTTTGTCCATTTTTAAGAGTGCTGAGCACTGCACTAAAATTGCAGGGCAATTCTCTATGGCCTGAAAGTTGCATGGTGCTTAACTACAAGTGTTCCCAGCGGTATCAGAAAGCGCATTTTCTGGCGAAGTGCCACTCACACACAGCCTCTCTTTTGCATTCCAACTCAAGCACAGTGGCATCTCCACTCCACCCATTTCCCCTGGTTCAAAACTTTGGCTACACCTGTGCTCAGTTTTTAACTACCTCAAATGTGATACTGCCTGACTTTCTTAAGGCAGCAGTGGACACAGGAGAGTTAAAAAATAACACCTAAGAAACGAAAAAAGCCCAGGACAATACTGGAAAAGTTCTGAGGGACGGTGAAGGAAGTGGTCAGTGGAGATAAATCTCTGTAAGGACTACCTAAGGAGCAGCCTACCCTGGGAAAAACAATGCTCTGACAGATGCAAACCACTAGTTCTTTGGGGGGTTCTTTTGGTGGTTTGTTTTTTTTCCCCTCTTGGCCACTGTTGTGTTCATACTATTAAAAAACAAGGAAGAAATAAATGGTAGGGGAATGGGCCACATAGATCAGGATTTGCGTGATTTCTTGTAAATTTTGGAGCCTGAAAATATGTACCACTCTACCAAGTGTAGGATTTATGTATCTAAACAGGGTAAATTTTTTCTTCAAAATTTTCTATAGCCTCAGAACTCAGACTACGAAGAGTTTTAAGAATACCTTTTCTTTTTTTTTTTTTTCTGTTTTGTTAACGTCTATTATTCTGTCACACTTATTCCAGCTGAATTTCATCTACCATTGTGCTCCTTAATCCCTCAATGTATTTAAATCCATCTGGAATTTTTCTAAATCCTCCATAGTTCTTCCTAACAGAGACAATTTGCCCATGGGGTACCACTAATCTCTCTACACGCTGCGAAGCAGCAGTTCATGACGAATCTTTCTCTCCTATCTCATAACCAGTTCTTAATCCGCAGTGACACCCTGGCCCTTGCTCTGTGACTCACTCCCCTTAAAGTCTATATGAAGAGCATCCCATTTATCTCCTGTTGATTTGAAGGGTAGATACAACTTGTGGTTTTACCACAACAGCAGCTTTTCTCCTGAGAGGGTCTGATGTATCTCAACAGAAGGTCCTTCACCCTTGCAGGTGTTCCACGCATGGTGCTGCTGTGAAGGAGAAGAGAGGGTCCCTGGCACTGCCTCCTAGAGGCCAAGACTCAGTGGTCTTCAGCTATAAATAGCCAAGATTTAAAATGTGAATAGTAGCTTATCATTGATGTGGTCTCTGAATCAGCGATCACAGCACTTCAGCTCAAGCTGAAGCTGAAAACAACACTAGTGAAGCTTTTATTTTAAGGACACTGCCAAATTTCTTTTTCTTTTTATTTTATCCTTTTTTCCCCATCTTTTTTTATCTGCTAAGATTAGTAAATATTTTAACAAGTAAAATAATGGGAAACTCAGTTACTGAAGGATGAAATAGAAGGATGTGAACCACTGTGTGTGCAAATTCCCATAGTAACTGAACTATGGAAAAGCTGCTTATGCCATCACAACAAACAGATGTAGTTTTACTAAGGTACCTTAAGAGATTTTCACTCCCCTCTTCCCACTGACCCAGGTCTCCTGGGAACTGCCTTCATGGCACTCTGTAGCATACCAACACCACTATTCCCTGACCTGAAAGGTCCCTCACCAAACCTGGCTGATTTCGCTGCTAGCCATGTGCCCTGCAATCCAGAGGAAAGATGTTGCTATTGCCTGAGGGAATAAATGGTGTATGGTATCAGCTACACATGTCCCATGGAAGATATGAATGCTCCTGCCACTGTAGGCAGCACATGGCATGTCAGACAGGGCAATCCAATGACATGACCCTCCGTTTCCCATCATGTTGGCAAACACTGCTATGAAACTATTGAATCCAGCCTTCTTCAACCCCTACTTCTCTTTTTCTAGACACAAAGGAAGTTTCACTCATCCAAGTACAATGCATGTTATCCATACAATGGAGAAGAAGTGGAGACATTAGAGTGGTTTCCTCCGGGTCACAGAGGAGGTAAGTGGGAAGCAAGGGCTACTGGGAACATATTAATGTCAAAGTATATTTATAGTATTGCCAATAAATTCTTTCTGAGCCTATCAAGATTAAAAAAAAACCACATTTAGGCACCAGAATTGAATTTATTTCTTTTATCTGGAAGTGCCCCTGTGAGTAACTCATCCGATAATATTTAATGAAAGTTCTGGGTACTGATTCTTCGAGACCATAGAGTTACAACAGCCTGTCTTGTTTGTCTGAATTTGAGTCTTTTGTCCACATTTCAGTGTAGTTTCATGCATCTTGAAGCATATATCCCCAGTAAAGGCTTAGAGAAGGAATGTGTTTTAGTATTAAATGGATTTAAGTTGGTTTGAACACAGTCTGTGCCTTAAATTTACTTGAATAATGGTTAAGTTTTAAATAGTTCACATTTATTCAGGATTCATGAAAGCAACCAAAGAACTTCTGAGCACAGAGCTACTCATGGGATTGTTTGAGAGCTGACTTCACAGCACTGTTATTGTTATCGTTTTAAGGACACTGAAATTTTATTGCATTGGGTTGCAGTTTCATTTTTCTATGCTTGTTTCCTCAAAGGCTTTATTAGCCTTAAAACCTTTTTAAGCTTACTTCTGTTTAGACAGCTCAGCAAATTCCCACTTTCTGCAATTTTTTTCATCTTTTCCCACCACCAGTAAGTGTGAATTTAAACCTCTTAATACAGACAAATTCAAGTCCAGACGATTTTGTAATACAGATGACACCTGGTAAAAATCAATAGCAGTGGTCAGGCTATGAAGGTCAGAGGAGATAACAGCATCATGGAAACACAAGAGTGATAGAGCAGCCGAAATGGATCAACTCTCCAGAGTTATAATGGAAGTGTGACACTGTGCCAGCCTGTACTTGCATTACTTCAAACACGCACTACCTCCAGCTGCGTTAATAGCAACAAACTCATACAGATGCTTTGTTACTAGCATGGAAATAATGACAATAATCTGTGCCATAATTGTGATACTTTTCTTTCTGAGACTGAAAGGGACCCGACCAAACTATTCCCTAATGCATTTTAAGCTGAATGTTAGAAGCAGAAGTAGAGTCGACTTGTCACAAATCCTGAGTATCTGATGCAAAAAAAAAAAGGTTTGAAAATGCAAAATTGTTCTTTTATATCAAATTACTCCCTCATACAAGTAATTAATATTTAGGACAACTGATGATATATATTTTAATGGACTTCCAACTTTGCGTTTTTTCCCTTCCTTCATATCTACCCTCTTCCTTCAAGGCAGCTTAAAGCCCAGACAAATTTATAATGCAAATGGTTTAAATTTAAAATGACAAAGACTATCCAACAACATAATCTTAAAGGAAAGAAGTTAAAGAGGCCCAAATATTTTGGTAAGAGATCCAAACTTTAAAGTTTTTAAAACTGACTTCTTAAAAAATCACTCGCCACACTATTAAGAAATCTCTAGATTTATTTCCATAGCAGATAAACCTAGTCTTTGGATTGTAGCATACTTTCTTCAAATGAGTGCCAGTGGAAAGTCAGAGTACATTCTTGAAAGAAAAAATAAAATATTTCCTCTGTACTACTTATTGTCTGTGTTCTGAATTAGCCCTCACTGGTTTCCTAACTACAAAATTTAATTTGCACGAAATAAAAATGATTTAGAGTGAGATTAAAATTAGTTCATTCTAATTTTTAGTGGTCAGGTGTTTACATTGTGTACACATTATCTGAGTCAAGAATTAAAAAAAAAATTTAAAGAGTGAAAATTGAAGGATGGCAATGTTACGTCTGAGCTTCCCAGGATTGGACAAAACAGCACTGATGAAAACACAGTGGTAGACAAGAGACTGCGCTCTGATTCAGTTTGCTGCATTCCCAGGAATCCTGATCTTTGGCTTTTTTCTTCTCACTCATTTCAAAAGGTTAAAATTCATCACGCTTTTATAATGAACTACAAGGTTATCACCCAAATAACACCGTGATAGTATTGACCATATGGTACTGTGCAATATTGCAGCATCTCAAGATTTGAATGACTACCACTGTGTATAAAAACAAAGCACAGCTCACAGCCCCATCCCTAGTTTGAGGATATGTAATGTGCAGCCCAGCAATTAAAGGTCTATAGACTGGGGACAGCAGAACAACCTGACCCTGCTTACAGAGAGGTTGTGGAGTACCCGCACAGGCTGCTCTCCGGAAAGAACCAGTGTGTGAGACATGAACAAGGGACGATAAGAGGGCACTGAAGGCATGGATAGACAGAAACAGGAGTATCTGTGAATGTCTGTTCTAGGAAAATTGGCCAAAATACGTATCTGTCCAGCTAAGTGGAGAGATACAAACATGACCTAGTTTTCTTGGCACTACTGGGAACTCCGGGTGTACTTCTACATTTACCCATTACCCATCATCGATTCAAGGGATCAGGATCATTCCTTGCCATTCCTGTTTCTAGTGTGACAGATCAGCTGGTCACCAGCTACACTGACTAAAAAGTTTGCTTTGAATGTCCCTCCAGAGGTCAAAATGCAGAGCTGGTCCCAACAGAAAGCAAAGAAAAACATCAGGGGATGTGAAACCCTAAGAGGAAGGAAAGATGGGCCCTTGAAAGGACTACTCTTCTCTTGTAAAGTCATCTATAAGAGCAGGTGGGAATCATGGTTCAGGATAATATATTTCAACAGATTTTGGAAGCACAAAAGCTAAGGGCAACAGAAGTAGAACAGGCTCTTCTCATCTCTGCACATAAATTCAAAATATTCAAAGTTAAGCTTTCGTATTGAAAGAAAAAGCCAGCAATACTATTGCTCTCTATGGAAAAGCTACAGGAACTTCTGTTTTTCTGTTATTTTCTTGTGTATGAATAAGAAGCATGATGTATCACTTTCCTGTGGGAATATATAACACCAGAATTAAGGCACTGAAGCAGTAATGTGGGGGATATGATCTCTGTCACTTTCTAAGTATCAGAAGAAAACTGGAGGATTAAAGAGGAAAAAATGATTTTATGTCTAGAAAACTCTAGGGAGTGTGAATAATTATATGTGAAGGATTCAGCCAAGGAATATTCTGGATTTATGTCTCTCCACCAGTTATGGGTCTGAGACACAATAACAGAATTGTCTCTGCTGGATAAATTCACAGGCAAGCATTTTCCATCTGTATTATTTAGGTAGGGGGTCAATATCAGAAGCAAAACTTTTCACTTCAAAATTGATGACAGACATTTATGGAACTTCCTTATACAACAGTAAAGTCTGATAGGTTGAAAAGTGAGGGATGAAAATTTATATTTAATTTTTTTTTTAAGGAGAGCTATGCTGTCCCTTGATGATTTTAACAGACTTTAGTAGCAAGAGCTTTTCTGTTTTATGTGTGCTGATAATTTCTTTTTAGTTTTTAAAGCAAGTTGTAGATGTTAAGTGAAGAATATGCAGAAATCTTTTTCCCTTGATAAAGTGCACTTGCAGGTAGAATAACAATTTCAAAGAGGACATTGAGATGTGCAGAGAAGGTCAAATCAGCGTTCTTGTTTGCATATATGTATTAAAGGACAAGAACATTTTGTTATTATTTTCTAAAAAAACAGCTGAAAATCCTCCTGGAATACAAAAGCTCAGCTTCCAAGAAACATCAAGACTTTTCAGTAACAAAGAACAATAAAAACTATCAGCCTTGTTTCATAGTGAAATCTGTGAAAGAGGAAACAAAAAATGAAGATCATTAACCCACAATTTTTTAATGACTTGCATAGGAAAACAGAAAACTTGGGGAATAAACAAAGAGTTCTGTACAATCCAGTTTCATTGTCCTAACCCAAGCATCATCCTGTGGAAAGTAATCACTATATGCAGAACAGTATCATTTATCACCTTCGTAAAGGTGAAGAAATAATATCAAGCATTTGGAATTAGCCTAACCCTTCGGCACATTCGATGGGTTAGACTAATCATATTCTATAGTAATTTTGTACTATGAACACAAGATCTATTTTCAACTTTTTCACAGCATCTGAGCAGAATATCAGCTACCTCGAATTAAACATATCAAAATTTATGCATGATCCAATTGAATTATCATGTTGTGAACAGATTTGCAGCCAGTATAGTTTCACATAGACAGTCTGGAATTGAGAGTTAACATATGACAAAACATGAAATATCCAGGAATTGACTAATACAACACCAGAATTTGACTCACAAACTAACAGAGCTGCCATGAGTTGTCTGTGATCCTGAATTTATATGACAAACTTTGAGCACGTGCATGCTGATAAATCACAGAACAGGACAGGTTCCTCTGTACTGAAAGTCCAAGCATGCCTTCAGAAAAGCATCACTTTGAAATGTGAAAGACTGTGATAAGCAGTTAAAAGAGATGAAGTTTCCACTCCCAAACTAGGATTTTTCTTATTGCGCTTATGTCTAACTAATCAATCTCATATTCAAGAAATTACACACCAGATTGACTATTTAAGCTGCTGAGCATGTAGCAGCTTGCATTTAGGTTTATTGGAGGTGGCAAGAACTACACGTTCTGGAAAGTCAGACTTTGAATTTCCTCATGAGGGACCAGGAGACTAAACACCGTTTAAATGTTTTGATTTTGATGGTCCTCAACTTGGAGAATATCCTGCCAGACAAATGGGAGTGTTGGCATTTTTTCCAACCCTCAATTTTTTTTTTTCATACTAGCAGAGTTAGAAGTTCAGAAAATAGAAAGAGTTCTCTGGTCAAAGGCAAAGACTTCTGCTATTTGAGAGCGCATGCTGATGTATCCCTCCTATAACCGAAAAGTGTCATATACCTACAGTCAAATAACATCCTGTAGATAACTTTTTATTATAAAATTACTCTGTAATTTCTGAGCTAAAATTAAACAGCTCAAAACAATTACACTGAGAAAGAAGCAAACCTCTTTCACACATATCTTACAGTGGTAGAACACCAATTTTTTGAAGGAGAAAAGAGTAAGCAAAGTAAATCACCCAACTTGATTGGTTTCCCAGCATAATAAAGTGCTGAAGCAGCACTGTGGAGGATTTGCTGGACAATTTTCTACACTGAAACTGTCAATTCTTTCCAAAGCTTAGTGCTGATGGATATTATGGATTGGTATGGATTGCACTGCTCCAACCATCTGAAAGGTCACTCGACAAACACAGCAGGAGTGACCTATTGTTCTTACCATTGACAATCAGACTGCCGTTTTGACAAGTCTTTAAACTATCACAAATCTTTTCTTCAAGTATTACACGGAAATGTTTATCTTTGCTTTGTGGCACAATTAAAAGCTGGCATCTTAGGAGTTCACTGAAGCAGTCTTAATATCTCCTTGGGTCACACTTGCAAAGCCATGGAAGCCTGAGAATCTAATAGTGAATGGATCACCCTTGACATCTGTCAACTATACCACTGAGTATAATCTTTTCAGTTCCATTTTCAGATCAGAAATTGAAAAAGAACTCAAGCTATTATCCTTAGCATACAAATATGTTGAAATATTTCCCTTCCTTACCAAAAGACCTCTTTTTCAGCAGTAAAAATGAAGATGTACTGCTCAAAAAAGTCATGGCCAAAAAAAATGATGGATTGAAAGCACACGCTATTGTTTTATGAAGGAAGAAAAACATGCAAAGACAGAAATATTGGAAAATAAATAAGCACCCCATATTGTATTTTGGCATTGCATTTTGTCTGCACAAGTTAAAAGGGAACTAAAAACCACACCTAAAACACATTTTTCGGTTTATAATCTTAAATCTGCTAACGGCTGCTAGAAAGATACTTCACATATGAATTTGACTGACACTTGGGGTATTAGAAAGATATTATTTCATGCCTACCTCCAGCTTCCTATTTAAAATAGAGAAATTTAAAACAGCATAAAGATCAAAACACAAAACATCAAAGATCACTTATGAAATCAATTTCCTGGGTACTTAAAGACTACAATCATCTCTCAAATAAGAGTGATTTTAGACTGACATAGATTAAAGATCTAACTAGGAATAGTTTCAGCCCCTTTACTTCAGTGTGCACATATTACATGCATGTATATTTATGTAAATGGGTAGCATACACCTAAGCCATTTACTAATATTATTTAATTACTACAAACAGCTGGTAGGATTTTTGGTAAAAAACCCTTTAGAATACAAAAAGTTTACTGAAGAAATGTTCCTTAAATGGACATTAAAATTTCTCTTCTGTGTAGTGATCATCAACAAACACCCTTTTCTCTATCGTCTCTCCCTCAAGAAAAAGTAAGAATTATGGAAGTACTCATGAAAACAAGTCCTTACTGAAACTCTTGCTGACACTCATCCTATTGCTCTTTAAGTCCACTTTTGGTACAAAATAAGTGGTTGTGAGAAATACTAGTAAGTAACAAATCCGTCAGCTGCTGTAGAAAGGATTTCACTGTTCCTGCAGAGTGGACAAGTCCATTTCTAGTATGTGAAATTTCCTTAACAGGTTTCATTATTATAAAATTTCAGAATACATAAATTTTATTTTTTAGACTGGGGGGGTTTAATGTTACTCTTACATTTCAGACAGACTTATTCAAAACAAACAAGTTTAACAACAGCAAAACCAAAAATAAGTGTATTTCGGAGTTGAAATGTTGAGGAGTGTCAAATTACTGAAAAGTTATCAGTCACTGGCTAAGAGCCCTGAACCAAAACCTGTCTACTGCAGGTCAAATGCAACATAATCCTGCTACAAACAAAATTTTTTTTCTGTTCAACTCAATCAGCTAATTCTCTTTAACTGTTAACTCATTCTAGATTGGGAAATGAAAAGAAAGCACGAAAGCTTATTCTCTTTTTTCCTCAGTGACTTTGGAGAAGATGACATCTATTTTTACTCAAAGTGCTGAGAGTGTAGTGAGGAGTTATCAGTCAAGTTTTTTGAACATAGAGAGTATGTGCTTTTTGTAATGAGCTGGTTATCATTAAAATTTTTGATAAGTTTCTGTTTCTGAATTCAAAGCTTTTGAAGTAGTTTCATCTAACTCACTGCAATTTTTTTCCTCATAGTTTCTGAGCATTATTAACAACATCCAAATGTTTATCTAAAAGTGTCTTGCCCCAAAGTTACTAAAATTTTAATAACCTTCTATATACGAAAAGTACGTTTTGTCTTTCTGGTATTGAAAATGGTAAAGAAGCTGAACAAGTCTATGCTAAATTATATTCGTGTCTATGAGTCTTCTCAGATTGAGACTCTTTGGACAAATGACAATTTTCAGCAAACTTCATTGAATAGTAATAGACATAATTTAGGACAAACTCATCAGCGGGGGACTAGCTAGAAAGAAATCCAGATAAGATGACACAGTGAGGAGTCTACATGCTGTGAAGACTGAAGTCAGAATGTCTCCCACTACACAGAGCCATGAAAGCTCTAAGCTTTTAGAGAATTTATGAGCCAAATAAGTCTGGATGGTCAAGGAAGATGGCGTTATTAAGATACTGTTGGATATAAAGGCACATTCCAGATTGATCTGAGTTAAAAGGCCTGGGAAAAGTAGCCCTGAGCCCTCAGAAAAAATTGGCTTCTACCACTTTATATAGCATTCATTGGAAGGAACGAAGTGATGTGGTTGAACTAGGGTATCCTATCAATTTCTGGTAGACTGGTTTCAAAAACACAGAAAGAGACATCTGATTGCCCCCTTGGAAAAAAGCAAACGGAAATGCAAGCCACCTGAAAGAATAAGATACGTGCTAGAAAATAAACCTGCAAGAATACTTTGTAATTACTGGCTTTGCCCTGGAGCAGGTTCTAGAAAATAGTGAGCCTGCTACCTGAACCAGTCCACAAAAATTAACATTACAAGAGAACAACTGCAAAGTGTAATTGCAAAAGCAGTTTTAAACAAGTTAATTAAATCCAATGCAATTGCTTGTCAAAAAATTATTAACTGTGGTTATTGATACATAGACAAGTTAACAGAAATATGAGAACCGCAAATCATTTGGGACTTTCCTTAAAGCAAGTACTCCAAAATTCCCAAAAGGTCTTTTCTAAACTCTAGAGTTGGGTTTCTTTAGAAAGTGAATAAAATGTAAGAACGGGACATGATAGCAATACAAGCATCTGTTTACATAATGTTATGTATTCATAAGGTGAGCCCTTTCCTTTAGTTTGTCTCATTCCAGTACCCAAGTATCTTTTACTTTGTGCAGAGTAACCTCTGAGTCCTTATGAAATATATTTCTTCCATATCTCTGAGGATTCGGTGTTTGTTCCCTACTTTTTGATGTCTCCTTCTCTGTCTGTCTCTGATGTTTGCAGGCTGCCAGGCCTCAGCTTTCACTCTCCTCTTTTCTACCTCTCCCTCCATGCACTGTATAGACTCTCTCCCCCTCCCAAGTGGCATCCTTTCTTCATGATCCCATCTTTCTCAAGCGTAGCCCCTTGGAGAAGCCAAAGAAGAAGCTGTCATCTGATACCCAGCCATATGCATTCCAAAGCAACACAGTGTGGTAAAAACAAGGTTTCTCTACAGTCTTGTTGCCTTTGAGACCATTAGTAAGTTTGAGAAAGTCAAAAGAATCAATCCATGAAATAGAAGCTTCTGTCTCAGTTTCTGTATAATACTGGGTAGAGATTTGTAAGCGCATCCCAGAAATTCCTGATTTCTCTGACATGAGTCAGGATTGTTGACTAAATATAACAGGGGGTGGGGGGAAAGTGCCTACATTCTTTTAAACTCCCAAATGTTCTTTTAAAAAACCATGTATCACTAGGGGGGAAAAGCTGTCTTTTAAAAGTAGAGTATTAAATGTCAAATTCATTAGTGACATGACCTGAGATCATTAGGTCTTTCTTTCTAAACTAGCTCCATGTTTGGATTCCTATATGTGTTATTTTCAGATCACAATGAAACACAGAGAAAATATTGTGCTTTATTACTGTGTGTCATTTTTTGAAAGAATGACTCAGACATTGATATTTAGGTTACTTTCAAGTTAAATATTTAAAGCCCACATCCTAACTATAAGCACACTTACTGACATATTGGAAGGTCACTGGAACATGGGAAGATACAGAGAGGTCTAAGCAAAAGGCCTAGAAAGTAAATATCTTCTTTCTGGAGGAAAAGCAACTGTAAGAAAATGGAACTGTTTTCTTACATTTTCATCAAAGTACTGAACTGGTTCCAAACAGTTTCAGATGCATTAAAAATCAGACCTGTGCCATTTTCCTCTTGTACGTTAATGAAACGTTAGGTTCAAAGACTTTATCTAATCCCCTGTTAAAAATGACATTCAAATTGGCCACTGTACTTACTCTTTCATTGTCACAATATAGCCATATTCTTTCTCTTCTGAAGACTTCACTTCAAATTGTAAGCCTTGTCCCATATTTTTCTGAGGCTCTCCATGGGAGTTTCCATCCTGCATTAAAGGGCTCTTAATCCTGTAGCGGGTCTCACTTGGGTCTTTGGAGTCAGATTCACTGTTTTCTGCAGATATCAGTTTCCTTGAGAAAGTCTCACTTTTTACATTTTCCACACCAGCATCCATTTCTTCTGAGGAAGAAGAGTCAGATTTCTTGGTTTCTGACTTGGAAGATTTTTCAGGTCCAAGATCTTCAGGCATATTTTCAGGTAATGCATTCTCATTCAAGAAGTTAATTAGTTTTGCAGTGTTCTCCTGTATTAAAAAAATATTATTATTTTTAAAACTAAACACATGAATGTTATACTGAGCCAAAACTGGATATAATCTTACAAACATTTATTGATACACTGGAGTGTGTTCCTACAAATGCTCTATGGTCTCTTACCTCCCTTTTCTCATTTCTATATGCTGCAAGATTACATAAAAATACAATGTTTATTCTGTAATAATAAAAGAATATCAAGTATTTTGCAATATTTTAATAAGAGAGAAGAAATTATATGGTTAACAGTTTCTTCTTCAAATATCACATAATCTAGTTATCCTTTTCTCTGTCTTGACCAGCTAGAAGGAAATGCTGGTGGTATTTTCACAGTGTTCATTTTGATGTGTTCATATATTTAAGTATTGATGACAATAAAACTTTGTTATCAAATAAATTAATAAAAATGATAAATAATAGAAATATCCACCAGTTTGTTTACATTTTGGGTCTGGAAAAGTACATAGCTCTTGGATCTCATAAATCATAACACAAGAAAGCGAATAGATATGTGACAAATTATATTTCAGTTATTGACCTCTAGAAATTGTGACACATTGTTTGTTAGCAATCACTAAGCTAAACAGATGATCACAGAAAAAGTTTGTCTAATAAATTGGAATAATAAGCAAATTAGCAAAGTCAAAACACATGCCTGGAACAGTTCGTTGGCTAGTTCCATTATATAAGTTTATCATAGTCAAGCATTCTGGAGGAGATGGTGGTTAATATAATCTTTTCTGCCACACACCCTATTCAAACCATCACTAAGAAATCAGTACATGGGGTACCCTGTACATCTAATGTGAAGCTAGCACTTCATTCCTTGACCACCTAGGGTGCAAGATGGAATGCCCAGGGCTTTTGAAATATAGTCAGAAATAGAGAAGAATTAATGGTAAAGAGTACAGAACCTACAAGAGATGGAATTTTGAACCATCCCATGAACACACACCATCAGAGGGAACATGTTTACTCGTCTGCTTCTGAAAACCAGAGACACTACCTAAGCAAGGATGTTTACATTCCCCAGAACAAAGAGCTAAAGGGCAGGTGAAAGAAGGGTGTTTTCAACAGAACTTCTCAATACACAAAATTTGCTAACCAGAGGAAAATCCTGAATTTGTGTGAAATTTGGGATCTGTTATGACTTCTGTCAATTTATGACTGAGGGAGACGCATAACAGGACTTGATTTTGTTCTTTTGAACTGTAACTCCCATTTTGTTTAAGTGTTAAATAAATATTCATTTAATATTGCAACACATTAACAATATGCCTGTGCTATGATACTGAATTATACCCACACAAGATACAATTCTTATGTTCCAGAAGTGTGGTTTTGACCTTCACAACATATAAGCCCAGCAATCTGATATGAAATACTTTTGTTAAGATGTTGGTACTCTACCTCTTTATCAGTTTTGGCACTGGCTTCGCGCACGTCATTTTCTGGAGGATATGAAAAGCACACATGCATAGTTATGAAAGGAAAACATTATATATGAAACAAACACTGCTTATAGACTGCTTGTATAGTGGTGGCCTTTTCATACAATTTAAACATGAAAACATCAAAGCTGAAAGGGCAGAGTAAAGAGTACTGTATAATTCAGTATTGTTATTCTAACCCCACTTTGTTAGCAAATTAATGCCAGATCAATGGACAGAGTACTTGAAGAGCCAATGTAATGGTGTTATTTTGCTAATTAAGTGTCCGATCTTCATATCAATTTATCAATATCTAAGGAAAAAAAAGTTCTAGCTGGCTGAATGGACATTTACCTTAAAGAAAAGGGAAACATCCACGCCCCTTACACACACTGTGGTAGAAAAAAACAACTTAGTTTTACAGTTATCATCGAGCAAAAACATGTTACAGTTTAACTACAGTGATGATATGCAGTCACATCATTAACCCTAGTCAAATATTGCTGGCTTTTCGGTTTACGAACTTAACCTTATTCATCTCTCCCAGCACGATTCAAGACAAACTCTCATCTGCTCATTTTAATCTTCACATAGAACTGGCAATTAAGAAAAAAATATCCCTAACTAGTAAGAATTTCAACATACCATCATGAAAAAAAGACAATAAGTTACAATCACTGTTATATAGTTATACTACATGGTTTTGCTTTCCTAGACACCATAACATTCCTAAAACAGGGTAAGGGTAAGTGGTAACTTGCATTGTACTGTGGTGTTGACTCATTAACGGCAATAACTGTAGCTGCTGAATCTGCATCACCAGGAAAATATTTGTCCAGATACAAGCAAACAACTATAGTAACTCTTATTCCCATAAGGAGGAAAGGGAATGAACAGTTTTATACCCTTACCTGTCTAAGACTTTCTTCTGAAAGTAATTGTGGCATATTAAAAAAATATCTTAAAATGCAATTTTCCCCCCTCTTATTTCAAAATACATTCATGGAATATAGTAATTTTTCATTATCATTTTGCTTCAACATCTCATGTTCAAGAAAGGAAAATTAGACCACACAGCATAAAACAATCAGTATCTAAATATAATTGAGTGTGTATGTTTATCTTGTTTGTGAAATTAAAGATCAAGGGTTCACAAAGAGGCAAATTTTGATAAAGCATCTACTGTAGAAAGAAAACAACGAAGCTAAAATTGTATACCCTACAGGAAAAAATTCAGAAATTTTTCCTTTGCCTTCTTTAAAACTGATTTTATAAAGTCTAGCCCTACTGTGAAACAATAAAGGGAAATTATCTATCTTTTGCTGTACTTAACTCTTAGATTTAGTACCTGGTATGTTAACACTGTTTTCCATTAATCCAGTTTGAATCTCTGTCTTTTCTTGGGCACCTCCTTTCTTCATTTGTGTTTCTATTTTGTCTTCTGTAGGTTTTTCAGCATCCTTTTTGATTTCTTCCTGAATGCCAACTGTTTGAATTGCATTGGCAATAGTCTCAGCAATCTCATCCAGTTCTGTTGAGCTGAGATTCTCCACATTCACCTGGTGTTTCTCTAGGTCCTTCAATACACCTTTAATAAGTGTCTCTGGATCACAAAACAACATAAGTACAAGATTTAGCTGTATGCATGAAACACATATGTTTGTATCAGTAAGCATCTTTCATTTTTCCTAAAAGATATCTTTTCCATCATGAAGAGTGTTTCCCAAAAGAGCGCATATATAGTCATGCTTCCATGAGCCATGGTTCTATAGAAAATACAGTATTATAAATCTATGTTAGAATAGCAATAAGGTGAAAACATGTCAGGCACAGGGGGATGTATGCCACTAGAACCCAGCAAGTTTTCTTAGAGAGTGGTATAAAACTGACACTTTTTCTTTACAAGGAGAGCATTTTTCCTAGTGTAAACTGACACAAAAAACTAAAGACAAGTGTTAAGGTAACTTAATTATTTTTATTTTAGCTGTGCCGAGATAGAGCTAACAAGACTACTGTTTATTAGAGATCAGGTTTCTTTGTTGATTTGATTTTTGTAAGGCAAATAGCCATACAGAGTTCTAGGAATTCTACGCAGTTTGTCAGATAGGTCTGTCTTTCAATCAAAAATCTCCTCTGAAACTAGAAATGAATATGCACATATGTGCATTACAGGCATGGGTGTGTAATGGACCAACCTTCTAAATTGTATTGATTTCTCTTGGGAAATATATTTTTTTTCAAAAGTGAACAATCACAACGAGGAAAGAAATATTAAGATGACATTCCAGGCAAGGTAAAGAAAATGGATTATATTTTTGGAACAAACAAACAAATAAATCCCCCAAAAACATTAAAAATAAATCATGACGTGGAAGTTGTGAAGATGAGGAAATTCAAGGATAAGGGATATTAAAGCTGAGTTATAAAATGTAACATAGAGATCTTCAGCGAAGATACTTTTCTGACTGTGCATATCCTTCAGCATCTCTGTATAACTCAGCCTAACAACCCTTGGAGCTGACAAACTAGAGGCAGAGCTTATCCTAGCTTACCAAACCCATTATCAGTCATGCCTCTGTTCTGCTGATTCATGCTTATCAGACATTTAGCAGATGCATGCAAGCAAGAAGATTCTCTCACATTGGTAGTATTGTGAAAGAAAAGGAAGATATGGACTGTTTTGAAAGTTCTGTTGAATGTGTGAATTTATATACAAGCACATTGAAGGCAAGATCCAAATTTTTTTCTTATAGTAACATTCTCCTTGTTAAACTCTGTCGTTGCGCATGTTCATCATCATCTGTAAAGAAGACCTTGGGACCATAACATCAGCTTTCAGGCTTACATAAAGCCTGAATTAAATAGTAGGTGTGCAAAGGGGAAAACACTACTAGAAAAAGGGCTAAAGAGAAGGTTTTTCTACTCATAGCAAAGGACGAAGTAGTTAGAGACTAGGAAAGAAGAAGCAGTTAGAGACTCCTCTGCTCCAGGGAAGAGGCAGCAGAACATCTGTGATTTTGCAGGGAGACAAGAATAAAGGATTATTTGTCATTGGGAAAAGAGGCCAAGACCTTGGACATATCTCATTCTTTGGATCCCACAATGCCATCTCAAAGTAGAGATTAATTTCTTCTGATATGTCCCCTCACTCACCAACTAAACTAATGTTCTTTTCCCAAAACTAATTAGTCAATATAAACCATGATAATTTAAGCAGTTTAACTAGTAGATTTACTGTGAGTCAAAGACGGATTTGACACATGGGGAAGGTTGTTCTTCGATGTACTTTCTTTTCTAGGTTAAAAGGATATGTCTTTCCAATAATCCACCATCACGATATTACAAAATTATGATTTCATTATAAAATTCAGTTGAAGTTGCATGCTGTGAATTTTTAAAATTTACTTACAAAACTATAGTTTGAAACACACTTAAGTGTAACTATCAGTAAAAAAGACAGGCAAAATTGATGCTGCTGCTGCTTCAAACTGTGGTAGCCAACAAAGTTTATGGTAACATACTGAAATAGCAGAGTGCTTTGTACAAGAGAGCAAGAGTCAAAGACTTCATCTCATGACCTATGACAGACTCTGGGCTAAGACGTTTGAAGGCAGAGAAATTAGTTTGATGGAAGCTGAGTAACATTTCATGGAAAATTTTGAACACTTTCCTTTCCATGTTTCATCCCATCCTCTGTTATGAATTTAATAATACAGTAAAAGTATAATGAGTGAATAATTTTGTTTAGGCAGGTAAGCTATAAGAGAAAATTGATCCAAACTGCAAAAAAAAAGTTTCCACTAGGCCTGATCATGCTGAATTCCAGAAACTTTTTCAAGAAGCACAACAGCTGTCTGGAAGACAATCATTAGGACATGTTGCATATAGCAGCAAAGCAGGAAATTAAGACGTAGGAAATACCAGCACTTTCTGATTAACACAGAAGCCTGTGCCTGCTTAGCAATCATTTCTGTTCTTATGTTTTATACAACTATCAGACAAGAACCTGACAAAATCCTAAATTATTGAAGCAGAGCTAATAAACCCAGCAAAGAAAAGAGAGAATATATGTCAGTCCTAATCAAAACTAAAACTTTTCAACTAAATGTATAAAGACACATTGCAAGGCACATCCTAGTTGGAAAAATTGTTCTTGGAACACTGATTACCTCACATTGGTACAGCTACAAAAGAATGAAAACTATGATGACTTCAGTGACTTTCTTTTTCAAGTATATTAACCCTTTTTCCATTGATACGGACAATCCAAGATGTGCAGCAGCTAACAATCTATGGATGAGATTTTGAAGATTTTTGCAGTCATCTGGAATAATATTTACAAATGTTCATGATGACTGTTAGTGCAGATGAAGAATCCACTTCTGCAAACCCCTTGTAAACGTTGAATGATCTTAGAAAATCTCCATGCTAAGAATAAAGTTTCCGAATCACACAAACACTCATTAACATTCAATTTTAGACAAAAATGAGAGAACATGCTCAAAATATTCAACCGATTATAGCCTTCAACATGACTTTCCTACAATCCAGATGAGTTTTCTTAATTATTATATGGTACTGACTGCTTTAGGATAATTCGCTCACTTTTCTACAGTATTTTTGAGCATTTTAATTTGTTCATCTTCAGAACAGAAATCAAATTTGTTTTCCCTTCATCTATAACCCCTGCTTTCTAGCTATAACACATTGAGAAGACTGTCATTATTTACTGTGATTTTCAAGTTATTAGGAAACATCTTACAAAGGAATTGGATTTAAGAAAACAACTGAAAACCACTTATATGAAATAATAGTGGCACTATTATTTCAAAATTAAGACTCTTTCAGATTCTCTAGTTTACTCAGTGTTAATGGTACTCAGAGTCCTGAAAGTTTATCTATTTTCTGAATACAACACCAAGATTCTTAAGGTATTACAAAGAAGTGGTTAGTAATACTCTGAAGTCTTTAGCAAAATGCAGAGCAGGGCAGTTCAAGTAAACCCCAGCAAAGGGAACAGCATAAAAACAATTGTGACATCAGGTAAAATTTGTAGAAACTGTGTTCATTTATTTAAGATAAAAAAAAAACTAATTAAAAATACAGGAATTCAGTAGTAGAGTCATGTTCAATGTAGCCCAGAATTCTGGTATCAAAAAGCAGCAACCCAAGGATTCCAAGCTGAAAGCAAGTTTTGAGCCTCAGAAAAATAATTTGCCTGTTGAATTTTATTTAAGATAGTCACTGGCCATTATATCAATATTGGAAGATAAATCTTGAAAGATAATTATATATCAGGACACAGATAATTAAAAGAACTGTATTAATATAGCACTACTAGATTTTTTACTATTTCAGTTCCTTCACAGGCATCTGTAGAGACCAGCTACTGAGCTATTCAACAACACGCAGTAATATAGGCTTGCCATTCCACTTCATTTTTTCCAAACTAACTTTTCTTCGTACCAAATATCTTAGCCAAGTCTTATCTCTCCAGTCTACTTCCACAGGTCAATAAAATAGCAGTCTCAATAGCAAACAAATTGGGGAATGGTGTGGAGAGTCACAGGAGAAAATAAATGGTCGAAGGGACTACTCCAGGTAGCACAAACAGGCAGGTCCTCCTGGTTCATTCAACACACACGTTAAAGGGGATCCTCCTGCTTTTCTGATGCTGCTATTCCTGTCTTGGTCAATGCCATCTGGATACAGTTCATCAGCCAAACTCCTAGATACATTTTCAGTAAACTAATAGCAAATCACCAAAAGGTTTATAACAGCCTAGTGAAGTAGAGGTCTATGTAAAGAGTCTTCCTAACTTCATAAGGTTATCATTCAGTAGTAATATATGCCCATGCTAAATATGGGTGTTTCCAGTTCTTACTATGGCACTTCTCCTTGTTTGTATATCATTCACATATTATTGGATAAGTCTGATATGCAAATAGATATCAGTGCACCTATTTACAAAAAAACTTTGGTTAATTTAAAGAAATTATGATTATATTAAAATCAGAAAATATTGGAGAAAGACCAAGAAGCAGATGGATACTGCACCAGCGCATTGTTTAAGCAGGACATGTACTTGAGCATGAGTCTACTTATGCATATGCTTCATACTCTGACCCCTTTTAAATATAATAGAATCAGCAACGCTCAGCCATGTTTCTCAGGGCAAAAGACATTTCTCACTTAGCTCCTGCTTCTGAGCTGAAGAAGGCCAGTTGCCTTTACAAGATTGAAGACATACAAAACCATCTTTGCTCTATAAACATGGAAGTTTGCTATTTCTTAAAAAAATAGATATCTGAATTACTATTTTTGTGAGCTTTTCAAAGCAAGAGAAAGATATAGTCTGCAATATCTAATGCACAAAAAAATTAGTAGACTAGAATTAATCACTTAAACTTGACAAAAATCATACAATTAATCTGGCATATAAAACAGATTAATGATTCCACTACTGCACAGTGACTACAAAGGCAGTACCCACACACATCATGCTCCTCCTAAAGGTAATAGTTTCCAAATCTGATAGAAAAATAGCTCCACATTTCCTTCTCTTGTATTTCTCCCTCAGGGTGCCTTATTAGCTAATTTACCTGCCACTGTTTTGCAGCAATTCTCAGTGCTAATCTGCTCAGCACCTTCTGGAATGTTCTCTCAGTAGAGTTCCTTTGTCTAATCTTGTATCAGATGCAGACAAGAACTGAGATCGTGTGACTGTACCTCACGCTTTCCATTTTTTTTAACAGTTTTGTTGTTTAGAGAGTGCGAGAAAGAAAAAATCCGCAGATTTTTTTTTTATTTTTTTTTACAAGAGTCCTCAAGGTCCAGAGAGCTTGGAGAAAGGTTGAAAGCAGAATGAGACAATGTGGTCAGCACTGCAAATCTGAACCCAAAACATCATCACTTCAATGGACAGCATCTTAAACAATGAATTTGCTGGGGTCTGTCCTCACCAGTTCCTTATGGGACTATTTAGTTGTTAAAAAATACAAAGGAAACCATATTATTTCCTCCTCAAATGATTCACAATTTTATGCCTATGCAACATTTAAAAGCTAATGCAATGGAAGAAGGTGCTACAGGGCACATTATGTATGGGAAGTCAAAGCAGTTCAGTGCTATGAATTGTGAAACATGTTATTCCCTCTAAGTGTTAAGCATTCTTTCCCCAGTTGGCTCCTACCAGGAAAGGTGAAGTGGAACAGCTGGAGAATAATGAAACCAGCATGTGCCTGGTTTGTTTTGAGACTAGTAACAAAATTGTCTAACCTCTGCAAGAGACTTACAGTGCCACCTGGATTTGATTTTGTGTTACAGTTCGTACCCTGAAACCTATTATCTCTGGGCACTATACCAGGAATACTTTAACTTCTGAGCATCCTTTAGATTGCGAGATTTCTTTCTTCTGCTGAAATATTAACATCTTTATGTACTCTGTGTTTTGTTGTGGTTTGCTTTTTTTTTTTTTTTAAATCCATCACCACCAAAAAAAAAAAAAATCAAAGAACATTAAAATTTATGGGTGATAATAACCACAGAGGGAGTAAAAGAAAGCCTCTAACACATCAGCAAAATCCTTTGGGATAGTGGTGACTACAGTGTTAACAGATGAAACTAACTGCTTGGCAATGGTTGAGGATCGATTCTGTCATTTTTCAGGCATTCTGAACCACTTGAATAATCACATTAATTAGGTTAGTTTAGAGAAGTAACAAAATGAATGACAATTATTTTCTAAACTCTACGTGATTCCCAGCCATGATGTAAAAACCCATCTTATCTTACAAAGAAGCACTTAAAACCAGAGTATCCTGTGAGATGTTACACTCCACTTTCATTTAAATATTTGTCAAACTATTACATACAAAAGAAATCAGGACCTGATCACACTTAATTAGGATTAGCAAAAAAAAGATGAAAACTGAGAAAATGGGTTGTTTGTTGTAGAATGACCAGCTAAAAGCAGCTGTAGCCCTACCTTCTTGTATTACTGTCCCCTATCCACATAACTGACAGACTCCTCCCCTCACTGTGTTCCGTGTCAGAATGTATCTCAGTGTTAATTTCTGTGTCTAAACTTGAATTTTATCCATAGTGTTTGAATTTCTAGCTAAATACACAGAAATGCAAAAAGCTCAAGCATTTCTGTATTACCTACATAAAACATGGGACCCGTGCATAAAACCAGATTTGACAGCAAAAATACACCCATAATTACGTGCTGTTTGTAAAATGCTTTGAAAATATAGCAAGTTACATAAATGATACATCTTACTGACTGCCATACATTTCTGCATGCATATGGAAGGTGGGTTGGAGAATGTGGGTAGACGTTTGCAAGGCAAGAGTAGTTATGATGGTGAACATTATTAGTGAGCATTGTAACAGATATAAATATACCAACAGTAGGAGATATATCAGAATGCCTATTTTTTCCTTTTTTCTCAAAAGTGCTCAGTGAAAATGAAGGAAATTTCAGATAAGTTAAAATAAGTTAATGTCAACTTTACCATCCACTACACTCAGAGGGTCCTTTGGATCATCCTGGAAAGCAGATTTATGATTCAGCATCTCAGGGGTTGGTCTCAGCACTCCTGGTGCAGGTCTTGGCTGGAGCAGTTTCTTCATTTTAAAATCTTCTGATTTTCCTTTGGCAAATGTTCCATCAAAAGGACTGACTTGTGAAGAGTAGAATCTATCGGCATAAATGTGAGACCCTTTAGTCCTGCTGTGAGAGCTTTTATCATAGCTTTGTGCTGACAAGTTCTGAGTGATGTACGAATGCAGTGCAGCCATCAGAGTTTTTTGGTCAAGCCCCGTTTCAGATTCTGGCGAGAACATGTCTGGCTGAGGCTGGTTGAAGGTCCTCCCATGGAAATTTTCAGCATGCTGTTGATGGGATGTTGATGCAGGGGCCAAAGGAGGTGCTCTTTCTTTGGGTTTTTGCATCATGTAGTACCTGGTAGGGTCTTTATAGACGTAGCTCTAGAGAGAGTAGAAGGTGGAAAGAAGGACTGAGTCATTATTGCTTTGTAATGATTTTCATTATTCAGAAATCATAGGCAAAACCCTACTGTTTTACCAACCAGATAAACAATAAATACAATCTTTAAAGGGTAGGTAGAGTGCAAACCTCAAGTTTGCTTTAAAGAGGCACTGCCACTTTGGTAAAATTTTTTTAAAACAGTTTATTAAATTATTTAAAAGCAAGAGAAGATTATTAGAGAGAGAATGATAAAACTCAGACTCGATGTGAACTACGTATGCGCTATTTGTATTCAGTCAGACAAAGAAAATTTAGTAAAGCCACTTACACTTTGTTTTATAACAAGATTCTGAGAATAATTTTTTTGATAGGGTTACTTACCAAAAACTATCAAGTAAAGAAAAAGCCTTTTTTTTAGAGAACACAGTGAAAACTTAAGAGATGTTTGGTATATATAAAAGACTTTGTTAAATTTAAAATTAAATCTTTGATTATTTTTTTCCCACTACATGAAATCTCTAATGAATATGTCCCTTTTAAGTATAAAGAAATGTAAAAAGAAATAATAAATTGGTTTTGAACATCATTATTTTTAAGTAAAACAACTCAGCAAATTAAACAAGAATGTATGAAATGTTTCAATCATGCTAAAATCACATTTTCATTGCAAAAAATGCTGGTAAAAAAAGTGGAAATTCTGTGCTGGCAGGAGAGTTTTCTATTTTCAGTTTCAGATTTTCAAGGATGTACTGAGAATCTAGCATTGCAAGACATCTATTGTTTTCATTGACCTTTTGATGTTGTTGATGATAAGGACAGCTTTGAGGACAAATTCTATGTTCCTCTTAAGTACTTAAAATCTCTGTTCAGAACATAAAAAGATAAACTCATTAATTAGTATTACATTTATTATTATTTAATCCTAGGGAAATTTTTGTTATAATCACAGCTTGAATACAAGATGTTTTCTGGTTTTAACAAATAAGTTCCACCTCCCTAAATAATTTCAAAAAGGTCTTTTCCTTCACTCCCTGCTAAAGGCCAATTTGAACTGAGAGACTTATTTATATTCAGAATTATTCCTGTTAGGTTCCTTGTTTATAAATCCTTCAGGACTCTCTGCTGAAGTTGCATCATGTGCTGTATAGACATTAAAGAATGGGTCCTGTTTCTCAGGTGTGGTTTCTTGATTAAGTGGTCATACAAACTACATTACATTGTGGGAAACTTAGGACGGCAATTATTTCAGCTCTCACTGCTATAATTATAGCGGATTGCTGGTGTCCCCGTGTAGTGATAGCATAATGGTTTAGGACAGAAAGGGCTGCAAAATACATCTAGAGTGCAGACAGTATACACCCCAGAGGAGAGCAATTAGCAGAATTAGGCCAGAAAAAAACCCCATTATTTATATATTTCTTCATGGACTTTGTAAAGGAAAAATAAGTAAGGCTGATAAGCTATTCCAGAGACGAATAAAGTCTTTTAGATTTTATCTAGTTCTTTATTTATGGACAATAATTTTGCTCTCTATCTGTACAATTTTATTTCTTCTGATAACAACCAGTCTTTTTTATAATATGTATTCATAACCCTTGCTTTCCAAGACAGTTATCCTCCCCCTGAGAAATGATTGAAGAGGTTCAGACCATGATTTCATATCATGATTTGTACATTTATGGCTTATGCAACTTTATTACAGAAAAAAAGGCACTGGGTTTTTTTGGCTTGTGATCCACCAACGCAAGGCTTTTGACTTCTGCAGGTGGTCTTTAACATAGAAACGTGTTTCTTTAATGTCAAGAAATTGGGCTAGAGTAAGACAGTGTCAAAGAATATAAAGCTAGAGATCAAGCGGCTTTGTGTATGAAATATTTTAATGTCCTCTGGGAACCGTATCAAACAACAGCAGTGCAGCTCCGGTTCAGTGCACCAGCTGCAGGGTATGCACTGCTCTGATCAACACCAAGAGGGGAGACAGTACTCAAAATACAGGTTGAACGCTGCTTACATGCTTAATAGCAAATCCTAGATATGAAAAAAATCTAGTTGTATATATTTATGTCTTGATTTCATGGGGTATTTGCATGGGGCGATTAACTCTTTAATGATACTCCCTAGAACTGCAGAGGACGGCATGAAGCGGTCCCAAACACATCAAGTAGTTTACAGAGAATTCCCATGAACTACAGTCTCCCATTCCCAGCGCTGTACTTCCTACCTTGCCACCTTTTGGAGAACATCCTGTGGAGAAAGAAAGAACAGGAAGCTGGACAATGGGAGAAACATGATGGGGGAACAGGGCATTCCCTGTTCAGCCATTGAAAGACATTATGTCGACTCAATCCATCTTGTTTAACTATTTCCTAATTCATATCTCTATCCTACATCCAGCTGCCTCTTTTGCTTTGAAAGCTTTACTAATAAATCACATCTTAGTGGGACTAAAACTCCTAGACACTCTCAAACCCATTGTGAAAGATTAGGATTAGGAGATGTGGACCAGCTTTTCATGAGCTGTTTTACAAGTCCAAATAGCCTGTAACATTAATAGAGCTGCGATTTCCTGCTCTTGCAGACAACAAGCACATCTAGAAAGAAAACACAACAAAACCACCGAGTGACGTTATACAAATTAGATATAAGCAGGTGCCAGCCCTAGTCTCAGAGCTGCACCTCTATCAAGAAGGGGCAGCCTCTCAGCAGCTTGACAGGTCACACTTCGGGCAGTAAGGGATGAAAAATTAAAAGTTCTAATTATAGTACAGCACCAACAGCTCAGCTGCCTTCACGGTGCGCTCAGACACCAGCCCACCTGATATAGCTTAGTTTGACTTAATTAGAGGGGTCTCACAGCTGTATGGCAATCCTCAATTCAGAGAAGGAAAAAATCCCCTTCCTCACTGCCCTCCACCCCCTATCCTCAAACAAAACATAGCACCACGGCAACTGAGATATGCAAGGTGAAATCCAAGTAAAATTGCAGCATGGATAAATACAACCCTACACTATGGGTTTGTGCTAAGTGTCATGGAAAAAACCCATACATTTTTAACAGAAAAAGATAAGAGGAAAATACCTGTTATATGTAGTTTAGAATACATAGACAATGTTACTAATAACAATTGCAGAGCACTGTGATAATCTTCTTTGAAGTGTTTTTGCAATCTAACCTCCTGAACATGGATATTGCTAATCTGAACTACTTCAGAGTTAAAAGGCATAACCCATAGTCAGTGAAAAGAAGACTCACTAAATTCCCTTGTTGGTTTGGAGAAACTACTAGCATTAAGGCGAAGCAAAGGGAAAGATGGAGCAGGAATAATTTAAAAGAAAATTAATTTCTGCATTGATTAAACTAGATTTATATAAAGTACTGCCAGGAACAACAACAAAAAAGAAGACAAATATTAAATGAAATGTGCAAAGCTAAGAAAGAATACTCTAGTTACCATATAGATGGTTTATACTGAATAGGGTTAGAATACAGGTCTCTATTATTATCAGGAATATATTTTTATTAATAGATAAGGTATTATTCAATTACCTCATGTCACTGAAACAGCATCTTTTAAAAGTACTCAGGATTGCTAAAAAAATCAGTTTAAAAAAGATTTTATTTCTCCATCAGTGCAAGACTTTCCTCTCCTTCACCACTTTTCAAATAAGCTATCTCAATAATTCACACATTATCAAAAAAACCCCACACACTAACCTTTCTGAAGATGGAATTGTTAGGGCAATGTCTTGTATGGTTTAGGTATGCAAGTAACTGACATTTTCTGCATGAAAGTTCATAGAAGGGCACATTAAATTACGCCCTGCAGACGCACACTGCAATAGTCTATGGACTACACGCTTTCTTTTAAACAAAAAAGAATTTACAAAGGGGGTGGGATTAGATACAAACAAACAAAGGCACAGAGACATACTACTCATTTTATTCACTAAAGGGTAGATTGATCTGAATTTTTTCCAAAGTGCAGAAGGAATGGAATTAAATTCACAACAAATACTTCCTTTCTTGAGGATACTATTGCTAAATCTCAAAGGCATATAGAGCTAGAAAAAGTCACTTGGGAATGCATAAAAAAGAAATCTTCCTCCCTCAATTTAATTTATTTTTTTCTCTTTGATGCATTTTAATGCTTGCTACTACCTAAATTTGGTTGGACCATTATACCACCTACAATATTTTATTTATTGTGTCTATTTCAGATAGCAGCAGTATGGTCTCTAAAATTAGAAAGGAAAAACACAAAAAACACTGAACTAGGCCCTCCCTTAGCAATGGTGAGATAAAATAAAAGTTTCCAACGGCTACTAAAAAGTAACCGATCTCATACTTTAAATATCTATATGGAATGAAAGCAGTTTAGCTTTTCCTACCAGAAGCAGTCTAGGAACCTTGTGAATGACACAGACTTGCCTCATGTAAACTCACTACATGGGAAATACATGCAATCATAAGCCTCTAACTAAACAGGAGCACAAGCAAGAGCAGATTGGAGTGTGGGCTGTGAATTTGTTCACCTCGATTTACATTTACCTTCAGAGAAATCCAGCCAACAATGAAATCTGAGGGCCAAAGGGGTTTCACAGGATGGATTACAGTGCAAAAGTCCCTGGGATAGAACTGAGTAAGTGGTACAGCTTTGTCCTTAGAGCATCACAGCTCAAGTAGCTAGACCTCTGCTAACAAATCCCTGTTCTTTCAGCTGATGAGCTGTTTTTCCTGTACATTGATGCTCTGTCAGGAGGATATCTTAGCAGCCTCCCAGCTAGCTTCAAGCTACCTAAAGGGGGGACCTCTGCTTTACAAGCCTGTACGTGCTGCAGACATGATGCTACAGAGTCTGCACCAAATTCACTGTTAAGTTTGTCTGAAAACAACAGGCAAAGCCAGTGAAAAAAAGACCAAAAGACTCTTCTACCAACTGATAATGACCTTTTCACTTAATATAGATAATGGTATTATACCATGCAAGAAATCACTGCAGAAAATACAAGGACTTGGAAGATTAATTCAGAATTCAGAAACTGATGAAGAGGCCAAACCTCTTGCAGTGCCTCCTGTAGCGATGGGATAACATCAGTCCATGATCTTTTGACAGATTCACAGGCTTAAGACAATGGGCACCATCACAGTCATCTCATCTGATCTGCTGTTTCGCTAATACTTTTCTGTAACTATCTCCTATTTTCTTTCTGAGAATTAAAATAGCTTTGAAACCATTTAAGAACTACATCAGAGAAGTAAAGATGGCAAAGATAGTTAATTAACACCCTGTAGTTTACAGTGTCAAAAGCTTGATCCAGCAAAAGGGATCCTCAGAGTCTCCTTTGATCAAAACTAGTGATGACTTTGCTTCCTCACTCTGGTTGTGAGTCTGCAGCGTAACAGGATTGTCTGGGGTCTCAATGTATATCGTTCAACAATCTACATTGCTGTAATTTCTGTTGACAGAAATTTGTGAGCAGCATTTAAACACACTCCCCTCCCCCCCCCCCAAAAAAAAAAATTAAAAAAAGAAAAAAGAAAAAAGCAGAGGGGATAAATACATTGGTTTCTTTCATGTATAAGTTACTATTTAAGAAATTCACTTTTAAGTTTCAAATGTTTCTGTCTGTTCTTGGTCTCCTTAGGGATGCTCTTAGCTGCATGCTTACCCTTCAACCTTCTCCAAAAGACTCTCCTGCATGAATAATTTTTATCATTAGTTGCGTTTCCTTGCATCACTGAGGAACTTGCTAGGTTTAGTCTTCATAACTAGCTGCTGGTTGTTTTCTCTGTTTCTGACAAATCTCCATCCTATGGTTTAAAACAAAGTTTCTAAAATATTTCCTTTTGTGTAAAAAAAGTGCTAGATTGTCTTTCCTTGGCATTCATCATTAGCTCACCACAAACAGAAATGTTAGTTTTATGCACAGCGTTATGTGATAACAGTCTTGTCTCCACACATAATAGAGCAGAAAAAAATGACAGGTGGATAAACCCCAGTAACCTGATCAGTGCTGAGGGGCCCCTGCCCCAGATTATCTCTGGGCTGTCACAGCGAGCCATCAGCCATGACGCCCAGGAGTGTCATCCATCATATGAATGAATGGAAGAAGCTCTCTCGATCATCCAGCAGATTGTAGGGGTTACTGCCTACAGAGATGATGCCAAAAGGAGAATCTTTTCATTACACAAGGCATATTACGGAATGTTTAGAAAAAGAACCAGAGAGGGAGTCATTGAGGTGGACTGGGGACCAGCTGTGGTAAAACAAAGGGAAAAGTGATTAAAAGGTACCAGTAGCATGTAAGCAGGCTGGCCAGTATACTTGTCTGACCATGCCTGCTATCTGATCACCAGTCATAGAATCATAGCATGGTTTGGGTTGGAAGGGACCTTAAAGGTCATCCAGTTCCACCCCCCGCCCCCCGCTACAGGCAAAGACACCTCCCACTGGACCAGGTTGGTCAAGGCCCCATCCAACCTGGCCTTGAAAACAACTGATGATCCACAAGTTCCCTGGGAAACCTGTTCCAGTGCCTCACCACCCTCATCGTAAAGAATTTCTTCGTAATATCTAATCTTCCAATTTAAAGTCATTCCTGCTTGTCCTATCACTACATGCCCTTGTATAAACTCCTTCCCCAGCTTTCTTGCATGTCCCCTTCAGGTACTAGAAGGCCACTATAAGGTCTCCTCAGAGCCTTCTTTTCTCCAGGCTGAACAACCGCAACTCTCTCAGCCTGTCTTTGTATGAGAGGTGCTCCAGCCCTCTGATCATCCTTGTAGCCCTCCTCTGGACCCATTTCAACAGCTCCATATCTTTCTTATGCTGAGAAGAGCAGTTGCCAGTGAAGACTGAGGCAAAAATATTGTTGAGTACCTCAGCCTTCTCCTCGTCTATTGATACAAGGTCACCATTTTCATTCATCAGCTGAGGTATGCTTTATTTAACCTTCCTTTTCTGGTTGACATACCTGTAGAAGACCTTCTTGTTATTCTTTGCTTCTCTTGCCAAGTTCAGCTCTAGCTGTGCCTTGGCCTTCCTGACCCCATCCCTACACAACCAGGCAGTGTCCCTATAATCTTCCCAGGTTCCCTGTCCCTGATTGCACTGCCTGTGCAGCTCCCTCTTGGTCTTCAGTTTGACCAGCATGTCCAGACTCAGCCACTCTGGTCTCTTTCCTTCCTCACCTGATTTCCTACATGTGGGAACTGAACACTTTGTGGAAAGCATCCTTAAATATTTGCCAGATCTGTTCTTCTCCCTTGTACCTGAGGACTGTTTCCTGGGGGGTCCTACTGAGTAACTCCTTGAAGATCTGGAATTTTGCTTTCCTAAAATTTAGGGTCCTGACTATACTCCTCGACTGTCCCATATCCCTTGGGACCTTGACCTCCGTCAACGTGTGATTGCTACAGCCCAGGCTGCCTCCAACCTTGCCATCACTGATGAGCTCATTTGCATGGGTGACCATCAGGTCCATTATTGCACCCCCTCAGGATGTCCTGACTTCTCAATAAATTCTAACTATTCTTCTGGGTGAGAAGTCCTCTATTCAATACCCGTGTGTGTGTGTGTGTGTGTGTGTTCTGGTCTGAGTGTCAGCAACCAGAGTCAGACCATGGGTCCTGTGATGCCTGTTGGCAGCACCTGTTCCACCTGGCAACTGGCTAGATGTGAGGTTATTGTCCTGAGGCAGCTTCACCTCTGCCAGGCTACCAGATTTAGCAACTCCCTGATGCTACTAACAGGAACCAAAAAGTCAGCCCCCAGCAGATGGTAGAAATTGTGCAGCAAAGCTATCAGTGCTGATCAATATACCAGGGTTTATCAACTTCCCCTGTCTGAGAATAGTTTGCTCGTATTTAAATAAGCCTGTTACTTAAGGTTTCAGTGAAAGATGTTTAAACACATTTTCTGTAGGCATATGCTGGTATATTGAGCTAACTCATCTAAAGATGATTTACATAGAAACATGAAGATCTTCATCTGCCAAAAGTTGAGCATATTAGCACCAACTCAATATATTTATAACTCTAACATATGAATGTAGAGACTACTTTTACCCAAAGAAATGCAAGTGAACGGATATCTCCAGGATCCATGTATGTAACATTGCTTTATGACTCCATTGAAAGCAATCAACTAGTCCCTGGACAACTGCTAGGGGGAAGGTGAGGGGTTTTATCCCCATCATTAAAAAAAATGGTTGTTGCACTGTCCTGTATTGTATACACTGGCACGCTCACACAGAGTTTAGATAGTTTAAATTCTTGTGAACTCTACCTTCTTATTTGATAAGTATGCTCTAAAAAAATTTTGGAATACACTTTAAAATTTGCAGCATGTCCACAACCTTCTATTTATTGAGCCCAGTGTACTGAAGTACAGTGAGTAAATATTTGTGTGACAAATAGCAAGCTTGCATGAGAAATGACACAGAAGAAATGATAGAAGCAAAACCTCCAAATGCAGGGAGCTGATTTTGAATGGGTGGGAAGAGGTCTGAAAAAGAAGCAAATCTT
The DNA here is from genome assembly GCF_017976375.1 of Cuculus canorus. Lineage (NCBI taxonomy): Eukaryota > Metazoa > Chordata > Aves > Cuculiformes > Cuculidae > Cuculus > Cuculus canorus. The sequence goes on along the minus strand of NC_071402.1, from coordinate 150,543,023 downwards.
GTTGTCCAATCAGTATTTGAGATTGAAAACTGTCAACCTATGTTTCATCTGGGACATGCTACAAATTAAGGAACCAGCCTGAATAAGGCTCCAGGCCTACACACATCATTCATAGTATCATTTCTACAGCACTCGTATCTTCAAATCATTGCACAAATAATTAATCTTTACAAGTTTACAAATCTTTACAAGCTGTTTGATAAGGCAAATTATGATTTCTATGTTAAGGGGTGGAAATTCTCTCACTACATCATGTATAAACCGACAGTTTGTGGGTAAAGGTAGGTGTTTGGTCTGAGACTTGAAGAGCATAACACTGGCACTAGAATCTTCACTTGCCAAATTATTGAGCTTAAAAATTAAATCACAGATCACATGAGATTGTCAAACCCTGTGTTTATGCTGCTAACAACCTGATTGTAATTTTACTAGGCTTTGTAGCCATGACTCGGTTAGATCTTCAAATGTATGAGTACCAGTCCTCCCAGAAAAAAATTGTTACCTAGACCAGATTCATGCAGAATGGCAAACAGGATAGAATTTACAACATCTAATTTTATATATGTAACTAAGAATGGAGGAATCACAATTTAGAAATTTCTTTTTACTCAACACTGATCATAAAATGAGTTGAGGCTGACTTACACCAACACAAACCCCTGTATTTGGCCAAATGAATTCTGTTCCTTTGCTTATGTGGGGTTGGTTGGGGAAGGGGTTGTTGAGTGTGGGGAGGTGTGTTTGTTTTTCAAGAAGATTTTAACATTTCTATTTTATGGGAAAAGAGCAACAGAGGAAAATGATCCAAAAGATTAAATACATATCTGGGATTTGAGGTTTAATTTTTGGTCTAGACTCAACCAAAAAATTTCTTGCATAACATCAAAAAATTAGATTCAATCTGTCTGTGAAACAGTGATCTTAGTTATCCCCTATTTTTCAATGGCTTTAGCTAATAAAATAATACAATAATAACAATAATTGTGAGATGTTTCAGATGCTTTTATAGTTATGCCAATAGATGGGCTATTTTGTAGCTTCAGGGAGACATTTCTTTACAAATTATTCCTAATATTTTTATGAAAGAGTTTATGCACAGAGTGAATTACATATTTCTTACTTATACATAATCCCACACATAAATATTATTAAATTTTACACTTATATAAGCAGAGTTTAAATGTATACATTGCAGAAAGGACTTTGACTTTTCACCAGTCAGTCATCAAATCAATTTCTGATGATCTTCATTCAGAACTGTACTTTAATCAGTGTTAGATAAATAAAAGTCGCACTTTTTTGAATTAAAGTTCCAGATTAAATTGAGCAATGACTGCATAATTTCGTACTAGTTAATCACAGTAATTATTATTTGCAGATAAATTCCAAGTATAGCTTTGAGCACTAGTGCACTCAGGTTTCCTAAAATAAATAATAATCCTTTCAAATAATTATCACACATTCTATTTCTTTCAGATCAATTACAAAGCATCAATTGATTTTTAACCCAGCAAGCTATGAGTAATCTTCCCTGAATGTGAAAAGGGAAAATAGGTGGAAGGTTCCTTCTAGTATCGAGGACTAAAATACAAGGTTTGCTAAATGTCTTCTCTAACCTTTGTACCCTTCAGGACTCCAGCAAACTGATTTACTTGCAACTTCTCCCCTTTCAGCACCATTGTATTGCTGATCTAACAACCGGCCATACCCCTCTGTTACAAGCCAATCAATTTATCTATTTGTTCTTCCCTTCATGATTCTGCAAAGACCTTTTAGTTTGTTAGTGATTTTTTGATGTAAATATTCTGAGTTTTTTCCCAAGCTTTTGCTTTAAAACTTATGAGAATACTCAAGACACTGAGATTTCTGCAATCACAATATTTATACATAAAATTTACCTTGAAAATAAATGTAAGTATTATAAACCCAAAGAAACAGAGACAGCAGAAAATGAATGACATTCCCTGAGGACTCTGAGATAATTTTCCCTTCTTCCCCACGCTATCTACTAGGGCCTGAAAGGCATACCAGCCTGAGGGAAACCTTAGCAGCAGGTAGGACCCATGTCTAAAGACCTCAGAGTCAAATCATGGTAAGGAATAAGAGCAATTACACTCATCTTCTAGCCCTAAAAACCTAAACCATAAACCAAAGACTCCTGCAATAAGAAATGTAGCAGTAGCGTAAGTGCAGCAGGGAACTTCCCTAGTCCTACAGCCTTCTAGTTTTTCAAGAGAAGCCTGTGGATTTTCCAGCCTCAAAGTGGAGCACTGCACTTTTGCCATCCTGGGGCTTTAAAAAAATTCACAATCAGGCTACTAGAAGGCATGAGAATATTTAAAAATCATAGCTAGTTCAAAGACTAAACAAGCAGTTTCAGCTGAGTTATTTTCACTTTCTTTTGAGATTTTGAGACTTATTTGGATCATATCTCAAACCTGTTTTCTTTCTGTGATGACTAAAAAATTATTCTGGTTCAGATGAAAGCAGTATAATCGCAATCTCCTGTAACTATTCAGCTGCAGGTATTAAGACTTTTAACAAAACTGTAACGTAAGATCATTCCTCATTGGCTTAGTGAAAAGTAGACAAGAGGAGTATTTGCTTCTATACTGATCATTTTTGCTGCCTCTCTTTTTTTTTTTGTTGGAACGGCAGCTGTAGATATAGCCATTTTTTCTTTTTCCATCTCCTTTATTTAAAGATTTCCTCAAGGCTTCCCATGCGCCCTGCTATGCAAGCACTTACACAGAGCTCACCAGCAGGGCTGCCATCAGCAGACAAGTAAGCAAGCTTTCCTTTTACAGCTGACTACCTTTAGCAATATCATTTCTCTGCTGTCCCTTCGAACCCAACAAAACTCTGCTTCTCAGTTTCTGTAGGAATGACAACAGTATAGTGTTTTTTTCAGGATTTTGGTTTGGTTTTTTTTCTCTATAAGAGAGAGGCTTGCTCTAACTACAAGGGAGAAAAGCAGGGGAATTCACATGTGATTTGAAGCCTTTACGGTTTTGCCTCAGTATATAAGGTAAACCAAGGTTTCTCTTTACGTATATGTGTCTGGCTATACATTGTTTTCAATACTAAGCCCAGGTTTGGTAGACAGGCATCACAAAGACTGATAATGGAGCATTTTGTGAATGGCAAAACCTTCAATAAGCCCAAGTGCAAGAAAAAAACTCCAAAACTATGAAAGCACTGACTGATGCTTAAGTAAAAAATGCCACCAAGTGCCCATTTTCTGAAAAACTCTTTTCTGCTGAACTGAAGTGAAACGTTTTTTACAACTCTAATCGTCAGGAAACAGACCCACAAAATCCTCTGTTTTAGTGCTATTTATCCGCTAGCAGAATCATCATCAATTGGTTAGATTCCAATTAGCAGACACTGTCTAAATATCGAAAAAAAAAATCTAAATTAGTGATGAACTTCAAGTACTTCAAAAAATCACTCAAAGAAGATCTTGCAATAAAGGGTAGACATTACAGTATTTTTGATCCACTATATGATTTAAGTTTAATGATCTTATTTCTGCCACTGTTGTACCAAGCCTCGAGCTGACAGTTGTTTGAACAGGGAAAAACAGAAAAGGAGTAACCTGATTTAGGTTTTGTTGTGTCTCATTTTACAACTTTGTGCATAACTGCATCCACACTCTCTACCTATTAGAGTTGAAGCTCTGTAATTTTAGTCTAATAATACATGTGGAATAAGGCAGAAAAACTAAGAAAAATGTATGTAAAACATTTTGATTAAAATATTTAAATCAACATACTAAATTACACTTTTGGAGTGTTAAGTTTATTTTAAATCCTTGTCTTATTTTTCTCCTTTCTTTTTCTCTTGGCCAGAGTCTTCTGATGACAGTTTTGGAGCAACTCAGAATTCACTCAGAAGTCTGCCTAGAAGCACTAAATTTCTGCAAGATTCAGCTAAACTTCATAGCAGGTAAGGTATCAAAGCAACCAGAGTAGTGTTACATCTCCTGCTCCCTGACAGCAAGAAGGAAGTGACAGAGGTAAATACATTCTTGAAAGAAAATGATTTTTAAGAAGACCGAAGGCCCAAAAGCTGACAATCTAAGTTTAAGTAGGGTAAAGTACCTCCATCTTACCCTTATTTTTAATCAGAAAAGGGGAAAAAAATTACAAAGATAAGATCTTGCTACAATTATTTAATTCATAATTTATCTTATATGAAATACAAAAATAAAGTACCAAGATTTTGTTGAAGCATGCAATTAAAGTGCATAAGATAACTTCATTTTCAACTTCAAGTAGCATAGCTATATCAAACACAGCTCTTTCAGTTACTCCCCTTGCTACTTTTTCTAAATAATTAAATTTCACATTTTTTCTGCTTTCTGGAATAGCAAAAATCCTGCTTTCTCTTTTGTTTAAATCTTATTCCATTAATAACCCAATGAATCAAAGTACAAACACAGTGTCCCTCTTCTCTCTTTTTAAAGAATAGCAGTTGTATTTGATTTGCAGGAAAATGTCCCCAGGATCATTTAAAATTCATGACTGGTTACTAATTTTTAAGATAATTTTTGTTTTTGTAATTTTAAATTATAGGTAACAGGTCTGACTCAACGTCTGTTGTTTCAAAATGCTCCTTAGTAAATAGAAGTGCACAATTTGCTCCTATACGTGCTTCATTTCCAGATTTTCTTCTCTTTATCCCACTCCCCCAGGCTTCAGAGTACCCATCTCCATGGCAACACTCGATAAGGTTGGTGGGTGGTGTTATCACAGCAGGCTTTCCCACAGAAGGTCTCAGCCATATGGATTATTTATGAACTTGCATGACAGCAGCAGACCCACTGAAATACTTCTTGAGCAAGTTTTCTTGTCTCTGAAAGCCAGGGATTCAAAGCACGGCATCCTCACTGCAGTCAGTGCCCACAAGTAGAGAGTAGAGGAAGAGAACCATGAAGGTGGTCACTCATCCATCCCCAAAGCTGTCTTGCAGCTGCCTGCAAGTTTCTTTTACCCTACACTTAATGACATACGCCATAAATCATAACTGTTATATGTGCCCATCAGTGAAATCAGAAACTTATGGCTTCTGACGAGAATAATAACATTTCAGATATACCACAACTAAATAGTCGATAGAACTGATGCAGTTCTTGGGAACTGCTGTTGCAGATTCACTGTAGTAGCTCTGTGTCTCTGAGTTACTTCCTTGAAAAAAATAGCAGCTTGAGTTTGACACAATATTTTCTTCGCCTGATTTTTTCTTAAAACCTCAGTATGTTTTCTAGCTAAGGTTGTTGCATTTACACTGTATTCATGCTAATAGCACATGCCAATTATTTGAAAGAATCACTAGAATAGCAGCAGTTTCTTTAAAGTAATAGGCTGCTTTGCCTAAACATATATTTTGAGAAAGAGATATAGGGCTCTAAGGGCCTATCATATACAACCCTTTCATCCAACACTTTTAATAAATTCATCAAGCTCCATCTTAGAACAGGACAGATTTTCTCCAGGAAAGAAAAAATGTTTTAGTTTTCAAATAGACGTTTGTGTGAATTTTTTACATAGCCAATACTCAAGATTTAATTGTTGTGATTTATCTTCCCATCTATCTATATATTTATAATGTTTACATATGGACCTTAATTGGTCATGATAGGCTTCCTTTATGATCAATAAGAAGTAGGAAGCATTGAGGAATAATTCATCAGATCCATTGTCAAAAACTGCTCAAAGATTATATGAATTTTACTCTAAGCACCATAATCAGCAGTAAAAATTCACCAGTTATTTCAGCCAGCTTTTCAGAGAGGAGCAGCTTAAAAGCTGTAAGAAGGTCTTCAGATCAGCCAGCGAAGATGTTACCACTTTTATCCCACTCTTCTTTCTTCCTCATATACAATCCATCCCTAGTTAAGGTAAAATGCTCTAGATAAAAAGAGCTCCATAGTTTACAATGCTGAAACTAACTCAGCTCATTTAGAGAGGACTTGGTTAGTGCAGTTAGATCGATTGGAGGTGCCAGTAAGAAACACTATCTGGTCTTGAGAAAGAAGAGAAAACAGAAAAGTAAGGAGAATTCAGAGAAGGAAGCCAAAATCACACAATGTATGAACCACATTAAAAATACTACCTTGACAGAAGCTTTGTCATTCGTCTTCCTTGGATGCAAATTTGTGGCTGCAGACTGGGAGAGAATATTGAGATATTTAAGATATTGCTGAAGAGACTTGGCCAAGTTCATATCATTTTCCAGATTGTAATTTCGTTCATTATCTGCATTCTGGCCCACGGTCCTGCACAGCAAAAAAAAAGTAAGTTACCAGCCTGTACAATGTACAAAGTGCCCAACTATAAAAGGCACTGCAAACCACTGAAGTTAGTTCCATACCTAACAAAAAAAGACACTCAAAAGTTTAGCAACCACAAAGGTATAGAAAATTCAATGTCTCAGCAAAAGCAGTCAAAAAAAACTTGCACTTTTAACAATTTATTGCATGAATCCAAGTTAATGATCTAACAGTAAATCAAATAAAATGCCTACATCAAGGCAAAGCCACATTCAGAAGAAAATGCTTGTGAAACAAAATTATGTATGATTAAAGAGCACCCCAAAGAAATATCACATGAATCTAAGATTTTTTAAAGTTGTTGGATGATGATGAGATTCAACATCAATTCGGCCCTGCACCAACTCACAGAATATGGTAAGACTACTGTATGTGCAGACATAACTAAGCAAGCCAGCTGGGCTTAGAAATGGAACAATGAGATGGAACAAGTATCACTTCTGGTCTTCTCATGTGCCTAGGATTCACCGAATTGCAGTATTTCTGAATGGTTTAACCAGATCTTAGTGAGTTTTGCAAAGAAAAACTAAAAATGTGGTTAAACAACAGCAGTGTAGAGATGTTTATATTGGATTCAGTGCTGTGTGCAATGAATCTGAATTATTACCAGCTCTCTTCATCTATCTCAACAAGATGTCAGTGATGATGATAATTTAAATGTCAACGTCAGCAATTATTTAATTCCTTGCGTAAGGAAGCAGAGAGAGGGTTCTCAGTCTGCTTCCTTCCCTATGTGTGACACACTGTTTGAGGAAAATCACCTTTTCCTTGTCATCATTTCCTGCCCACACGGCCACACACTTCAACGTAGAGCAATGCCAGGTGGAAGAGTTTTCCACCCGAGGGAGACGAGGCATCATTTGATTTGCAACATCTCTGTGTCACTGTAAGAAAAATTTTATTCTAGTGGCCCATGTCATACAGGGGCACAGATAGAGAAAGTACCATTATGTAATTTTCCAGATCTTGGGTTTAATTACATTACTTTGTGCACAAAGTAATAGACTTCCTGCCATGCTCAGAGTTGTATCAAGTGTCTGTCTTGACTCATTTAATACCAATAAATGTAACTATTAATCTAATTTACTGTGGTGGGATTGCAATCAATAGTGCTCACACGTTTGCTCACTTTGAAGTACCACTAAAACCTTCCACCTCTTCCCAGTGTAACACAACCAACCACTCATCCTCCACACAAACTCTAGAAAAATGAAGGTTTACTCCACAGAGCATTATAACAATCTGATACAATTCACTATACTTCTTACTTCCTCCTCATCCTATTCTCATTTTTCTCTTATTCCAGAGCTCTAAATTCTGCCTTATGATGGATAGTGGACATGTAAGTAAAATAATCTGCCTCTTTTTCAACTTAAAGCTAGACTAAAACTGCTCTGCAGTTTTAGAAAGAGCTGGACAGTATGCTTTCTGCTTCAATAGAGATGAACTAATCCAAAGAGGCTCTCATCATAGAAAGCATCCCACTTGCAAACATTCCTCTTTCATTCATCAATTAATTCCAACATCTATCTTCTCCTTTCTTCTGTAACTTTGAAAAGAATGGGAAAATGGAAATACCAGACCAAATTCTGTCCCAAAAATTTCCACTGGAGCTAACAGGAACTGAATACACAGATAAAAGACAGTATTTAGGTTAGCTTTTCAAGACGTTATTTACAGTATATAACCACTCACACTGGTGGTAGAAGCAAAACCTGGTGTCTAAGATTTCTCAGTTTTCTTCCTGAGACAGTAATTACACTCAAATTGTGCTTAAATTCCACATTAGGTGTAACATTTACTGCTATAAACTTTTAAACAATCAAAATGTATAACAAAGCTAAAAACATATAAAAATGAAAAATGAAAGCAAATTAAAAAATCAAATGAAAAACATTTCATTTAATGACAAAATCCTATGAATACCTCCGAAAGATTTTTTAGTGTTTGTAGTTAACCAGTATACCACTCGTGTTGACTTTGTTAACACAGAAAGCAAAATGCATTAAATGAGCTGTTATTGCAACAGAATTAAAGTATTTCTTTTAAATATGACAAAGTGATATTGGAGTATAGATAGAAGTTACATATATAAAAGTGCCTGGTGAGTAGGAGACATATCTGTCAGCTGAGTTCTTATTGTCAGTTATTTAGAGAAATTATCAGTTTTAATTTGGCCTGAAAAAAAGACTACATACAATGAACTTTAGGGCATAAAGACAATTACATATGTAATTATTTAACCACAGAAATAATTAAGCATTTCCTACGAAAAGTAGCTCTTTAGAAGCTTTTGTGTGGAACTGTCTAAATCACTGCACCTCAGATATTTCTAGAATGTTATCAACGAATAGGTAACACTCTTTTTAGAACAGGGTTTCTTCCTTTTAAATGCCCTGAGAATCTTATTACTGCATAATGATGGTTTTATTATAGAAATAATGCTATACTCTATTTCATACATTGAAGTTTGCTGGAAACATTGGTGGGTTTGCCTAATAGCACCAATGAACACAACTAACGTTTATTCCCTGTGTGAAGAATGTTGGGGTTTTTTTAATTAAATAAGAGCCCAGGAAATACCATGTACACCAGTTAGCTACCAAAGAAAGAATTTTCATCCTGAAATCAAGCTCCCAGTTTCAGCACTTTTTTAATGATGAAATCCACGTCTTCTGTTCCATCAGATTTCATATGCACTTATTTAACCTAAGTCAATTTACCTTTCAAATGTCCAAGTGTATGAGTTTATTTTCTTGCTTTCACTAGCTCTGTGGGGGTTAATGACTCATTAGTATGACTTCATATTGTCTTATTACACACTTAACCCTAATAAAAGATCCTCCTGCCATAATGTTTCTTTGATAATTAGCTACCTACACTAAGTTGCTTTTTAAATTATTTAATTATTCTCTGATAAGATTTCAGCAAGTGTATTGTACACACGGAGTATATAGCAAACTTGATCAGAATCTACAAGATGCCAGAGAAAAAGTTCCTACTGTTCTCTGACCTACAGAATATATTGCAAATAGACAACCAGAAAAATCAATTAATGCTTTAAACTGTTGGCACATAAGATAATGCTTTCAGAAGCACAGCTTGCTAACTTCAGAAAATCTATCCACAATAGGAACTGCTATAAGTGGAACATATTTGAAATTCTGATGTTCCTGAAGTGTCAATATACAAAGTGCGTTATTCGTTTCAACTAATAGTTAAAAATGCAAAAAAGCTCAAACCTGATCACAACAGAAATTCCTAAAATTGATTATCTGTTCCCAGTTTAAAACCTAAATTATTTCTTATATCTTCTTATATGTTTTATCTTACCCTCATGAATAAAATTCTATCTTACTCTCATTCTAAAAAAAATCCCCCCAGAAGATGTCCAAAATAATTTCTGATACCATGTACAGTTTATTCCTTACTGTTATGGCATTTTGTGTATCTAAGCAGTGAAAACAAGTTTATGGAGTCAACCATATGTTGATATCACCTTTATGATAATCTATAGATCAGTATCTTCTTTAGAAGTTAAGTTTCTACCTTAGTACACGCCTGATATTGCTATGATTTTAAGGAGTGCTCTTGAATCAGCAAATATGCAAAATAGGGGGTCAATTTCTATGAATTAAATCAAAGCAAAATGAGACAAAGGTAGATGAAGCCACTGGGCGGCATCAGAATTTTAATTTCCCTAGAAAAGCAATCTAGAAAAGTAGTTCTCCAGTATAAGCAATCCACATACTGTTGTATGTGAGATCTCAAGTCCAACATTCAATTCTTGCTCAACAGTGTTGGAAGCCTAAGCTTTGTCCCACTACGAAGATAGTTTTCTAACAAAAGGTACTTTATTTCAATTTCACTAATTTTGAGATTGTATTTCTTATAATCATCAGGAGAAAGCAAAATTTACAGGTTTTAACATTAAAAAATGTTATGCATTTAAAAATTTCCTTCTGTGGTTTGTGTGGTTAGATTGCACTTACAAGCCTGCAGGACAGAATAAACCCTGTAAAAGAGTATCTATACAGTATGTGTATATGAAGATTAAATAATTGCTGGTCCTACATCCATATCACTCCACAGAATTACAGATGCTGTGTCTCTTACTACTAAGAACCACTATGTCACCCCTCAATATCTTTCAAGCCATGAGGAAGATGGCTGTTATAACACAAATAACAGATAGAAATGCCCCAACATTGTTTTCTGTCATGGGAACTTGCATGAATCTCTACTTTCTGCTCAAATTTTGCAACTAAAGCTGAGAAACTATGGACTTCAAATCAATTACCACCATATTTCAGAAAAATACAAGTTGAGAAGATAATTAGCTAAGAATGTCATTCAATACTTCTTTTTGTTACTTTTTGTTGGCTTATTCTAAAGTAAAATATTTCCTACAGATAAGCTACTGTGTAAGTCTGCCTTTTCAAGCCAGTCATAAGTAGAGCTGGCTGAACTGACATTAGGCACTCCATAAACTAAATAAAAGGCCTGATGTTTTGAATTCTAAATTAACCTAAATTAACAGTGGAAGGTATATTTTCTTAACTTGATGGTAATCTGAAGAACAGGCTTGAGTGTTTTCATTCATTACTGGAAGCTAGGCAGGCGAGGCAGAAGGCCAGCCTGGCTGAGCAGGGATCTACTAGAATCGAGGCATAAAAGGATGGTGTATGGCCCATGAAAGAGGAACAGTCGACATGGGAGGACTATAGGGATGCTGTTTGCTACTGGAGGGCAGAAATTCATGTGGACAAAGCTCAAGTAGAGTTGAAGTTGGCCAGCACTGTGAATGATAATAAAAAGGGCTTTTTAAAAATTATGCTAATAACAGAAGGAGGGCCACAAAGTTGGTGAAGGGTCTAGAGGGAAAGTCGTATGAGGAGCAGCTGGAATCACTTGGTCTGTTCAGCCTGGAGAAGAGGAGACTGAGGGGGACCTCATGACAGTTTACTGCTTCCTCACAAGGGAAGGAGGAGGAGCAGGCACCGATCTCTTCTCTCTGGTGACCAATAACAGGACCTGAGGGAATGGCAGGAAGATGTGCCAGGGGAGGCTTAGGTTAGATACTAGGTAAAGATTCTTCACTCAGAAGGTGGTGAAGCACTGGAACAGGCTCCCCAGGGAAGTAGTTATGGCACCAAGCCTAACAATATCCAAGAAGCATTTGGACGATATACTCAGACACATGGTGTAAATTTTGAGATTGTCCTATGCAGGGATAGGAGTTGGACTCAATGATCCTTGTAGGTCCTTTCCAACTCAAGTAACTGTGATTCTGTCTGCTAGTTTCCAACTAGCATTTTCAGTGCTGTTGTACACAACTGGTGTCCCTTTATCATGTAGATAGTGGGTTTGGTGATGTGTTTATTTCAGCTTCAGTGTCAATTTTGTTTTTCCTCATTTGCAAATTCTCCCCAAAACCGGCAAAAACACCATGGAAGACTTACCTTGCTGTGTCAGATCCTTCAGATGCAAATAGATCAGGGCGTCTGTTGTGGATTTTGTGAATAGATGCAAGTTCCTGACCAATAACGTGCTGTGTATAATCATCTTGCCAGGTAAAACCTGATAAACAATGAAACAAACAAAAAGGCATGAAAACCTCTATTGAACAACTTGAAAGTCTGGCAAACTATATAAACATGTGTCCTATATAAACAATATCAAACAAAAGAAGAAAGAAGTTTTGTTCAATTGGAATGTAAGAGTGAACTACCAGTTCTTCTCTTCTGTATGAAAAGTTGTTAATAAAACTTTCCTTACAAGGGAAGGAAGACAGTAGATGATGTGAAAAGATTTTGAAAGATTTTACTTATATATATATATACTTGCAATCTATCTTTAATAGATAAGAAAGGTTTACTTCAGATAGCTATGGAAAGAATTAAACGCACTTGCCGGTATCTATTGAAAGGTTGCTTTGCTTTTTCCCCATTCACAGCACATTGTCCTTTCTATGTTTTCTCCATGAAAGTACATCTTTAAAACATTAAGGAATTAGTACTGCAGTAGAAATACGTATTTTGAGTTTTAGTATCACACATGTGAAGGTCACTTTCTGTTATCTTTATACTTAAATGTTATGACAAAGAAGTTTACAACAAGGAGGAAGCGCAACTATGAAGGCAAATTCCAGTGATTACTCATAATTACACACACTGTCAGTCTCATGGCAATTATACTTGAAATAATTACAGAAGTCCAAACATAATTGTTACCCAATTTGAAGATTTTAGATGTTACAGTAACATTATAGTTCATAGAACTTACCCATGCAATTATCTGTAATTATCTAATAACTAAATATCACATAATTGAAGAGAATTTCTGCTTTTACATCACGTGCAGTAAAACACCACAAAATCCTCAAATGAATTTTGATAAAAGTTCCAGATAATCATTTCCTGTAAGAAACCAGCTAATCCTCTCCAGCCTCAGGTAGTAGGGGACGTATCTGGTTGTTAGAATCAGCCTCGGATGTGGGATTTCTGGTTTAGTCCCTATTTCATACATACGTTATAAACTTCATCACTCTTTGCAGTCAATATCAGATTTGTTGGTAAAGGCAGTCTCTTAGGATGCAGCTAAAGCACCATCAGTCTCAGCAGAATCCAGAACGTAGCCACCTCACTCCTTGGATGAGTGCTTTATACAGTGAGCTATTAAAAAAAAAGCCTGTATTCGTCAGATTTTTCCACTGTATTGAGGCAGAGTTCTCTGTCTGTTTACTTAAGGTCAGGATTAAAAAAAAGAAGTCTAAACATCAGATTTGTCCATTCTGCCAAAGCAGACCGTTTTGAGCACGGAGAAGTAAAAAATACATTAATACCAAATTTTCAGCCTAAGGAGGAGATAGTTTGGTAGAAGATTAGAAAGGCCTAGGAAGTATTCAAACTGTGCAGTTGTGTGGGATTTAGACAAGTTTCAGGAAACAAAGTTCCCATTTGGGCAAGATTTAAGTGGACAAGATCCCAAACTTTATTTTTTTCATTAATGAAAATAACAATAATAAAAGATCTAGAACTAATGTAAGTATGCATGAAGGCTTTTACAAACAAAATGGTTCTCTGACACTTTTCTTTTGCTCCTACTTTCTTCCTTTCTTAAATAAAAATGTTACTCAGGTTTCTTGAGGAAACGCTTCACCTGAAATCATGTTAGAAGTTAATGGTTACAGTAAATTACTCCAGACCCTTGGGAGGGGGAAGCATCTCTATCTCTAATCTACTTTTAGTTCTGATTCATCCTTTTCAAATGCAAATCTTACCTTTTCAAATGTGCCATGTAAGTAGATGGATTCAAATAATTTCACAAATCTCAATCTAAGGCTCTGATCAGAGCCTTAGATTGAGATGTGTATGTGAATACACAAAAATGAGTGACTATGATTGTTTTGCTGTAGAGTTATTAGAATTATTTTTACTTGAAAGTGTATATATATATACACATGTTTGAGTTTACCTCTGTCACTAAACACTATATATTTCTGGTTTTTTTATAAATTCATGCACATGAAAAAACTAATATAACATTCAGATTTAGAAGAATGTGCAATAAAGAAGTTCAGCCAAAACACATACACACTAAAATCATTAGCATAGCCATACAACTACTAGTTTATGAGCTATGTGTCCAAAATCACTGCAGTTTTACTTTATGATCTAAACCAATATGACCTCTATTGAAGGCTAAAGAATAGACAATAAATAGCATAAACTTTTCTGAAAAATACACAGAATTACTCTGAAGAGTTCTGTTCACATTAAAGTAAGAACAGTTCATCTGTGGTACCTGCCTAGTGGCAGGAAAAATCATCTCTCTCTGTCCTGAGCGAAATAAATGCCTGCAGACAGAGGGGTCAACTCTTATGCTTTTATGCCTCCACAAAACAATGTTTTTAGTAAAAGAGCATAAGAAGCCATTGCAATTCCAGTTCTCACTGGTCATGATAACAGTGTATCTTTAGTTAACTCCAGTATATATGCTTTCTCCCGCAGCACTATTTTAACATTTCCTCCTAACGCATGTCAAGCACACCATCGTTAATGCTGCAAAAGAACACACTGTGTCATTAAAGGAGAGTAAGTAGATGAAAAGAAACTAGAGTACTTGTTACAGAGCTTAAGAAACTAGAATTAAGGGAATATGGTCTCTATCTCCTAGCACTTCCAACTCAGAAAAGAATTAGAACAAGCCTTGGATGAAAAATACAAATTTTAACTCATTCAAAAGTCACTTCATCAATAAGTTAATTTTGTTGTTCCTTATGTAGCTATCTCAGGAACTGCAACATGTCTAAAGTTAGCCTCATGCCAAACATTTTCCAGCATTGTTTCAGTTTCAAAAAAAATCTCTCCCACACACTGAGCTCAATAAAACAGCACATTCAAGAGCCATAATGCCACACTGACAGCTGCAATCAAAATTAAGGTTGAGAAGGAGCATATGACGCCACATGGCAATGTCCTGTTCCCTTTGTCTCTGCCGTCACACCTAGTGCCAGCTCCTGCTTCACCATCCAATTATAATAATTTATCTCCACTGGCTGAGCAGGATCACAGCCTTGCTCTTGTAGGCACATTACTTCCATGTCACTAACGGGGAACGGTACAGAGCGACACTCAGCCCCTGATTAATCATCCTCCCTGTAGGTCTGCCCAGGACCTGTGTCTCCCAACTGTGAATTCTCACAGAAGGACAATGCCAAGTGGGAAGGAGTCTGGAAAACACTAGAGTGACGCAAATATGATGACAACCACAACTGCAGCCCCAGATATAAAGCTGCTCTCAGCTGAAGAGTGCTGTGAATCCCCATGAAAGAAAGCCAAGTTTTCCCCACAAAGAGTAGCACATTTCATTTGTGTCAGAGTCCAAAGTTAAATTCTTTTTCTTTTAATTGAAACTCCATATCCTAAATGTCTGTGAAACGGGAATACCAGTATAGAGACAGTGAAGACAAGGCATTAATACCTTTAGTAAACCCATCCTGAACACCTATAACAACGGAGTTGCTCTAGATACAACCTCGTCTTTCTTTATTATAATTAGGTATCTCCCTGGTTCTTTTCTTTCCATAGCAAAATTCATGATTATTATTACTCACAGCTAGAAAAATAATGTCAGTGTGTTCAACAATTCCTTAGCAATATCTATGGCAACAGAGATTATATGCCCAAGAATTATCTTATTAATTGAAATCAAATTGAAAGCAAGCAGTGTAAATAGTAAAGAAAAACGATTTTCACAGATTTACACTTTCAGAGATAATATTAGATTCTGTCTCGAAAAGTAAAGTCAAAATTTCACTTTTAACTTGCTTAACTGGCTTTGCTGCTGTACCAATTACACGGAATTATCAAAAAATAATACAAATTCAAATTTGCATTTTCTTCTCTCAGCTGTTCAATTTTCTAAATAATTACATCCTTTTCTGTGGTTTTGACTCTGTTTTTCATCTCAGAGAAACTTGATACCTCTGCAAATATGCCTGACCACGTTTTTACTTCATGTAAATTTTATTAGGAACTGTTGAAAACATTAATCTGCAACTTCTCCATCTGAACTGTTTCTAGTTCAAAATTATTTATACAAATCATCATCACCCCCCTAAAGGCCTAGGCATGAAAAACAGCAGCTTTTTGACTTTGCAGAGGTGTTCTAGTGTAAATCAGTAGCGCCCAGCTTTAGTCCTTCAAAGCAACAGTTCTCACCACCTGAAGGTTTGGCCATGCAAATCTTCCTGCTTGTACTCCCAACCCTTTTCCCAATCAGTCAGGATGAGGCTGTAAGTCAAGTGAAACCTGTATTTAACAGGATAATACCGTAACACTCCTCCACTCTTGTGCCAACTGAAATGAAAAATTACAATTTCTGCATCAATACATTGGCCACAAAATTATTTTTGTGTACCAAGTTCATTCAAAGTGACAGGAGATTTTTATATATAGGCAAACACCTATGTACTAAAATCTGATCATTTGTCAGGAAAAGACCTGTATAAAGGCAAAAAAAAGCCTCAGAAGAATTCAGATTTGAGGCCAGAGCATGTTACTAATTTTGAGTTGTAATATTATTTTTTCCCCAGTTTTTGGTAATGTCCAAATGGTAAAGAGTATTTCTCCCTACATGGTGGATGATAAAATACTTTATTTCTGAGCTACCTTTAACTGATACTTCATTGCAGCCAGGAAACTCTCTGCTGTAGAGCTCAGAGACTTCCATCCTCCATGCCATGTGTGACAAATTGTTAATGCCTACTTTAGCTGTCAGAATGTCTGACGAACTGGGAATGATTGGGAATGATTGGCTTTTTTCCCTATTTTCACAACAGACAGGTCAACGTACAGACATGCCTTTCTGCAGGCTGCCTTTCCACATTCTCCAGAGGATCAGCACTTGTCCTCATCCCTGACTTCTGTTTTCACAACTCAAACACATACCCAGTAATATTCACATATTTCAGTACTGGCTAAGTCAAAATTGCAGTTGCGGTTTTAATGCGGAGGTTGCTGCACATATAACAAAATTCATTCCTTCTATTGGTGTATTTTCTACATAGGAATGCAGCTAAAAGATAAAATACTAATGTTTCCCATTACAATCTGAAAAAAACTAGAACAACAACTGAAAGAGATTTTGCCATACAACATACAAGGGCAGGTTAATGGCAAAAAAAACAGTAACAGAGAAGTTAAACCCACCTCCGCACAGTTAAGCTCACTACCAACTTTTCCCATAAGTTGGCGCAGCACAATATTTTACTTCCCCTGTACCTTTGGCTTGTAATATTCACTTGCTCTGAAAATTGTTACTAAAGAGGGTTTCCACAAAACTGGAAGAAAATCTGCCAGGACAGTTTTGCACTACACCTCCATGATGGTTACTTTTATTAAATTTGTTTGCTCTGGACAAACACTGTGTTGTCTCCCAGCTGAAAAGAAACCCTGGTACAGACTGTATTTGACAAAATGATGGAGAGTTCTGAGCAGTCATCACCACTCTTGTTTAGTCTATTTCAATAAGAACTATGGTCATGGTTTCGTGAAAGTCTTCATGAGCTATTGTTGTTTCTTTTCCTTTTCCGTTGAATTCTCTGGCAGCGCTGCCAAGTACCAAATCTGCATCGCTTGGGTTTGTTGCCCTCTTTTGGAGCTTCTAGTGAGATTTTCTCTATAATATGCAAGAATTTATGTCACTGCACTCAGCAGCAATTCACTCACACTCACAGGCAAAGAGCTTGAACAAACGAAAGAGCTGCCTAAGGATTATGGTTTCAAACTTTCATATATAGTTTTATTATACATAAAAATGATAACCTCCACAGAATTAAATTACCAACATGATCTCCTTACAGTTCTGATTTTAATTTACTGTAAGTAACTATCCCAGAAGGTGGAGGGAAGGCTTTTCTCTTCAGTTTTTTTGAATTTCAATTACTTGGAAAAGACAAATGAGTGCTTCATTTGCCAAGGAGATTACAAAATGCTCTCACAGGAGTCAGTATGGAATGTTTCCTTACCTTTATTTCAGCTCTTGTAGACAGCTACAAATAATTGGTTTATACAAGAGAAAGTTTCTAAGTGTTGCAGATTTTTCTGCCACTGCATGTGACAGCTATAAAAGAATAATATGATGTCACGAAATATATCGACTAACTCCTAACTAGAACATATAACAAGGCTATATTCCAAAGTCCAGCAAAGAACTGGACACATGAAAAAGACCTCCCAAATCCTTGTGGATAAATATCATGCTATTCACTATCTCATATAATCCTTTTCACAAATTGATTACCTTCAACCTTGAAAGCAGATGATTCCATTTACAGAAATTCCTTTTAGGAAGGAAGATACACAAAAAGGGGGTTTCTTGCATGGATACAACTTTACATTAATGTTCAACCATAATGTAACACGTAGTCAGTTACAGCTTTAACTTGAATGGCTGGCTGTAGTGTCTCGGCAGGGACATATTCATAAAAATCAATCAATTCCAATATATGGTGAGTAAAGGTGTGCCTTCCATTCCTTCGTCTCCCTCTGCTCCTGGACTATGCATAGACGTGCTCTCCACGCTATCAGCACAAAGAAGTTTCATGAGCATGAGGAAATTTTCACTTTCAGCCAAGATAGTGGGACTAAAACAAAGATGAGGCTGCCTTGCTTGTTTCATGGAGCTTTGAACGCACCTGCGTTAGCTGACAAGCACATCAAAGTGCATGTGACTAATTCCAGATTTAAGCCAAAAAGCCTGACATTGGTTCTACACTGCAAAACAGCTCATTTTACTACATTAAACCTCCGCAATCATCTTTTAGAATAAGAAGCGGCAATCTTTCATTTTCTGTCAAAATATCTTTCATTTTTCTCTTCCCATCCCCCATGCCCTTCTTTTTCTATCTTATTACTCTTTTATAAGATGTCTTACACCTCTCTCAACTTTCATTCACTTGTGAATAGTGCAGAATTTATTTAGTATGCAGAAATTGGTAGTAATGCTGGATTGTGCAATGCTAAGAATGGAGATGCTGTCCAAATAGTAGTTAACAATGCATATAAAATGAGCAGGTCATCCTTCTAATTTTATTTTACCCATTTTATTTCATGCTAACAGCATGACAACAGCCTTATTGTCATGAAATATATAGTTCCTGGGAAAGGACTTTTGAAGTGCCTTGAGTCTTGGAATTAAAACATCATTTATAACAAGGTAGAATTGGCCAGAAATGTCCTGGCAGTTAAATAAGTATAGAAAATTGAGTAGATATACAGGTTACACATATTCTAGCAAATTAATTTCAGACCTATAGATCTTCATATATTTTTAAATGCTTGCGAGCAGAACTGTTCTTTCAGCTCCACAAAGTGGTTCTCACTCTCATTTTATATAACTGCTGAACTCTCATTGATGTTTGTGAATAATCAGTTTTCAGATGTCAGAGGAGTGCTTTCAATTGCATGTGCAAAGTCAATATACAGGAGTGCCAAAGCAGGCAGTGCAGCAAAGACTGCATCTTCAAATGCATCTTCACAACTGGGTCTGAACACAAAGTCCATAAGATTGATGTACAGACCATTGTACAAACAGTATGGAGAGAATGTCAGAATGAATAAGAGCAAAGGCTTCTGCAGGATATTCACAGTGAAACACACATGGAAACCCAAGATACTTGAAACATCTTCTCTCCTATTCACCGTGCTCTGTCCTATATCAAGACTAATGCAACTTAAAACTGAAAAAAGATATTTTTTTTAATTTTAAATGATAGCCAGGAAGTCCACATATAATTTGGGTGCAACAATATCCTCGATTTTCCAATTTTAAGCCTCTTCTCTTGGACTGTAAATTCCTTCAGGCAGAGGCCATATATTGCATATATATTTGTACAGTCCCTTTCTACAGCAATAACAAAACCAATAACAATAATTGTTATTGTTGCTATTATTATTAATAAAAGCATAGCTGTTGCAGAAGTTAGGGTTCCCTTAGGAACCTTGTAAAGATCTCGGTGGCTGAAAGCTGGGATTTTTCCATGGAAGGCAAGTCCGTTTGCCTGAAGCAAAGATGAACAATCTGCAGGTCACACTGCTCCCAAAAAATCTGATTAGTTCTCTTCAGGTTTCATTTTTAATTCATCCCACGTACAGAAAATACACACTGTGAATCGGTGCAACCCTGAAAGGCAACATAGCTTTTTCAGCTGGAGGAGAATTCAAATTATCTTTTTTCCTATCCTGCTATGAGCCTAAACTTTCTGGGGTTTTGACCGTGCAAAAATCACAACAGAGTATTTAATGCACTTTACACTGCATGGCAGATATTTTTTTTCATTTATGCATTTTTAGTCTGATGTAGAATTCAGTGTGATTCACAAGCCGATTAACAAACTCCTGTACCACTTGTCAGCTAAGGTACAGCATCTGCCCATCTATTTAGCTGGTGTTCATGGGCAAAAATGAGATTTTGTGACTTATTTTAGCCAACAATGAAAAGAATTTAGTGAGAGAAGCTCAGAATAACATGACTTCCTACTTGGTGTTTGTTTTCCCTCCCTTGTTTTATGGAGTTGATACCTCATTGAGCTTTCATAAGATTATTGCACAATTCATGTAATGCTGATTCACAGATTCACGTTGGTGCTTTGTTAATTGCACACACTCTGATTTCTAGTTCTTTCCAGCTTTTTTACTGTTTCTGAATTGATGCTGAATTGATGGTTGATGTCACTGACTACTTAAAGTATGCCATGCTATAAGCTGTGATGCAATTTTATCCCAATGTATCATGATCTGAATCAGGTTTTTAGCAAGGTTGTCAATTAATTAAAATATTTACACTGGAAGAGCTGGAACAATCAGATGTAAACTGGAAGTCCCCAAAATTTGAGTCTTTGTGATCACAGCTCCTGCAGATGTCCAATGATAATACATCGTTTCATTCAAAAAAACTCTAATTTTTTGATGATAACCACCAAGAGATGCAAGGCTTAAATGTCATTAACTGAAAACTCTGAACATTAAAAAAATGCCTCAAAACATGTCATGATGACATAACATTGAAACAAAACACACAGAGGGAATATAAATTTCCTATTATTCTTGGGAGCAATTATACATCTCCATGCTCAGCCAAAATCTGAACATTCTGAAATAGCTCCATTAACTTAATGCTGCAAAAGTATATTAACTGCACAGACCTGCTGTAACCATTGTGCTCAAAACAAGCTAAAGAGAACTTCCTCTGGGCAAAGGCTGAGGTTTGAGGTGTAGTCTGGACCTACAGGACGAGCCACATCAGAATGAGCACATGGAGCAGGGAATGAATGCACATTTGCCTTCTGAATCTGCTTTTCAGCTTGTAATGCAACAAACTCCCTTCTCTATCTGCAACACAGACATAACTTAGCATAATTTCAGCGGTTAAAGTTGGACCGTATTTTGTGAGCCATTCAAATACTGGTGAACCAGGCCAGGATAGACAAGAAACAGTGACAAAGACAAAGTTTGCCAGGATCTACTGCAATGTGTCAAAAGGTAAGCAGCAGCTAGTTGGGTTTTTTCTTAACTTCGGTGTGTTTGTGCTATTTAAGGACTAGTAACTAATATCAAGTGAATGTATTTTCAAAAATACCACTGATTCCAGAAATTTGTCCAATGCAAAGTACTTTTGTTAGAACAAAAGTTGGGCCCATTAAAGAGTAGTTTCTAGTCAGGTATCATGATTCAGTTATCCCTAGGTATTATACCAAACACCCTCTTCTATACAGCCTGGATATAAACCTTCTCCTATAATTCTTCACATCATTTCTGTTAGCAAGGGAAAGTTTCCCTGACATAGTTTTGGTAATTTCACAATTAATTTGTCTTCATTTCACTGTGTCCTTAATAACACTACGTAGGCAACAGATGTCAAGTCTTTCCGAGTGGAAGAAGCAGAAGTGAACTCACATTCCTACTAAATTGTTTATTGAATATTTATTTTTACTTGGATGACAAAATGCTAGCGTACCCACTGGTGGTAAAGCTCATGCTTACATGCTACAGCACAACATTTAATGAAGCAGCTATTCTTGCCAAATCTATACTGCATTTATAAATCTACAAAACAAGCCCCGGTAAATGTCACTTCTTCTTAAATGCTTGGCAGAATCAATGACAAGTTATGCTGCCTTTGCCCTTGAAGACTTTACATGTTTGGATCCAAGTCCAAATTCTAAAAACCTGTTCAGAAACACACACAGTGTAAACACACATGCAATTTACCAGCAGCACAAAGGAAAGAAAGGAAAACTTACCCCTAATGCTAAATACAAACAGGAGAGCTTGTCTATTGTTATTTTAGACTTCCATTGTAAACTAGGTGAAATATGCTACTACAAAGCCCATTAACATATTTTTGTTCTTTGGAATGTTTTGCAGTGATCTTCCATACACTACCAAAAGCAATCAGTTGATTTTGATATGGTTTTAATATCACATTAGGCACCTCTTGAAATAAATATCACTATAAAATAAATTGAAAAATCAAAATATAGAGTTATAATACCCAGTTCTAACAAAATCTAGATATTACTCTGGCATAACATCAGGCAATACTATGTGTTGTATGTTTATTTGTATTTCTTATGTTTACTTCATTTTCTGAATGATAATTATGGGGTTTTTTACTATATATTCAAGCACAGAGAGAAACTAAAGACAAAAACTTAGCAGTACAGTAAAAAATTTTAATCTCCCTCTAATTTTTGCACGTCACCACTAAATTGTGGAACACTCTGCTTGTGTCAGCAGGATGCCCATCTCCAAAGACCTGAGCTGTTCTGCTAAGCAGCACAGTCCAGATTTGCTGCCACACTTGACATGGCGTAACCTAAATGCTTTTCAAAGGAAAGCATCGCAATGTCCTCATTTCCCACCTGTTTTTGCAACAGCCATGAGCTAAGAGTATATGGTAGTCTACTCAGGGTTCTGAATTTTACAGCGAAGAGTATTCTTTAAGATCATGTCAGCTGGCTTACTGTAATGGCATGTCTTTATGGCAGAGCTACAGCTATATCATCTTTTTGCCAGTGGTGGATTTCTCGGTGTAAGTGGAATTTCCTTGAGGGGAAATGCTGTCAGCATAGTGCAAGGAAAGCGACATGAAAAAGACAATCCAAGGAGATCGAGCAACAGAGAGTCCCTCTCCTTCAAAGTGAAAATATCCACAGCACCCTGTACCCTCCCAGCCACAGAGTCAGAGATGCTCACTCCTTTTACAGGGACCTTCAGGGAAGACACTGGAAGAGTGTTTCTCCTGACTTGTCCCATGCCTAGTCTAAAATTAAGGCCTCTCCAAGCTCTGTGCCAGCTATAAATGATGCAGCCTCCCAGACAGAGCCCCGGTGGGTGCATGGCGCCACCCAGATGCTGGGCTGTGAGGCATGCCCCCCTCTTGCACTGATTTTGGACACCAGTGGGGAATTCACCTGTGGGAGCTGCTCTCGGGTGGAGGAACTCCGCTTGGTGACAGAACTCAGGGAGGAGGTGAGCAGGCTGTGGGCCATTAGCAACTGTGAGAAGGAGATTGATCATTGGAACAACACCTTATGCTCCTTGTCCACAGTCCTACAGGGAGGCACGCTTCAGGCAGGAGAGGGCTCTCCATTTTCTCTCCATTCAGCTGAAGAGAGAAATTTAGGAGATGGAGGGAAGTGGCAGCAGGTTCCTGCCCAGCACAGCAGGCATCTCCCTTGTGTCAGCCTCACCCACCCAGGTTCCCTTGCACAACAGATATGAAGTTCTGCAAGTGGAACCAAACTCAATGAGGATGATGAGTCTCACAGCCTAGAAACATTGCCCAGGTTAAGACACCCTAAGCCATCCATTAAAACGGCTTCTGTAAAGAAGAAAGAATGGGTCGTTGGCGTAGGGGACTCCCTTCTGAAGGGAACAGAAGGCCCGATATGCAGATCCATTACATGCAGAAGTCTGCTGTCTACCTGGAGCCTTGGTTAGACATGAGGAAAGTAAACTTCCAACTCCGGTCAGGCCCATGGAATATTATCCACTATTGATTTTCTGAGTAGGCAGTAATGAAAACGTAACAAGAAATCTGAGGGCAATCAAAAGGGACCCTAGGGCCTTGGGATGAATGGTGGAGAGATCAGGTGCACAGGTAGTGTTCTTCTCTGTCATTCCTATTACAGGGAACGATGATGGAAGGAGTAGGAAGATCCAGGAAATAAATATCTGGCCCTTAACCTGGTGTGAGGAGCAAAACTTCAGGTTTTTTGACCATGGGTTGGCCTTGACAACACCAAGCTTGCTGAAAAAGGATGGGGCACACACACCAGTGATAGGGACTAAAGGATGCTTACCAAGAAGCTAGTAGGGCTCATCTATAGAACTTTAAATTAGATGTGAAGGGGGAGGGGGACATAACCAGGCTTGGTAGGAAAAAAAGACTGGAAATGGCAGTGCAGTGCCCAAGGGGTCATATGCTAGTGAGGCCCCTTGGTCTGCCACCTCAGAGGAAGTGAGGGACAGCACTCCAAGTGCTAGCAAAGATGCAAAAGTTGTTGATGGGTTAGAAACTGCAGAGAGAAGTTGCTTAGGAATTAAGACTATTCCCATCAGGAGCGTAGTGGGATCAGTAGCCCAATTGAAACACATCTACACCAATGCATCCACATGCAGCATGGGCAACAAACAGGAGGAACCAGAAGTCATTGTAAGGCAGGAAAACCGTGATATAATTGTCATCACAAAAACGTGGTGGGACAACTTGCATAACTGGAGTGTTGCTATGGCTGGCTCTAAACTCTTCAGGTGGCATAGGCAAGAAAGATGAGGCAGTGGGGAAGCCCTCTACGTTAGAGAGTGTTTTGATTGTCTTGAGCTCAATAATGTTGATGATAGGGTTGAGTGTCTGTGGGTAAAAATCAGTGGAATGCACAGTGAAGCAGATACCATGGAAGGAGCCCGCTATAGATCACCCAGCCAGGAAGAAGAGGCTGATGAGATACTCTACAGAGAACTGGGATAAGTCTCGTGATCACCAGCCCTTCAGCTTACCAGATGTCTGCTGGAAGCATAATACAGCAGAAAAGAAACAGTCTAGGAGGTTTCTGGAATGGGTAGAAGATAACTTCCTGACACAGCTGGTGAACCAACTAGGGAAGGTGCCCGCTGGACCTGATGTTTGTGAACAGAGAAGGCCTTATGCAAGATGTGGTAGCTGGAGAAAGACACTGAGGTGCTGGAGAAGAGCAATGTAGCTGGTAAGCTGGTGAAGGAGGTGGAGAACCAGTCTTATGAGGAATGGCTGACGGAACTGAGTTTGTTTAGCCTAGAGAAAAGGAGTCTGAGGAGTACCCTATTGCTGTCTACAACTACCTGAAGGGAGGTTGTAGCAAGGTGGGTGTTGATCTCTTCTCCCAAGTGATAGGCGATAGCATGAGAGGGAATGGCCTCAAGTTGTGCCAGGGAAGGTTCAGGTTAGACATTAGGAAACATTTCTTCATCGAAAGGGTTATTAGGCACTGGAATAGGCTGCCCAGGGAGGTTTTGGAGTCACCACTCCTGGAGGTATTTGAAAGACAGGTAGATGAGGTGCTTAGGGATATGATTTAGTATTGGACAGGTACGGTTGGACTCAAGAATCTCAAAGGACTTTTCCAACCAAGCAATTCTATAATTCTATGATCTTCAGTGCACCTGCCTCACTAACCAGATTCAGCATTTCTTTTCTTTTTAGCAAAACCTACACTTGTTTCACTTCCAAATGGTGCTAAAGACATTAATTAAACAGAAAATAATTGGCAGAGCTTGTCATAGAAATGACATTCTAATGGTAGATGAAATCTTGGGGCAATATTCACTGATAAAATATGAAATGAAATGGAAAAACCCATTGATTCAAATCAAGACCTTCTGCTTATTGCTAGAAGTCATCACAATAAGAAAAAAACAAACCAGTCACCATCTATTGACAGCTGCCAGGCTGCTAATTGCCTCCAAATAGAAAACTGGCTTTGAAATGAGAATAGTTTAAAAGCAAACAAATCCCCATCACCTAGATGGTGATGAGAAGCAAAAAAATTACTTTTCAAGCACACATCCAGTGAAAGAGAGAACGAAAAGATTACAAGATACTTTAGTACTTTTTATTTCTAAGTTAAACAAAGCACATTCACCAAAGAAAATAAAATGTAGTTCTAATCCTTTTCCATTCTTTACAGTAACATTTGATAGACACACAGGTAGGATGAACAACCTCATTCAGCAATTTAACTCTATTTAGTTACAACCCTGGGGACTGTATGTAGTGTCTGGTGCAAAGAGGTTTATTGTGTTCCATTAGACTCTAGAAAATATGCCGCATTGTTTTATTCTAAATAACAGATAAACCCACTACCCTTCTAATTTAGTTTGGAGTTGGTGTCAACATGCATTGGTTTGTAAAACTTATAAAAAATTCCTAATCACATACCACTTACTTTTCACTAATTCCTGTATATGTTGTTAAACAGTTACTTTAAAGAAACAATAGCAGCATATTTTGGATCTTTGCAGAACAAGTGGATTACATGGCAAACACTAAATATCAGCAAAAGCACTACACATTTTACAAAATTTCCAAATCTGTAATGCTGAGTCTTTCATTTCAATCACCAATATCGAAGATATCTCAATTGATAAAAGGAAAGATTCCAACCCTCCTCCTTGAAAACTACTCAAAGCCAGGTGTCAAGATGTTGGAAAGTGGCCCTTTCACTAACTCTCCTTGGCTACACGACAATGAAGTAAGAACCTATTGGAAAGAGGAAATAACTTTCTATCTTCTCAGTCTTTGTGGCTCTAAACCCATATAACTCTAATTGATAGCCTTGATTTATAATAATTTGGGCAGATTTTTAATGTTCTCTAAGTGCAACGAATTAAAGTGTTAGAATAAGTGTTGGGGGAAGAAATGCTACATGTTTGTGGTATGGATTGCAATGAAATCTAAATAAAATACACTTTCCTGTTATATAAGAAAGTTTTTAGCTGTCTTATCTTTACTCTCCTCCCTGTATCTCCCTACAAAATGTTGAGGGTTGTACGATGGAGATGAAGGATGACAGGTTCCTAACCTGCAAAACAATTGAAAAAATATTTTTTGCAGAGGCAATCCCATATTCATCTGCTGCCTGATTTAGTTTCCATCTGGACGGTTGGCAGTCATTCACTACAGTTCAGACTACCTTGAAGCATAGCACAGAGGGTTTGGTCAAACTCTGATTTAGAAACTAGGTAAGGGAAGAATATGTTCTTGCTGAAATCCCTTCCATTTCAGATATATCAATCAAATGAACAGTAGTTTCATTTCCATTCTTTCAAAAGCAGTAAGGTAGAAAACCACTTGAAAGCTGAAATTATCATCATGGAAAGTTTGTTGTGCCCTAAATCTCTAGATGTACCTTGGAATAAATCTGAGAGGTTTAGTTCATTCATTTCTCCTTTATCCCTTCTCCATCTACGCACAGATCTAACTAAGGAGATTTTAACAACAAGAAGAAAGAAATTTGTGTGATGAAGAGAAAAAACTGTACTTTTAGAAACATTATCATTTCATTAGGGGCATTCCCTGAACATCACCGTTCTCTGCATTGCACAAAAAAAAAAAAAAAAATCAAAATGGAACTACAGTTGCCTTCTCTTCCTTTTTCTGTTACCATGTTGTTAATTCCAGCTGTGAAGCCACTGACCCTTGAAATTATTTTCACATGCCTGGAAAACACATGTGGCTTTTCCTTACCTTTATCTTTCTAAAATTGTTCTTGCAAAACTCTGTGTGCTCTGTGGAAAACATTAATTCACACAGGATTCTGTTAACAAATATCAAAACTCAGTCTTAGTTTTAGCCTTAGAGACTTAAACCTCTAATGAGGGAATTCAGAGTTCAGCTTGTATTATTCTTCAATAGTAACATAAAAACAGGTTCAGCATATGTAACACTGCTGCAGCTTAAGCACAGCAAGATATACCCTGAACTTTCAAATCCCTCCTTCTTATTTGTACAAGCCAGGCTATGAAAACAGACACTTCTAATGAATTCACTGAGAAATCCTTAGTAGAAGTAGCAATGGCAGACTTAGAACTATAATATTTAAAGCAACTACAAAATTGTGCTTTCATCAGGAAAGGAACAAAAGCTTTGTTAGTTTTGAAGCTTACATTTATATTCAACGTAATAATTCAAAGCATCATTGCCTGCCACTATTAGGAGACAGAGGTCAGATATGGCAAAGAAAAAAAATTACATTCACAAGCTATACAAAAGAGAAAATAGGCTCAAATTGTATGAAGTGCAGTGACATTATTTAAACGTCTTTGTTAATCAGAGTCCTGACACAAGAGATGGTGCTGAGAAAAATTTGCTTTTCAGACTCTTCTCAGCATGGGTCAAATCTGCTTAATATTCCAAACACTGAGTCTGGCTGAACTGCATTACCCCTCTATGGTCTCTGATCTATTTTTTTTCTCCTTTGAATTCAAGATGCACTGGTATTTTTGGTTTTATCACTGCTAATGGGCAGGGAAGCTATAGTATAAACAGTGAAGTTCCTTTCAAGCCTTGTTTATAATGATTTATACAGTATACAGCTGTTAGACCTGCATAAATTTTTGCAGAAAGTTAGAACACAGAAGAAGTTTGGGAATGTTTTCTTTAAATCTTATTTATTGGGGTTTTTCCAGTTTTTCAATAAGAGAAAAAAAAATAGGACTATTTGCTGATTCATATATGAGAAAATAAGAGCAGTCTAATTTCCACCCCGTACAGCCACAACAATGTGAAGTCTCTACAATGCAAAGGACGATGAGGCCCACAGAGAATTTAACGTACAGAAGCTGTTGCTTACTTACCGGCACCTATATCCTATTTGAAGCATGCCCATGAGGACTATGAAGGATGATTCAGCTGGTCAGTCACCATTCAATTCAGGGATGAATAAAAGATAAATAAAAAGACCAAAGTCATTCTGGTTATAAATCCTAGCCACTGCATTTGTCTCCCCATTCTCCAGTGTTGTTTGTGGATAGCAAAAAGAGTTCATTGAAACGAAAGGTAGCTTTGGCCCTCCTGTTGGCACCACACTATAGAGGATGTGTTGTGCAGTCACAAGATCAAAAACTCATGTTCCTCTACCATTCCTTCTTCTCCCTGTACTCCTGTAGCTCCCACGGCCATCCACAACTTTAGTCCTTGCCAGCTGCTTGCCCATCACCCAGACTTGCTACCTGAGGGGTCTGGAGGCTATTTCTGTTTCCCTGCCAAAATACTCCATAAAAGACATTCTCCCATTTCAAACAAGACACACAGCCCAATAAGAGGACAGGAAAGAGCAGCTGGCCACTTTATTTTGCTTTATTTGAAATAAAGCCCAAAGGCCTTGATCAGAGTCCAGTTGTGCTCAGAGCTGTTCCAGCCTGTCTGCAGCAGTGCAAAGCAGTAAGACAGATGAGGTTGCTCTAGACAGAATGAGATCCAGGTCACTCAAGGACAACTATTTTCCCAGTGGAGATTTCAGAACGGCATATTACTATGAAGACCAGATGGACAGTTCTTGAAGATTTTGATAGCCTGGTGTAGCTGAAAGATTTGCAAAACTGCAATGACACGAATCAGATCATCTGGTATGATTCACTTTCAGGCCTAAAGAGAAATGTAATGAGTTTTCACATTACTGACCAGCATTTTCTAAAAGCTAGTTTCTAAAATGTTCCTGTTCAGAATCAAAACTAACCCATCCTAACTACTCTTCACAGTTTGTTGTACCCTGTATTTACACTTAATGTCTTGTTGGGGTTTTTTATTGCATATAGAGTGAGGAAGTAGGGAATGCCCTATTAAATTCAGAAGGCACAAGTGATTGAATTCAACTCTGACAAGTCTCCACCAGACCAGTATCCATCATAAAGGCTTTTATCCATAGTACTGAAATAGAGTGGCACACTGACCAGGTAGCTAGGGTTATAGTACAGAATATTTTCCATGTTTTCAATGGGTTTAATATACACATCATTATTTCTTGTCCATGGCTCTGATCTTCCTGACCCATGCTGTAGACACCCAAACCCAGTGAGACATTAAAGGCTGTCATTAGAGCCTTGCAAGTTAGAAGAAGACACCATAAGTGTTGGAAAGGCTGAAAATGTTTTGATACAACCTTCTACGATGGGCACAGGCAGCAACAAACAGGTGCTATAGCTGAGCCACTTCAGGGAAAGGAGGTGCATTACCCACTGTATATACAACAACGTACAAATGCACTGTGGTTTTTTGGAGAAGGGATAATTGCACTTCAATTATTAAAGAAACCCTCAGAAGAACAAAGTGAAATAAAGAATAAATCACAAGAAGTATGAGATAGCAGGAGGAAGGATTTGGGGAAAGAAAGAGGAAAAAGAAAGTTTAAATATGTTTCTTCCTCTCCTTCCCACAATTTTCTTCACAGTGTTTTTTTCTTTTTTGGGACTAGCTTATGAAGGGGAGTATTTAAGGATTAAAAAAGAACTCTCTCCTTCAGAGAACCAGTTTCACCAAATGTAATGTTGACAGGCACTGCACAGCTATGGTGTGTATTTGGGAAGACATAATAAATATGAACTGAAAAGGTCACATCTCACACAGGCACCTTTGACAACTCATGCAGACTCTCTCTGAAAATACAGCTCAGAAGCAGATACAATAACACGTTCCTTCCCTCCAGCATTCATAGTAACTAGGGTTTCAAAACCATGCACATATCCTATTAAAAATCTCTATTCAGGAATATACCCCTCTTTGATTTAACATGTTTCCAGAAAGGTAGTTGTGCTCCACACAGCAGTCCAAGTCTGACACAGAATTATTTCTTTTTCATAGCAATAAATTAAAAAATAAAGTTTTCAAAGGAAGCAAAATAGACAATGATCTGTTTATGGTGACATCCTACTCATTCATGTTCACACTCTCTTGCCAATAAATATTTAAAAGATTAATGAGCCTTCGGATTGTAGAAAACCAGTAAATAACTGCTGCTCTTTTAAATAAAAATCACATGACTTGAATTCTCTTCTTTTTCATGGTTAGCTATTGGGATTGAATGGGTTAATATCTTTCTTGGGACAGAAGACTTTAGATAAGCTTGGTGGTTATGTAGGCATATCTTGGTTTCTAGGAATTTAAACTATCAGCTTGCAAATGGAGCTATTTCAGATCCCAGGTGATCCAAAGAATAGGTTCTCCTCATGAACTAAATGATGCAGGGATTATGTGGGAAAAAATGGTATGCGATCATGTAATCAGACACTGCACTGGAACACACAAGCATAAAGATGCTGAATTAAGGCAGTGCAGAAAATGCCAGAATTACATTTGTCTACGTTCTGAATGATTGATTTGCAGTCCTCAGAATGTTATTTTTAATTATTATTTTTATTAATCATAACTATTGTGTAAAATGCACACAGAGAATATGATACAGTACCGAGCAATAATGAGACCTCTTGTGTGCAGCTCCTGCTCGTTAATGGCCTTCGTATTTTTCTTCCTTTAACATGGATATTCCAGTGGCTAATGATATCATACTTTCTGTACATCAGCTCATTCATGCATATGACTGCTTGGTTGACTCACACACTCTGTTTAACCTTTATTATCATAAACACTGATGTCTCAAGAATTTTCTGTGACTTCAAGATTGGCACTACTGAAAATAGGTACAACTCTCTGAGCAGTTTCTGAGCTTGGTCACAACACAGTAAACCTGTGCCACTTCGCCAAGTCTGATGCACCATTGATAAATACTGCTGAATCCGCTTCAGTGATATTCTGTACCTTATGCTGTAGTTTGTGGTAAAGCAAACCCTAAACCACCTATTGAATAAGGGAAGGAGCTCTGGGGGAAGGGGGATGTTTTTGTCTTTCATTCTAATAGTTTACATAATCATAAGAAACACAGCAAAGTACTTAGTTAGGGGGGGGTGGGCGGGGAAAGACTGCAACAGGCTTGAGTTTATCCAACAATTAAAGTAATCAGAACCAGTCACACAGTATATAAAATATGTTCAACCACATCCTTGACTGTAATTTATTGGTGCAAAAGCTCCCACCGAATTAAATTGGAGTTGAGGGTGCTGAGCACCCCTGTAAATCAGAAGATTCATGCACATGCAATTGTGGTCCCAGGCTGCCTGCTTAACAGGAAATCACTTTTATCATTGCAGCGGGTCGAGGAGAGAACCCCATGACCAGAATGCTATTTTTATCTACCGAATCTGTGTAAAGTATTTCTACAGGAAATAAATATGTGAAGGTGGCATCAATTATTACAGTTTCAATTAAGGTACCAAACGGCAGGAGATGCCATGCTAGCAGAAACAACTCATTTGAAAAGAGAATAAAGTACATTTTTTCAGAGAAAGCTGAAGTAATGTTTGGGTTTTTTTTAAAAAACAATTTAGGCAGGGTATTTATTCTCTTTTCAACAAAGAAGATGACACTATCCACACATGATAAAAATCTTCTCACTTCCTCTTCTAGACAAAGTGGAGACACAAAGCTGGTTTTCATACTCAAGCCCTCAATTATTAGTTTTGCTACCTTCCCAGCCCTTGCCAAAAGCCATTGCTTTTTTTTCTTAAAGATCCTGAATATGTGATCCTGAACTGAGAAACAACAGAGATTAAATACATACGTGTGTGTGCACGTGCCTGTGTTCTTTTATCACCAGAAATTAATAGCATGTGTACCACCATGTTAAAACATCTTCAAGATTGCCTATGTGATCCATGACTGTTGATTTTTACATGAAGCATAATGACGATGGATCTGATTTGTAATAATTTAGTTCATTTCAAGGGTCTGAGAAACAACTACAGCAAATTAATTTGTAGAAATTACCCAGGAGTTTTAACTGAATTCAGCAAAACTGCTGCACGTGCCATATGCACTTCATTTACAGCCCCCTCCTATAATCACCAAAATGGTCGAGAATGGCAAGGCAATCCCTGAAAATGAGTAATTGAAGTGATACTGCTGCTCATAACACAGCACCCTACATTTATACGGTGCCTGTCAGCCTCAAGCCGCCTAAGCCTCCTCTGTAAGGAGTAAAAGTCACAAAACCAGCATGGAGTCCAAGCTGCCAAAGAGCATCCCTGGCAGTGATTTTGGTCTAGGACAGCAGGTCCTCTCTCTCCAAAACCTGTATGAAGTTTTCCACTCAGACAAAAAGGGAATCTCTCAAGATGCGAAAGAGCAGCCCACGTTTAACTTCACACATCTCAGACTGCTCTCATGCCTGAGTCTTTTCCCTGCCCATATTTCCTTGCTTTCATTTTTCTTTCCCTCCAGTCAACTGCAAACATATATATGAAGATTTGATTTTTGGGAAGCACCTTCAATTCAATTCACTTCAGCTGAATCTTCAAACGCTCAGCCTCTCTGACTATCCGTCCATAAATATAAGAGAAATAAATACCTGTACCCTGCAACCTCTCCCCTTCCTTCTTTGTGACAGTGCTGCTCACAGCTTCCCTGGGGACTGATTTATCCACAAGACTGGCATTTTAAATTCAGAGATGTGCAATTCATTTTCACAGTCCTCAAAGATAACAAATACTCAGTTTTAAATTACTGAATCATTTATTTAACTTAGGATGCCTGAAAATTATCATTTTTATGGAAACTAATAAATTGTAATTGCAAGTAATAAAAATATAAGTAAAGAGAACACCCGGACATGCCACAAAGAAAATACCTCATTCTGTAAATGAGTGTGTTTAATTAATGATGATTTCTAATTATAACACATTACTTACAGAATTAACACTTTTTATATCTATCTGCCAACTCCAATATTAAAAATTATTTCAGCTGTGAATGATTCGTGACTTTTTTATAGTAATAGCAGTTCATCTGAGTTCAGCCTTCCTAGAAGCAGAAGGCAGCGATGACAGGGTTTGGCTGCTAAGCCCCTGCACAGAGGATCTTCAAATAGGCAGATAACCTGCTATTGGGGCTCATGTAAAGGTTTATGTTCTGCTTTACGACCTGCTGACTGGGACATGATGTAGGGGCTCCTGAACATTACATATTAAGAAATTATTTATATAAAATTGGTAGGCAAAGATATATTAAAGTAATCTTTGGTTCAGTATCTTGATGATAACGCAGTAACCACTACTTTCCTGTTTACCTGGATGAAGCTGTAGTGTGGGACACAAGCTGGAGCACTAGCCCTGTTGTGAGAATATAGAGAACTTTCCTGGAAAATATAAGCCTTCACAAACAGTCCCAATTTGGGAGACAAAGTCCATATCTTGTTCAAGGGAACAGCAAAGCTCCAACAGTATGAAGAAAGCTGTTCACTCTGGTTGTTACAATACTGCTTGTACAAAACAATAAAGTATCAAATTCATGAGTGCTAGAGGCTGCTAGTCTGGTACTTTGATTATTGCAAGATTCAAAATGTGATCAAGACCTTCTCAAAATTTACTGGTGATGATATTCAGTCAACACAGAATAATCCTTTGCACTGTTCTCCACGTATTTAGCAAGTCTGGCAATTGCGATACTGTGCTGAGGGCTGATTTATTTGAGCTGGAAAAAAATATTATCTTGACTTCCATTTTTCAGGAAGTATTACTCTGCAATTAAGTTTGCTTCTTTTGTTGTTTATTTGTTTCTGCTTTCCCATTTGAATTCATCTGAATACAGCTTCCAGCCTACTTCAGCCAAATCTTGTCTTTCTCTGCTTTATTATAGAGGCTACTGATAACCAATATTTTCAACACATTAAGACCCTTCTGCACTGTAAACAAATCACCTCTCTTTATTTGAGAAAAGCAGAACAGATGAAGCTCTGTTTCTCACTATAAGCATTCTCTCAAAATGGTTTTTCCAGCCCTGTCATGTACCTTCTTCAATTTGCCAACATAATTTAAACAAATGCAGACTCAAAACTGAACAAGATATTCCAGTAGCTGCCTGACCAATGCAATACAGGTAGAGAAAATCACTTCCTCCTCCCTTTGTCACTATTCTAATATATCCAACATCCACGTTAGCCTTCTTTACCTTAACTTTCATAGAAAGCCTCAATGACCTTAACACCTTTCTGAAGCAGAAATCCTCAGCAGGATCGGTATCCTCATTGCAACCCCCAGCCTGCATTCTCCTCATACATTTTGTTTGAATGACCCACATTGGTAACCATGCTGAATTTTCTGGTAGGACTTAATTACTGTTGACAATTCCAATAGTCTACAAGTCATCTTGGAAGTTTTTCTACTGGCAGCTAGTGTATGTATATCTTAGACCTCATGTTTTGCACAAGCCTATGTGCATGAGAAGAATGCAAAATAATACTATGACAAATAAAGAATGCATATGTTCCTACACTAAATAAACAGAATATTTCAAATGACTGCAATACAGTATAGAACGCACACTAGATGGAAATACATTAATGGCAATATTTTATTCAACATGGGCTCTGTCAAGGATATAAATCCTTTCTGCCTATCGTCAGAGTCCCCAGGTCCCAAATAACACAAGATTCACTTCCATGACAGACATTTTTCCTTTGGGGAGGTGAAGAAGGCAGGGAGGAAAATGTTTTATCATTGTGAAGGAGGAACTCTGAAAGCAGGTGCAAGTTCATAACAGAAAAAAAAAAAAATCATCTTCATTATTTTTCGAATCATCAGAACCCCAGAATTCAGGGAAGCACCAAAATGTGCAGCCCATTCGTTCCAATGTAAGCAGCAAATGTGACTTACAGCAAAGCTAAAGTATTTCTTGGGTAGGAAAGTTTCTCAGGAGCGTCTGTAATACTACTTCTGACTCCTTTTAAGTTCCTCTTCCTTTATTCTCGACTCACCTAGACAGATGGCCAAGGCTGCACACCTCAGGATGAAATTTGTAATATAATTGATAAGATGTCACAAAACTGAATATTTGACGTTAGTTTACCATTCTTGTGCTTCCGCAAGTTCAGTCTCCCTCCGTCAGCCTGCACTACTCTCTCTCTTACACAAGTCCCCTCTGCAGACACCAACAATTCTAGCTCAAAAGCCACATTACCTCTCATTTTACGAAATTTCTGCAAGTAATAACCTTTAACCCATACTTTGCCTCCTCCTCTTCCCTGCCAATAGCTTTATTCATTCAATTCTTTTTCGACATCAATTACTTCCCATTTAACAAATGGTTGGTATAGCAGTGAAGCGCTACAGTTAGAACAAAGGTTGGTGCTCCATTGCAATCTCTTCAGGGTAGAATTAAAGGCAAATTCTCTATCAGAGAAAGCCACCTCTCCTCGATTTTTCTGTCACCACATTATTATTATACAGCTTGTCTCTGAAAGGAAGGCTCTCAGGGTGTCATGAACTCTCAGAGAATTTCTAGTCTACAATGCCTTTCAGTAAAAAAGAGAATGCTCCAGAGAGAAAATAACCTTTGTGTAAGGGAAGGTTTGTTCTGCAATATTGTCTGAGCATTGGCTTTACA
The DNA here is from genome assembly GCF_017976375.1 of Cuculus canorus. Lineage (NCBI taxonomy): Eukaryota > Metazoa > Chordata > Aves > Cuculiformes > Cuculidae > Cuculus > Cuculus canorus. The sequence goes on along the minus strand of NC_071402.1, from coordinate 150,506,653 downwards.
GGGAAGAAATGAAATCTTTGCATTTGCATCACCAGAGCATAGAAACTGGTCCAAAAGAATATTACTATGCACAGCCCGAGCTACACTGCTCTCTTCCCTCTGACTGAGGGATGGAGAGACTTGAGCAGGATTAGGCACTATATACAATCCCTCCTCTATTGATTCATGTCCACAGAAGAACACACGCAATTGAATTCAGAAGACGTGAATCCTGTTCATTTCAAATGGTATTCTTTAATTAAAAAAAAAGCCATGTCACTTACGACATCTCTTTTCTGATCTCATTTGAAGGATAAGGAAAGAACATACTCCTAATTGCTTTTCCCTCTGTTCCTCAATCATTCTCTCATATTTCTTTCTCCGATTTTAAATACTTTAAATGCTGGCATAAATTCCTGCTTCTTGCCAGCATGTCTAAAGCAGCAGTTCATGTAGGCAAGAGGACACCACCATTCTCATTGAGACAAATTAGTGATATTCCAGAAGAATCCTGAACTGTTTGTCTAGAAAAAATAAATTCTGCTTATAGCAAATATCATTCATATATACATAAATATTCACACATGGTCTGGTACAGGAAAGAACTGAAGACAGACAAAACTGACAAATATTTGTAAAAAATGGAGGAAATGAGGAGGCAGATTCCAAGCTGTGTGAATTGTTAAATGCCCATTGAAATAAATGGAACTCTGATAATTAATTCCAGCTAAGGTTCTGTCACTGGGAAATGAAAATTGCCTCTCAATATTCTTTTATCCTGCTTTCCTGAATTTGTTTAATTAAACAGAAAGTTAGAGGGACTATTATTTTTATTTCATATAATTTTATGTATCCCACTGGTCATTTTAAATAATTGGGGTTTTTTTTTCTATTTAGTTTTGAAGTGAGATGTTTCCTTTGTCCAAAGAAAAGTAGAAAAACAGAATGTTGAAATGTAAAAGAAAGGTGAAATGATTAATGAAAGAAATTACTTACAAACACATAGGCAAAAAAAATTAAGAACAAGAAAATAGAAGTAAATTTTTAGAATTCAGATTCAGATTGAATCTCAACAAGAAGCATAATCAAAATGTATCCTCTCCTGAGAGTTACAGATTATTGAAGACAGTGGTACTTCATCTGCGTTTCTTAATACTGTTTACAAATAATAACCTTCTGGGAGTTGTAGAAAAAATTGTATTTTAGAGACATGCACAAGGGTTTTTAGCTAAAGCTAATGGCCACCATTTCTGTGTATCTGAAAGATCATTATTTTTCCCTTGAAATAAAAAAATAAACCTAAGAAAAATGGTATCATACTTGATGCTTTGCAAATATTTTAATATTACATAAAGTCTGTTAGAAAGGAAAACGACTCAAAACCAAATCAATAAAGCCTGTAATATTAAAAAATTTCAATTTAGCCTCCAGTTACACTATGTCAGTGTTTACTGCATGTCATACAGGCTGCTTCACTTACCTGTGTGCCTAGGATATTCTTAGAGCTGTGAATCCTTTAAATGTACACCAAATGCTGAGATAACGCTATTTAATTCTCTGGAATAATAAACAATTAAAAACCCCCACTACTGCTGTCATTCAGTTATACTCTAAAAATAGCACAGCTAAGCAGGTGGTGAGTAGTGATTACTGCGCTCACTGTCACCGATTGACTGCGGATTGTGCATACAGCAAATCTATGCCAAGATAGCTAGTTATTTTTGTTACTCATCTTCTCTGTTCCTACTCATCAGCTTTAACTAAATGTGTTTTTCAGCTGTTGACATGCTGAGTTTTAAACCGTAGACTCCTAAAGGCAGAAATTATTACTCTTAAATTTGGTTACTACCTGCAGAACAGGTCTTAAGATAGCAAAGGAAACTTTTACTCCAGACTTTGGTAATCACTCGATGGCGTCTTTGGAGGTAGACTTGACCCCATAGGGGTAAATATGAGCAACAAAGTGTAAGGCTTTTGGCTCCTGAACATTTTTTTATAGTGTTAAATTTTGCAAAAATATAAGGAAATTAGGTTTTGGTATGCTAGTGAAAAAAGAAAGCCGCAGGCTGTAAAATTTCAGATTACCCATTTGTTAAATTACCATCTATTTGTAAAATTATTTCAAGTTTGAACGGTATGAAAGATGAAGATAGGAGTAAATTAAGCATATGCAGTTACCTGCAGCATTTCACTGTTCATTTCCAGAATATTTTGGGTCTTGTACTCTATGGCTCTTTTGTATAAGTGCTTAGTACACCTGGCCAGCTCATCATGACTGTACTTCTTCAGTATGATGCGGGAGAAATCATAAGAGGCTTTTAAAAGGGGGGGGGGGGGGGGGGGGGGGAGAAAAGGTTTTCAAAACCATTGTCAAAATGAGGGTCCAGAAATCAATTTGTAATTATCTGCCAACACAAATCTAAAGGCTTTTCTGTGATAAGGGCGGTAATACATAGGGCTGTAATGTGAATTATTTCAAAGAATAAAAGACTGATTGTCTTCATGACCTATATAGCTTTTAGTGAGCTTTAAAACAAAATTACATTTTATACTTCTCATGAATGGCTTTTTCCCCCCTCTTTCTCCCTTTAAAAATGCAGGGGGGTTGTGCCGTCTAGTAGGCTTTCAGCTTTAAATAGGACTCAGTTTCTTCCAATGTTGATACATTTTTCTCTCCTGAAAGTGAAGGCTCTGGCTTTGCAAAAGAGCAGAAGCTTTCCCCGTAAAAACCCTTTCCAACACACTTACAAGTTAACTACAAACCAGAAGATAATGTTATTTTTACACAGAATCTCAACACTAGAATTCTTCCCACACCCAGAAAACTTCTAGCATAAAAACATAGTAAGTAAAACAAATATTTTACAAGGTACAAAAATATCAGGGAATTGCTTCTCTTAGGTTAAAATAAAGACAAATTAATGTAAAGGGGGGAAGTATTCAGTAGTTACAATAAATTTAATAGAAGACAATGCAACATTTTCAGAGCATGAGGACCATATTCAGATCACCACACTCAATCACCTCTGCTCCTTTTGCCTGATGCCAACAAAGTGATTCTGAATGTCTCAGTAGGTGACTGCAGGCCTGGCTTTTGATCAGACAGTGGCACTGAACATACAGTGTAGTCTTGCAGATCCAAAGCCAGGAAAGTTTCTGTGTTGGGATACTAGCTGCAACTTCTTCATGCAAAGTTGATTCCACATGTTTTTTTTTTTTACTTATGGTTATTGGCTGAGTGAAAACTGCTTTCCAGGAAGACATGGTAGTTTCAGTGAACTCTTATGTTAAAAATATTAAAAATATTATACTAATAATATTGTAGGGAGAATATCTCTACAGAACCATTTAATTTTTAGAAAGAATATTTGGGTTTGTTCTGTTGGCTTTATCCAAAGATTCAGAAGACTCAAGTATTAATTAAGTGTATTTTTCCGAAAGCATTTTGGATCTTGGTAAGAGCGAGCTCCCTGGGATAAAAACGTACATCCTAGTCTTGTTAACCATAAGCTGGATAGTTAAGCGAAGTACCTTCTATCATGTATGTCAGGATTCCTTTGCACTAGTAAATAGATTTGGAAATGTGATGGATTTCTTTACCAATATAACTTTTTTCAAATTATGCCAAAACTAACATGAATATTCTGGATTTTTAGGATGACTGTTCCTAAGAAAATAACAATTTTCAGTTGCCTGTTTGTTTGGGTTTCTTTCCTGCTAATCAACTGATTTTATATACCTGCCATGAAGAAAAAGGAATGCCTTCTGCTTTGACTTCAGAAAGGGTTAGACAAATAGCTCTTTCCCTCTATACAGTTTTACCCTTCAAAAAAAGTGGGTTTTAATCCATTAAGATCAGATCTTTTTATTACTATGCCTACTGAGTTTTCTGAGAGGGTTTTTGCAGTATCATATTCTTCCTTTTTGTAACACAATACATAATTTGTGCATTAACTCTGTATGTTCATACATTGCCTAGCATTTTACGGCCATATTCAGAAGTTCTGCATGAGGCTTTTTAAATAATAAATAAAAAAATACAGTGCCAACATATCCCTGCCAAATTTTCTGCAACTGCCAGGCACTGCTCATTTAATAACTTTACTTCTCACAAGAGAGTAAACCTGTCCCCATAAGCCATATGTCTTTTTCCAACATTTGTTTCACTTGAACTTCATTTCTGAAGGGACAGTAAAGTACACAATGTCACAGAAACTTGCTGATTTATTTGCTAATACTCCAAGTTAGGTTATTCAGTCTGCTCTCAAACTTCAATTGGTTTCTCTTGGGTGAAAAGGTTGGAAGGAAGCGAGATGGAGATGAAAACTGCTTGGTTTCTATTTTCCTGCTTGTGCTAGCTTTTGTGTTCTAGATAGTAAATTAATGCTGGATGAACAAGTTAATAAAAGCACAGACTTGATGGTTCATCCAATCAGATGCAAAATTAGCTAAGGGTATGACAAATCCTCTTCTGGGTTATGACTGTTTTCAGTTGGCAGAAATTTCTCAGGTAGCACACCTTACGGAAAAAAAGATACAAAACCAGTGTAGGGAGTGCCCTAATAGCACTCAGCTGACATCCAGTCCCTTGTGAAATGTCATCTTCAGAACACAAATAGGGGGAGCTCTGTGGCTCAGGCAAAGGAAGGTGTAAATACTCAGCCAGCAGAAATATAAGGACGCAAAATTACTTTCAGTGTTTTATCCTTCTCCCCATTGAACACAGCACCTGACCTTTGAACCAGCCAAACATGGTTAAAGAGAAGCAGCAAGACCATAAACTCCCAGAACAAACTCTGGTAAGAATATAGAAATAAAATTCACTGCACTGTTAATCAACACTTATCTTTTGGCAGGGGGAGGAGAATGCAAATGTAACATCATTAAAAAAATGAAAACTTTTAATGAAAACAAGAATTATTCATAGGGCTCCACAGAGGATAAAATATCTCTCTTTGGATTCCACTCTAATCTAGTTTCAGGGTAATTGTTAAAAGTGTTTGAAATCTTATCTCTCCTTCCCTCGTGTTTATATTCTTGACTTCTTTAATGTACAGATTGCCTTTAATTTGGTTGGTTGAGATGTTGATTCTGTATGAGGCTCTTATTTAACTTGCAGTGAAATGTGCATTTCCCGAAGGAATAACATTTTCTCCTCTCCCTTCCCTAACACCTTCAGCCCAAAATGCCCATCACAGTTCCCATTTCAAAGGCAGTTCTATTGTCTTCTCACTCCATCTTGCAGGTTCCTATCCACAGATGTGCAAGAGAGTGCTGTTCTCAGAGCCATCCTGCTCCAAATCCTAGTGGTACAACTTCTAGACTCCATTTTGTTTCTCCATTTCCCTAATTATTAATGACTTTTCTGTGATAAGTAACTCAGATTTTCTCTTTATACACAGTCTTTACCCTGCAAAGTAAATCTTATGGGCTTTATGTCACAGTCTGGTATGCACACACTAAATTGTGGATACTATATATACTTATCACTATGAAATTCAGACTACAGTCTTGTTTACTTCAATTAGTTTTCTGAAGCTGTCAACCCTCTGTGACTTCGAGTGACCCTGTATTTTTGCATTATTTTCCGGACTGCCTTGAGCCAGAGTGATCAGGGGAACTGAAACCTACGTGCTCCAGCAGAAGTCTAGTAGATGTTTCTCAAGCTATCAATAATGTCCTCCAAGCACAGAAGAAACAATAAAGGCAGTGTAACATATCTGAAAACATTTGTTCTTTTCTCTGGCTACTTATGCCTCAGTAGGAAACGATCCCAACAACACAGAACAGAACAGCCTAGTAGGTTTGAAAATGTATCTTGCAGTTCGGGGTCAAAGCCTTTTTGGCTTTCTTTTCTTTCACCGAGGTAATGAAAAGTGTGTGGTAGCTCAGGATGTTTGTCACTAACTTCTCACCTCCAACTTTCCAACTGTTATTAGTAACATCAAAATAGAGAAACACAAAGGAGGATTCTATCAGATAGATCATGGAAAAAGACCGATTTTTCATCCCCTTTGTATTCAACAATCCTTCTGATTACTGGTAGTTCCTCTTCTCTTTCTTTAAGTCTCTGCAGTATTGATTGATACAACAGCTACAAAGAAGTTCATTCAAAAAGGAAACAGTCAACAGAAGGAAACTACCGATAATCAGAAGAGGAGCTGTAATAATTGCCAACGTTTTGGCTGAAACTCAAGTATGCAGCTATACTTGAAGATTCCGTTGATTCCAGAGTGACTGCAAAAAGGTAAACTATCCAACAACATGTAGCCAGACTCAGGTTCAAGCAACATCTTCTATGCATTGATGGTACAAAGCAATCCACCTTAGTCACATGAGTATTAAACTCCCAGCAATTCAACTCATCGTAATCCTAATTATTTCCACTGAACAATTCAAAATCTGTGTTTCTCTCCAACTCCCATTTGCAGGTAAGAAACTTTGTCTTCCAATGTTTTTATTATTCTTGACCCCAAACACATTATTCCCTCTCTACCTCAGCCGCTCGTAGTAATCCAGCCTGGCTCTCTACTGCACTGAAGTCACCAACAGTACACAGCAACAGCTGAGAGGAGTTACAAGATCAGAGGTCTTTAGTTGTATCCTTAGAAAGGAGCATACAGCAAACAACCTTACTCAAGTGTCCTGTCTTACAGTTCTCCTCCATCATCTCTCACCTTCTGCACTGAAACAGGTGTCTCCATGTATGTATCTTTGCCAGCTTCACCTAATGATTATACAAAGCTTTATAGTCTTCTTTCAACAATTCTAATAATATGTTTTGACAACTTGAACTCTATGACAATTATCCTTGGGGAATCAAAAGAACATCTTATTATTAGCTGGGATGATAATGTTGCACAAAGTACAAAACCAGGATAGTAATCAGGCTTTTTTTATGAAACATCTGGTTGAGATCTCCAACGGAGGCTACCAGGAGGGATGTTGCTGTTCACTGAACAGATATTAGTGACCTGGGTAGAGAGTCTGAGAACGCCACTATCTGTGGGCCTTCGCAAGATCAGCATTATGACTTCTACCATTATTTAATATATAGTCTTCTTAGATTAAGTCAGTGGGGGAGGAACAATCTCTCATTATATATTTGTATCATGTTTAACACAAGGGGGGGCCTTCTTCATAAGAAAATTAACACAATTTACAGTAACAGCTAAACCACTGATGGAAAGGAAGATACTGCTTCCTTCATCATCTAGTAAGCGTATTTTATCTCATTCTTTGCAAAGTTGTGGACATTATCCTATCCATCTCAATAGGAAACCAAATAAGACTGGTCAGAATGACAGTAAGTTAATGGAAGGTTTTAATCTTATGTTGCCTTGTAGTTCCCTTGCCTTTCAAAAACTTAAATTCACCATCACATTTTCCATTGATATATCTACATGACAACTTTTCATAATAAATAATGACAGCTGCTTTTTCATTTTTTCTTTTTAAGTACCTTAGATAATGAAAGAAAACTTTGGAATCAGTATTGTTTTAATACAGATTGTGAAACATTTTTAATGGTGAAAAGTATCACCATAAGGTGTTAAATTTCATGTAGGTAGCTGAATATTGTCACAGGAAGACATTCCTGCTGCTAATCAAAGACAGAGATTAATCACAGTGGTTCACAGCACTAGTTTAACTATTGTCAAATACTGCCATCTAAGAGTAACTGTGTATGTAAATAAATGTGGAGTCATAACCCCCACCCATGTCTCTGAAAATCTAAGTGCACAGCATCAAATTCACCAGAAAATCACAAAACAATCACCAGATGATCACTGGCCATACTAGAGCATGATCACTCTTTCTAATGACATCTCCAAGCCATATAGGATATCATCTGTTTCGCTCAAATTCCAGACAAAATAATTTAACCAATATTAATACAATTTAGAGTTTAATGCTCCCTCATACAATTTATCTCTCCTCTTCACCAACAACCTCTCTTTCTGTCTCATTTGAAGCTGTGATATCTGATCAGAGAGGTATGACATACCTGGGGTAATTCCTCAGCCCTACTGGAGAATACTTCAGCTTTAGGTCCGTATGATGCCTAATGTGATAATTCCACATACTGAAGGAAAAAACCAGTTTGAAAAATAAAACCCATAGATTTATTATACTGTTTTTAGCTATGAGTAGACAATGTTGACTATTCAAAAGAAGGCATGATTTGAATCTTCTATTAGCTTAAAATATTTTCAGAGACATGAGCTCTGTTCAGAAAACATTCCAGAAAATATTTCCCAGCACCCTGCTTTCCTGCTCATTCGCCTCAGAAGACCTGGGAGCTCCAGTATGCCAGTACAGAGTCAGGCAATCCTGGCAAATCTTCAATCCATTGGGAGCTGGAACTCTGAGGACTTTGCGTACATGGTGCTCCTCAAGCCTCTGGGAGCTCTAAAATAATGAGTTTCAACAGTTTATTTAGTAATAATCAAAACTTCTCTCTATACATCAATCGATATCCCCAAGACAATCTCTTTCAAATGTTATACTTTCTCACAGATGAGACAATCCAGTATTTGATTATTTTTACTCTAAATCTGTTGCCCTCCAGTTTGCTCTGGCTCAACATTATTATGACAATCCTTAAATAATTTATGCCAAGTTAAGATGAAAAAGTGGCCTATTTTGCCACAATACTCAAAATTTAGGAAAATACTCAAGCTTATTGATGGAATTGTGACTATCTTTCCAGTGCATCACACTGTAAATGCACAGGGTACTTAAAAGTGGCAGTCACACAATCCATTCAGGGAGAACGCTTTCAGAGACAATATTAAACAATGACCAACGTGAAGCTTAAATCCCTATAAAACTCTTTCTCTGAATTTCTTCCCTTCCTTCTCATCTGCTTAACCCTCAAAAATTTCTCTCAGTTAGAACAAGTCAGTAGGAAACAGAATGATATACACTTATTTTTTTTACATAATAATTTCTATTCCGGGCTTTTACCCTACCCCCATTTCATGGGATACCAATTCGTCCTGCAGTAATGTTTTCTAGGTCCAGCATTCTAAGATTAGTCTCTTTTTCTTTCTTAAAAAGAATTTCAGTACCCTAATAGGCACTTCAAGAGAAAGTAAAAATTCCTTTACTTTTATATGCAGGCCTCGCTCTTTGGAACAGTATTAAACTGAAAAATTGAGGTCTGAAGATATAAAATAAGCCAGAAAATTATCCATCGTACTTTCTTGTACTGAAAGAAATTTGTGTTGGGATTTGCTCTTACTAGTAAATCTTCAGGAAAAAAAATGTCAATGAGCAGTTCTTTCATCTAACAATGTATAATCTTGCAGAAAAGTCTGTGGAATGTTTCTAAGAACTTGTTTAGATATATTTAATTTATTGGCATGCCCATGGGAGAAGAGAGCCTTTTTTCCTCGTACAGGTTTCTGTGATTCAGTGTAAGGCATTGAGACTCCTTCCTGAAAAATGACAAGTCTTTGGTCCGACAGGAGTTAGCCCATGCCTTTCACAAATGAGGTCTTGTTCCGACCCAGTTATCTGAATTGGTCCTAACTTCTCAACTAAGGAAATAAATATTTAGCTCTGAATTAACACTCTGAAGTGGTAAAATTTTATGTGTCCATGCAGTTAGAGACATTATCATGCAGGAATTTAGGCACAAATGGGTGTCAAAGTAAAATTTGAACGTGACATCCATGTTGGCAGTGCCTGACTGCTTGCACAGCTGTTGAATGAATGTGATGTTTTGCGGTTAATGTGAGTTCATTTATTACTTCTTGTGAAGCCAATCAGTTTTCCCACAGTACTTTATTCCCCTTAAAATGTATTTATAACTAGCTGTGGAGAAATAATGCATATTGCACAATCATTTGTCTGAGACTACCTCGACAAAATTCACTTGTGTCCCTTAAGGCAGATTAGATGAACTACCTTTTAATGGTATTGATGATGGATGCAATAAACAGCTTTAGGCCTGGGAATATATCTATGACTCCTAGAAACAGTTAGTGTAGCAAGAAGCTCATTTGCAGCATTTAGACAGCACTAACTATCAGTCTATGCCATGTAAATGGGAAGAAAGAGGTTGTGTTTTGGGATGCAGAACGTTCTGTGAAAAGTAAAAGGGCTATGCCTCTAATCAGAGCATCTCCCTGGTGAACACTTCAGATCCACTATGGGCAGTGCAAAGGCTTGGATCAATTAGCTAGTAATAACATTATAATCCTTGGAGATGCAGACAGAGCACTTATCAGTGGCAAAACTTCTCTTCTTCAGTCTTCTTAAGAAAAAAAAACAACCAACTTTATCTTCTCCTCTCAGTTTAATTCTTCCCAAATCTACTAGGTAAAATTCCTCCTTCTGCACAGGTGATATAAGGTTAACTTACCCCTCATTTCCCATTTAAGGGCATTCATGGGGAAGCATCCAATGCTGACCCATTCATTTATAGCTGGGAGCAGCAAAAAGTGGTGTTTTAAAGGGCATCTAAACCTTAAATTATCTACTCACCAGAGATGGAGGAGGAGGATTATGTACAAAATACAGAAACATTGATTCACTCATTTGGAAAACACTGGATTCAGCTGTTCATCATTCAGTCTCAGGCCAGTTCATGCATTGGCTTCGCCTCTGAAACCAGCTGCAATGGCAGGGATTTTGGTTGGAAGATTTTTGTAAACTGGATAGTTCATATAGAGCTGGATCACAAACCTTAAAGCCTACAAAACTGCTGGTAAATAAAAGGCAAATAAAACCCTTGCATGTAAGCTCACTATCACACAAAACACACAAAAAAAAAGATCCTCAGGGAGAAGTACCAGACAACTGGTGTTTATGGTTAATTTGAAGATGCTGGTCTTTTGCAAGCATTTTTGTGCATACAGACTGAATTTTACCATAAATGGCTAGATTTCCATGGTAAATTATCAATAAGCTCAAAATATTTCTTTTGTGAAAAGAGAAGTAAACCAGCAAATTTGAATGTCTCAAGACTGGACACAGTAGGAAGTCCATACACGTAGGACTTGTTCTGAATTCTATTTAAGCAATGATATACAACCCACTCTAATTCTAATGATGGATATGATTAAATCACTAAAACTAAGCAAAATTTAAGTAAATGCAATAAACAGAGTAAGCACAAACCTGGTGCCTAGAAAAAAAAAAATGATAGAACTTTAAGGTAAGGGTTTAGCATTTTTAATGCCCTAAAAAAGTGAAATTCTGAATTTGACCATAAATAGATCTACACAGCAAATAGACTAAGATGAAGAGATACTTAAGCTGGCACTGGCAAAGCTATAATGTGTACAAAACAAAGCCCTGTAGAGCTTAGTGGGGGTAATTAACCTAAGAAGAGCACTATGTCTATCCAAGCTTTCTTGTTCACTGCTAACCAGGATGCAAAGAAACAAAAGCATGCTCTATTTCTCTAACAAAGACAAAAAAAATCTCAAAAATTTAAACTAATTATTTTAATATTACAGTTTCTACCTGGTTTCACTCACTTGACATGTCAGAGCACACTGAAAGCTGAACGTGGTGACCTGTTAATAAATATCTTTGTGTATTCGTCTCTGTGGCAGTATGGGTAAGGAAAATCAGGGACAAGACACAAGAGGAGAATGGAGACTTGATTTAGAGTACTCTGAACAGCATTTTTGCTTAAGTGGTATTTACAGCTTTCTAGCAAGGGAAAGACGTCACTGCATTTTCTCCTTCTTCCACTAATCTCACATTTTCCAAAACTTAAATATACAGCAGAAGGGAACAAATAGATTAAAACTTTGAACTGGGTCTTTCTTCAATAGGAACAATGAAAAAAGGAAGATAAATTGGAATACTTTTAACGACAGCTGTTTACTTTATTCTGCTATTTTATTTGCTATTTATGCTATTAGGTAATTTCTTACTATGCTGTTTCTTCTTGCATGCTTTGATCTCTGACAGGCTCTAAATGGAAGCCATTATGCAGGCTGGTTTTCCAGGGAGTCCTCCAGGTTTAAGCCAGGGCCCTAATCTGCTTTGAGATGGATAATCAGGAGGAATTTATCCCATAAATAATGCAGCCCAGTTGCCTGCTGCAGTCACAGTGAGATTTCACATAGCCCCACTGCTTCTCACCTGGCCCATCATAGTCACCACTCCAGGCAGGGCATCCAGTCGAAGTGAGCCTGCCTCGACCTGAAGTTCAATTAAGAGGGGATAGGGTGCTTTTCAGCTCCCATTTTCAATTTATCACATTTCCCTTGTTAAAAGCAGAGTATGACACTCTCTCCCCATCATGTACCTCTGTCTCCATTCAGCCAGTATGAGTCTTGTCTGTTAAAAGAACATGAGCTTTGCCAGAACTACAATACGATTTTGTTGTAAAAGCAACCAGGATGCCAATGAGGCCTTGGGAAGAAGCTGTGTTCATTAACTCATTTAACAATGATAAGTTCTTTGTAGAGCTACAAGATTACCTCTTTGCCTGCAGTAACGAGGTTAGTGCCCTTAGTGCCGAATCCCTGGACCTCACCTCAACCAACAGGTGATGTGCCTGTGTGATGCCGGCATCTTTCCCTACATGAGGCAGGCTTTGTTCGCTGTTTAATATTAGATTTCTGTTACGGAGTGCAGAAGGACTTTTAAAGGCAAAATCCAAGCAAGCATTTTTCTGTAGCAACAGTTGCTATAGTATTAATTTTATTTCTAAAAATTATTTATCCAAAACAAAATTCACAACTGCATTCAAAAAATCTATAGAAATGTGTAATTTTTTTCCCCCCCAGCCCCACACATTATTCAGTTTAGAAGCTCTCATAGTCTTTAGCACAGATAGGTTTCTTTCAAAGCAGCATAATATTCTTTACCACTTCCCTCTTGCAATGACAGGTCATTTGGAACGCTTGCCAATCCCTGCCTGTGTCTGATGCTCTTGACACTAGACACCCATTTTAACAGAATTTCTAAAAGGGCTGCTTGAAAGAAAGGGTAACTTGACAGAAAGAATATGTTACTAAAAATCTTTCAAAGTACTTTGCATGTGAAAATCAGTTCTGTAGCAACACTGAATCTACACATAGTGTTATAGTTTCCAGGAAAATTAAGACAAAGAAGGAAAAATGAGAAATAATTTGGAGAGGAAGTTTACAGAAGCCTGGAAGATAATATAACATTTATCTAACAAAGTAATCACATTTTCTGTTATTTAATATGTTATTGCACATTATAGAGAATAGTTTTCCATGAAATTATTTTGAAATAACAAATACGCTATTTGGTTTCAAGTCATATATGTATCAGTGTTAAGACAATTAACAAAGTAAAGCAGTTTCTATGGATAATATGGGAATGAAAAATAAGCTATTAGCTGGATTTCCAAAATATTACTAAATCAGAAATTATTAAGCATGAAACATTTTTTTATTACTGTTGCAAACAACTTGTAATATGAAAGCACAGGAAAATTATAGCTTCTTTTTTCAGCTGAGGTGAATATGTTGCCTTACGTGGGCTGGAATACAGTGTCTGTCTGGTAGTACAACGCAAAAGTGAACAGCTGCTAAGAACAATGGTTAAATAAGTATAGTGAATTTTACACAAGTATGGCAGAAATTTAGGAAAGAAAATTGTCCAAAATTTATATTCTTCTTCTTGCAAAAGATATCTATCATCTTTAAAATAAAAGAGGGGATCAAGGCATTGTACTCCATAGTGGCATCTGTGCCTGAAACAGCGCACTCCTCTTTGGAGCCATGCTGGATTATTGGTTTTTAAAAAAAAAAAAGAAACATAAAAAGGAACAGCAACAAACCAACTGCATCTTCAGTTTATCACTGGTGGTCTCCCATTCAAGAATTGAGTGAACTCAGCTTCAATAATTAACACTAACATTTTTGTTGGTCTGACCTATTCAGAACTATATCAAAATTCCAACTCACCAGAACAATTATATTGCCTTTCCCATACTGAAAAACAATAACCAATGCTGTTGAAACTCTTTCTGTCGGTTCAAGCAATGTTTAATATTCCATACCACTTGGGGATTGCTCCTTTTTTCCTTTAAGAAATTACAACACTTTTTGGTTTTGACATATTGCTCAATACTTAACAAGAACCTCACCAGAAAATAATTCCATAGTTGTTTTCATGACAGTAAATTACATGCCAAAGTGTGACGTTTAAGTGTTGAATTTTAATGGCTTGTCAGCAGAAGTGAAATGCATTTAAAAAAATTAATACGTGAGCGAACAATGTGTCTGTCTATAAAATAATTCTGTTCATAGTAGACATGAATGGTAAATACAGTGTCAAACGTATTATATTTCTCAAAGCACATCTTCATTTAGTAAGAAAGGAGCTATATGAGTAGGAGTTAAATTCTCCTCTCCCACTGGTAGAGCGGATCTCTGCCTCTGTCATACTCCTTGGGAAACTACTACCAATATCCATTTCCATGAGGTTTCCATGCAGAGGACGATTTCATCAAAAGCAAAAAAAGATGAACTTGGCAGACTGGGGAGAAGGAGTGCCCGACACTCCTGCCACATGCTTGCTACTCCTCTTTTTCCTTGGACTGTGAGGTAGTGATGACTGATTTTCAGAGACTAAATCAGAGAAATGATTGACCAAATATATTCTAATCATGTTTAGTCACGTGCAAGTATTTCCTCCTCACTGTTTATCTCAAATATTTCCAGAAATACATCTTTCATTCACTACCGGTAAACACTTATGCTATATAAAGTGTTGATACTGAAGTTAAAAACAGCAGTAAGCAGAATTCCCTTTTCCTCCTGCAATTGCAATGATATATATTTCTGTGTTCTTGTTACATATAAGGTCCCTTAGGATCTCTGGATTGTTTAATAATAGTCTATAAAGGAGGTGTGACAGGTGGAATAGATACATTCACAGGCTAACAAACATACTCAGATTAAGTAAAAACAGAAAATGTCAAGAATGAGGTTCTTGACAATGTGCAGAAATGTGAGAAAACAGAAAGTTAGCTGCTGAAAAATGCAAATTTGTGTACACTGGAAAAAATAATTTGTGTCTATACTTTGCTGGGAACCAGCTTAATTCTGCTCATTTAGAGGCTGAAATAAATGGAAAGCTTCTCAATGTGCAAGTGTGGACAATAAAAAAGTGCTAAGGAATACAGAAAGGTTGTTACTAGTCCTAAGACATTAAAATGTCTGAATGCCCTCACTAAAACATTCTGAACAGTTTTGCACTGCTTATCTAAAAACAAAGGAAGATCAGGTTCAACAGCAGACCAGAAGAATGACCAAATAAATAGAAAGCATAGTTACGGAGGAAGATTGGAATGGGCAATCTTAGCCTGGGGTAGAGCTACTCTTCAAGCAAGAATAAAGACTAATGAATACTTTATGTCTTCCCATCTCCACAGAAAGACCAGCTTCCCTTCAAATATTCTCTGCTATTTCTTCTACAATTCCATACCATTCTCCTCAAGTCATCAACATCTCCTCCTCCGGTATCTCTATTTTTCATCTTTACTTACTCATCTCATTTTTCTAAAATGTCCATTCTCTTTCAGGTCCCCCCTGCATTTTGTGGCTCATTTCAAAATATCTGTGTATCACCCAGACAAACACATCACCCAAACCATTGAGTGGTCTGTCCTTCAATAGGGGTACTCCTTTAGGAGTCTCTCTTTGACCCAGCTAGCAATTTCCACAAAGCTCATAGCTACTGGATGTATTTGAGACCTTTCTATTAAATTGGATATTGAAGGGCTGAGCTGAACTAATGTAATGGCCAGGCAGTGCCCACCCTTACAATACTATGTTATAAAAAAAAATAAAGAGAGAGAGAGAAAAAAAAAGAACAAATTAAATCACAACAGGTAAACAAATAGATATCAGTGAGAGTGACTCACTGATGCCTGACACTTATGCAGAGCCTTCTTTCTCCCCTAGAAAGACTGAAGTTACTTCTAACAGAATGTCAACTTCAGAGGCTGAAATCTCTCCCAGAAAACAATTAGTGCACAGGAAACAGCAAAGCATGATTCCTTATGTGTCTTGACAATGTGACTCCATCTAGGGTGGCACATCAATTCAGCTCGTATTCCTGTTAACACCCACCGTTTATACTTCAGAAGGAATGCTGACATATCATAAACTTATCAAAAAATCATATTACCTATTCCTCCAAAGCACACATCACTCAAACTGATAGTAACTTTAACTTCTTTCATACTGCTCAAATCATATGATAAGAAGTGACTTCAGATCACCTGCAGGAAAGCTAAGCTGGTTAGTGCAGAGATGAGAGTTGAGTTCTTACCATTATCTCTCTAAATCATTTTTTCTTCCAATAGTTGTTATCTTGACACTTGCACTGATGATGATGATAACTTTTAATTAGTTAGTTTCAAGGTGTATACTTAAAGGAGACCAGGCAGTAACCTCTCCTATTCTTCGTATTTTGTTATTGCTATTTGTGGATGAGATACTCAAGTTTTATACTCGGGCAACTACTTAACTCTGTCTCCTTTCAGAACTACAGGCTCCACTTTCACTGTTGGCCTTGAAAAGCCAGGTAAAAAAAGGTGGCACTAAGATAACACCCATTGCATGGCAAAAGAATTAAATGCCTTTAATCAGTCAAACTTCTTTAGAACAAATGAAATTAGATTTAGGATTTGCACTTTAAAATATTTTGGTCTGTCAATCAAGCCTCGGTCAATTAATTAGAAACACTAAATTTTACTTCTAAAATATATGTGCAAACACGACAAAATTAGGCAAATCAAAACTCTTCTTTGTACTGCCAGATTTCCAACAGAGAACAAGACTTTTAAAATCATTCTGCATACCTCTATACTGAATTTTTATAAATACTCAGATTGGAGATCACGTTCCACAAGTCATAATGTACACAAGTCACTGGTAAAGCCTTTTATTTAAAGAGTAGAGCTATTAGGCAGAACTGTAGAAAGCAACATTGTCTAATTAGCAGCAGTGACCGGACAGAAATGTCTTCTATATCACTTCAGTTTCAAACACATAAAGAACCTCCCGTTGAATGGTAACATAGATACAGGCACTCCAGCAGTAAGGATGAAGGGTTGTCAATACAGTGACATTAGCATGCACTTTTTATTTTCTCCCACTAAACATTATTAAGCACTTAGTTTAATAAACTGAAACAATTTTACTGCTGTAAGTGGTCAAGTAATGCCAAGATATTGGATCAAGGGAATCCATAACAGAATGGTAATAAGGCTACATTGTTAAATCTTCCCCATTAAAATCTCCAGAGAAGTTCTCAGTTTCCTCCTGGCCTTCCAATGGAAGGAAAAATCAGCCAGAAATCCCAGGTATAACCTATTGATTTCCTTTCACCAATCATTTGGAAAGTACAGAAGTGAGTGAACTGGGAAAAAAAAAATGCTTCTGTATGTATCAGACTTGAGGTATCTAATATTCTTGCCTAAAGCTGCATGTTCAAGTCTTGAAAGTGAATTGCTGATGCAAAGGCATACCACCTTTTTCCCATTTCTGTAGGGCTCCTGTCATAGCAAAATTAAGTGTCTATATACTGACCTACATTGTTTCATAGCTTCCTTGCACTGTGCTGGTGGTCTTTAAGGGTCCATCTGTTGTCTCTCAACTTGTAGGTTCTCTAGAAGCTGTCTGTACTGATTCCATATTGTAGTAAACAAAACAACGTGCATAAAAGCTTCTAAGTACTGTGATACTGCTGTAGAGTTTATTTAAAAGAATCATGATTCTATGTTTTGTAATTTATTTATTTAATTTTATGCTAAAAAAAAGTCTGCATGTACACAAGAAGTCTGCTTCTCTTTTCACTACTGTATTTGCCACAAAAATGGAAGTGCTATAAAAGTATAGGTACTGAATAAGTAACTATCTTTAACTTTATCCTTCAACATAAGAAAGACTAAAAAAAAATGCCATTCTGAGGAGCAAGTCAACTTTAACCTAAATCAGTAGCCCTGCATCATGTATTACCTTCTCTAACTCAGAGATAATATATTTGATGGCAAGCAGCTTTTTCTATCTTTTTTCACCACTGTTTTTCCTATATTGTTTTTTTTTAAACAGCCTTTATTCTTTCTTTTTATATTTAACACAGAAAGACGATTTTGTTTCATGCAGGGGAAAAAATACCTTTACTGTAACAATCAATATAATTATCCTGTTATCCTGCATTTTGGTATTGACATTTACATTCCTATCCAGAATTAATTCAAGTAACCTTTGTTACTGTATCAAAAGCCCTTTCATTACAGTGGAAGCAAGAGACTTTATTTTAAAATCAGATCTGTGTTCCCAGTTGGTGAAACTGGAGAATGGAGTAACAGTTCTTCACTTTTTGGAAGCTGTTTTGACCTGCATGTTATTGCCAATACTGTGAGTGTGAGCACACAAGTGACAAAAATAGCAGCAATAACTTTTTATTGATACTGTATTAACTTTACACCTCAATGTTAAATTGATAGTTTTCTCTAGAGAATTGATATCATATTCACATCCCAATCTTTACAGCACTGTGACTACTGCTTGTTAGAGCCAGTATCAATCACACCATATGTTGTCCTGAAAAGCAGAAAGCACAAGCTGGTCACCTTACCCTCTGACCTGGAGAATTAGAGTTTAATTATGAACACAGGCTCCACCTCCTTTGTTTTCAATTGTGCAATAGCACAAAAGAGGTTATAAATATTCAGAAATTATCACTTTTACCTACTCTGCACTTTCTGCTCACCCTCTTTCCAATTCTTCTAATACTAATTCTTTCAACAGTACAGAGAGACTTTTACCTCTCTCCTGAATCTGTATCTCCTCCAGCTTTTGACCCATCAGCAGTGGCCATCTCCCAGCAAGCACTAGGTCACTTGTAAATGTCTTTTTAAAGTCAATTCTGTTTTATAATGCCCAAGGCAAACAGCTATCAAAGCAGCTTTCACCATCTCTGTACCATTATGCTAAAGCCAGCCTGGTGAGAATGGAAGGCTTAGACGTCACATAATCCCAGCAAGCACACAACAAAAAAGATGAACTCAAAGAACACTAAAGGGTTCAGATCCCTGTGCCATTACTGATTTCCTGTAAAATCTCAGCTAATCACTAAGGTCCATGACCAAAAACATATTTAAGCATCTTATATAGGTAGGAGACTTGCCACTAAAATCAATGGAAATACAAACATTTACATATCTCTGTGAACCTGACCCTTTAGTCCTTCTACGCCTCATCTGTAAAATGAGGATAACATTAATTCTTTATCTATCAGAGACAGAGAACACAAATACCAAAAATTAAAAGGTGCTTAGTTTGCACTGTAATAGAAAAAACAAACAAAAAAAAAGCTTTTAAAATCGCAGCGGGGGGAGTAGGGAGAGTGGGTGTCTGAAGGGAAGGAAACACAGAATGACTCAGTGAGGTGTTAGTCTTAAGTGTAAGCCTTCTCAGAGACAAAGTAAGACTTCTAACTTCAATAGTTCCTTTATCTTATTGCTGTTTTTCTAGAACACGGTGCCCTGAAAAACCCTGCAGAGGAAAGCCATACATGATACAGCAAATGCCGAACCTTTTAAGTGTTTGACAGTTACGATTTTTTACATAAATTGTAACATTAAGCCAAACCACTTTCTTTCATGTTTATGCTGCATCATTGAGATGAATCTGCTTCTTAGCAGGAACACAGAAGCAAAGGAGTCAACTAATTCAGTTTCACATTATTTGCCTGACAATGTGTTTTTTGGGGATCCTGGAATGTTTCTGAGGTCTCTGAGAATAAGGGGGAGAGAGAGAGAGAGAGACCCTGAACACCACTCCTCAGCCCAAAGAGACACCCAGACATCTTCCATCAAGATGTGTTTGCTCTGCTTCAGATGGCATCAAGTGAATTGATGCTACCCTCTCTATTATTTTAGTAGAGTTGAGATAGTATGAGTCTCGTTCCTCAGAAGATATTTTCAGAAGAGCACTTTACAATTTATGCTTACCACAGGTAGCCAACTTCCTAGAGAGTTAGTGGATAACCCAAAAGCATCTTAAAAAGGCATCTTGTCCAAAATAACGCCCTGTAGTAATGATCACAAACAGGATACAGGCAAGGAAGACATAGCAAGTCCAGGTCCTGCTGAACTGTTTAGGGGCAACATCTAGAGTATGCTGTCATGCTTTTTCTGCCTGGATCAGGCACCTCTTTTCTGCTAGTATTAGACTTCCAACAAATTTCTCCATAAGCACCAGCCTTGGCATGGCTACTATACACAAAGAAAAAAAAAACCCAATCTTTTCTTTGGTATAGTAAAAAATCCTATTTTTTTCTTTAGTAATGAAAATTCACTGCAGAACATTAAAAATGAAAACTGATCCCAGACATAGCAATGGGGCCAACAGCAGTGTTTAAATGCAGCCAGAATTTGATACTAATTAACAGCAATGTAAGAAATTAAAGGGTAAATGGACCTATTAGATTATCGACTAAGTATACTGTCCATAAAGAAACAGCTTGTCTAACAGTCAAATGATGTATCATATGGCATAGTCACTTTGAGTCCCAAAGCTGTCCATCTTTAGAGGCTGCAACATTTCTTGGTGAAATATAAGCCAATACACAGATTTCAAGGCAGATGGAGCGCAGCTTCCAGAAACTCAGTTTGCAAAAGACTAAGGAGCAAATAATTGGGTCTTTTCCACAGCTGGATCACAGTTAAGATTGGGGTGCCAAAACAGGATTTGAAATGGATCCATGGCAGATTCATTTTTGAGCTTAAACTTTCCTGTACTTTTCCACAACGTCATCATTTCAGTGAAATCAGTCCATCTGTTTCACCACCCAAACCAGAAGGTGCTGATGTTTTTCTTTTCCATTAAAAGCACAAACACATGATCTATGAAAAATTCATCATGAGAATTAGCAGTGATACAGCCAAAGTAAGAAAACAGAAGATACCATGGAAATGGCTCTGTGATATCATGAAAAGTGAGGGTGGGAGAGTGGTTCAATGATCTGTTATTGCAAAAATCTAAAGCAAGGCTCCCATGAAACATATCACTAGAGTGTACTTCATCAGTTACAAATCTGATTTCAAGTAATCAGTTAGCTGAATTTATTAAGAAAACCAGCCTTTGCTCCTGATATGCCAAAAAAACATTAGGCTAAAAATACTGCATCCAGGTTTGTTTTACACCATACTGCTGTAATTAGAATTAAGGAGAAAGTGTCCTCTGGTGGAGCAGGCAGGGGAGTAGCACGCCCTCCCTAGGCTCGTGCACCAGTGCAATGTTTGTCCTTGGAAATGCAGAACTTTTTCCAGCTGTGGCTCTACTTCAGAATAACTCAGGCTCCTTTGAGGCATGCCAAGGAGAGTTCATAAAGACCTTTGGAAGCCCTGGCATAAAGAAAAAACTAATAACTATTGTAGAAGTTATTTTAATGAAAAACAGGACAGCTATTGCAGGAATGTGCTGTATCATTTTCTTGAGAGAACTCAAGAGTCATTATGAATAAGAAACTTTTGCTTGAGTAAAGGCAATATTCCAAAAAAATGTTTCTATTCTTCATAGACTAAATTTGAGAGACTATGAATGCCACTAGTCTACAAAGGACACCGTCTGTGCCAACTAGCTGCAATTATTGACAATCTTTCCTTCTATTTCATCATAGGTCATGGCTTCTTTGCTGTAACATTAGTGTTTTAGTTCCTTCTGAGTATTTCCAAATAATTTTGTCCTAGCAATATACAAGAATTGAGTGTCAGAATTCATACAAGGGAAAAAGCTGGTTCTCTACTTGCTTTGTACCTTATACTCTTTCCCTAAGTATCTGCTACCGAACACTGTCAGAGGAGGATGTTCTGCAAGATGAATCATATGAGTGAGCTAATACTGCACTTCATCGTTTACCAGCCTAGAGCAATGGGGGTTTATGCCTATCCAGACATGCTAGGTGGTTAAAACAAACAAGTGCTTCTAGATTTGCTCTTTCAGTACACAGAAATCCGTTAGCAAACCTAATGGCTTAAAGAGCAGGACAGGAACAAATGTAAAATTTCAAAACAGTATTTTGCTGCCTTAGGGTAAGAAAAACAGATCCTTGTTTCAAACAAAGCTCAACTGCAAACAAAAACACCAGCTACATGATGGGGCTGTGCTTTTTGCATCTTCCAGGTATCTTCTGAAAAAGTTTTCATCCCCCTTGCCAATACACAAAGTCACATTGTATTTTATTCTGTGCCCCGTGTTATGTAGGGAAGCAAAATAGAAATGAGTCATCCAAGCAGCTCGAAGACTCTCTTTAAATACTCTTTCTGCAGGTCAAGTTCTCAGAGCTCAGTGATAGAAACATTGGAGGTGGTGGCGGGCAACTGAAGCAAATAGCCAAAGTCCCAATGGCCCTTCATGTTTGACTTGTAAGCAAAGCCAATAGATACAGAGGTTAATGAAAATTATTACTGAAGTTGATAATGTAATTCTCACAATTCTAAAGCTATGAATTACAAAATAATTACTGGCACAAAGAGCCACGTAGTCTTAACAGGTATAGCACGAGACCGATGCTGATGGACCGAATCCATATAGCTCAATCATTGTATGTGGTCTTGCAGTAAACCCACTAATAAAAATTAGCTTACTTCCAGCACCACAGCCTGGAAACATATACACACTCTGCAATGATTGATATTTTATTACCTACCTCACTCAGTGAAAGAAAGCTGAGCAACTTGTGCTCAGTCTGGAGATAAAGGACCCACTTTAATTTGATCTAAAGTTCCTTATAGCTCTTATTTACAGGACATGTAGTATGCATTTCTCAAATCTCAAAGAACGTAAGCACCACTTGTCCAGCTACGGACTGTGCTAAATACGACAGCTAAACATACTAAACATAGAAGTACTGAACTTAAATCTATTAATCAGAGTCCTAGCAAAGGAGATGAGGAGACTGATTGTTGAGTTTTCTCTATATATCCATGACTCAAACCCAGACTGATAATTTTTCTTTTAAAAGCAGACACAAACACATGATGAATCCTCTGAAAAATGAATGACCACATGCAAAATCTAAGTTTCATTATTCAAAGTATTGAGTAATACAGCAAGCATCACCAAGAAGCAAATTTTAAGTCCATGCTACCATCTGTAACAGAGATAATAGCCACAGGACATTTTTCCCCATACAACGACTGGTGATACTACTCTCAGAGTTCCCGTATTTCCTTTAAATCTTTCTTTGTGGGATTCAGTGTCCTGCAGTGCAAAAATCAATATGCATGCTCCACCTGCTGCTTCTTTTTTATTGCACTGCTAAAGTTGCAGCATCTACAGTGGCTGATGCTGGATATTTGGAGACTGTTTTAAAAGATTATAAATGCTCTGACTTTTACAAAAGGTTTCGTTTGGTTTCTGACATCATGTTTGGTTTTCATACCTAGAATGGGCTGTAAAAGAAACTCTTCAGCTCACCCAAAATATATTATCAGAGACATACAGTTAGCTTATCAGACCTTTTTGTAGATACATTTATGAAACTATTTATGCAGGTGGAAAACTTAGAAATCAGGTTAAAAAATCATAAAAAATATAAAATAATATCACTGAAAATAAATAAAGAATAGCTATTACACTTATATCTTGTTTTGGATGCAAAAACTCTCTATGCCATTAGTCATTGGTAGCATATTAACAAGAAGTCATATTGATTTAGTAATCTGATGCTTCCCAGAATGACTATCCTTCAAGAATTTCATTTAAAACAAAGAGCTTGTTGGCCTGTTGTTCAGTCATCCATATGAGAAACTAAGGGAGTCTTAATTCTTGCCCTTTGATCTCTCAAGCCCTAGAGAGTTGTACCATTGTAAAACACAGTCCAAAAATTCTGGTTCACCCAAGCCTTTCAATGTGTCAGCACAAATCCTCCAGAAAATAGCTTGCTTTGATTTCACAGTTTTAGACTCATACTTCTGAGTATTTGAGTTCTAATTTTTTGAATCCTTGAAATAATAATGAAAATAAGTAGAAACATCCCTGAACAATCCTGCATGACCAAATATAGCAAATCAAAGCCATTTCCTCCTCAGCATCACCCAGTCTCGGCTGCAACTTACTCAGTAGAACAGCAGGGAGATGAAAGCTCCTAAAATTGCCGGTTTTATGATAAAGAAGTGAAGCTTTCAGTAGCATTAGCAAAGAACAGCCAACATAGAAGAAGAGACAGATGCTGTGGTTTGGAACTTAACAGTGTTAGGTTTATGGTTGGACTTGATGATCTTAAAGGTATTTTCCAATCTAAACAATTCTGTGGTTCTGTGATTTTTAAACACTATCAAATAAAGACATTGCAGATCTACTTTCTCTACAGAAGGGAAAATATTGCAGTCTGACTATCCCAACAGATTTGTTACCACAGAATTTGTGAAATTCATAAAGATAAAACAGCTTTTTTTTCCCTCCCCCACAAAAGACACACATTCTGGAAGAGCCAAGTCAATCTACTGCATAGCTTTAAAGCATGGTTTTAAGGAGAATGGAAAATGCACTAGAAAATAAAAGACAGGTAAACTGGTTTATCTTGTCCCTAGTTTAAAGAAGAGTGGTGAAGTACAAAATAACAGAAAATTTAAGATCACAGGAATATTCTCCAGGCTGAACTTCCTCTCAGTGAAGATAAGTGAATGCCATCAGTTGTCTGGTAAGGACATGTACCATGACCTGTCAAACTACAGTTCAGGACAAATCCAGGATCTATTCTAGCATGAGTTGCACAAAAAAGTTCATCCCAAATTAACACATCAGGATTAGCAATTGCCTGATATTCAACAAAATGCAGAATTTGAGCACTACTTAGTTTATATTGCTACAGGGGTAACTGATGAATATCCAGAGGATTTCAGAACAAAAATGAAAGTGTTGCAAGAGTACAGGTCAGGGCCAACTGCAGCAAAGTTGATGGGTTTGTTTTTTTCCCCAGTGACACAGGGAATTTGAAAATGTTTCTTAGGTTCTGTTCAGTCTACATAAGACTATTAAAGCTGTACCAGAAGCTACTTATCCTTATACTAGAACTTAATTCCTTTAAGCACCACTCCATAGGACCTGGAACACAGCCGACCTCAAATACTACACTCAATGAAACACAAAGGACAAAATTCATGTGACTAAATGAAACAGCAGAGATAATTAGCTGGGGACTCTGTAGTCAATGGAAAGCTAAACTACACAGTCCCTGAAACCTAGGATGCCAACCACTTAATCACACAGATGAATCACATCCTAAAAGCACCCATTTCTCTACTGTTTATAAAGGGATCCCCTGTAGAGAGAGACTGTAGACTCATGGCTGTGCGAGACAGATGCCATCCACACAATTAGAGTACGCATTTTCCAGCAACAGCAGAGTCAGCCCAGGCGCCAGAGCATTCGAAGCATTGCCTAGGGATTCGCTGCCATTAAGAATGGGATGGAATGGTGTGGGTCGCAAATGAGGGGGTGGAGGTTTAACAGTTTTGCAACTCTGCAATCCCTTAAAATGTTTTTACAGTTGAGCAGGACTCCTGTAGAACAAATTTAAGCCTACTATTAACAGAAGTGCTAACAGCAATTGAAATAACATATCCATACCTATAACATATGCTGGCATTACCAGAATGTGGATCACCTGCCTCTGTACACATTGAGCCAAGCTTTCTGTAATGATTAGCTGCTAGGGTAAGAATAAGATATTAGTGTCATCTCTTTCCAAAGTTCAAAGGAGAAAAATTAGTCACAAGGAACCTGGAATGAGGTAAAGGGTAGAGGCCTGCAGAAGAAAAGTGAAGAACAGGTCAACACAGACAAGGGCAATGCCATGTGTGGGAAATTACAAAGATATTTGCACGTGGTCATCACACCCTAGGGAGAGAAATAGAGTGGATTATATAAACAACGAGTCACTAGTTTTAGAGCCACTGGTTTTGTGCTCACATATTTTTCTGTACTAATTTTGATACTGAAGGTATGTCTTTAACACAACACAGTACAATGTTATTACTGCTTTACTATCAATGCTTGGCAGAGCCTTCAAAAATTTTTTGTAGCATAACGAAGAGAGGAAATCTGTTGGTTCCTAAAGCAGATGAACACAGTAGTAAGGAGAAAACAATAAAATTATTCAGAAAGATTTCAGCAGAAGAGGTAAGTGACCAATTCTATCTGAAATCATACCAAAACATGAAGTGGGATTCCTTATATACTAAGTACTAGAGCTGAGTGCTTAATTAGACTGTCAAATCTAGGAGGAGCAGAAGTAGATTAAACTTTGGATATTTCTACATAGCTATCAGACACTGCAGTGCAAAGGAAAGATTAGATGATCATAACTAATCTAAGCTTTAATTAAAATTTAAAAGCAGACAGGTTTTGCACTGCCCACAAGGGAGAAGAAGCCGTGTTCCTCTAAGATGGGCTCAGACGTATTTTCCTCATTTATGAATAGAATTTGGTATTCAGTCTTTCTAGTGTTATTCTCAGCTTAAAGAAAATTCTCGTGTTTTAAGCAACTCTCACCAACGTCCACATTTCATTTTTATTCATTGACTGGTAGAATTACCTCACAGGTTAATATGATGGTACTAAGTAGTTTTCAGTGACAGTGAACACTTTTATTTTAAATTTTAAAGTGCTGTATTCCTCTCTGAGCTTTCACTGTCATCTGAACAACCCTGCCCGCAGTGTCCAAACAAAGTTCACTTTGATGGAAGGAAAGGGAAGCATATTTTATCACCATTATTCCCACATATTTGCAAACAATGCTAATGCCCAATCTTGCAAAGATTTTCCAAATGAAGATTGGTGGCAATGTTAGAGCTATAACTCAAAACATAAAATAATGCATTTTACCTGCTGTGTAGGTCTGATTGACAATTTATGATTTTATTAGGTCATGAATTTAACCCTTCTTCTATTTATAAATTGCTTCCAATCCAATTCTGATTTCTGTAAAAGTATTCATTATTCATAACTATTTTATGAAGTGTTTAGGTGAACAATTTGAAACTTAAATAATTTTTTAACCTCTGTTTCTTTTTCCATTGACTGGCCCAAGACACACAGAACTGAACCTAGCAAATACTTTGAATGCATGGTGATACTCATTAAAGTAGGTATATGTATAGTTCTTTCTGGAATGGAGATAAACATAAAAAGCAGGCTTGAAATTTCTGGATGATGAATGTCAAATATTGTTTTAAGAGTCTAAGGATTATTCTTTAAAGCTGAAAATCCAAACCTTTAAAATTTTGTCTTTTTTTTTTTTAGAAATAAAACTACAGGAGATACAAGGAGGATACTGAGGGGAAGAGACTCAAGTGGTCACTTAGCATGAACATATTGCACCAACCCTCCTCCTAGATAAGATGATGTTGCTGGAACTTCATGAATGCGCTGTATGGAAAATGAGTTTGTAGGAGCAGCAAGCAACCTGGAGGAGATGAAGGAGTTGAGTGTCTGGAAGCAGTGATGCTGTCTAGCAACTACCCCAGAGAAAACCGAAGCAAAGATCCAGGAGGTCTCCATATGTGGAGAGACTTGCTAAGATCTCTGCACAAGAACTGGCTGTGTGCTGCTTCCATGCAGGGGTGAGGAAAGGTACTAACAGCAGGGAAGTGCTGCACTTTCAACTGACATTTGTAGGACAGAAGAAGTAGAAGATATAAGAAAGTGTCTTTTTGTTTTGGATTTGTATCTTGCTTATATATTTGCGCTGCTGTTCAAATGGGAAAGTCAGAATTTTACAGAGAACAGATCTATATCATAAGGAGTTGCAAAGAGAAAATGTATGCGGCTGAACCAAATAACTGACCTTTTGATCATGTAGACTTTTGATTTAGGAGGGCTTTTTGACCTTGTTTTGCAGTATTGGCTAAGATGAAGTCTCTCTATCATCTTCAATGTGACTATGTGTCCCAAGTGACTGAGGACAGGACAAGGGGGAATGGCCTGAAGTTCACCAGGGGAGGTTCAGGCTGGATATCAGAAAAAAATTCTTCACAGAAAGAATCATTGGGCACTGGAACAGGCTGCCCAGGGAGGTTATCGAGTCACCTTCCCTGGAGTTGTTTAAGGAACGGGTTGATGAAGTGCTTAGGGACATGGTTTAAGGGAGTGTTAGGAATGGTTGGACTCGATGATCCAGTGGGTCCTTTCCAACCTGGTGATTCTATGATTCTATGATTCTATTAGCTGAAAGCATGCTGAAACCTAATAACTATAAATGAAATTAAAGTCTTGATGTTTGATACTATACTGAATGTCACCAATGATAATATTAACAAAAATGAGCGCAGTACTGTTAGAGTCTACCTGGAAAGACTTGAAACTCATCAAACTATTTGAAAATGCAGAACTGGAGTGCTAAAGTCTTTTCACATGCCTGCTCTCCTGCTACTAAGTGGTAGCAGAGGGAAGAGAGCATCTGTATCAAATGCATAAGCAACTCTCAGAACAATGGTGAAAAATAATGCTGGCTAGCTTAGTACTTATGTAAACTCAAAGAATAGTTTACCAAAGAGGTAATGTTGCCCAAGGAGTACCTCTGCTTGCTTTCCTGGCATACTGAAAAAAAAAAAAATAAAAAATCATAGAATGGTTTGCATTGGAAAGACCTAAAGACCATCCAATTCCAACTCCTCTGCCATGGGCAGAGACGCCTTCCACTAGATCACTCGTCCATCCTGGCCATGAACACCTCCAGAGATAAAGCATCCGTGACTTCCCTAGACAACATGTTCCAGTGCCTCACCACCCTCACAGTAATAAATTTCTTCCTAATATCTAATCTAAATCTCCCCTCTTTCAGCATAAAATCATTAGCCTTTGTCCTATCACTGCACTCTGTGATGAAGAGCCCTCTTTCCTGTAGGCCCCCTTTAGGTACTGGAAGGCTGCTATAATGTCTCTCTAGAGCCTTCTCTTCTTTAGGCTAAACAACCCCAGCTCTCTCAGCCTGTCCTCATAACGGAGGTGCTCCAGCCCTCTGATCATCTTCATCACCCTCCAATCATCTTTGTGGCCTTCCTCTGTGCTCACTCCAACAACTCCATGTCTTTCCTGTGCTGAGGACTCCAGAATTTAATGCAGTATGCCAGATGAGGTCTCAGGAGGGCAGAGTAGAGGAGGAGAAAATAGAAAATAGTAAACCAGAAGTGATTCTAATAGTTTGTATTGGGTTATTGAGGATAAGCAGCAGTTCAAAGGAGACTATTATCACCTTCTACTCAGCAGCAATATGACTACGTTTAGATCATCTGTCCGATTTTTGATCCAGTTTCTTGAACTGGGATTCAGTAAAGAAACAGACACAACGGAGAAAGTCCAACAGAGGGTTACCAAGCTGGCTGAGTCATATGATCAGTAAAAGAGATGACAGAAGAGCTGCTTTTGCAACATGAAGAAGCAGCTAAGGGTGGACCTTAGCCATTACCAATGCAGCCTAGAGCAGCATGGAGTGTAGTTGAAAAGACAACACAGTCCCATTCTTCCTACTTTTGGCTGATAGCAAAACAAGAGGCTGAAACCACAAGTTGTAGTTCAGGAAGTTTAGGTTGGACCTTGGTGGAACCTCTTGGCTCAGAGGTGAGTCAGCTAGCCAAACAGCTCAAATCTGGGGTAAAATCCATAGGGTTTTAAAATCCCTTACCTTAGAGTATTCATGACTCAAGCAGATAATCTAATATAGTTTCTAGTTATCTTGCTTTTAGTCAGAGACTAGATAGAGACTAGAACTGGCCTCCAGAGGTCCATCTAATCAGCACTTTTGTGACTCCTCTAAGCACTACCCTTTAGCAGTAATTATTTGACTTGTATTTGTTAACCCTTTCACATAACGACAACACCAAAAGAAAGCTGCTGCAGGAAACTGCTACATTTGTCAGAAGCATTCTATCACAGCCGTAAGATAAGGAATGAAAACATCTTAACTGAAAAAACTGTGAGAGTGTACATGTTCTATATAGCAAAGGGAAAAAAGAATTTTTGTGGAAATTCATACTAACTACTAAAACAAAGTAAAAATTCAATCATATCGTGGTGCACCATGGGGGACACAACTTATTTATAGATGTTTTATACGAATAAGATTAAAACCATGACTTTGGAAAAGTGCATCTAAAAGTTTCACAATTTAGAGTACCTATTATGAACCTAAAACATATAAAACACCAGATGTCATAAAGGTTTTCCTATCCTAAAAGAGCTTGAGGCATTGTAGGTAGAGATGAAATCTGTATATAAAGTAATGGAATGATTATAGAAATAGAAAAGGAAAAAGAATTCCTTAGTGAAAAAATACAAATAAGGAAGAAAACACTGGTAGTGCAATGATAAAAGATGGTCTTAAGTTGAATATGTAAATGCACTATAATTATAAGTTAATCATACAAAATGGCATGATTAGTTTGGATATGCTATATTGTTATTCACAGTTTCTAAAAGTAGCGCTATTAGAGAATCCAGCAGTTAAAGAAGTAATCTCATGCTATAATTGATATTTGCTGACATTTCAAGTATGGGAACAACTGATAAAGAACTGCAATTTGACTGCTTTGTGTTCAAGTCTGTTTTAAAAACATATCATGTACCCATTTCACTTCAAGCCCAGTGTATGCCCAGTGCAAAGGTGCTCTGGAAGGTGTTAGTTTTTTTAAAGAATGATCTAAGAGGATAAGAATGAAGTTCAGAACTGCATGCAACACCATTAACAGACAGCGTGTTAATGAATAACCCAAATACAAAGGCTTTCTGCTGCTGAGCTGTTGCTCAAGAACAAGGCCATCCAGAGGAGGCCTGGCAAGCTTGCTCGGTGAAATCCAATGGGAACAAGAAGAAATATCTTTAATTTCTTCCATGGGGCAAAAAATCCAGGTAGAGTCTCTGAATTTCCAAGATCTGAGAGAGAACAAACTGTGGATGAGCCAGCACAGAGAGCTTCATGGAAAAGACTAAACATTAATGCAGAGATTAAAATCCATGAGGTGTCACAGAGATCTTCAAAACGAAGGATGCAAGGCAGAAAATGATCAACAGCCCTTGATATTTGCATTATATTACCAAAAATTTTTATGTTCCGTTTGGAAGAAGAGCTGTAAAGTTATCTGGGCCACCAAAACTTTCATACATTCTGATTCTACTTGGCACTTGCCGCTACTAGTTGACAGAAATGACACAAAGGAGACATGCAGACCTTTTCTCCTTCCTATCAAACACATTAGTTAAAGTCCTATTTTATCAAAAACAAAAGTAAAATCTCTAACTGATCATTCTTTTTAAACAAAACGAATAGGATGTTATTGGGTTGACTTACCTATCTACCAAATAACAATAGTCAAATGATGCAAAATCAAAAAGCTTTATAGAACACCATTAAGAATTCAGATCATAGAATCATAGAATGCTTTGGGTTGAAAGGGACCTTAAAGCTCACCAAGTCCCACCCCCTTGCCATGGGCAGGGACATGTTCCACTGGGTCAGGATGCTCAAAGTCTCATCCAACCTGGCTATGGACACCTCCCGGGATGGGGCATCCACAACTTCTCTGGGCAACCTGTTCAAGTAAAACCAGACTTATATTTAAGTGTTTTCTTCTGTACATTCAAATATCTTTCCCTCAATATATAGAATCTGCTTTGTTGCTATAATCATTTTTTGTAATGCAAATGCATTCTTCGTAAATATCAATTTCCTGGCAAGAACATTTTTCGTAAGTATCTTATACGGTGAAAAATAACTCAATGCTAAGTCAGATTATGTCTGGCAAGCACAGCAGCCATACAAGAAACTAAATAGGAAAAAAAATCTGGTTTCTTTTTATTCTGTATTGTCCAACAATACATTAATTCATTCAGGTGTTCAGAAAGGGATTTCAAACCATATTCTTTCTGTTGCTTTGCAAACGAAAACTTCTTGCTTTTTCTGAAACTCATTCTTTGTTTTCTGTAGTTCTATTTAAGTTTTGGAAGACCAAAATATATCAGTAGTGCTTTAGCACTTAACAAAGGCAGGATTTTTTTTGCAACCTTTTCAGTGTGTTGTCCATTGAGCCAAAAAGTTCAGGCAGCGTGACAGTGACACCAAGAGAAGGTAAATATGTCCAGTCCCAGCTGAGCTCCTCCAGTGTAGCATGTCATGAGGTTTATGCTTCAATTCCTGGCTTCAGCAGCCATCTAGGAGGATTTGCTAAGTACACAAATGTCTAGAGCAAGCCAATGCCTGGAAAATTTGATGAAAACGCATTGCTCTATGCAAGTAAAACTATACTTCTTTTTTTCTTGAAAGCCAAAAGAAGAGTTTGCCTTCCTTTCTATCAATTTAAAGAAAAAACTTTCTCCTACCTCTCTTGTTTTCAGCTTTCCATATACCGCTATAATGATGTGATAATCACTTTGCAAATAGGTGCAAGAACTGCATTATTCCTTTTAAGTTTATTTCAAAACTGATCTTCTACAGGTTTACTTTCAAGTCCATTACTTTGTTGCAGTAACAAATGATACTTTGCCTTGAAAAATCGTCCTGACTGAAATATTTAGCAATCATTTCTTACTTCACAAGCTGCATGTGACAAGTCACATTCATTTCAATTTTCAACATAACTGATTGTAAATCATTTGGTTTTTAAAACAAATCTGCTGTAAGAGTATACAATTATTCCTAGCAAAGCTATATTAATCACCTTACACTTAACTGGTTAAAATTAATTTAGAACAAATATTTTTTTTCTCCCTGTCAAGAACTTTCTGAGTTGCAAGGAAGACAAAGGAGGAAAAAAAAGTGCTATTTTTTTCAAATAGTCTGTAAGTCTGTTGGCTATTTAAACAGCCTATGAGCTTCTCAAGAATATCTCACTGACTTGAGCTAAATGAATTTAAGAGTGTATGTTACTCTTTTTGCTTCTCTTAATAACACTGCTGATATTTGAATATCTCAATCGGGATTTTCTTCATAACAAAGCTTTCCTTGGAAGTAAAGTTTAAAACAAGAAGTTGTTATAGCAAAAATCAAGTGGCAAGAATCACACTTGACAATCACTTAGTAATGACTCCAACTTACACAAACAAACCAAAAAAACTTTTCTGATTCATTTTCCAAACAGGCATGCTGCACGGTTCCAGCAGCAAAGGAACAACAGCTGTTAAAACTTAAGTAAAACTGAAGACAGAAGCCAAACTACAGATTAAGCAAGTCTTAACTTGCTTTGTTTCCAATACACAGTGTCCCGTCGAACTGTGCTAGAAACAGAGCCACTGGGCATACAGAAAACACAGAAAAATGACTTCTAGCTCAGGAGAACCACATGCCACCAAGCACATAATGCTAAGAAGTTACAAATGCTGTGAAACGCTTCTGTATGCTTGAACTTCCCTCACATTTTTTTTTTCCTAAACACATACAGTCACAACTCCCAGAGGCAAAATCCTAAGCCAGATGGTTGTGACCTTAGGCAAATACCCTTGTTCTGATGCCTTGAAGAAACTGTGTCTTCCAGGCTCCAGCCCTGAGCTCTTTTTTCTAGTAATGCTCATTTCTATGGCAGATACATCTATGCAAAGTTAATATCATGTTATCAGCTAGCCTAAATCACTGGTTAGAAACTATTCAAGAAATGTAAATCCCTCTTGGAATAAGCAAGTTGAAAAATACTACTGTTCTCTTTTATTATTGTTTATGCTGATGTTTCAAGTACTATTTATGCATTCATGCTTAGAGTTATAATGTACCATGATTAGTTCTCCTATTTCATTTTCCATGCTTCTAGTCTTATAGGTCGTTGCCATGAAATCATGTTTCCACAACATTGCTAAAAGTCTTAGTGAGGTGATCATTTTGACTTCATAATAATATTGTTGGGACAAGAAGAAAACAAAGCATCTTATACTCTATTTAATCCATTTAAGTAAATGAAAAACATTTGGTGCATTTTAGTTCAATCAGGGAATATTCTTGGTATATTCCAAGAAGTATCTCCTCCCAAGCTGGACAAGAAGGTGCAGAAGATCAGCCACAGTGATAAGTATTTCCATTTCCTCCAGGCACTACTCATTCACCCCTCTATGCTGATACTTCCTTTATTCCCTTTTCCCAATGATTTAGTGTTATCTAAACAGAATCCTTTTGATTGTTCTGTTTATCAGACAGTGAGAAATGTTTCAAGTCTTCATAAATTATAAATTATAGCACTACCAATTTCAGAAAGCGATTCATCATGTTTCAGCAGCTGTGAGAGGGTCTTTTCCCATATAGTCGCATTTATAAAAACTAAATCTTCAGAAAGTATTCTTCATGAATGGTATTTCAAAACATTTAACTGACTCAAAGACAGGGTGAATGAAAACACCATGAACAAGGTTATTTGAATGCTAACAGATCGTTTCTTTGTCGGAAATTAATATTAGAAGGCATTCATTACTATCATCAATCTACTAGTAGATGGCATAGACAAATATAGACTCAATGTGTAAAGAAGACATAAAAACTATATCATTATGAAACCTGAACTCTATTTTTGTCAAAATCCTTTATTAAACAGATTACCATCAAGTGTGTCACTCATCTAGGCTTCTGTTGTATGCTTCCCCACTATAGTAAACATTTCAAGCAAGCAGAAGAACAAATCATATTTGCTATTTCTGATATGTTGTCCTTTGTTTTATAGAACATGATCATACGATCTTCCATTTAGACAATAATTCAAATGTAGGCATTGTTTAGAAGTGATCACAAATAGGAAAGAAAGAGAATGTGAATTTTACAAGGTTTTCTATGGATTTTTTTTAACTCGGTGGAAGTAGATGTCAACAGATTATTGCAAGAAAGAAAAGAAGAGATTAGTAATACTGTAAGAAGACATCAAGAGGAAACAAAAAAGAAAGACCAAGTCACACTAGAAAAATAAATTAATAAGAACCTAAAGTTAATAATCTCCAATAATATCCATTCCTTAACCATATTTGGATCTAATAAAAATACAATACTGACATTATTAAAATTTTAACTTATCACAGGACCTACTTTATAGTCTTCTGAGAGAAATTTGTTCCGCTCTTTATAAAAAGGAAAGTACAGATGCTGTCCTCTACCCCTTCCAAGGAAAGTAGCACCAAGTGGAGGTAGCCAGTAATCTTTTTGAAAGGAGAACAACTGGGTATTACTTAGATAAAAGAAATAGAACCCGTGAAAAAATGAAGTCCTTTCTTGAGGTTACCTGAAACATTTTTCTGAGGCTGACAATGTCTGGTTTATTCATACTGCAGAAATGGACATTTTTTTTTGCACACAAAAATGTTTTGCACACAATTTGCAGGAGACAGTATTGATTGTGTAAGCGACCATCACAGCCAGTGAACATGACCCAAGGGCTGGATGTATTACATCTGATAGCACCAGCAAGAAGCAGAGTCTTCTCTGAGCAACCTCATGTCAGTTATCCATTAATCTGATAGCCTGTATTGATTTTACTCCTTCCATATTTCTGTCCTCACTAAACACTTCAGAATTTGCCAAGGATACTGAGAGTCAAAAAAAAAAAAAAAAAAAAAAAATTATTTTATCACATCAATCATTTGAACAAGGGCATTCTAGCATTCTATTATCTTTTTACAGATATATTTAAGATTCTTATCACTGGGATACCCACAGGCTATGAAAACTGCCTGCAAAAGTTTTATATCAGTTCAAAGCAAATACACATTTGTGTATGCACCTCTAAATGTCATGAGTGAGGAAAGATAAAAGCAAAAGTACTTTCATTCTCTACCACAATTTCATCCTGTGTGTTCCTTATCATTCTCTTGCTATGAAAAAATAGGAGACAAGTCCAAATTTCAATGCCCAAGTTTCTCTAAAAGAAGCTCACTGCAGTTTACTGCAGGAGATACATCCAGGGAGGTGGGTTGCTGATAACAGAGTTCCTAGGAAGGGTTGGTTTATTGATCAGAGAACCACTTAGTAAGTGGACATCACATTAATTCACCTGAACTAATCAAAATGCTAAGATAGTCAGGAAGACAGAGACAGGTAAGGATAATACGAGATAGCATGGGGTGTCCCACAAGCCTCTCTATGTCCCTTTCAAGACCAGCATGGGTTTCCTGAAGGTCTCTTTCCTCTGACACCACAATGGAGAAAGATTTACATAGGACTCATCACGGATATTCAGGCAATATAAGTGAGTGCGTGCTGTCCATGCAAGCATAATCAATTTAGATACCAATTAAGGTTTCTTAATGCCATTAATTTGCCCCCTCTTTTTCACTACATTCAAACACAGAGCAGATACCAGCTTTTCCACTCATACAATGTTGCCCTAATGAAATAGTATTTTCACAAATTTGCTTGCATAACTTAGCCTTTAGAAAATGACAAGTAAAAGAGATGTACTATTCACAAGTAACTGTTAATCACCCAGAAGTTACTACAAACAAGTTTGCTGAGTTTGTTTCATTTGGATTTTCCTATTCCTGCTGGAAATGAAATAATTCCCTGGAAATTTTCTGTATCCTCTAAATGTATGGTTTCCAAACTAGAATTCCAGCCTCTAAGTATAGTCCTGATCTTCCAAGAAATCAGTGTTTTCTAGTAATTAAATTAGCAACATGCTAATATTATATTACTAGTTTGTAATTGAGATAGTAAATAGAAAACAGTTAGGAACAAACACCCACACGTGCTATAAGTGCAAAATTAACCATTTGAACAATCTTTTTGGAACAACTTAGATTACAAAGATGGGGTTTTTTGTCCTGTGGCTGTCTACAATAGAGGTGTATTCCATGTATCAGCACCTAAAAAGTTTGTTCATCTATAGCTTTCTCTTTATCCAAGTTTTGATTCACTAGTTCAAGTTACACCATGCAGAAGCGAGAACATCCTTTCCAGCTTTGGAAACAACACAGAGATTAACTTCAGAAAGCTGAATAAAAATTAAAAAGAAAGCAGCAGATATAGCTTGTAATGAAATCAGAGCAGTTTTACTTGTCTAAATAAATAAGGAGGTTAAGAACTGTTTCTAGTTTGCCACAAGTTGTGTGTTTTCTGTCCCTGTACCCTCAAACATGCTGTGATGCAAAAGTAAACATGGAAAAGTATTTTTCTTTCCTATTAATTTATTAATATGACATCGTCATTCACAGCTTGTAACATTTTATCGAATAGAGTGACAGTCATGGATATGCAGTACCCAGGGAGGAAGCACATCTCCTGAAATGGCCTCACTAAGTCCTTGTTGCACACTTAGTGAGACAAAAGGCTTTTTACTTTTATAAAATCTGCACTACCAGGCCTGAAACACACTGTGTTCAAAAACTTCTGAAGAAGTTACCTCAGAGGGAGCATAAAATAACTGTAACCCCCAATACAACTAACCCTATGTGAGAGTTTTTACTATACCTTTCTGTGAGAGCTTCTCCAGGATGATCCTTAGGCGCTGAAGAACAGGGGGTGAAATGTCGTATTCGTAGATGTCTATTACTGGCACTCGCTGACATCTCCCAAACAGTCCATCTACAGGAGCGAGAAAAAGAAAAAGAAAAATATACATTTCGTTTTCTGAGAGGAAGAAATGTGTGATGATATGCGCATTTCCAATGTATCCTAATTATATACTGAAGGAACCTTTTAAAAGACACTTTTAAAAGCTATCAAAGAACTCCTGAAGTCACAAGAAATGGTATTTTCTATCAAAATATATAAATACTGAAAAAAAGAATTAGTTGGAGGAAGACTTTATTATACAAATTATACATACGGTTTATTTTATAAAGTAGTTTCGGAGTTTTGCCTCCCAAATCTTTTGATGTAAGAGTTCTTTACTGACAATTCAGTGGGAAAAAAATTAATGTTCAGCACCTACTATGTTGCAGATGAAAAGTGCACCATCCAGAAATATAAATATTAATTTGCAGAAACTATGAGGATTTGCTGAAACATTTTTAATGCAGGAGCTGTGTGTTAGGCATTGGTAAATGAGAACTGAATCCATAATGGCTAGCAAAGGCTCATTTCAAGTACCCTCTAATGAATGCAATAAAAGAAAGCTGCTCACAGAACAATGAGATATTAATGTGGCCTAATTTATTTAGCTCCATTCCATTTGTCTAAAATGACAGACTCTTCTCATCAATGTCTTTTCAAATTACACCTTCTAATTAATTTAGCTTCTTATTAGTCTTTATTTAGAGAATTGTTCATTTTGAGACAAGCTTCCTATGTATGTGTGGGAGGAACAGGGAGTTCAAACATTCAAATTACCTTTCTCTCTTTCATACAAAAGATTAATTCAGAGCCTAGGTGCTTCACATACAATCTGACCATCTGCAATTCTAGGCCTCTGAGAAAGAAAGTGGTTTCATTTATTGTTCAAAACAGTTCTCTTCTATATAGTGATCCAAAGGAAGCAATTTAAATGCAACAAGTTTAATTAGCAAAATATTCTACTACAGTACTAGTTTTAACACAGTAATTACTTCAGCTCTGATACTGCATCTCTGCTCAAAAAGGATAGCTATATCAGATTAGCAGAAAATAACGGTAAGTATTAATTTGCAAATGTTCAGTACTTTCTCTGCTACTTCACAGACCTAAAGGACTACAAATGGGAACTACTGGCCGAGCTGTTCACTAAACACAAATAATGGCATAAAAGAAAATAAAACAATCCAGGATGCTGAAAAAGGGCATTATTAGCCTTCACTGTTAAACACAAATACCTCATTGAAATTAGCCAACTTTCTCTTTCTTTGCCTTTCCAATCCTCCTGTCACTTACAACTGCCAAATTAAGTTAATTCAAATTAAAAACTTACCTCTGGGTCTAATTTTGCTACATAGATCTGGTTTCTTTTTCTGCCATATAACGTATAAAGCAGTCCAACAGCAGATTAAAATATCCTTCTCTTTTTAAAAACCTATTGCAGTTGGAAATAAGCAAAGTATCTAAATATAAATACCAGCCACTTATAAATGGATGGAAAAGAGGAATAAATAAGGTCCCAACTCAGAAAGGAATAGAAGGACATTTCAGTGTTTAAGAACAAGATTGTTGAAAATGAAACATACCTTCACATAGCTATCTTTATTTTTGAATACCACCATTGCCAGCTACAAATAATTAGGACAAAATCTATGTTTATATAAATAATTACTATTCGATCTCTTTTTTAAGGCTAATATACCTTAAAATAATTGTAATTTTAATTAAGAGTCCAGAAAAGCATACTCATTTTTGTTTCAAGGTTTTTGTGTTGTTTAAAGTTCTCACCATGGATGCAAAAGCTAATTCACCCACAAACTCTAAGAGAGACTTAATCTTTTTCTTCTAGAACCAGAGTTTCCAGAAACCTTTAGCCGACTGTCTTTGAATAGAACAAAACCTATTTAAATCCTGAAATTAACAATTAGCATATGAGTCTGAACCACGTTATATAATCTATCCAAAAACACTGGGACTGCTTAGGGAGAAACTGCAAGTCACTTTAGCTTTTGTACTTGAAATATGGTCATAATAAGCACTGAAGAAGCTGCAATCACAAATAGCGCTCAGCTCTGCTAGATTTGGTACTAGGAGAGTGGAAAAGGCATAGTGGGCCCCAAGGAGCAGTTGGCAAATACCATCTCTAAAATACAGAGGGTTTTCATAGCAGGGATTTCAGTTGGACTGGGTTTGTGTAAATAGTGGATTTCATAGTCCAGTTACATAGCTTTTTAAAAAAAAAAAAAAAAAGTAGGAAATTTTCTAGTTTTTCTATATCCTTAGGGTTTTCTCTTTTTTTGTTGGGGTTGGTTTGGTTTGTATTTTTTCTTATTTTTACTTTTTTATTTGATACCAAGGTTTATGGAGCAAGATTTGAAACCTAAAAAATTAAATTGAGGTTGAGCATTTAATTTTCAGGGTACTTTTTAATTAAACCTTCTTAAATGTACATCTATTGTGGGGAAAAACATGCAAGGCAGAGTGATGTGACAAAAAAAAAGTATTTGTAAAAGTTTCCCCCTTCTTCTTTCCAAGAAATCTATTTGGCAGACGTGACCTAAATTCAGAATTTACTTTGGTACAGCACAAAACTAATTTTCAGTTAAATTACAGTTTAAAATTAAACTGAAGATTAAAAACTGCCCAGCATAGTCAACCATGGACTATCACAAACCATTGTGATGTTTACAGTGAATAAAATCTATGGTTCTCACACCACGTCTAGTGTGGGGCTGCATGGGGCTGTTGCGGTGTATTGGTGTCTGAGCTCTGTCATGCCTCCAGTTGACCTCTAACAGTCTCCAATGAGAAAATAGCCCAAAGATGTCATGAAGCAAAAAGAAAAATGGAAAATCTCCCAGATTTTACAGTGAATGTCATATGACAGAGGAAGTTCAAACATGAGTGATGCTTAAATATCCACCATTCAAGGAAGAGCCCTGTTTGCCTATAGCTGTTTACAAGTTCATATTGAATTTAGATTAAATTTGTATTCTGACAAGGAACATAATACGCAGAAGATATCTGCTCTTTAGACATGCCCAGACTGAGGGAAGATTGAGACAACCAATCAATATATACATATGGTTGCTATTAAAGTGTTATCATTTGCTAACCATTAGCAAAAGAAGTAGTATCTTAAATTTCTATAGCAGTATCTTAGAAGTTATACTTAGACCTGGAAACATCTGCTTTAACAGCATGGTAATGTTGACTTTTAGACAGCTTCTATATTTGCTTCCAAAGAAGAGACTAAAACAGAAGAATAATACACCTAAGGAGACAATGAGATGCTTCTTTATGTATTTGGATATTTTACTAATAGGTTTAATATTTGAGAAAAAAAACAAGTGTAAATTTTTACAAGCTGTAATTTAAAATATTGAATTTTAACAAACATATATTAAAAAGTTAGATGCTAAGATTAAAAGACGCAAATGTCTTTTAATGTATCCCAGGTGACCAAATAAGATCTCACATAGTGGCAGATGATCCTTTTATTAGGGACAACACCCTGGGGCATGGTACATGTATTTACACTGAATATTTATTAACTTCTAGAGAAAAAAAAAAATAACTGATAGGTTAAACCATGAACAAGTCAAAACACAAATTCTGGAAGGGTGATTTTTGAGAAAGGTTTAGAAGCAAATGGAACGCCCTCCATCTTAATTCATTATTATTGCCTATTTGACATGAATTAATGGATGTTTATGACCTCTATTACGTGCTGAGGAAGGAAGCACCACATTACATTCATGACTGACATCTAGATATTGAATTATGTAAGAGGAGAGCACAAAAAGAGCAGATTGCTCTTCAAGATCAGGTTGGATGAGGCTGCCCATGGCAGAGGAGTTGGAACTGGAAGATCTTTAAGATCCCTTCCAACCCAAACCATTCTATCATTCTATGATTCTATCAAAAAACTATAGTTTGAAACAGTTTTAAAGAGTTGATTGTGCCAGCATGTTCACTTGGTAAGGCAGAAAGGCATTATGTGTTTAACAGGTACTAAAAAGTCTTTGGAAATTTACATTGAGTGACCACCTTTACTTTGGAGGCAGGACCATTTGTGGGCAGTTGATTCATTCAATTATTTTACAGTAGTGTTTCCTACAAAAAAAACCCTAATGTATAATAAATTGTCCTTCACCAGAGAAAAATATCCCATCCTGGAATCAGAAAGTATGGCTAACAATTGACACATTGTAGAAGAATTGGCGCAGTTTTGAATAATACCAGCAAAAAAAGAAAGAGTTATCGTCAAGTGTATTTTGCCACTGAGCAAAGCTATGAGGACTAATGCAGACACTGGACTTTGTCTGCAGGCTGATGGAAGTTTGATAGACGTAAATTAAAAGATTGTGTTCTGCAGCAATTAATTATTTAGACTTACATGCAGTGAAATTTTCACATGGTGCTGACAAGTGACCTTTGCAAAGGACCCTTCTAGCAGATGCTTTGAAACACCCAGTTCTTCTGTTCTTCAGACTTCCTGCAGCAGCCAGAAAGGAAGTGGCTCTCCAGGCAGGGACAATATTCACATACATTGGTTGACCAACATTTCAGCTTCCATGCTCTAATAGCCTGACAACTGTTAAAAGATTTATATCTTTTAATCTCTCATACCTTCCTGTATAAAAGGTAAGTTTTGCATATTGCAGGCACTGTGCTTTGTTCCTGTGTCATAATGCAAACAAGAAAGCCTACGGACCCAAGGGTGTGTCAAATGGCATCCGTTGCTACCTTTGACAGAATCATTTGTGCTCCTCTGGTTCATCAGAGAACTTCCTCTAATGTTTCCGCACAGTTTTTACTGCAGATTATTCTCCAGCAATTTAACCTTCTGTAAGAAAAAGGATTCTCTTTTCTCACTGAATATGGAAACTACTTCACACTCCTTCTGCAAACTATTGGCTTAAGGCACTGCAAGGTGCAAGAGTAGTCCAGGAGTAGTGAAAAGACCAGTACTTGATACATTTTATTCCAAGGTTAGAGCCTCAGCTGCCTACTGGAAAGATAAAATAATTTTCCAATAAGAAGCATCATATTTGCATCGCAAAAGTTTCAAGGTCACAGTCATTAAATGTTCCAGGAAGCATGAAGGAAATTCTTAAAGTATCTTACTCTTATCTCCCTGCTATTTCTTTCCAGTAAGGCATTTGTTTTCAAAATCCTTTTCCAAAAAGAAAAAATAAATTTAATGTTACAGTTCCTTGAAGAGGACATTAAGTTCCATACCAGGAGGACATAGTCTACAAATCCACATTCAACATTTACAAGTAAGCTCTTCAGTAAACAGCACATTTTTAATATTCGATTTATTAAAAAAGATATCTTCATCATTTATACTTCTACTTCTAATTTCTCTGTGCAAGGAGGTAGATGTCCTGCAAATACAGCAACAGCAGCTTCAACAGTGTCATTTCTCATGCAATGTTCCAAAAATATTACTCCAACGCTTCCAAACAGCAAATGCTTACAAGTCTCACTGCAGCAGTTCATCAGAAAAGCTGCTGCTTGCAATCACGGTTAACTGCATTGCAAACCTGCAGTGCTCCACAGAGAATGCAGCCTTCCTAGGAGACAATCTCCCCATGTTAAACTTTGAAAACCTTTTTACCATTTTATTTTGCTTATCTCTGTGCAGCCTCAGTAGTCCTTGGTTATTTCCATTTCGGAGCAGTAATAGTGGCATCTAGTGGACGCTTTCATGCTTAGGGATAAATCCTGGATCTTTTACCTTCTAAATTTACTGCTTTCAGATTTGTTTGACTTCATCTTGAATACGTAGCCATGCAGATACAGCCTTCCCCAGGCTTCCCTACACTAATGGCTGATAGACATGTGGAAGTTTTTAAGGCAGTTATTTAAAATTTTAAAATACAATACACAGGGGGAAACAAAAAAAAAAAAAGAAGCTAAGATAGTTGTTTCTAGAAGTAATGCATTAAGACAAGTAACCAAAGAACATATGGATTATTTCAAAAGGAGTATATTGTGGTATTCTGCTTTTGCTAGTGTATAGGGTACAAAATAGTATGCAATAAAAGTGAATCCTTAACTGTAAGTAAAACACAAAGCATACTTTTTGTAGATTTATATTGTAAGATTAACAGAAACACCTTAAAAACCAGAAAATAACAATGTAAGACATTGTAAACTTGAAGATTTTTTTTATCTGACAAGAAAATACCATGCAGTGAATACTAAGAGTCCAGTAAACACACTCATCCTTAGCTACCAAATAATCCGCTGTCGGGAAGGCAAAGGTAACTTTGTAAATTCTCCTGAAATCCAGACCACTTAACAGCCCTATAAAAGGACTCTAACAAGATTTAATGCCTTTCCTCACCTCTTTGGACACAGATATTTAAGGAAAAATAGGGGATGGCTGATCTGCTTTCAACCCAAAATTCCTAAAATCTTTGAATATTTCTGCTGATTGAAAGAAT
This sequence comes from Cuculus canorus, assembly GCF_017976375.1. NCBI lineage: Eukaryota > Metazoa > Chordata > Aves > Cuculiformes > Cuculidae > Cuculus > Cuculus canorus. The sequence continues at coordinate 150,462,743 of NC_071402.1, read as the reverse complement.
TGGATGGCATGTTAATGATTATCAAAATACTTGTATTAAGAGATAAATGTTCACATTAACAGCAGCATTAGTTAGCTGTTTTGTACACACTGTGATAGGGCTGGGATTTGCAAAACTCCAAATCATCCCAGGGCTTGTCTGAGAGCAAATAGCTCATCTGGGGTTTAGTCTCCTTGTCTCAAGGAGTAATTCTTAGAGCAAGTTCTGGACGACTCTCTTCTTCCTTCATCAAAAAAAAAAAAAAAAAAAAAAAAGATATATAACCTTCAACAGAGGGGAAGTGCCATTTCAGGGACTGTTTCTGTGCTAACCTGCTAATTTAAGTGGTGGATTTTATTTTATTATAATATTAGGCACATTTGCACTTGAGAAGGTTTTTAAGTTAAAACAGAAATATGTAAATTGTAGAGAAAGCAGCTAAAAAATCCTGCTCTCTTGAGTACAGCAAAAAGGGGGAAGGAAAGGAGCATGAAAAAGCTAGCTGCAGTTTAACAAAGCAAGAGGAGAACATGTTTGCCATGAAAAGAAGTGCTGCTTGCTTCCAAAAAGCCCCTAAGTTAAGTTATTCAAGCCAAGAGAATGAGAGGTCCAGATTTCAATGCCTACTTTCTGTGATTCAAAGCCCAGAAATGAACCTTAGTCTTAATAGGTTGTACACAGGCCCCTCAGCCACAGAAATAATCGCCATGCCTTGGGAGGAAAGGGCAGGAGGGAGTTTAAGGAGAGGAAAATGTAGAGATGAAGAGAGAGCAAGACTTAAATTTTTGCCGGTAGAGCTAACGTTCCAGTTGAATAATGCTTGACTAACTTGATACTTCTTAGAGAACCAAACTTGAATTTTCCACAGCCTAGGTAACTATGTGGAATGAAAGCTGTATTTTTTGGCTCCATGATGAGGACAAGAAAAGATGACAAACCAGTGACTGAATCAGAATCTTCCACATCCAGATGACTGCTAAAGTTTGTAAGCCACAGAAACCATCTGCCTCTCCTTTTGATCACAGAGACCAATCCAGACTTGAGAAAATTTTTGACAAAAACCCAAGAAGCTCTAATTGTAATATATTAAGAGGACTTTTCTAAGCAAATTTATATATTTATTATGAGCTATGATATCTCCAAGAAAAAAAAGAGCTTGCAATTAAAATTGTATGAACAGCTACTCCTTTTTTTTGTCAATAGTGGTACTAAAGAGAAAAGAGAGAATTAAACATATAAATCCTTCGTCAAGAGGAAAAATACTTTAAATTCAAGTATAAGTTAAGTACTAGTAGGCTTACAATAGAGCTATCTCTTTTTCTGTAGCACATTTAGTCACTGGGTTGCAAGATTAACACCTAAGTTTACACTTTACATTTTTACCTCCTCACTAGTGAGAAATCTGAGACACGTACCGCTACACCCCACCTAGAAAAGGCTGGTTTTTTCCAGAAGACCAAAATTGACCCCATCATTATCAGAAAGGTATAAATAAACTACAGAATTCAGAAAAAAAGGAAAGAAAGGAGATAGCCACATAGATCCTTAAGCATCGAATTATCTGATCTTTATGGGAAAACATTAAAAGTTGATTATTTATGACATTATTGGGAGCAATGGAGTGAAAAAGACAAAAAATGAACACTGAATCAGAACGTGTTTCAAGCAGGGAGAAACTATTCTGAAGCTGTTCCACTCCCTCTTGGAAGAGTAATGGAGCTTGCACTGTTTAAAATTAAACCAGAACAATGGGGAGTGAAGAAACACAAACAATTCTTTCTTACCCAATATGCATTTATGAACAGAGGTTACTGGAGGGATTAAGAATTTATTTATGGAAACAATGAGATGCAAATATACTAATGCTTATTTATGCACACTAATTTTCCAAGTATCACTGAGATGTACTTCAGTCACTTCAAGGATCCCCATTACATTTTTGGCTGGTGCCAAGAACCTCTTTGGTCCTGGCAACATCTTGACTGTGTGATCAGAGTGTAGCTGCTCTTGCATCTTTATTCCCAAGGCAAAAAAAACTCTGCAAGGAAACATGTTTAGCAAAATGGATTTCTGCATTAATTTTCATTTTGTATTTAAAACAAAGTAGTGAAAGTTTTAACTTGATCTGTCTAACTGCCAAAAGCTCATGCTATGGGTTATTTATTACGAGTTTGCAGGAGATAGTGTTCTCGTGAAAGTATGACTAATGACCATTCCATTCACATTCATCAGATGCAGTATCTAACAATTAAAGCAAACTTGTTTTATTTCTGACCTTTGCCAAACTTGAAGCTTTCTAGATCTTTGCAGGACAATATTTACTGAGATAGCAGATTACTATTGTAATCTGAGCTATTTAATTCAATCCTAAACAGAATTGACTTCAGATGTGCATGAAATTATAGTAATAAAGTTCTCCGTCTTGTTCCCTAGCTGTGAAGTATTGCAAAAATTATGGAAAATTATGGTATCACAACCTGAATATGTCAGCAGAAATTTTATATGCATTCCTTTAAGAAGAGGAGGGGGAAACCTTATACACTAGGGTAACTTCACAGGGTGCCTTGCCGTGTGGACTAATTAAAATTGGTTGGAGCTATTTCAGAAATCTCTGAACCTTGCTTGAGTATGAAATATCAGCACACCTCTCGAAATCATGGCACATCAAGCTGCCTCTGGAAGCTTACACATGGGCACTGGAAGCACCGAGAACCTCACCTAAAACTTTGATAGATGTTTGCTGACAGTTTCCTTCCAACAGTCTGGAGAGAATGAAAAGTCTGACAGTTTTCAAGAGAACTATGCTTTAAAATAGCTAAATATGATGTCACATACCTACGATCATGTATTAGAATCTGCAGCTAGGAAGTTTTTCTTATTAGAATGAACTAGAGGTCCAGGCAGAGCTGTTCCCCCCCCTCCGTCCTCGTGTGACAGAGTCTCAGCACTGCCCTGTTGCTTTGTTAACAGCAGTCACTGAAGGGCATGAAATGTTACGGTCCTCCTCATCTGATTCAGACCACAGCAGTCAGTCTGACAATACCACGGCAAAATTACTAATAAGGCTTGTAGATATATGAACATGACAGCAATAAGTTGGAATAAGGAAATTATGTCATTCAGTATGCGGCACTGGTGAGGTCAGTTTGGGAATAGTGTCCAGATTTTAAAATCAGCGATAAATTTTGGAAAGGACATTGGGAGAAGCGAAAGAGATTATCTACAGTCTGGAAAAAGCCTTAAAGTGAAATGCCTTTCCCAGCACAGAAGTCTTCAGAATAAACGATGATCTTTTGTCTCTGTAAATAAGCCAACAGACAGATGAAATTATGTGGGAACGGAGATCTGGAATAGGACTGGATGCACTTCCAGAAGTATTGAATTCTCAGTTTTGTGTAACAGTTCATTACAACTTTTAGGACTTGCAATGTCTGAAACTATGGTAACAATGGGTCTGAAAAGCGAAGAGTTTTCTGCTTTTGCAATGGGTGCGAAGACCCTCCAATGCATGTGAAACCTGCAACCCCAAATTTCTTAAATTATTCACCAAATACACAAGCTCAAGTAAATATTTAACATTTGATCATACTTATAAGTTGTAATGTTCTTTTTAAAATAACATATACAATTAAAAGCCATAATTTATCTAGAGTTTAGGGGCTGAATTTAAGCTGTTCACAGCTTCTTTTACATCAGATGAATCACAGATTCTTTTACAATTTGAGTGGTAGGACAGAAGTTGTATACTCAGCATATATTCTTCTTAAAAGAAGACAGAATAAATCAAAGTAATATTGAACAAAGTATTCACGCTACAAAAGGAGGAAATAACTGTTCATCAAAGATGCAAAACTAAAAAAAAATTGAAAGTCAAGCCTACAGGACTAGCAAAAATACCAACCAAAATAATACTTCACTGATGAGCGCCATATTGTATCTTTCTAAATTTCTCCCCATACTGTATTGCTTATGAAGTGCCAGATTCTTGCTTGGGATAACAAAACTGCACAGAAAACAGTATAAGATATCTGTTTGTTGCCTCTTCTTATGCTACAGCTGAATGCTTTTCCAGACAGAAACCATCACTTTTTTATTGTGTTTTGATAGCACTAACAAAAGGGGATTGCAGTCCTAAGCGAAGGAGGACAACTATTCACCTGGACCTCTGCACAAAGATTACTTTTCTGAAGCATGGCACCTCAGAGTTTCACCAGTGATCTGCATTCCTGAGTTATTCAACCAGCCAAGCCTACACTTCCATCCTTGCCAGCAGAAAGGTTTGCAAAGGGAGAGCAGCTCCATGGTGGTAGTATGGACATCGCTGAAGACCTCTCCAAAGGCTAAACTGTAAGCAGAACTGCACACTCAGTAATGGAAAGAGAGAGATAAATCAACATTATAAAGAAAAGTGAAAGGAAAACGAAACGTGAGTTCTGAGGAAGGAAAAAGGCACCAGCTTCTATCCTTAGCCGTATTTCAGCTCTAAATTCCCAGCCAATAAAACGCTTCTGTTATGAAATGTACTTCAGATATGCTGAAACTAGAAAGATTTCCAAGCCACATACAGATATAAACAGTTTTGTATACATCCAGAATTTTTTTTTAATCTACAATAGCATTTTCTCCCGAAGTCATCTACCAAAATAGTCACTTTTTATGTTTTAATCCAACTTCTACATACGTAGTAACTGCAGTAATTTCACAGCATATTTTATGTATTTCTTCAGTGTGAATAAGAACAAAAGCCGGGCACAACTGTTAAAAATATATTCTTCTATTTATAGTGTTTTTGAATGGACAGTGTGGGAACAGGACATCTCATGTCTCTCACATCTGGAGCATCATCCTCTCAAATAGAAATGTTCACCCTGAAGCCGTGAAGGGAAAGTCAAGAAAATAACCTGCAAATTTAAAAAAATTCAAGATTTTAAAATCAGCACCCTGAGTCTTTTGCACAATATTTTTTGCTACAAAGTTCATATTCTGCCTAAACCACTGACTGCTGTCATATTTGGTGCAACTTGTTATGGGTGGAAAGATAAGCAGCAGGGCAGCAAAAAGAGGAGTTTTATCTATGGCAGCTAATCTCCTCAATCAACAGCACTCAGCTCTGCTTAACAGCCGTTGCCAAGTAACAGAGACCAGCTTTTCTTATCGGATTCATAATGTTTCATTGACTATTCAGACTAGAATAGAAAGCTGTGACACTCAGGGTTATAAGCAGCACAAAATGAAAATGACATATTATGTGGTATGAAGAAGAGAAATCTTTTAGCCCTCACCTTATCTAGACGGTGAATGTTAACAAAAAAAAACAAAAAAAAAACCCAAAAAACCCCACAAAAATATCGATCATTTTCTCCTCTGCTTATTTTAATATCACAAAACAAACAGAAAAATACATCAACATAAACAAGATTATTTTATTAACATTGTTGGTAGGTCCTTAGCAATTCACTGACATTACTGAGACCTCTTGTATAGGGAGACAAGGGCTGTGCAGATCCCTTTTGCATTACTGAAAAGCGATTGAAACATGTTGCTTATTCTAAAGCCACTGCAGCAGCTTCAATGTGCTGAGAGAAGTCTTCTCACAGTAGGTGGGATGTTCCTCAAACCTGGATAACCATGACCAAAATAAGAAAATCTATACAAAACTGACAGCATTACATTTCTTTAGCAATATTACTACTCTCTCCTGCCTTCATCTCTACACAGAATCTGATTTTCTGTTTGAATATTGATACTACTCTTTTGCTGGAAGGGAATAGCAAAGCCTTATTCCATCTCTCCTTACTATCATTCTTTTATTATAATAATCTTTTCTGAATATCTAGTTACCAAAATTTAAATCTGGGGCCATCCAGAATTATGATGAATGGTAACTGTCATTGTATTTACATGTTATAATCAGTATACACAGAACTATATCATTACCCACAGCAGGAAAAAGTGGTAAATAATTAAGAAAGCATAAAATATGCTTAGACATACAGTTCATCAGAGAATATGGCAAAATATTGCCTAAATTAGAAAATAAATTTGTGTAGCTTTGTTCAATCCCAAAGAATAACTAACCATCCCAAAGCCAATATATCCAGAGAACTATGACCTTACAAAGTTTTATCTTTGATATATTTATCCATGCCCAGAAAATAGAAGGAATAGCCTGAAAAAAATTTTACATTCATGGAATGCTCTGTCTTTCACACAAAGTTCAGCTTTGGGTTTAAGGTGAATACTGATAAGCCTGTGAGGTTACAAGTACATCTGAAAGATGTTGTGTTACCCAGTCTGTTTCTGCACAAACTCCAATGTATTCAGTTACTGTTAAGCACGTGTCTAAATTAAAATTTATTGTAAGCCTCCCAGTGAGAAATTACTTCTGAGATATGCTCCTAAAGCTTTATCTAGACAAAATATTTAGAAGACCTAGAGAAGGATAACCAACATCTTCACCTACTCATCTTCTATTTTTCACCATTAAAGAGAACAAAGAAATTTCAAATAAGAGAAAGTATTATTTATAAAATCAAATAAAGGTAACACCTCTTTTCATACTAAATGGGTTGAGTTTCAGCAAAAAAGGGGTTTTAAATCTGATTCAGCCCACCAAACGTTGCATAGGAGATTGCATAGGTAAGCTGGAAGTGTAATTGCTACAGGCTTCTTCCGGAGCTAACAAAGACAGAGGCACACTCTGAAAGTGATTTGGATAAACTAAAATCTAAATCATTAAATTGAACAGATATATGTCTCGCTATGAATAAAGCCTCAAGGCTTTGATGAATGGATTAACCATAATGAAAGAATAAACTGTATAAAAATCTGTTCCTTCAACCTTAGCTGAAGTGCTACTATCAGCTTTCACCCAGCTTGGGTTTTCAGCTAATGAACAGTGAAAGGAGGTGTTACATCTATTTTAATGGGCTTGAGTACAATAAGAAAATAAAAAAAGTTCAACCAGAGAGGTGTTGAGTTTTCTTCTATCACTCAAATAAGTAAATTTATAAATTTATTACTAATTTACATCTATTGATTTATCAGTAATTGAATCTATTTGAAATTATTACTATTTGAATAATTTATGAAGCATTATTTTAACCAGTATGACAACACTAATAAAACACCCTGTGCTTACAAATATATTTTCTTTACTACGCTCCCATAAATATATATAAATGGTAGGAAAAAAAAAATGGGAGCATCGCTAGTTTTGGTGTGTAAGACTTTAGCTTTTTGCTCTGAGCCAGGGAGAGTATGTTAAGATCGTGGTCATCGAGAGGTGAAAATGTTCATTAAAAGCAAATCATAGCATAGACTGAAACACACCAAAAGTATTTCATCTTTTCATCTCAGAAGCAAATGCAGCCTGATATAAGTGAGACACATTTTCAGTCATGATCGCATCATGTGTTGTAGAAGCACTGTACATGATTGCAGCATAAAAGTTTCAAGTCCCACCAGGAAGACTGCACCAACTCTTGGAGCCAAGCACTGTTGTTTTAGGATGTATTCATCACCTGAAGTGGCTTCTTAAAATATTACTTCAAGAAAAAAAAAATTCTCTGGTAGTTCATAGTTTCCTATCTTAAAAATCCATTTAAATTTCTCTTTGAATAATGTATAATTGTTCCTTTACTCCTATGCCATATCAATAGTGACATTACTTTTGAACATTCATATTACGATCCCCAAAGGCCACCTTTTCAAAGCTGAGCAAATACACTTAAGGAGTAAAGGAATAAAAATATCAGATAGTCACTCGTATGGAGATCCACAGATTTGAGTGTGCATAAAAATCAGTTATACAGGCTGTGTCATATGCAAGCAAAGACTAAATGCAACTGCAGATACAGAATGCATTATCATATTATGATGTACAGCCTGGGGAAGACGGTTGGGCCAAGATCAGGGCAGAGGTTACTGCTACTGTTTTGGCTTCTGTCCCACAGGGATTCTGTTCCAAAGCTGTAATATTAAAATCCTTGTCAAGTTGTTTCAGCCCCCTCACGTTCCTGGTATATGGAGCAGAAAAAGGGAAGGAAGGAATTGGCTGAATAGAAGCTAACGACAAACAGACATTTGAATAAAAATTTTGAAAATAAATATAAAAAAACAAATCTTATTTTCTATTGAATATAAAATCTTATACTCAGAAACAACAGGCCTGTCAGTAATTATAGACAAATATAGTTTCCATACAGATCCATCATTAGGCATCATTCTAGTAAGAACCATTCTAAGTGCCCTTTCTTTACCTACAGGCAAAGCACTTAATGCTAAGCTGCTTCTTATGCTAAAGAACTGAATTCAACAGCACTCTCAGATTGGTTTCTTTTTTTTTTTTTTTTTTTGTAAGAAGGCTTCAGAATAATTTCTACAAAAACACGGATCACCTTTAATTACTGCATTGCAACCATGGCTATTTAAAAACCCAGCCTCAGCAAAGTAGATGACAAACATTAATGAGCAGTAATACACACATGGTATTGTAAATGAAAGGATAATGAAAGCAATTTATTTGAAAATTAAAATATGATTAAGAATGGCAGTCTTTACTAGGACCCAGATGCCAACAGAAAGCAACCAATGTGCAAGCAGACTGCCATTAATTTTGGAACCGTATGAAATTGCTTTCCTTTCTTTGACAGTTCTTAATATAAAGTATCTTAACTAGTAGACAGCATGTATACACTGGGAGCCACAAGGCCTACGGAGACTTCTGGAAGAAATAAAGAACACTGCAGGGAAATTCTCCAAGACAAGATTCTCCAAAAGTGAAAGAGAGGGGAGAGTACATTTAGAAGATATTCTAAATTTTATGACGGATGAATTACACTCCGCAACGGTTCTTGTCTACATTGACTTTGGTGAGACTGCTATTTCTTAACTCACGCTCAGCAGAGTGCCTGAACTGAGGTCAAGGTGAACCTAGAGCATATCTCCAACAACAGATGCTCACATCAGCAGCTAATTAGGAATAGGACGCTTGGGGAAAGCCCGAAAAACTGGTGCACTGGACGTAGTTAAACACATGCAGAGGAAGTGCAGGAACAATTTAACAAGTTCTCCTTCACAGGTGTTAATAAGCCTTTCTGAGACTATGCACCTATGTTTAGGATTTATACTTGTTCCATTACAGCATAGGCTGCTAGTTCAAGTCTTCATCACTTCAAGGACCTCTAAACTTTGCTCTATATCCAATTACAGCATACCTTGAAAGCCTGGATTACTATATACTTAAATAAAAATGTTCTTTTTTGTTGGTCTTTTTTAAAGTGGCTACTTGTCTCAAGTTGCCTTTGACACAACAGCAAACTATAATGAGCAGATCACCATTAAGTTGTCCTATATAGTCATATTTAAGGACTCATGCTTGAAAACATCAACCTAAATAACTTCATCAGAGGCAATATGTCAGGTATGCCTGAGCTCTATGGCAAATTACTAGACCATACATCTTCAAGACCTACAAATATGTCAACATGTACAAAAAAAATTCATTGAGAAAGGTTTTGCTTTTATAAAAGACCTGATTAAAACACAAGAGAGAGCAATGCTGCACAAAGCCAAAGGAACGCTCTTGTCTTGGTGGAACTAAGGCCAATTCTTTGGTTCCAGCTGCAGGAGGTCAGGGTCGGGTACCAAACATTTATCACTGATTTCAGAAATTAAACACAGAGACATTCTGAGTAGCTGTTTTCAGAGACATAAAGCTCCTTTTAAGATATATCTTCTGTACAAAAATCCACTTAGTAGACATTTTAACTTGGACGTAACACAGTATAACCAGCTGGTCAGATGAGGCAATTATTCCACTGTATTCACTGTTGGTGTGGCCTCACTTTGAATACTGTGTGCAATTCTGGCCCCCACAATTTAAGAAGGATGTGAAGGTCTTTGAATGAGCCCAGAAGAGAGCAACAAAGATGATGAAAGGGCAGGAAGGAATATCCTGTGAGGACTGAGGGCTTTAGGCTTGTCTTTTCTGGAGTAAGAGGCTGAGGGGTTACCTAGCTCTCTACAGCTTCCTGAGGAGGGGAGATGGAGAGTAAGATACACATGTCTTCTCCCTGGCATGCAGTGATAGGACACATGGGAATGCTTCAAAGCTGCACCAGGGGAAGTTTAGATTGGGCAGTAGGTAACATTTCTTTAACAAGAGGGTGGTCAAACACTGGAAGAGGCTTCCCAGCGAGCTGGTCGATGCCCCAAGCCTGTCAGTGTTTAAGAGATATTTGGACAATGCCCTTAAAACCATGCTTTAACTTGGTCAGCCCTGGAGTGGTCAGGCAGTTGGACTAGATGATCACTGCAGATCCTTTCCAACTGAAATAGTCTGTTCTAAAGTAGATTTTTACAGCAAAACAGAATACTACTGTGTTACTACCAAGAGGATTTTGTTGCATATTTACTAAAATGCTTCTACAGCGTTGACAAGCTATGTAGGCTAAGGAAAATCAATAGCTTCTTTCACCCTATTTTTGAATAAATTTCTATTTAATGTATATAAATTACTTATCCTCCTACTAAAAGACATCCTAAAAAAAAAAAAAACAAATCTATCAATATCACTCCCAAGTACTGGTATTTTCCATTGTATCTAAGGTGCAAGAACTTCTTACTCAATACTTGGCTGCACAGTAAACATAAATCCTCCTATCCAGGATGTACACTATTGAACACTGCAACTATCTTCCATCTCTTTTTGTCTTAGATATTACATACAATATAATAGTTTATCTATATTTCAAGTGTAGAAGTAAATATCTAACCATCTAAAACAAAAGTGGCCAATTTTTAGGGGTAACAGCTGTACTGCAGCTGATCTGATCTGGTACCTTATTACTACTAAAAGCACAGGGAAGACAAAGAAAACAGTTTTATCTCCAGAAATCCAGGCCTCAACAAAAGACTATTCCCTGGCCAGAATACATCCCCTCCTCCTCCCTACTGTTGCATTGCTTCAGATATTACTAAATTTGACAAAGATTCTTAGAATTTTCAGCTTCTAATTATTTCTTTTCTGTCAGTCAAGCCAATCACTCAACACATCTTCTTAAAAACTGCTTCGATCTCTGTTTGAACAATGCCACTTTAGGGTAGGTGACAAGGGCTAATCATCAATGAAAAAATGTAAATAGAACCAATAGCGGATTAAAAATATATTTTAATCCTTAAGAAATCCACTGGGATATTAACAAAAGGTGGTTTTGTCTGCAAAAAGGCATTAACATAGCCATTTATAAAACTAATAGGAAAGCGAGCACTGCTCCAGTAATAATGAAAGTACACTGCAGAATAACATTATGGAAATAGGATACCAAATTGAAGAATTGACCTTGGGGCCCTGGCTTATCCTGGATGAAGATGACTTGTGAAATGAAAATTTGGCTGTAATTTGCTCTTGCTTTCCCTAAAAGGTTGAAGGCATTTTTATTCCAAATGAATAAAATGACTGTTAATTTCCTGGCATTAAGCAGAATGTTCTTAAGTATAGTTTTTAAAGTGTATTCAAATAAATTCTCAATTCTTACTTTTATTATTAGAAAACTAGAACTGGTTTTCTGTGATTTGTATCACTGTCAATTTCTAACAGTTAATTTTTAAATCACTTGAGAGAGAAGTATCTGCTACAGCTGAATCACTTGGATGAACCATGCTTATGTATCAAGTGTTTATTCTTGATTCAATGGGATCTATTGGTCTGAACATTTGATACTACAAGTGAACATGAAATGCAGAACATTAAGACATTCCTTCAAATAATCATATCAGTTTCAAACAATGGTAAAAATTTATAGTCTGTTATAGAAAAAAAACAACAGCTAAAACTATGAGCTTCATAGTTTTGTTTAACATGAGACTTATTTAATAATGGGCATCAGCACATCCATTTCAGAGAAATGGACAAACATCGTAACATGGCAGTTAAAGTCAGAATCGTAATAAATCAAAACAAAGCAGAAGTCAGAAGTAACATGCTGCACGCTAAGTCAAAAATTTGAATATGGTACTGTCCTGCAAGGTAGCAGGCATATGTTAAATAGCACCAAGAACCAATAGAAAATAACATGTGCTATAAGATCAATAAGTCTTCCAGCATATACCAGTAATTTTAATTACTGAAATCATAGTAGTGCCTAGCATCCTCAATAATTGTACAGAGATTATGTTTGAAGTACAAACATGCAAAAAAAACCCCATCTGTACACATATTTATGTATAAAAATAGGTTATATGTGCATATATACATTAATATTATACGTACAATCAAATAACATTAAAAAATCTCACCTCAAGAAGATTACATTCGTAAGTGAGTATTTGTGGCCTTCAGATAAGGATATACAAAGTAAGATCTGGGCAATACCAGACAAAATGAGAAGTAATACTAAACACAGTCCAGTTCTCTGAATATATTTTGTATGCTTCATGGAGAAGAATTTCAAGAAGGAATACGAAGGACAGATTTAAGTTGGCTCATGAATGGTTACAAACAGCTTCTGTCAGACAGGGGGAATATAAGGGAGAAGGGCAAAGGTGCTTATTTGAAAATGAATACAAAGAAAATAAAGCCTGAGGTGACTGGTAAAACAGAAAAAGGAATCAAAATCTATATTATTTGTAAGAAATAAGCCTAAGACATTCTGAGCCTGTATTCAAGATGTGAATAAATTCTCAAAATACATGTCTAAACGCAGAGATTCTAAGTATTTTACTGAACTGAAAATTTTAAAAACTGTATTTTTCAAATTAACAACCTCTTACAAAATCTTACTGCTCAATACGTTATTAATTTTCTTTTGTTTAGTAAAATGAAAGGAAGCACAGTGAAAACCTTCCACAAATACATTATTTCTAAGAAAATATTATTCATTAGTAGCTTACCAAGCTTTTTTAAAAAAATATTTAAGTTTCATTCTACAGAGGAGCAATAGTTGATCTGTTGTTTTACATCAGGAATAACAAAGTAATACAATTTATATTTCAGGTACTTATCAAGCCACAGTCCCAGTCTAAAAGAAAGCCCAACAGCTCTGAATGCATTGGTAAACTAAACCATTCTATTGAATCCTTCTGGGCACTGGCATTTGCCCTACATCAGTAACATGTTAGAAAGGTCTTTTGTATGGTTTTGTCCCATCTAATCCTCTTCCACATTCCATATGGATAGTTCACGAGCTACCACATTTCAAGACACGCTTGTTGGAGGCAGTGCATATCTGTCCACCTATCAGTCAGAGATGGACAACTCTATGCTGCTCAGATGCAGGGCCAGGCAACAGATCCCTGCTGTATTTGTAGCTCATACCGCCACATACTTTTAAGCACACTGCGTAAACAGCAGCAGATACTGACTCTCTTCAGATTTTTTTCATTGAAACACCTATGTATCTCACAATCATCTGAGACCACTAACAGACGTGTAATTTTGTGTAGTGGACAGCATGGCAACTGAGTTTAAAGCTAAGTAAAGGATAAGAAGAAGGAAAGGAACTTCCTCTAATAGACATTGCACATCACAGAATTCCATTGGAAAAAAATATATCAGTCTTCATTTTCAGACATCAATCACTATTTCTTCCAAAATTCCTACCTGGGGGGCGGCTCCAGAGCCCGAAGGCTCAGAAGGATCCTCTAAGTACAACTCTGAACCTACCTATGACTGTTAGTACCTATATGTCGTCATGCTAACACTGGCTGTTAAATAGCCCTTTTCTCTGCCTGGTATTTAATCAATAAAGTACTTGGAGATGTCAGCTGCATCATCAGGTACCATCTGCACATTGAGTATCAACTCTCCAGCTTAGTCTGCAAGGTCAAAGAGGATGTCTTCTTCTAGTTTCCTCACTGATGAGGGACTTCATTCTCTAATTGTATTACCAGCTTTTTTTCTGCACACATTCCAGTTTCAACTAAAACTTCTTCAACACATTTAAAAGAAAATGTCCAAGAGTATTTCAAGCGATGTTTTGTTGAGGCTACATACACTGCTACTTGTTTATATCTTCCTCCATGTCTTAGATGTTTGTATACTAAAATTGTCCATGATTTTTCATGCTAACATCATCATAAGTATAACCAACCGTCCCACAATTGAAAAAAAACATCCAGACTAATCTTTTCCTCTGCCATTTCCAACTGAGAACATTCTAATAGTCAAGCTTATAGTCCTCAACTGTATGACCTTTCACTTTGTACTATTCGTATCAAGCTTGCATCCTACTTCTTAAAGCTACATCTTATTTCCGGTGTAATATTTGTCTTCTCTTTTATCAAGAAGTTATCTTGATTCTCTGTACTATCTTAATATTTGTCCTAAAGTCACTCACAAAATATAAAGCAAGATCTTTCACAAAAATCAGCTTTTCAGAAATTCTTTTAGTAAGCTCAGTCCAAGTGCTTCTCTCATGGTTGTATCCTATTAAGACACAGTATTCACTTTACAACTCCTTTTATAGACTCTGTATTCTGAAATTTAAATAAAAGTTTCTTATATGGACCAAGTGCTTTACTGAAGACCAGTAGATGCCATTGTCTCTATGTCCTTTGTTTAGAAAGTCAGTTTTCCTTCAAAAATAAAACAAAACAGAGCAAAGCAAACCTTTTCAGGCCAATCTTCTATGACACTTCTTGGGTAGACGCATTTGCCTGCATCAGACTCTCTGCCTTCTTAAACATAAGTAATACTATCTTTCCTTCACTCTCTTGCTGTGTTTACAATGTTTGCTGCCAGACCTACCATTTTGAATGCCATCTTTTTCAGAAAACTGTGATAAAGATCATCTCGCAACAAGTCCCTTCAATGGGTTTTACTTTAGTTCCAGTAATTCCCTTTTTTTTGCTAATGATTATTCCTCTCTGTTCATATCAATCTTATAAAAATTGAGGCAAAGTATTTACAGAGCTACAGGATTGTCTCCTTTGAAAACCTTCATCAGTGTCAAAGTAGTTTGGCTGGCAAATCTGTTATTGCTTTATTATCTGGTATACCAACCCATGAGAAGCAGTTTTATGAATCAAAGCTTTGTTTGTATATCTCCTGTCCATTTACAAGGCCACATTTTTAATAACTACTTCCAGATATTCTAACACATGGTCTGAATAGCCACAGCCGTTGTCTAGGCAAAAGAAAAAATAAATAATATATTCTGATAATTATGCTGATTTTTGGCTTTTACGTAGAATATTAATCCAGAAAGTATTAAGAGAAAATACTCAGAAGACATATGATGCAATAACGATAGTGTATCTCAACAGATTTCACATCCTGAGAGGTTACTACACAGATTCCCCAAATAACATTCAGTGCTTCTAAAACAGGCATTCACTTCTGCTCATTTAGCAATTACCTCTTGGTCTTTTCCAAAATGCAGCAACTGAACTAATAGTAAGACACACAAGGGTGTGCAGATCTGCACACTGACAAGTAGGCATCTCCTGTCCAGTATTTGCACACCTCCATTTTTTTCTGGAAACCACAACAGCAAAGACTATTACAGCAGTTTACATGATTTCTGTGGCTTTCCTCTATGGTTGCACTTAACAATAGTTTAATACCTTCTTTGGAAAACAGATATAGCCATTAGAAAACAAAAGAACACTGTAAAGACATTAATACAGGTATTTCTCATATCACTTTATATGATTACCTACCAAATAATGGTATTATGTCAAGGAGTTTTTAAAAAAATGTTTCATATTTGATTCATGTAAGTACAGAACATGTAAATGCCTAAATAGGATTAAAATATACGAAGTTTATCTATCATGTTTCATGGCAAAGACCAACAATGCGGTCAGAAGAAACCCTTGCTCTGAAATTCGCTTGTGGACTGAAAACTGTAGTGTTTCTTCAGCCTTAAATTGCTCCTTTTTTTGTTCTAGCAGGAGGAGAACTGTTAATGGTAAAAGCATGCATTCATTTTTCACTGGTTTGCTATTTCAAAGATAAAAAGTAGGGAAAAAAAATCGCAGTTTGTTAAAAATCTGAGATATAGAATAATTCCTCTCCAATTTAATAGCATTTTCGTTACAACACTTAAGCTGGAAGTCTAACTAAAACAAAAAAAACCATGAAAAACAGTACCGACAAAAATAAATTACACAAAAAGCCCTCAACTCTCTTCAGTGTTCACTAAAGTAAATTAACATATTTATTGAATTACACTGGCAATGAAGACAGCAATATATTGAAATTCATTGAATTTTTTTCTTGACTTAAAAGCAACACAGATGCTTATTACAAAACAGCAGTTCCTCTTCTCATTTTTATCAACCCTTTTTTAACAGCCACTGACATTGACAGTTTTAAGCTTAATTGTACATTCAGCATGTACTGCTAATGACATTAGATAAATGGATCACATCAGAATGCAGTATCGTTAAAAGAGACCACGTGCCAATCTTACAAATTTAAAATCAAACAAACTGCTCTGTAGACCCTGACTCTTCAAGTTGTTTATCAACTGAGTACTAGAGAATATTTTGAATGTCATTATACATCAAAAGATGAAAGATGTGCCTACCACAGCCCATGCTCCATTTATGCAATGACATTTAATTACATGTTATAACTATGCTGTCTTAGAACTATGGTAATTAAGGGGGTACAGTACATTGGTGTTTTATTCATTGTAAGCCCTTATTTTCACAGGGCTGAACTCAGCCATGCAAATTCACTCCCTTATCAAAGGGAGGAGTCTGTCACAAGCGTAGCAATGCTGGCTGCAACTGTGCTAAAAAAATAGTTGAAACTTATTTGCAGCATCATTGGGGATTTTGTTAGAATTAGCCTAAAAAAATTTTCTCCATTGCCATATATAAGAGCTAATAATAATGGTGGTTTAAAATATCAGTTTATGTTTAGAGGAACGTTTTGTTTGTATATAAGACAATACTATCAACATAATGCAAAATATCTTTCTGCAAGCCTATTATTAGCACAAGTTGTGAGCCTTTCAGATAATTAAGATCCTTTTTTGTAAGCACGAAATCTAGGTCCTTAAACAGCAGGGTGTTTGGATAAAATTTTCGCCTGTATAGGCAGTTGCAAATTGCAATCTTCTGCATCTACACGGGCCTCCGAGCAAGACTCGGTGGTTGAGCGGAGGCAGTTTAATTGTCTGGCCATACTCCACAGGGGCAGTGGACACTAGCTCAGAGAGGTACTCTATTAACACATCTCACACGTTTCCCAGTCCCAAATCACTCTTTCCTTTATCAAGCCAGCCCTGCCCCCATAAGATTTCCAGACATCCTAGATTATGCTGGCTGCCTTCATATATGTGCATTAACCTTGGAATATCCAACTGTATCTTCCAAGATGTATACAGATGCACAGTGAAATAAGCACTGTGCTTCCTTCCCAGACAAATTACCTCTTTGTGGTTTCATGCGTTCTTGGATTTGCAGTGAAGAAGGAAACAAATCTATAGTATCAAGTCCCCATGAACGATTCAAGACTCATATTACCTTCCTTAGCCAAATCTGATATTTTACCTATTTTCAATGCAAGGCTACTTAAAACACGTCAGTGAGAAGTTTTCAGAGAGTCTAATCTCAGTACTTTTATTGTTTCCCTTTCAATTACATAGAGTAAGGTGTGTGGAATTTTGGGCGGTAGGATGTTGGGCAAATACTTCGTTCTCCAGACATGTACAAAATATAGTTCAGAAAGCATCAGTAAAAATAATTTTATCCTCAATTCACTGAACTAGGCATATGATTTCTAATAAGCAGTTATCAAGTGTAGCAAAATCCTGTGACAACCAAAGAAGGGACAATTTAAGGACGAAGCACTGCCTTGCTTCTGCAGATCTAAGACTTATTTTAAGCTTTTTTTTCTGTGTGCGATCAAATCAGCATCAACCCAATTATGCCTAGGGTCTATCTTCTTGTTAGATGGCAGGGTCAGTCACAAATGAGCAGCCTCTTGCAATTTTCCATCGAATCAGCTGTATAATTTGAGAGCTAATGCAGACATCTCATGAAAACAAATTATCAGACAGTATCAGTTCTCCCCCTCCTTCCCAAAATGAGGTGTTCAGGGGGATTTGGGTTTCTCTTTTAAAAGCCAGTTCTCATCTCCATGAAAGCCAAATGCAATCCATAGGATAAAAAAATATCAGCACTCATTTTTAGACTCTCATGTATATTTCAAACCTCTCTGCACCTTTTTTCCAAAAGCATTCTTATTTCATTTGGTAAAAGACAGATTAGTAATTTTAAGTACAAAATGCACCCTGTAAGTAAAGGTATTCTGTGAGAAATAAGACATTTGCATGAAACTGCAAAATGCAATTCTATAACCATAAACTGACTTCCCAAGAGCTCAGCACCATTATAATAAAAACATTCAGGAAAAAAAAAAAAAAAAAAACCACAACCACCACTCTTTATGTTAAATGCTCTTCATAATTCATAAATACTTAAAATCTCCAGAAAAAAAAAAATGGTTATTTCCAACAGAGGAGGGAGAGACTGTGCATGAAGAGCTATAGACAAAACCAAACTTGAGTTGCTTCATTTACCCAACCTCTGCCTTCTTTCTGACAAACTAAGCCACTGAATCTGTACATCTAAACTGCCGACAAAAAGAGTAGGATGATAAGGAAGATCTCTAAATTATTCAAAGTGGATTCTGGGCTTCAAAAGAATCTTTCTCTTTGTTCCTTTATATATCTACAGCTATTTAAGTTTGCCTCCGGCTCTGACACTGGCAGCATTGTGCCTGTGATGTTGAAAGAAAGGAGCTATTCTGTAGGTTTGGGCAGATGCTTCTCCAGCAGGAGCCCACAAAGAACAAGATGGCCACTCTGGCTGGTCTTGGTATGCAAGGACTGCTACTCTAAAGAAGTCATTCCTTTACCTCTGCCTTTCTATTTCCAATTTCTCCCACACTATACACATTTGCATATGCCAGATGGAACTTGTCAATCACTCTGAGGATCAAAAAGTAAGATTCTATTAGAATATGCTTTTACTGCTTAATAGCACATAGGCAGGGAAACCAAGGCTTCTAAAGTGGAAAAAGGAAAAGTCAACATCCTGTCCTAATTCACAGGTCTACTGCTGGTAGAGCCCACAGGCCTTACTCTCTTTTTAGCGATTCTCTGGCGCCAGCAGCCTCATTCTTAATGGCAGACAATAGGCTGACGCAGACACTGAGCTTAGGAAGGTGTAGAGATTTCTAGCATGTTGCCTCTTGGATACAAATACTTTTTATTCTCATATCTGCAGAAAAGACTGGAGGAAATACCCTTCTAAGTTCTGCCAGCTGCTGGCAAAAGGCTCCTGAGCACACAGCCTTTCATACAGACTCACACTGAAGTCCATGGGATCACTCACAGGAATGCAAAGTTGCTCAATCAGGCACTCCAGAGGAATTCAAAAGCCATCTGCTGACTAACTTCAAAAGCTATTTTCATCAAATATGTGAACACATTGTATATGCTTTTCTGTGTGGTCCTCAGATTTAGATCCCAAAATGCAGAAAAAGAATCAGATCCAAAATCTGGTGGTTGGGGTGAGGATTGGGACCTCATACGAAGAAAGGAAAATATGAAAGCAAAAGTTCATACAAACTTTTTTCTCCAACTAGCTACTCATAATGCAATGTAACAAGTGTAGTCTAGTTTAATAAGCAGTTCTTAATTTTACCCTAAATTAATTATGTGCACAGCGTTGCTGCCAAGGGGACAGCAAAAGCAGAATTCAAACTTGGTTGCCCTTGGAAAGGAAAGGTTTTGGAAAACCAGCCATGACTCCAGGCTAGCTCACTAGTACAGTCAAGCAAAGAATATGGTGCCTTACACAGCAGGACACACACTCTCACCTATTCCCCAATTTCCATATCTACAAACAAAATGGAAAGGGGCAACAGCAAAAAGAAAAAAAACAATCCATCACTACCCTGGAAGATAAACTTTTTGTTTTCTTCTGGCTAGAGTCCTTTAAATCTGTTTTTCTGCAATGGTCCAGCCCTGTCTCCGCTTCCAGTAGCCACAACATCAGTAAGCAAAGACTGATAAGATGTGAAGGTTGCTTTATTGGATAATAGAGATTTTCTGATGTTTGGCCTTCTGGATGTTTCTTGTGCAGTTGTTTGGCATTCACAAATACCGGCTGGTTATTTCAGCTCCAGAAACCTCAAGAAGCAATTTTATACCTTAGCAAAGATATTGCCATGTTCCACAGACTGTACGCTCCTCTATTACACTGTGATAGATTCAGTATCAAAATATTTATACATAAGCCTTATGAGCAGGCTTAAGCTTCCCAATGCATCTGCCATAGTAATGTTCACATACAATATTTTACATATGAATTAATGAGATATGGTATTGTCTGTACAAACACATATTATGTATTGCAAATATACAGAATAGCACAGCTACAAATGCTGTGTACCTTTTACCATAACCCAAGCTAATATTCAAATGACAGCACTTTTAGAAATATCAGTTCAGCACCAGCAACTACTACCAACATGTTTAAATGAAAAGCTTTTAACTCAGCTTCTTGGTGGGCCTGCCAAGCTGAACATCACCGATATCCACCTTCTAAAAGAGATATTGAGCTATACAGGTGATAGGTGCCGTATCTTCATGTTATAATATTTTTAAACATAGATTTGACATGTTTTTGAAGATTTAAATTATTCTGAACCTGCGACTATAAAGTATACAGTAACTAAATATTTAACATTAGATTTCTAATAACTTTAAGGCCCACAATGATAGTGAATTATTCAGTAACACATTTTCTGAGCATGTGGCATAACACATAGGTTAGCAACATTCATTTGGGATGAGCTTTCTGTTTGCATTCTAGAATTATTCAATAGCAGCCAAAAGAGCACAAATAACCAAATAGCCCAAGTGAAGATGTGTCTGTGCCACAATTTCCATCATGACTCTATTAATGGGAAAGAAGAGTAGCGAGAGAAAAAAAAAGCAGCAGGAGTTGATATAGCCTTTATGGCCAGGGGCTGCGCTTGCGCCTGCATTAAAAGTCATGTCTCTATTTCTGGCACCCAGAATTAAAACAGATACCATCTGACTTGCCATTTATTTATTCACACTGCATTTCTGTCTACAGGGGGCAATAGGAAGAGACTACTGGAGAGTTATTTAGTGTGGAAGCTGAGAAGGCAGCCAGCAGAAAAGAGTTTTCTTTTGTGTAACTACGCCACCAAGAAGTTAAAGTTACTGCTTAAAGTTACCCCAATCCTGGGTATTTCCTGGGTATTTCCTATCAGACATTCAACTTTTCGTATGCCCTAAATATTTTAATCAGATTGTGCTGAACTCGACCATTTGTGCAAAGGCCCTTTAAAACCAACAAAACAACACACAGACTTCCACTTGTGATTGCTGAATCAAGGCTTTCAATGAGGCGCTGACTAATTCCAAATTGGTGAGCAGCAAACCGTAACTAAGGGCTGACAATAAGGTATATTGCTACATACAGCAAGAAATGCCCGGGTCCTGCCACAAAATCCATTTATCGTGCATCTCTTGTGGAAACATCTGAACCTCAGGAAAATACATACTTTGACTGCATTTTTCTGATATTGCAAACCACCAATTATGATCAAAACAATCTGTGGATTTTGTTATACATATGTATGAGTTCTCAATACACAAAGATTCAGAATGAGAAGTAATCTGTATTGACTAAATGACAAATGTACAGGACTGAGGCCTTCTGATATATTGCTCAAAACACAGAGAAATATTCTCATGAAAATTCAGATTTCTCCCTTGACTGAATGTGTAGTAAATGGTTCTTCTCTTGCATGGTCTTTGTCTGTATTCTAGGGACATGGTGAGAATGGACTTCTGAACATAAGAAACGTTAATACGTGGGATCTAGAATCTGTTCAGGTTATAGGATGAGGAAATTCAAAATAACAGCAATTACATGCAATATAAAAATATATTTCTAGTTGCTCTGGCAAAACCTTATAGAAAATTTGTGAACATGCAATTTATAGCCTCTAACAGCAACTGAAAGAAAAATAACATTAATCTAGGAAAAAAACCAATCCTGCCATTGTCAGAGCCATGATACAAGTGTAATTCCAGCAGGTTAGGATGAAGATATAATACAGACTAAAGCACTAATATTATTTGCTTTCCCTCAGATCCTTTATTCTTCTCAGTGGTTTTTTTGCCACTGCAGTTGCAATATCAATTGTTTTCCAGTCTTTTGCAAATGGAAAAGGGGGAAGGTGAAATAAAACGTCTCTTATTTGCTTATGTTTGGATCTTCAATATTTTTTTCCCTTGATAGCTTCTCCTTTGAGTAATAGCAGTGTCAGTTCCCCAACGGCAGAATTCAGGGCTCAGAAAGAAATACACGGCATACAAATCTTCCATAATGCTCTTTCTAATAGTTTGTTAAACTCTGAGAAAATGTTAACTATGGAAGTATATATGTGTATTTCATAAGACCAAAACCAGGTCGTGATGCCATCTGCATTGAGCTATAAAAGCCATTTAGTAGCTTCACTGAAAATGCTCACAGTTTATACAAATAACTGAGTTTGAATAGTTCCTGCCAAGTTGAATACAACACCTATCAACATGCACACCTCCCTGTGCAGTCCCCAGAAACCATCTTCCAAGGCTTCATGGCAGTGTGCACAAGCTGCAACTTTGTGAAATGTATCAGAAATTGCTAGGACACCCAACTACAAAATCCTGGCTTTCCACAGAGCTAAAGAAAGTGCTCTTTATACAGCTACCCACCAGCCTGTCTTGGGCCTGAATCTATTCCCAGCACCACTGAAGGGCTGGGAGGAACCTCATAATCTGTGAGATTTGGGTCTTTTTGCTAATTAGCATACAAGGTCGTGCCAGATTTGTCCTGTGGACCATAAGAACAGAGCAGTCACCACTGTGGTCACTGAACACCCAATAACAGAAAGAACTTTTAAGTGCTCTTGATTACAGATCAATCTGCAGATGCACAAGCAATAGACTATTCAGGTCATGAAAGTAAACACAGCAGACTTTTTCTTAGCATGTGCTAGCATTAAACCATCCAGAGTGAAGGTGATTTTCTGGAAAAACTGCTTCTAAATCAAGCCTGAAGGTTTCCGGTAGGAAAAGCACCCTGCTGACAAATATTTTACCTGCATGTACTGTTCCCAATATTCTAAACAACATGCAATATTCTTAGGAAGATAACTTCCACTGTCTAAAAGGCAAATGTTAAGTAAAATGAGAGCACTTGTGTTGGTACAATTCCAGTTTATTTCTGAATAATATTTTAACTCCAAATATTTCGTTCTATACAACTTTTTTAACAACCATCCCAGGGTCTGCATATCATCTTTTTTTCCCATATATACTTTGAACTAGCACCAAAACCTTCTCCTCCTCCTAGATCTTAACCCTTTAATTCATTACTTCAATTTGAAGTCACAGCCTGCAGAAGAGCAACATGAGTGTTTTCTCAATCTAAAGTTAGTCTGGTGTTTTCTGGGGAACATTTTACATAAGCTGATACTCTTTACTGAAAGTATCTAATGGGTATAATTTATCACTACCAATGAATGTTAGAATTCCCATATTCTCCTTATACTTTACAAGTCATTAGCTAAAGACAGTAAAACATGAATGTGTCAATGGCTTTAGCTTTGTTCACCTGCAGAAACAGTCTTTGTGAACTACATGACTATAGTCCTTATGAAAGCGTTTTCTTATCCTAGAGTGGAATCCATTTTCAAGACACTCATCTAGAACCAGAACTGAGAAATTTAATGAAGCAATTCCCTACGCAACACTGACTCAGGGATCTTTCAACACCACCTCAACAGTGAAAAAGTTCACAGCATGAATGAGAGTAGCATAGCTGAAACACAAAGTGCAATGGCACTAACAGCAGTAAAAATTCAAAATAGCCATTAATCTTGTTATTCTAAGCTCTAGGTATTTGAAACTAGCATATACTCAGAAACTAAATACCTTTGGGGTTTTGACTTTATGTATAGATTTAACTGACAAAAAACTTATAAATTGTATTAATTTATAATGTACAAACTAGATACAGAGATAAACATGATGGGTGAGGAACGCTGTAATTCACCTTGCAAAATCATCAGGCACTATAAATACCAATAGAATTTGCTTTTTTTTGTTTTTAAATCTGCCACTTCTATAAAAAAAAAACATAGAAAGTGATTGCCAGAGCTATGGCTTAGACTGAGATGCTGCAGAAAGTGATTACGGTTGTCAATATAGAGCAAACAGAATAGCATGTTCTGAGGTGTGCTTTCCAATTTAGAGACACTTCAGGTTTTAATGGGAATGTAGTTGAAGCACAAGACAAAAAATGCTAAAATACTAAGAAAGATTATACTTTTGATTAAAGATCAAAACTTCTAAATTGGAAGAAAGATTATGGCTATTTTATACTAGGTTTATGAAAATAGCCATACTGAGGGAGTTACCAGAGTCTGTCACACATAATAAAACAACAGGATCATTTGAGGAGCAAAGTCCACTCTGCTCTCATACATCACTAGTCCTGAGCCACCATACTAAAAAAACACATTACCTAAAATTATGTGCTAAATAAGTGGGTATTCATTATGTATTTTTCTGGAGGTATTATTTTCCTTTACCTCAATTTTACATATAGTGTTGTCACAGGAAAAAAAATTGGCCAAGTCACATGGTTTAAATAAAATGAGTGTTAAAGTTGTTTATTGATTTATTAATGGTACGTAATTAACTGGCAATGAGTGGGCTATACATTCAGGATCAATATCAGCAAAAGAACAGCTAAACCACAATACCAGGCACAAAATTATAGCAAACACCTAACAATTTTCTAAATACCCTTTCTACTGTGAACACCCAAAATTTCTAATCCCCGTGGATTCACACAGTTGCCTGCACTCGTGCAGCCTACTCACTGGCAATATATGAGGATCTCCCTCTTCTGGGCTGCAGTTTCCCATCTATAACTACCTCCTTTGGTAGATGTGGGGGCTCCAGCTCTGTGTATACCATTTCTGCTTTCTTCATATGAGTAATTTACAGGCAGTGAAGATCTCTCAGAGCCAGGTATGAATAGCCAAGGTGGGTCTCAGGAGTGCTGGATACCTACAGCCTCCAGCAGACAGGATGCTCCATCCTGGATGCAAGTTGTGATGTCGACGGGGCAACCTCCAGCACTGGCAAACCCCATTTTGATGCGTCTATGTCCCCACTGTAACAAGTTCTCATGCTTTTTTTACATTTCTTTTCAAGCTACTTCAAGCTTCCAAAACTCTCTGGGTAACTTCCTGGCTACCATTTAAACCAGATGATAGTCTAGTTAAGCAAACTTCCTTCTTTCTAGTTTCTGCTTTAGCACTACCAGTTTTAGGGCAAAAATCCTCTCAGTTTGGGGTATTCTATTCACACACTGTTTACTCTTGCACTCCTCTCTGTGGTTATCCAGGCCATGTTACTAAGAGAAGCAGCCATGCTGACTCTCCCCTAAATGTTACCAATTTGTGATTATACATAATAAAATTAGTTTTGATGAACATTGGACAGAAGATGTGACAAATGAGCTGAATTTTAATGGTTGAGTTCAACTGGATTGCAGCAATATTTATGGCTAGACATACAACTGTTAGCCCTCAAAAATAAATTAGTAAGGATTATTGTCACAATGAGAAAGCTTTTGTAGTTGGACACTAGTTCATAATAATACTGTTAAGTTATAACACAGTATGAATTAAGTATGGATTCACCACTTAGTGACATTTTATTCAACAAGAAAAAATGACAAAAGAATGCTTGCAGTAACTCTTACGTTAGAAGAACTTGCAAAACACAGATATATACAACACAGAAGGAAAACTCGTGTTTTCAGGATCGAGGAATTGAGACAGTATGCATGTGTAATAAAAATAAAAGTCACTTGCTTCAGATGACTTTCTAAGAGGATGCCCTTTAGTTTTGTGTTGTCAGTATCCTTTATGAATACATGCAACCTTTGGAGAAAATCTTGCCTGTCCTTCAGGATAAAGGACATGGAATCTGGGGGGTTTTGCCTGAAAACATCTCAGATAAGTATCAAGATAAGAAAGATGAGAAAGATGATGCACATCAGTACAAATGGATAAACAAACTCTTGATATGTCAAAGATAGCTCAAAAAGCAATCAATGAGGCAAAGAAAGGACCTCAAAAAATTACAAAGCTCAGTCACAGGGTTAGTTACAGGCATTTCAAATTTTCCGTTACCTGTTTTGTGTCACAAGAATATACCTTTCAAACTGAAAAGTTCCACATTTAGGAAGAAATGTGGAATTGTTTCCTAAAGTCTCCTATAACATACAGTTCCAAGTTATATACAAAGAGAGAGTGACCAGAGACACTGAACGAAGCACGTCTGTCAGGCCACCTGCTTGAGGATGATTCTTGACTGCTCTAGCACCTGAACATCTGCAGTGCACCTTTTCCATTTGCTAAAGCAGCATTTCTCCTCTGACAACATTGTCCTCACCAGCAAGGCAGGAGCAATCAGGCCAGATTTTGGACTCCAGTGAGTCTCCTGCTGACTCCACGCACAGCCTATTTGCGTGTCCAAGCACCACACTCGCCAAACCACCCTCTGAGGATCCTAGAGGTAACAAGAAGTGATTCATCTCCTCTTGGCACTTTTAAGCGGTTCAGGCTCAGCTGACGTCTCCCCAGAAGGACTTGGTTTCCCTTCACCTGTTACCACGCCCTTATATCTACTCTGGGCAGATAAGGGCACCTCTGTAGACAGATAGAAAGCCTCCCTTCTCCTGGAAATCACAAGTTTCCAACCTCCCACCCCCTTCTTAGGATTCTCCAGTCTCTGCTTATAAAGGTACAGCCATCCATCCTTCCCTGCAATGTAGGGTTTGGGCTTTTGCCCTGCCTGATCTCTGCAAAAACACTGCCCAGCTCCTTAGGCTGCACCCTTTCTTCTGTAGACAGCTCTTTGCATGGTGGCCACATGCTTCAGCATCTCAGCCAGAGAACACCTCTCACTGGGAAGGCCAATGTCATTGCCAACTCCAGCAGAGGCACCAGGTAGTCTATATAGTCCGAAACCTGGAAAGACAAATCCTCCATCTGCAGCTCCCTTTTGATGTGACAGGGCGGCTGGACCAGCTGGGGAACAGGTCCTGGAGCACACTGCACAAATAGCATCTTCTGCAGTACACTAGGATCACTTGCAGCCCATTTATAGGGTAACCACCATGCAAGCCACTGATTTAGCAGTTTAGTTCCCTATGCATCCTCATCTGTAAATATTTAAAATAAAATAAAATAAAATAAAATAAAATAAAACAAAATAAAATAAAAACAAAAACAATATTTCTACCATTTTGGGAAACATTAGAATATAGGACATTATCGTCCTCAACTCCAAAAGTTGTTTTGTGGTAATCCACTTACAAGTAGTGTACCTATAAGCCTGAGGAGTTGAAAAAAAAATTGTATATGCTCAGCATTGACAGTTTCAGCCTCATTCTCCCTGGTCTCCAATTTCCCAGTTGGCAAAATATCACTTTTCTCTATTGAGTAAACTCATTAATCTTGTTGAAAAATGTAAATAGAATTCTAGAGACTGACACTGAAATACTTAAGAAGAAATTAATAATATTCAGCATACGGTGTGAATATGAAGTGCAGTATGCATGGACTGATGAAAAAAATAAACATGGAATAGGTACTATTCATTGAGCACAAAGAGACACCCTCAGATGCCCACATTCAAAGAGCTGTTTAAATGTAGACTTGCATAAGTACAGGTCTGGTCGCAGGAATAAATGCTTTTGTGGACTGGGTCCACTGATTCTCAACCTTTTTCAGGTATGCAATAAAACTGCAATCCTTTCTCCCCCTCATGCCTAAAATAAGTCACTTCTGAATGTAAGATAATAAATATCATTTGTGACATCATCCTAAAGGGTAAGATGAGACATATTTATATGAATAGACATGGAGGACAAATATGACCTATGGGAATATGCTAAATGTCTTCATATGAAAACCAGAACTCTAATATTAACAAAGAAATTGTATCTCTGAAAGATACTTTCTTGTAGCCCAGCTAGTATCAACATGCACATCTGTTGAGATTTGTGTTGAGTAGCTAGGTTTACACATCTGATCATCTTTCAAAAGGGTAAATGCCTTGGTTTCATCAACAATACACACATGTTTGAAAGCAAAAAAAAAACCCCAAACACTTGTTTTTTTAATATTTAAGATTATAGAACTAACCAACCTGGTTTGGAAGCCTGCAATACAAAAATTCAATATCTAAAACTCTGTTGTTTTGAAACAAAGAAATATCATTATTGCTACAGATTCAATTTAAATAGACCTTGCAGCTTTATTTATGTTGGCAGAGAAATGGATTCGGAACATGGTGTATGTTCAGTAAATAAATATCTCTGAGGAAAAAAGCAGGTCACCAGTGCATAAAGTAGATTTGGGAACTGTTTGACTATGTTTCTTCTTGGTGTTCATTACAATAAAGCACTCAGGGCACCTATTTGACTTTACATTGTTTATTGCAATTTCCTCTCCTGAGAATTTTAGCCATCCAGAAGTTATAGCACCAGATCTTAAACCAGACTCCCAAAAGAGCAGTGGTCATGCTCGATGTAACTGTGGGATCCGAATTAGAGTCTAACAATACGCAGTACTGAAATGCTTCTGGGTTTTGGCCTTGACACTAAACAGTCACAGTCGCACAGTGCACAAAATTCATTTTGATAGAGGATAGCTTTTTAGTCAGTTTAATAAAGAAATTGTTACGTTCACCCCAAACTGTATCTGCAGAGAGTAAGCATAGAGGAACTGTGATCAACTTTCATGACATTGCATATAGGTATCAAATAAAAGAACTTTAGAAATTCTAGATTTCAGAGTTAAAGCAGCAGAATATTGAGTTGCATTTTTTCTTTCTTTTAGGTTTGTGGGGTTTTTTTTAATTAGTGCGACCTTAATTATCAGAATTCTGCTATATTAATTAAGAGAGCTCTCTGACAATTGTCCTAAATTCTCCTAAATTTGAACTGCTCTTAATAAAAAGCACAGTAGCTAGGAGAAAAATATAAATGTCAGTATTGTAGCTAAGTGGAAATGAATCTAAATACTACAGAAACTTATTTTCCTGTGAATTCAACAGTTTGCTCAGGAAGGGTTTATTACACTGTCAGTGAATAAATCACTTCACGTCCCAATAGGCAATGCTGGGCAACTGTTAATTTCCAATAATTAAGAAATTTCATAAGCTGAAAAATAAACAAGTGCCCAGGGTTTTGTTATTGCTGCTTTTCCCTGAGTAGCGAAGGCAAGAAAATGGAATGGGAAGACAAAGAGAACAAGAAATAAAAGAGTAAGGAATGGTATGCACAGACACTGTAAGATTAATATGCACGAAGGAAATGGAATATTTCCAACTAGAAGCCACACTTCTTATCACACCAGTCTATGAGAAAAGCCGGCTCAGAGTCATGAAAGAGAAGAAATATCTTCAGTGATCTGAAAACCTTTCTAAAGTAAAAAAGAAAATTCAAGTTGGAAGAGAAAAGATTTGAGCCTAAGTTTTATATTTTGTCCTTGACTTTCCTGTCCTGCCCTTGACTTTTCTGGCCCATGGACTTTTCTTTACCAATAGTAAAGTGGTGTGAAAGTATTGAGATTTTTTTGTTTGTTTTTTCCCCCCCTGAAAATAATTCCTTATCTTCTGTAATACTAGATATGAACGTTCACCTGAATTAATACTTCTGCTACCCACTGACTATTCCTTATATTGCTGTTTAGAAAGTGCATGCAGGTTGGGGTCTTCTTAGCTGTTAATAGTTTCATAAAGCATATGAAATAACACAGCTGTATTTGTTCAGCCACTCAGAACAGACAAAATGGTCAAGACAGATCTATGCAATCGTCACTTGCAGAGTATTTCCACAGAGGGAAGACAGAGGAAACGTGGGCAGGACGAAGCAGGGTATTTTCTCATAATCTAAATCTGTATTAGAATTCAGGATGAAAATCAGAATGCTATAACTTTTTTCTCTAGAGACACTTCATAAAATGTTCAGGAAAAATCCTAGCTTTATGAAAGGAAATACAGCTGTAAATCTGTGGACTTCAACTGTCAAGAATTCACCAAGAATTTAGCATACACCTAAATAACATTGCTGAATATTTAACAGATTTCCAGCACTTTTATTTCAGTCTCCTATATCCCCAAAATATACAACATAATTTTATTTATTTCACATAACACCATAAAAAACCCTTTGAGAACACAGATGTAAAATCTAATGTGTCTACATTCTTTCTTGCACAAATTAGATTTGTTATTTCACTATTTGAATTCAAGTGGGGTTCGACATTCTAGTAGATTTGAAGACATCAGCCGTAGAACATAGTTTTTTTAATCATAAACAGAATTTTTTTGGCTGTTGTAATAAAAAGGACTTTGGCATAAAAGTGACATATTTTATATTTTCAAAGCTGTAATTAATTCCATACAAAGCCAACAGCTCACTAGTGATAGTAATCTTCCTCTATTTTCCTCTAAATACTTACGGTAAGAAAAATAATTGATTTCATTCAGTAGCTGCAAACATTTTTATGTAACAATGTAGTGTTAGTCAAACTGATGACAAATGACTTGACTATGGCCAGTAATTTATGACATCTGCTACTCACAGGAAAGAAGAAAAAAAAAAATCTCTGGTTGTGTCTGATGGGGTGTTTTATATCAAAACGTGTATTCTTTCCAGGTAAAAATTATAGAATCACTATTTTCTGAGAAAAAAGAAGAAAAAAAACCCCACAGGACTGAATATTTGCTGTGAGTATACATAAAATATCATTAGCAAAAAAAAAAAAAAAAGGAAATTAATACTTGTTGCAATTTTACTAGCCAACCATTCTGCCAAAGATTGCTCTATTGATTTGCATCTTTACATATTCCTCTACAGAGCGCAAAGATTGGCATGGTGTCATTAGGCTTGTGATCTACATAAGGTACTAGATGCAAAATATCAACTTTAGAAGAGGTAGTGCTGCCGCAGAATAATAGTGACTTCATTGCCAAGATAAAGTCAAACCTAACTTGTATTACAACTGCCTATAGCTTTTGGTCTAAGCTTCAGACATGTAGGTTCATTAGAAAAAGATTTATAATACTTTCCACATAACTTGTCAGTTCAATTAATTCTCTGGGTAAAAAATGGAGAACACCAGACTGTGGAACTTTTTAAATTTTGAAGATAATAAGTAATGTGACAGATCACAAATTTGAATTGAATTATGAGATATTCCTTCATCCCACTGTGAGACCACCCTTCTGGCTATATACTTTACAAAGCTATCTATATCTATGTCATACAGACATTATTTATAGTAATATTCCTGTAGATCACGGCAAAATAAGAATATTCAATGATAAAGGTGTTCCTAAAAGAACCTATTCTAGTTTTCTTCAGTTTCTTTATCAGGACTTCAAGACCTGGATACAGAAACTACTGAAGATCTAAAGACTTACTTAGATCAGCATTTAGAATTCCATTATTAAAAAGTTGCAAAGTAAGCTGACATGAAAAACAAGCTTTCACCACATGATTATTCTTCTGTGTTTGCTTCTTATTTACAGTGGTTTCCCGTGTAAAAAGAAGAGAGAAATACACTGAAAAAAACCATTACCTCAGTTCAAAAACCATAGGGTAACCACCACGCAAGACTCAAAAGATGTAGGTGTTTTTTTTTTTTTTTTCCCTAGCTTTCTGAATTTTTATTACTATGTGCAGGACAGAAGAAGTTTAACATGTTTAGCAAGATGCAAGTTCTGGGGAACAGCTTCCCTTCAGCTGCCTGAGATACTCAGGACTAATGCTGCCATGAATTTGAAATGTGTCCTTTGGATCTGCTCCAAAAGCAAAGGAGCACAATTAAAACGAGAAAAGACAAAGTTCTTAATCTAGTTCTGTGTTTCCCACATTCTAGCTGATTCCCTTTCCTGTTCCAATTATCAAATTCGTATGTGATATTCTAAGTAGAGCTTTCATTGTAGAGTTAATCTTGGGGCTACATCCAGTTCAGTCTTAGCTTGGTGAAAGCATCCACACTCAGCTCATATCCACTCCCGTTCTACACCCAACTGTCCAATGCGGAAAGTTTTCCACTGAATTATCCTGAGGCTATTGGCATCAGCTGTGTAACTGAGTTGACTACTGGTAATCTTCTTTACTATCACTGAAAAGTTTTTCCCACGAGTTCAGTTAACAACTTCCACCTTAAAAGGGTCTAGAAACAATTTCTGGCAACTGCGTTTCTCTGAGCTGAATTTTAGCTTGTCACCAATAATTGTGTTCTTTTGTAGAAAATTATGTTAATGCAGGCATCCCTTCAAGAGGAGGCTGCTCTGTGGCTGGAGACACAAGGAGCACATGGTAACAGCACACCTTCATTCTCTGAGAACTGGATAGTGTATTCTGATAAGGATAATGCATGGTGATTTGATGGAGAAGACCTGTAGAAAAAAAAGTCCTGCTCAGCCTGGAAATTTTGGAGTGCAATCTAAACACCCATTGCCTGCAGTAGATTGAGAACTTCTGAGTATGCAGTCACCTACAAATAATTGTACTGGGAGTCTGTCCCTGTATCTTGGTGACAGAATTACAGATGAGCACAATCAGGTCCTCCACAAGTTGTTACTATTATATTTGTTATCTGGAATGTACCTACCTCATATTTCCACGGCTAAATATACCCTTGTTTTAGAAAATACAGGTCCTTGTTTTCTGCTGGGTGAATTTCTTCTTTGAGTTCACTGATACACACCCATGCCATTCCCAGTTTCTCTTTACATTGAGAGCTCATGGCAACCCAGCATCAAACCTTTCATCGTCTGGTAGGATAGCAAAGCAATTTGCAATATAACATTTATGTCTAGGTACTGGGAGATACACTGAAAATACAGTCATGTGCAGACTCACTACATATTGTACACTGCAACCTAATCCACTCATGTCCCATGCAAAAGCGAGCCTGTATCCCTCCAGCAAGACTAACTCTAAATTTAAAACAGATTTTAAGCTCAATTTAGAGGTTCTAGTACCTGGACAATTAATATTTGGGGGACTGAGTGATTAAGAGTCCACATTAACCTTGCAGTGCAGATGCAGTGGTACTATCAAACAGTTAGGCTGCTTTTATTTCAGATGGAAATGTGTTTCTTTCACCACATAGGTGTCAGTACAGCCATCATCTTCAGTTATGCATTCTGCATAGAAATAGAAATGTTTTAAGGTTGGTTTGTTTCTGTTAAGAGACATCAATGCCACCAGAAATTACCAAAATGCTATGAAAAAATGTCTGAAGTCTTTGAAATAGATCAAAAGTACAGTGTTTTGTTTGATCTAATTTGCTTTAAAAATGAATATTGAAATATTTTTCATGCTTAGTTTCCATGTAAGAAAATTACAGTGCAATCTCCCTCTTTCCCCAACCCTGAAATCTCTCTTTGATAACTTCTTCAAGCTTTTTTCCTGTAAAAAGCTTCCTTCTAGATCTAAATATGGTAATAAACAGCAAGAAACAAAATTACAACTGTGGAACAATATTCCATTCGGCATTGAGCTGAATTCACTTAACCCCATGATCAAAATGTACAGTATGCCTCACTATTTGCTCTCATGTTTGTAGGAAATTAATATTCTGGCAAGGTACACTCAGTGTGACTGAATTCACAAACGATATTATTAACAATAAAATAAATAAATCGTGTTTCATACTAAGACATCAAGGCTTTTTTTTAGATGAAAATTATCCTTGAAAACAGACATAAAACATAATCAAATAGACCAAGAAAAGAATGAAAGAAAATCTCAGAAGGGTTTAAGTATTTGAGATAAAAGACATATAAAACAACTTTAGATGTAGGGAGGGGAACACTCTTGAATAAGAATAGAGAAATATTGAACAGGAACTATATTTTTCTGCTTCAGAGTCTGCATATCTTCCTTTCACTGATCCCCAGTGAAACCAGTAAGAATTTCTACAAATACGCACTGAAAGAGCAACATGAAATCCTCAATAAATATCATAGCAGAAATCCAAAGATTGCAATTATGCTTACTATGAGATAAGGTATTTCTTCACTTCCAATTATATCGAGACATAAAGGGTTATAATATATTTACGTTGTTATTTCATAAATTCGTTCAACATTAAAGCAAGAATTACAGTGGAAAACACGAAATCAATTTTTCTTAGTAACAATTAATTAATAGGTAAACATTTTCATAAACCATCGAAGAGATTACATCATTAAGCATAGCTAGTACGGTCAATTGGAATATTCTGTTCTTTAACGATCATTCTTACCAGTGTAAGTCCACCTTCGGTGTTTGTATCCCAGTCATGGAACTTGCAGATTCAGGGAGTTTCCATTTTAGTGTCTAAAACTTTAGTTTATAAAATTCTTCTCAGATGATCTTACAAAAAATTATACAGAAAAAAATATTCCATTTGACAAACTACTGCATTCCTAACTGATAATTCCTAAGCTGAGCCACAAATTCAGGACAAGGCTTATTCCACGATCACCTCTACTTTGCACTTTACTTTCCCATTGTTCATCAATTCCTCATTGCAAACTCTGTGGAATTCTACTCACAGTGCCTAATATAACATAAAAATCAACACCACATCTCAGACACTGCCATGTGAAAGCATTGCCACAATCTTAACGGCCTAAGCTGCCCTCCTACATAAAATCCAAGTTCATTTTTTATACAAGATCAAGTTTTGTAGGGATGCAACTACTCTGCACATGTGAAAGGAGATCTATTTTACTGGGGTTTAAAAAGACCCTTAGTTCTCCCAGGGCTGTGACCAGAAGCAGCATCACTTCTACACTGGTGAAAGAAGGTGACTGGACCAGCCCAGTGCAATCAGCATCACTGCGGAAGTTACAAGTTTTATGATATTGTCCATAAAGTGGATTCAGAGATTGAGTGGTATGGAAAAATATTTTGTTGGCCTTATTCTCAGTTATCTGAGTAGCAATCACTGGACAGCTTGGTAGGAAGCTAAGCACCCACAACCTGGATGGTGCCCAGCACCCAGGGTGGTGCTGTGCCTGTGTGTTTGCTGCATGGGAAGTTTGCAGCCTCAGGGCACATTCCATTACCAAGTGTCTCACTTTGCCCAATTACAGCTTTAGAAATTCACAAGGTAAATACCTGAAGATTGCTTGGGTCATCACATCTTTCAGGGCAGTTCATGTCAAATGCTTTGGGACTCATTTTAAATATTTTAGACGTTTGTATTAGCAACAGAGGGGAAAACTTTACAAAACTAAAGTTGAAACAGATTCAGCCCTGACAATGCTAAAACGTAGTACAAATCAATCCCATAATCAATAGGCACTAAAGCAGATATATCTTCTACAAGTTTGTGCCAGAAAGTTATGGAGAACAGGAATACTCCACAGGACTAAAAACTGAAAAGCAATTACCAAAGACAGGCTGCACTGAGACTAGGTCATCAGCCATGCTTTCTAACTTGGCAGAAGAAAAATTAATGGAAGTTTCTTAATTGGCTAAACCACATCTGCCTAACATTTTAACAGGCCTAGCAAAGAAAAGTAAAGTCTGTTTCTCCTGCTGAGGCACGTTAATACAAATCTAATAAACCGCATGATGATAAGCCAGTGGTTTTTACATGTATTTCTGATAAGTAACATTTTCACCAGTCTATAACTCTAAGATCTTAAATGACACAGCTCTTTTCTGAATGAATTACAAGCAAGTGACTGTGCTGATTTCCATAGGCTGCTCATAGTGAGCAAGGATGACAGAACAGTAACACACAGACAGAAACATAATACCTTTGCCAATGATTAAAACAAAAAAAAAAAAAAGGAAAAAAGATCTTTCTGGACCCCGATTTACCCTTTCAAATGCATGTTTACCCTGTGCTATGCAACACCGTGCCAAAGGTAGTCAAACTAGCACATTTATACAGCACCATGCAGGGATATTAGCTGAGGTCTCAGAGAGAATATAACCTCGTTAGAGCAACAATGTGCATGGGCTAATCATGCCTGCCTCTCAAGCAAGGCTAATTATTCCCCGTACAGCACCATACAGATATCGCTTTGCTGCTTCTGGGTTCTGGAGCTAGATTATTCAGCAGTAGCTCAGGGATCTCTGCCCCACACTGTATTCAAAATTGTAAACAAAATCATGAGAAATGGAAGTATTATTCTGAGACAGCAGCATGATGCACTGCCCTGTCTCGTTTCATCTATCAAGGGCATCAAAATGAAGGATCAACATGACTGCACACTGACATCATCTTTTAAATGGGAAATTCCACAACTAGACCAACAGTTGTAGTACAGAGAAAAGTTGAGCTGAGGGGGACGAATATCTCAAGACTGGAAACCAGGGAGGCTACAATTATCTCTGGGCACATGTATAAGAAGGTAAGTAAAGCCTAGAGAGAAGGTCAAGACTTTTGCTCTTTCTCTTAAAGACAAACTTTGAATAAAAAGTAGAGCAAAAGGTTTCTTCCTCTGTTGGCAAGGCAGGTCCCAGTTAAAATGTAACTCAGACTTCCATGATGGAGTACTGGCCATGGTTAACTAAGAAACTTTGGGATGTCTTAGCACAAGTATCAAGGCTTAGGAGAGTTTGTCTTCGTTATTTCAGAAGCAAAAGCTGATAGCAAATTTGTGTCACCAAGAGGCCTTACAGAGCCCAGACTAGAAATCACAAGTGAGCTGGGACCAGAGCCTGCTGCTCTGGAAGAACGTGAGGTCCCTGCTCTGGGTGCAGTTGCAGACAAGCCTTGTGCACCAGGTGGATTCAACCAGATAGTAGAGTAGTCTGCGTTGGATAGGGAAAAGGAACTGTTTGACATCCAGTATAAAAGGAAATCCAATGTTTTTACATAAAATATACATAGAGGAGTCAACAAAATTGTCATGCGCGAGGCAGCCAGGAAGCTTCCTATTTATTCAGTGGAGAAGTTTCCTTTGTGTCTTTAATTCAGCTGTCTTCTTATGAAAGAAAAATCTTTGAGATGAAAAAGCAGTTGAGGTCTCTCGCATTACCACAGAACTGAATGCACCTTATTCCGACACATCTCTAACAAGCAGCCTAACCTACAAGAATGAAGACTTAATAAACTCTGCGAGGATGTCAGTGCTGTGTTGTTGACACATATCACACTTCTGTGATAAGACTGAACTGCCAAGAGCTTCCCGTTAAGGACAGTGGTTTTATCCAGTTCTTGTGATGCCAGATAACAATAAATCTAGTTTTCAAAGAAAAATCTAACAGGAAATGTGAAACAGAAATGTGAGCTAACATTTTAAGCCATTAGCACACTGTACCCACTTTCTTTTCTCACTGGCAGTTGTTACCAGTATAAAGATTTCAAAGTACAAATAGCAGCTTCTGATGAAAATGAAAAAGAAAAAGAGAAAAAAAAAAAAGAGAGAGAAAGAAATAAAAAAAAAGGAAAAAAAAGAAAAAAGAAAAAAAAGAAAAGAGAGCATTGCAATGACAGCTTGTTTACTACAATTCCAATAGAATTAAGCAATCATTTTTTATGAGAGGAGTACAGGGACATAGAAGAAAGATAGTATGAATTTGAAGGCAATTTACCTTTGTGTTTACTAGGCTGTGAATGAACACCTCATCTGTAACAACATAAGCAAAGAGTTCTTTGAAGGTTTTGCTTAATATATGCCTTGTACAAAAGACACTGGTCCAAAATTTGAAAACCTGTGTGATATGGTAATGAAATAAATCATAAGAATATCAGGATTTATTTGATCCTGTTCATTCCTGCTGCTCAACCTCTGTATTGTAAACCTTTTTTTAAAAAAAAAAACATGAATGAAAGAACATGCAGAGGTTTGCCCACCTCTTCTCTCATTTCACGGTTTAGATCCGATACCAATGCCCATTTTAACTACAGCAGAACAGTGGAAAATACCATGAAGTCCACTAGGTATCGGACTATTGTGAATTTACACACACAGACATAAAATTCATAAAGAGCATAAAAACCTTAAACATTAAGAAATAACGAATCAGGGAAGAGAGCGAGGAGAAATATTGTTCAGAACTAATTAATTCACAAGGAACATTTAAAAATTGCAGTCTCTAGAAAAAAAGAAACACTGATAGCAACTGAACATTTCATCTTTAACTTGCATATCCATTTTCCACTCCATTTTGAGAAATATGGATATCTATTCTGTAGAAGCTGACAAAATGAAAGGTTTTAGTAACTCAAAGCTTACCCCATCCAACCTATGCACCTGTATACCACCTAGCACACTTCTGCCTGATTGTTTCTGGTAAAAGATATACTATATCTTGCTAAAGCTGGTGATAAGCCAAGTACTCAGAGATTCAGTGACAAATAGCCTTCTCGATTCCTGACAAAATACTCCCTCTGCTGTTACATAAAGCCCAGTTCACATACATACATAATTAAACGACAAAGAGGCTATGAGTACAGATAGGTTTCATAAACCAGAGAAATCATTTGCTCTTCCTGATTTTTTCAGAACGGCTGTGCTGAAAATAGAAATATGAACTGCATCCACCAAATAGAAATGTACTTGTGACTTAGGTCAATTAAACAAGATGAATACAGCAAGGTATAAACATATATCCATGCCTCAAAGACTACAATATTCCCACATGATTTAGTTTTGTAGTGAATATTAGAAACTAAAGGCTCACATGACCAGTTAGGACATGGATAGATAGGTCAAAATACAGATATCTAAACATAAGGAATAGAGAATGAAGGAATGAATTCAGCCATAGTTCTGACTGTTTGTGTTTTAGTGCTTCTAGCATACACTCAGAACTTGCCTTCATTCAAATCCCTCTGTCTCTATATTTTCATCCTGCTCTTACAGTAAATTACAAGGTGATTGACAAGTCTGAGAAACTTAATATTTCTGATGGTCTAGAAAAACATTTCCAATAATCCAAACTACATAAAAAGGCTTGGAAAAACAAAAGCATTCAGGAGACCACACCTGGAACAAACTGAAACAGTTGTGCCAGGTACACCAGAATGAAGACCTGACCATGCCACATAAAACCAGACCAACCTGCAGTAGGTGAACTCCTGGACCACGTGCCATCGAACATGGAATGACCTCTCCAAGTTTATATCATCAATCTGTTTTAATACTTAGCATGCACCACCTCTCCCACAGAAACCCGAATGTTTCTCCTAGGAGAGCACTGAAGGACATGCATAGCCACAGAATAAAATACCACCATCGATCCATAAACAGAGGCACAATTTTCAGCTTTTCAAAAAGTCAAAATTAGGTTTTAAGGATCAGATTAGTATTTTCCCATTCAGATTGTTCACTAACGTTCTTCAGCTTATATTAGTAGTGCAAACACTTGCAAACACTTCCTCCCCACTCCTGGCTCTTCCACTCATAAAATTTCAATTCATCGAAGTGTGTTTAAGAAAACAGTAACTGAGAAACAAAATCATCTCTGTTTCATGTTTTTATTACATATGTTTTAGGTTTATCTCACAGAAGTGTTAAGAAATTTAAGTTCTGAGGTCTAATTTAAGGCATATTGTCATTATGCACTAAATTTCAATAAAAATCAAATTTTATCTAATTGTCATGAAAATGGTTTACAGAAATTAGTCGTTTCCAGAGCAGAAAGATTAAAACACTGTAATAAGAATAATGCTGGTTTGTCTGGGAAAACAAAACCAAAGAGAACTTCTTCCCAGAAATTCCATTAAAAGTATTCTTTTTAAAGTAAAAGCTAAAGACAAATTACTTCTGAGTGTATTAATAATTTTTTTAAAAAAAATTAACATTAGTAGTTAATATAACTCCTTTTTATTTCAGAAACACATCAAGAATATTTAATTATCCACAGAGCAGTATTCAGAAGAAAATTCCTTTGCATCTTTCTCATAGGGAGCACAATAAAAACCATGTTTGCCTACTAAGAACTAATAATCACAGCTGGCTGCAGCACATGTTATAATGCACATACGGAGGGAAAAAAATCCATATTGTTCATATCACACCTTTAAGTACATGAGCCATATGGATATACACCAGGAATAACAACAACTCCATTCAAAACAAGGATCAGGGCATCATTTGTTATATATCCTCAGCACCACACTGTAACCCATGTTTAAGCAAAGCTTGACAAGATCAGCCCTTTGCAGTGTATCAGAACTGCCACAGGATGGCAGAAAGAACACCTGATAATTTCACTGGCTTTGCAAATTCCCAAGATGCTGGTGAAAGCCTATAACCAGCTCAATCCTCTGCTGCCTGCTTTCTGTTGCATTTGCAGAAGAAGTGCCAGTTATGTTCAGGGTCTCGTTGGCAGAAGCTCACACAACACTGTGAAAAGCCTTAAACACAATTAAAATTGTAAGTAGTTTTAGTGCTACTCATTTCCACGTTATAATCTCTGAAGAGCAAAGAAAAAAAATAGTTGTAGTTTATACTTTGTTGGAAAAGAAGAATCAGCTGACTTCTTAAATTCAGTCAGTTCAGGGCAGGTGGGGCATCATCTTGTGCCAGCCTTGTGGGACAATTAGTGGGATGCGAGTCCGAGCGCACAATCCCACAGGTGGAAAGTCTGCCAGACAAATCTTCAGGCCTCCTGTTCAAGAAATCTGTTCTATGTACAAAATGTAAAGGAAAAGCTGGATGCACCTAAACAAAAGAGCAGCATACTCACACCAAAGCATGCTTCTTGCCCTCAGCCAGAAAGTCATCCCAGGAGGCCTTTTCTTTTTCCTTTCTTTTTTTTTTCAGCAGGTTAGCGCCACTGCCAGGTATTCAAGAGATCCAGAGTAACCTGGAGACCGTCATTTGATAAATGATAAATGATTGAACTCAGGTGACATGTGCCCTGAAAGAAGAGCCCACTTGCATGGGATATTTGCCTTCTTTGGTCCCACAGACTTGCCCGTGTATTTTATTTTTTTAGTTACAGGATCGGTAACAGCCTGGGAATGCGCAGAAACAGCTGCTCACCAGCTTACCCAACTTCTTGCTTACAGCACACTGTTTGCTTACAGCATGGTGATGGGGAGACTCCAGGACACTACAGCTCATGCCTCCAATCCCCTCCTTTTGCTTCTGCCACTGCAACTTGATGTTCCATAGGGGGAAATCGAGAAGGAAGTCTGTGGGAAACCTCTAAAGTTCAGAAAAGGTGAACACAACTTTGCTTCTTTAACCACAGGTTACTGGATCATACTTAATTCTTTTTGTTCTAGTAAGCTGAGGAGAAAAATTACTCATCACAGGCCCTAAGGGAAATTTTACACACATTTTTTCCCTTAGGAAAGGAATATTGCAAGATTTCATCTCGGTGCTTTTGATCTTCTCTGAAATCATGAAGTCTACTTTTTTTTTATTAGGCCAGGTAATTTTAGCATGTCTGTTAAAACAAC
This sequence comes from Cuculus canorus, assembly GCF_017976375.1. Classification (NCBI taxonomy): domain Eukaryota; kingdom Metazoa; phylum Chordata; class Aves; order Cuculiformes; family Cuculidae; genus Cuculus; species Cuculus canorus. Next base: position 150,421,243 of record NC_071402.1, on the reverse strand, counting down.
AGAATGACACCTCTTTCTTTTCTGTATCAAGTAATAGCCTGACTTTGGTTTAATTTCTGCCTATTTTCCCTTGTTCTCTACCTGTGAAATTGAAGACTTTTCACATTAAAATTGCTATATCTCTTCCCTGCTGAAAGAAAAAATATGAAAAGGTAACTGATATTGCAGACAAGATCTCTCAGCTTTGGATGAGAAAAAGCTGCTACTCACTGAAAGAAAGAACATATTAGTTTCAGAATATGATAAAGAACAAAAAGCCTTTTTCTAGGTTTTGGACAAGGATAAGGATCCCGCAAGTTCAGTGAGTTGAACAATTCTTGTATTTTAGCTAATCCAAAGAAATTGAAGTGCTGTTTCTACTATGAACTTGAGAAAAATGTTAACAATACCCCTGGGCCAGTCTTTTCTGCAGTATTTGTAACATAACATATTTCCAGTCATTAAGTGACAGACTTGATAGATACATTTGGTGATAGTAAGAATCTTATTCCCAAGAGAAAATCCATTTCTGGATTTATCCAAACTGTGTTAATGGGAGCCAATAGCCTCTAGAGCAGCTTTTATTTTTCCAGACTACTTGTTTCCTCTTGTTTCTTCCTTGGAAAGCACCAGACACTGCTTTTTGCTTTAATAAGGCACCAGCTCAACCAATTTGAAGCAGGCCAACGGTAGTCTTAAATTAATTAGACTGTCATCCATCCCTTTCCCTAATATTTGAAGATCGCACCTTGTGGCAGCATCTTCTTTAGCATTGTCTTTAAGAGTCATACATGATCGCAATTTTCTTCCATCTGCTAAGACTGCTAGCGTAACAGCAAGCCTGGGGAGTTCTTGCTGGTATTCTGGATAACAGGTTTGCACCTTTAACGCATACAGCAATATTTGAGAGTGTGATAGGAAAGTACGTTTTCAACCTGTTCCATATTTGTATCTACAATTGTGTACGATGCTATTGACAAAGTACTGATTTTTCAGCATTTTAAGCCTTACTTTCCTCATCTAGCTAGGCATGAAGGTTGCCACGTTTGCATAAACAAATGCATCCTGGATTTCAGCTGGCCCTTCGGGATCTGCAACTGCATAGGAACAGACAGACCTTTGATGGTAAAGTCATTTCTAGAACACAAACCCTACAGGTTGTCCATTCCTCTGTTCATTTTTTTGTTAAGAAGTGCCTGCATTTTACTTGACTGTCTCAAAGAAGGCTGTTTTTCTTCACTGGATTATGGATGTACACAAACTGGCACTGTGATCTTGTCTTCTTTTTTACTCCAGCGACTTTAGCAATTGCACAAATTACGCTAAAAGCAACTGTAGAGTCTATACAGAGCCCATAGATCTAGTCTAGCCCTAGAAAGAGTATCTTTTCTAATTGTACTTATTCATAATTCAGTGATCGGTTTAAATTTGCATTCGAGTACCCTCACATGCTTCCTAATGTTTTCAGAATTGAAATGCCTTGCTTTTCTTATACCTGTCACTGATTGCTTCAAGCAGCTTTATTTAATGATCATGAATAGAGACTATAATATTAAATGTTTTCATGTTCAGCCCCAAGTATGTTTGTGCTAAAAATAAACATTAAAGTCTTTACATAAGCAAAGCATCATAAGAGTATACAAGATAGTGGATCAGCCATGTTAAATTTATAACTGTATCGTGAGCATGGATGAATCAAGAACAATTGTAACACCTCTTCACTGAGTGTATCACATATACTTTCTTCTTTCCTCATATATGAATCAAAAATAATTCAGAGTCTTTACAAGCTGATGGGTGGGGAAAACAACACTTTGAAGTGAATTTTGAAATGTCACTTTGAATTTCATTTCAGAAAGAGAAGCAGTAGATACTTTGGCAAAGTTCTGCTTAACTCGCCCTATAAAGAGCTTAGGAAAATATACTACTGTTACAAAAAAGCACAATTCTAAGCAATTCTGATGTCTGCAAAAAAAAAACCCAAAAACTTCTTGTTCACATCAGCTTTCAAAAGTTTAGCTCCAGCTTTCATATTTGTGTATATAAGGCATTGAAAACTCCCCTAAACATTTTCCCTGATGTTAACTTTGTTCTGAATGTAACTCACATCATGCTATAAATTAAAGGCAACAGCTTGTCACTTTTACCACTACATAGGCGATAAAAATCTACTGCATTCTTACTTTTCATATCTCATTACAGGTCCACCTCAACACCCAAAGCTCTGAAAGATCCTAATTTGATAATCTACTAGTAAACATGAGATAACCTTTGTGTTTGCTCATTCAACTTTCCACACAAGAAAGTATTGCAGAAGACAAAATTAGCCTAAAATTAGATGCAAATCTAAAACAAAAAAAAAAAATAAGAAGATAGAAGAGCCTTAGTGAAATTTGAATCTGCATTTGAATTTTTACATTTAATATAAGCATTTTTTAAGACTGTTTCATGGAGTAAATTTGAAGAGGTAGCCCAAATCTGTGTTCTTTGATATCAAATCCTGTATACCTCACTCTTCACTTCAAGTAAGAACTTCATAAGAGAAACATTGCTAGTCATCTCATGTAAAATCTACAACAAAATGGTTTTTCAGTATCAAATCCAACAGTCTTCTGCAAAGTTCTTCATCAGTTGTCTTCAGATTGACCAGCAATGGGTTTCAGAGTAAAGAACCTTCAAAAATTATTAGAATCACATTGATCTAAGACAAATAAGGTCTATAAGTGAGAATATCTGGCTATCTACAAATAGGGGTAAATGCTGCCGCAATTCATTCGAAATTTAAAAGCCACTTCCATAGCTACAGTTGCAAGAGGGATAATGGTAATGGAAATTTTGACTTCAGAACACAAGATGGCAGCCTCCAAAAGGGAATAGGGAGTCATCCCAAATCACTTCCAACAGTTATGGACCTTTCCGTACTGACATTAGGTCTTAGATTGCACAAGTCCAAACTTTACCATCCTATTCATATGGACTAATTACAGAAATAATCAATAAAAGCAACAAAGTAAACATGAAGCTAAGATGGACTTTATTAAGAAAAAAGCATATTAAAAGTAGCTTACAGGAAATATTTTGCGTATTTCCATCTATAACTTTGCAACAGGTTTTATTTCCAAAGGCAAAAATGTAGACTACTATTCCACAACCAAAATTTACAAGTAAAATTTACTAATACGTGTATGTAAGATTACCCAAGAGCTGTTCGCATTTTGCCATGCAAAAAACAAATTAAATAAATACTACTTCTCGTGAACAGACAAATTTTATACATGTATGGCTGTATTACCACTTATAGGAGTGCAGCTAACAGCCAGATTTCAGTTACAAAGCTGGATCATATTAATCCCCAATAAATTTTACTGACGTTGCTGATTACCTGAGACTGTACTAAGTACGCTGCACACTGTGCAAAGGAAAGGCCTAGCACAATTTACTTCCCTCTTTAAGTGACATGCAAACTGTTCTCAATCAAATAGAAACATAACTCTGTGGATGGGCTTCATCTCCTGTAGCTTCTATCTACAAAAGTCAGACAAGCCCATCCAGACTCGCATGCAGCAGACAAGATTAAACTAGAGATACCATAAGGAAATTTCATGGAAAGAGGACCTAAAAAGTTATTTTTTGACATTGCTTTAACATCAATATAGTTTACTTCTAGTCGTACATGTCCCTGCCCATGGCATGGGGGTTGGAAGTAGATGATCTTTAAGGTCCTTTCCAACCGAAGCTATTCTATGATGCTATTCTACTTCCACAGTAATCACTCAATCATAGGTTCATAGGTTGCATACGTGATCCCACAACAAAATACGAGTAGCTTCTCCATTTAATGCAGTTCCATTTGCATTCACATCACAGTAATAATGACTTAATTGTATTCTAATTAGTCAGGATATGTTTAAAATATGTGCATGACTAAGTCAAAACAACTTCATATTAAAAAAAATCCTGTTATTTTAAGCAAAACATATTGCCAAACTAACAAACCATGGCAAAATTTATTACACTGACAGCTAGTTAATAAAAATTAGATACTTTCCCCTTCTTTTGTAATACAAGTTTTTAATTCCTCCTTTCTTTCAAGATGCAGAGTCCTTTCCTTCAATGTTAACCACTAAACTCGTTGTCTGAATGCACCTATTACCATCCAAAGTCTGAAGAGGAGACCTGGATTTGTTTAGACTAAATGCCTAAACATCCAAGTTGCTAAAATTAGGCAAAATTAATCCCATATTCAAAGCAAACAATTCAACTGTGGTGACAATTGTCAGCAAAAGTAACAGTGACTAGAAATTTAGATTTACTTGGGACATGAGTTTGGAATGGACGAGCAAGACACTACAACAACAGGCATCACACAAGAACCAATTTATCAGGAAGGTTTCTATTCCATCCCAGCATTTCTCAGGCCATGTGATACCTCAAAATGATTTGCAATACAGAAGACCAAAGTGACAAAAAACTTTCATGTCTCATAAAGTTTAGAGACAATTTAAAGCTTGAGGCTGGCATACAAGAGGAGTGTGTAGGCAGGCAAAATCCTTCGCAAGAGCAAGGCCTGAAGGATGCTGCAGTAAGAATCATAACTAATATAACAGATGGTAGAGCGCAGCATATCCTTGTATTCTGGCGCATTTCAGTTACTGCCTATCATTTTGTTGCACCTGTGTCTTTCTCTACTCAAAGATTAAAGTCCTGGGAAGCTGAACATATTTTTCTTCTATTTCTTGTCTATTCCACACAGTTCCTCTGGCTCTTGACTCTCTGAAGTCTCCACACAGGCAAGCTGGCATCTCAGCAAAAACGGGATGTACGGTCAGATGTCATGAGAACAGGCAGCCCAGCATTCACCTCCAGGCCAGTATGAAAATCCCTATAAACCATTCCTACAGGTTATATCTCACTAGGAATCTATTTCTGTACTCATTGTCTGTAGCATTTGGATATTTTTCCTCATCTTTTCTCTCCATATCCCATAATGTATCTTAAATGACAAGGTTTTGTTCTCTGTACAGGGACACCTATTTTCTTCCCTCTCAGGCTTTCCTTCTTCAGAACATCAATTCTTTCATTAGTCTTTCCTGATATCACTCCTACGTCACTGCGAACGGACCCCTTCCAGCACCAAAACTAGGCATTTCTCCAGAATAAGCTTCACAAAAGTGCTCTTGGGAGTACAAGTATTAACTCCCATGTATCTGACATAACATTGCCCCTTAAGCAAACCAGCAGGATACTTGATATTTGTGCAATATAATGATATAACCAACTCAAGCACAGCTTACAATGCACTTTATATCCCAGAGCTTTTTCTGCTTCTTAGCTAGCCTTCCATCTGTGGTACACTACAGATGAGTTTGATACTTTACACTTCACTGGATTGCACTGCACTTATATTTCAAGCCATCTCTCCAATCTTTTTCTAAGTCATTACAGGTTTCAAGCCTGTCCTTGAACAAGTTGACAGGCCCTTGTGACTTGTGAATCACGAGCAGATTTCATAAGCACACTCTCGGCTGTATCTTGTAAATCATTATGAAAACACTGAAAAACATCAGATAAGCATCTCCAAACAAGCAGATGCTGCTGGTAAGTAACTTCCCCCATGGAGACATTTACAGGAGTCACTGAGTGAAACGACTCAGCGCAGGCAGGACCAGGTAATCCTGGTCCCATTCTGGAGTTGGTTTTGCTCCACTAGTGACGCACACATCAAGTTATGGACTTCCGTATGGATCCGTGCAACTTGTTTGTGTGAATGTGTCGAAAACCTCCTTAAGTCATGACTTAATCCTGTTTACTGTGTATAATTACCCCCATGGTTTGTAAGCCTATCAAAGGACACAATTAGGTCACATGAAATCCTTTTGAGGGTTTTGAGGTGGGTTTTTGGTTGAGGTAGGTTTTCTTTTTTTCAGGGGGGTGAGGAGGTGGCAGGGCAAATCTAAGTCTTCTCTTTGTTACTTACCAACTTATATTTTTGTAAATGGGGTAAAGGCCTATAAACAGGCAGGTGAAGTATACATACTCCAGTCTTTCCCCAGATATTTAAGTTAAACTGAGAATGCATCCTCTCCCTGTCTTGCCTCCTCCTTTTTGCTCTGAGTCAGGTCTATGTTATCCTTTATTTTTCCTAGAACACCAGATCCTCTCTAAGACTTGTCTGAAATTGCTGCCTTAATACTGGATTGAACAGATTTCACTGCAAAGCTCTTGGAAATAGGGCGAGGCAATCTCAAATCATCTCACCTAAACTGTTCCTGACTTTCGCTTCTTTCCTATTCCAGCAGAGTTATTACTCCTTTCCTGCTTGTGTCAACTACACTGAGCTAATCTTTTTTGTATACATGTTATTGAAGGAGGGAGAACAAAACACAAAACATTTCCATCTTCTGCTGTTATCTTTCCATTGTGTAGCAGAACTTTGTCATCAGTAGTAGATGCAGCAGTAGATGGAATAAGAAAAGGAAGCAAATATACTCATTTAATCCCATTTTTCTCAGATCATTCGCAATTTTATTGCATTGGAAGGTGTATTTTTTTGCTTAGTCTTGCTTTTATTCTTAATGAGGAATTATGAAGAAGATGGGGAAAAAATAAAAAATTTCCTGTTGACCTAATAATCTGAAGTCCCTGCTACTGCACCACCTTCACAGGCTGCTCACAAAAGAAGATAAAGGTTAAGTGACATCAGGCGCTTCATGCACAAACCTGCAGAAAAACAAGCAGGCAGAATCAGAAGCTGAAGACAGTGTTGCGGAAAGCAGCACAACTCTGATTGCAGCAATAATCCTGAGAAAGACTCCTGCTGAAAAAAATATATCAGTGGCAACAAACAAACAGGAGCTGAGGAATGTAGCAGTCATTGTCAATTACAACTTGGTTTTGACAGCACGTCTGCAGACAAATGTGTAGATAGGACTGCTCTATTTTAGGGGAGACTGTCAACATTGCTCCACATTTAAGCATCATTAAAAAAAATACCCAAACACATCTGCCTGCCCTCCTTTTTTGCGAAATGGTCTTATATTAACTTATATATTTCAGAGTTTTTTGTAAGCATTTCAGTAATGGAAGATGGTGTTGATATAGCGCTGCCATTCACTGCTTTTGTCTCTAGGAAAATCATTGGATTTCCGACTAGAAAACATATTTCAGACAAAACCTAAGTTTGGATAAGGCTTCCATATGAAATTTCATGTGTCAAACACAATCTTCAGCATGAAGACTTATAAAAATGGAAGGAGGAAGGTGTATGTACAGTGGTGTTCTATTTCACAAGTCACATGTTTTTGCAGGAAATGTTTGCTTCACCTTCACTGAACACACTTTGGTGTCTGTAGTGGAGCACACACATTCACCTTTTGGTAGGAAATGGCATTCAAGTCCTGGGACCGGATCAGAGTTCATCCAAGGGAAAGCACCTCCTGAAATCTGTGCAAACCTGGATGTCAGGTTTTCAAATCAAGTGTTTTACTTTGTAGGTCTGCTCCAATTGCACCACATTAAGTGCGAACATAAACACAGCCAGAATCTAGCTGAGAAACATTTTGCCTTCCTTCAAAATCTATGATAACATTTACACAGTCTCTTTCTCTCTCCTTCAGAAGAAAACATTCTGTCATACCAAATGTTCCCACATCACTGATATTTACTCATTCTGCAAGTTTTGTTCCCTCCAGAATGGTAAAGTTGCTTGCTAATTAGGATCTCCTCATAGAAGATGCTTTCCCTCCTTGATTCAACCATATTTTGTGTCTCCCTCTTGTGGGAGAAGGACTGAGGTTATACGAGAGGGTGCAAGATAATATGTGAACCTAATGCCCTTTTTCTCAATGCATGATTTGAGGCATATGCAATACATAGATGACTGCAGAGAACAATAAACTAAGTATTCTAGCAATTTCTTTGTTTGTTCATATTTCAAAGGAACTGACTGGCAGTATGACCACTAAGATGTAACATACCTGGTGCTGTTTCATACCAAGCATCACTGGCTTACCCCAGGCTTACAGTCAAGGAACAGGTAAGGAGACACTGAGGAACAAACCAGCACGACTGTTACAAACATGCTGTTTCCACAACAGTCACTCCAGTCTGCACAGACGTATCCTCAGGGGTAGTGGCACAGACCAGATGGCTTTCCATTCACATTTCCTACCCTTCTTAGCACAAGGCTATCCTAACAAGGCTTTCTTGTACATTAAAAAATGCACCTGTTTTCCTGAATAAACTCCCAAAGAAACAAATTATAACATTCCTGCTAAGCACAGCCTTAAGTTAGAAATTTAAGACTTCATTCTTTGCAAAGAAACAGAGAGCAAGAGGTGGAAGTGAGAAGAATAAGGTATTAGAGAGATGCTAAGAGATTTCCTCCCATTGGTGCAAACTGCAGATAAACAATAGGGATGTACCTACACTTGACCTAATTTTGCTCAGAAAATAAGAATGAAATTGTGTCACATACTTTGATACAGATAAGAGGTGCTGCAACAAACACATAGGATGAGAAGCAATAAGCCATCAGCCTGCTCACATTATCATCAGAACAAGACTTCAAAAAGAAAGTGATGCTTGAGGTCTCACAGCCAAGCATGACAGGCACCAGGGTGAGAGGCAGCAGGTGATATTTTGACTTCTTTAAAATCAGGATTTATGCATCAATTTGATTTTTTTTTTTTTTTTTTTTATTCAGAGCCATGAAGATGATCAAAAGGCTGGAGCACCTCCCCTGTGAGGACAGGCTAAGGGAGTTAGGGTTGTTCAGCCTGAGAAGAAGGCTCTGGGGAGACTTTATAGCAGCCTTGCAGTACTTAAATGGGGCTTAAGGGGAAGCTGGGAGGGGCTCTTTATCAGGAGGTACAGGGATAAGCTGAAAGAGGGGAGATTTAGATTGGATATTAGAAATAAGTTTTTTACTGTGAAGGTGGTGAGGCACTGGCACAGGTTGCCCAGACAAATCGTGGATGCCCCATCCCTGGAGGTGTTCAAGGCTAGGCTGGATGAGGCTGTAGCAACTTGATCCAGTGAAATGTGTCCCCGCCCATGGCAGGGAAATTGGAACAAGATAATCTTTAAGGTCCCTTCCATCTTTACGGTCCAAATGATTCTATTATTCTAAGGTGTTCTGCTTCAGCATTTCCCCAGAATAATTCTCAAGGGCTAAAACGTATTTTGCTATTTTATGACAGATCACCAACCCAAGATAGTATAGGAGATTTAAATACTTTGCATTATGAAGCTTCTGTGCTAGAATTCAAAAAATCATTTTGCAAATAAATTGAGGTCAAGCCCATAAAAACCATAAAACGTTGTACACGTTAAAGCCTGAATATCGTAACATCTCTTACATGATATATATGCCCTGTAAAGTGAATTACAAATATTTGCAGAAATTACACATCTGCTCTAAAAACGTCAGATCTTGCTGACACCAGGAAAAGCACGGAAGAGTTATGGGAGCAGTATGCTATAGATGAAAATTCTCCAATGAGTACATTTTGATTAATGCTGCTCCTGCATTCCCTAACGAATGACAGGCAAGGTCACAAGTAATTTCAGTAGTCCTGTATAAAGGCGATATACAGCAAACACCATAGAGGCACTTCCCTGAGATGAATCAAAACACTTTGGAAACAATAATAATATACATGAAGTTGTGACAATCACCTCAGATACAGGGATACATCAAGTCATTAAAATATTATACCTCATATTTTCTTATGAAAGGTCAAGATACCTCAAAAATCATGACGTTATTATGCTCCTTTTTCTCTCTACAGTACATCTCCTTGCAAAAATCTTAAGTGTTAAAAGGCCATCTACGAATGTATGCCAATGAAGCAAAAAGGTCTGAGGTCTACGTGGCAAAGCTGGAACATCATGCAACTTTGCCTACTGAGACAAGCTTAATTAAAGTGTGTCTGCAAAAACACTCTACTACTTTTTATTTGATAAGTTATAAAACACCAGAAACACATATGTTACCCATAGCTGCCATTCAGACACACCCTGTTCAAGACTTAACTGGATATTGGATAAGATGAGCAGTGAGGAGTTAGTAGTTTTATCTGCATTTCTCACTGTTTTTAAATCAGCATACGAGAATAACAGTTTCTTTCGGTAGCCTTACCATGTCAAGTTCACAATAGCACGGTTAACTGTTTGAACTCCCTACATGTTCCTCACTGCTGTGCTAAAATTCACCTCAACTCATTAACAGTTGAGAATGACTTCTATCACACAGTCTATCACATTGACTTTGAACCACCCCAGCTTGTTGGTAACAGATGTTATTACCAACTAAAAAGCTCTTCCTCCAAACTCCCATCTCTCTGCAGTCAGCATGAAACACACAATGAATAAATAGTCTCTTCAGCCAACAATTTGATTTAACACTATTCTAAGCAGCTTAAGAATGCTAAAAGTTGCTTACTTTTCAGACTTATTCAATGCCACCTGATTTTCTTGGGGTTTCTATCAGCTGTAACTCCTGCTTTTAATCTCAACCACTCCTATTTGCATAGCTAAACAGACTGCTGGAAGGGAGAGAAGGAAATAATGCACTTTATGCATTTAATACCTGGCCATCTGGTACTTAGAAATGTGTTCAGCTTTGAAGCAGCAAGAACATAAAATAAGGGAGCCAAAAGAGACTTTGCTGCAGAAAAAAAATTTATTTATTCTATACAAACAGGGCAATTGGCACCTATTGCAGTGGGTATGCACATAAATTCAAATGCTAATACGCAGGAATTATGTGAATAAAATACCATAGGTGAGCAGCATCGATGGAAAGTAGAATAAAATCTCTGTCCCTAATTTAAATCTTAATTTAAATGATTTTTTTCTAATTTTCTCCTCTGTATGTCACTAAAAGAGTGGGAAGAAAACGGAATACTTAAGGCATTTCCTTTCACCTAGAGAAAATAAGAAGTGCAGTAACGTTTAGCAGCTTCAGCTTCCTCAACAACATTTGCAAGATATCTTGGGAGAAACATAGATAGTAGATGGAAGCACACTACACAGCTGTGGTACTGAAGAGTGGAGGACTCATTATACTTTGAGGAAAAGCCTGAAGAGAGGTACAGATAAATAGGTTTATCTGTAGAGAAAGGTGGTGATCACATCACAAGAAGAAATCAAATTGGAGAAGGCCTCTTACAGCTTCCATGAAAGTCTTGAACTTCTCTTAATCCCTCTCTTTTTGCAGCCTGAAGGGTGCCTGGAAAGAAAATCACTGTCTTTGCCATGAAGCCACCAGAAGAAATCTGTCTAAATGGGCAAATTACTTAAGAATGAGCTTTCCACCACTTTTACATGTTAGATGCTAATTTCTTTAAATCCTAACAAAGCCTGTGTGCACACAGTGATTTGCCCACCAATGATTGCTTTGCTGGGTATGCACTTTGGGACAGAAAAAAATAAAGAGTATATATGTGGAAGGTCATGCAATTTCTGGAAAAACAACTCCTTCCTTAAGATCATTCTGTTTACACAAACTTTATTATTTCAAACACTGACCATACATCTGAAGCCTAGATTTTGAAAATGACAACAAGGAATCTTCTCTACATAGCATCATTTTTGTCTGATATTGAATTCACCAGTTCTGAGAGGCTTAATAATAGCTGCAAGAGAGCTACAACTGTCTAATTTCCCTGTATTAATGGTATTTTTAAAATAAAAATGTCTTTAAGTTTCTTTTCAGTTATTTGTGCGAGTAAACAACTGAAATTCTGTTATTCTTGCCACAAAGAACAGTGACAGATGACATCAAAATAGCAGAAAGAGTGTTACTATAGTACTTGATTGGGGCAGAAAGAAGGAATAAGCACAAAGTGATTCCAATATAAATTTTTCTGTGTTATGTAACCTGGATGATTTACTAGTTTTAACAAAAAAAACATTTTTGTTATGTGATTTTTCCCAGATTAGGAAGTTGTCTGAAAACTATAATTTTCACCAGAAATCCCAAAATATTTTAGTGCCGTTAAAACCCTAAGTTTGCACTTCTTGAAGGAAGGCAAAGTGTCAGCTTACAACATTTTCTGCCAAAAAAGTTTTTAAAAATACACTGACTTAGTTTTTAACTCTTTAAATTCATTGTAAATTTTAAGACTTGGCTAGACGTCATGAAAGTACACAGTCTTCAAGGCCATTAATCTTGCAAGTAGGTAGTAACCTTTGCCAATCCTGACTGAAAAAAACCCCTAAATCAGTATTCTCATTACAGTTTGTTTGCATTTTGTGTAAACACGTATATTCCTGTAGGCATACACTTTATTTTATGTACATCACTGAATATTATTTTGTAGGTCTCTGATATGTTTTATCATCAACTACACAAAAAAAAAAAAATTAGAAAAAAAAGGACAGGAACATAAAGTACAAAGTAGATGAGAACTATCAAATCCTCATTGGAAGCAGAATGCAGCTGCACTCTGGACTATTTATTTATATAAAAGTATGTGAAAGCAATAGATGAAGACCCTTGGCAGCTTTTTCTGGTAGAAAAGAAGAGCTTTTCAATATCTGTGAAAGGAGCTAGGGGTGAAAAAGATGGTAAAATGCAAAGGCTGTGAATTCGTCATAAGAGAAAAAAGATGAAGTGAAGACTAGATTCCAGAAAGTCCAATATTGCTATGCCTAGAGATCAGGCAGGCAGATAAATCACAAGCTCTGCAAAATAAATCACTTTGGAATTTAGTAAGTAGGAATATAAATTTAGTAAGTAGGAATATAAAAAATAGTAAGAGCACAGTGGGACAAAAGTCCGAAAGATCAAAGTATAGCATTTAACTGAAAGGAATAGGCAAAAGTGACATGCTATAAAGACACAAATAGTAAGAAAACAGTCAGAAAATAGATGGTTCAGTTGTCCCCAGTGTCTCTGTCTATGGTTGATAGATCACTAGTGGTCCCCTCAGAAAATGGTTCATCTATAGTAGATGAGAAAAGTGACAAGGGGGAATGGTTTTAAAGTAAATGAGGGGAGATTTAGACTAGATTTGAGGAAGAAATTTTTAACAATGAGGGTGGTGAAACACGGCCACATATTGTCCAGAGAGGTGGTAGATGTCCCATCCCTGGAAACATTCAAGGTCACATTGGATGGGTCTCTGAGCAACCTGGTGGAGTTGAAGATATCCCTACACACTGCATGGAAGTTGGACCAGACAGGCCTTAAATGTTTCTGCTAACCCAAACCATTCTATGATTCTACAATAAAAAAGAGACTAACTTAGACTTTCAAAATATTTGTAGATTTTTCTGCAGGATTTAGCAGGGGAAAAATGGACTAAAGAAAAGGTAATAAAATTCTGCAATTGGTTCACAAAAAAAAAAAGCCATCATAGCTACATCATATGAAACATAGATTATTTTAAAATTATTAGGTGATGCATGGATTTCTCTGGGGTTCTTTTCCCCCGACTAAAATATGTGTATTGAAAATAAGACCTGCATGTGGCTCAGGAGAATTATCAATAGATGACCATGAGAAAACATCCAAATTCCTTTAGCTTCATTTTTCATTAGAAAGAGAACTGTCATCAGGCACTTAATCATAGCATACTGGGAACAAGAATATAGTAAAAGCTAGAATGAAGTAAGCAAGCATTTAACCAAATTCTACATTTTCAAATAACAGACCTGATGAAACTCATTCTTAGAAAGCACACTAGAGGAAATAGTAGTTATTCAAGAGGACTAATGGTAAGGAAGTGTGTCTCAAGAAGGCTGGAAAGAGCAAACCAAAATACACGTCTTCAGAATGAGAGAAAATTGAAAAGTTTGGGAACTGTGAACTACTTAGTTTAAACTGAAATCCCAGAAAAACACTAGAGCAAATAAAAAGTGTGTGGAAGATAGGACAGATTACATAAGCACTGTCAACATGTATTTTTAAAGAACAGACTGCTCAATCAAGTTGATTTTCTCCATGACAGGATAAAAGCCCTGTGTGAAGGGAAAAGTCAGAAGATGTCTTATGTTCACCTTAGCAGAGCTTTTGGTACTGTCTCACATGGTATTTTCATTAGCAAGTCTAGATGCACCCTTTCCAAAATGGTTAAAAAAACGTTTTGAAAACCACATTTAGACTTAGCAATGGATAACTGTCAAAACAGCTTGTCAAAAAAAGCAAGGATTCTACAGAGGGTTTGTCCTCAGTCTAGTTGTATTTACTCAATAATTTCATTAGTCACTTATATGACAGAAGAGACAGAATGCCTATTAAATGTGACATATGTCACGCAACATGAGACCTGTGGCTTCTTTCAAGCCCCTAAAGAACAAGATTAGAATCAAAATAATCTTGACAAATTGGAAAATGGCATGGAGAAAGGCCATAATTAAATAAGGATAAATGTGAGATACTATACCTATGTAGAAATAATGGCTGTACAGTACAAGATATAGAATAGTTGGGGTGGATGACACTTTCTGATGAGAAATTTTGGGAAAAGGGAACAACTACATTCTTTCTAACTGGCATGAAACTAGCCATGCCACTGGGACATGCCAAATAAATGAAGGTGACTTCAATTTCATTTAGATTTATGATGGGGAAAAATACATTAAGAGTAAAGTAAGGAATTTAAATATCTTAGTAGGCTTTAGAATATGTTTACAGATAAGCATGGACAAACTTGAGTGACTTTAACAATTTATGCATCAAAAAAATCAGACCTTGTCTTTAGTGAAAAGATAAGAGGCATTTTATAATACTGAAGTCCCACTAAAACCTTTTAATTGTCTTAAGACAAAACAGTCATATTAAACAAAATAATTAGTCTGTACATGGAAAAACAAAGTTGTTGGATAAGTGAATGCTGGTGCACTGTATTTCCTCAAAATCCTCAGAAGAAAAGTCATCTATGAGCCCCATGTCATCACATTTACGCAGGCATCGAACAAACATAAATGAGGTAAATATGAAAATCAAAATTGGTAGGATTAAAAGTTTGTTCCAATTACAGGACTGAACACTTCAAGTGAAGCCTCAAACTGCAGAAGACTACTGAGTTGTCACAACAGAAATGTGAATCGTACAATACTAAGCACAAGCTTTGTTCATTTCAGTTTGGGCAAATTGAGGATTTCAGTTTAGACTTAATACTGTGCTACATTTAAGATTTATTACATACTGCCAAAATATTGCCTTTGTATAATACACATTCTTAAGAGGCAGCCCTATCATGGTATGTCTTTTGTGGAGAAGGAGGTGGAAGAGAAGCGGTAAACGTCAACAGATACCTGGATGGTTTTAGCACTGAGAACACTTTCAGAACAACTGAGAACTTGACATGTTGCAATGGAAACTTTATACACAACAAGTATTATTTCCAGAAAAGTTCCCTTGCCCCTTTCCCCCTCAAAAAAGAAAATCCCATTTCATTGTGTGTTGCCCCCATATAAAACAGGAAGACTGAACAGCCAGAATGACATTGCTTAAATTGGGATCTCTCAGACTATTTCATAGAGATCAAGAGACGCCTTTTAGTCCTGACACTTTAGTTATTCGAACTCAGATAGTCCACTTACAGGATTAACATTATATTGGTGTGAGAAGTAATCTATAACTCCTTATAGTCTCAAATGCCAGGCAAACAAATTTTTAGCCCTCTCTTTTTATATACAAAAAAATGATAATCGGAAGTGACAGTTCCAGAAATTCACTTCATAGCAAGTTTATTTTGCCCATCGGTTTTCTGAGTTTTTTTGTTTGTATTTTTTTTAAATGCCAAATTTCCTGTGAGGTGTTGTACAAGTACATATTAGGAATCAACAAGTTTTCAAAATTGAGTTTGTGTGGTTGATTCAGACTCTTACCAGCCTTAGATGTCTTATCTAATGTCCGTATTTTTTTATCCTTAAAAGATACAAGTCTTACAAGTCTTGATGTTTTTAAGTTTGCAAAATGTTTGTAAATCCTAGGATGGAAATTAAACTGCAAGCTTATAATAATAATTTTTTTTTCATGAAAGATGTTTTATTCCACAACACAAAAATATTAGGTTTATGTTAGGCAGAGAATCACATAATTGTGTAAAACTATCAGTCAGGAATGAATCATCACCAAAACAAAGTCTGACAATCTTTTTTCACAAGTATATGGAGCGGGAGCTACCAGCCATCTGGACAAAACATCAGATTCTCTGTTGATAACTCAAACCAAATACAAAACTTAGTTCCCCACCTTCAATGCCCTCTTCAGATCCATAATACAAAGAGTACTTGAGCATAATTCCTGCAGGAAGCTTTTTAAACAAGAAGAAATGCTTCAAGTTGTTGGCTATTGTTTTAAAAATTTGAACAAAACTCAAGAGATTAAATATTTAATTCATCTTCTATACGACAAGCAAGTCAAACTGATCGCTCTTGTTGTTACAATTATCATGTTTATAAATACTATGACTTCCATGAAGATTTCCTTGCCTGAATTATCATCTGTACACTAATTTTTGATTATTTCTATAAACTATATAATGATTCCAATTTTACGTATATATCTGTGAAGTAAGAGTTTGATTTTGACTTACGATAGATCAAAGGGAGTGGCAAAAGTGATAAAACTGTATTAATAATTTCTACAATCAATATTCCTTTCAGCTGTTTGCCTATAAAATTGTAATGCAAAAGATTCTTTATGACAGTAAGGCTTTTGCAAGGAATATTTTAGTCCAATATTAAACGTAGGGCCGTAAGATGACAAAATCTTTATAAATGTGCTGAATTTCCTGCAACAGCAAAATATCAGACACAGGCATATACCTAGACTTTTAAAAGCTATTTTTTATTATTTAATGACTATATATATATATATATATACACACACAGGAAATCTCTATATGTTTTAGAATTTCTGGCCTTTGATGACTGTTAGTCATACACAAACACACATACATAAATATTAACCCACACACACTCACACACCAGGCTGTCTGAACCAAAGGCAAATGACAAATGAACCATGACGCCATATTGATTCCCTCTGCTGCAATGCAACCCAGGAGTGCAGTACAGCATCATTATTAAAGACGCTGTCGATTAATTTTTCCTTGCTTTACAAGTGCTTAATTATAGTATATTAGCAGTGCATGCCTGAGTGAAAACTGATCTAATTTGAAACTGAAACAATGCTTGTGTCCCACTGTGAACAGTATTAATTAAAAACTCTTTTCTGTTTTTTTCTGAACTTGCCTCCTGATGTTTTCAGGTAAAGTTAAACAAAAATATATGTCAATATGTAAAAGCCAACTATCGGCAAATACATCATCTAACTGAAGTGCTGGATGCTGAATGTCAATTTAAATGGTTCCCTTTTGGAAACTGTATGTATCTGTCCATGCAATTTCCTATTTTGACTAATGTTATTAACAAAGACAATATGAGGTGGTTTCTGCACATCTGATAAGTTGATAATATCAAAAAAGATATACTTGTGCTTTCTGGGATATGAAGTGTAATCCCAAGTAAGAATTCATTTAAGCATTTATTGATAACCCAGCTAAGACAAAAAAAAAAATTAGGAGTGAAAAAACTCTTAAGAATAATGAAAACATATAAAATGAAAGCTTGATAAAAAAGATAAAGCAAAACCTACATTAAAACATGAGTAATAAGCAAAACAATATTAATGTAAAAATTCAGTACCTGAAAAAAGTTTAATATTTCTGCTTTATGCATTTCCAGCCAAGTTAGTTGATGGCTGGTATCAGCTTGTCTAGCTAATTGCAAATAAGCATACAGGGTTATAAAATCTCTTTGGATGAAGTGTACTTCACATTCTCTGTTTGTGTGCTGAATTTCACGTTCTCTTCTTTTATGAGGGAAATAACTTGGTCAGCAATGTTTGCATAACTATATCCAAGACCCTTCATTCTCAAGTTGAAACGTGTAACAGAAAATATATATAATATTTATCAGTATACAAGCATTTTTCTTCAACAGCATTTTAAAGATATCTGACAGGCACTCAAAAAAAAAAAAAAAAAAGTGTTCAAATTACTGCTATTTGGCACCTGAATTACAGTGCCCAAGATGTCCATTTCCTGATGAAAAAAGATTACCTCATGAGATGTGCTGGCTGTGCTGGGCGTGACAAACATTATCCCAACAGAAAAGCCTGGCTTGCCAACAAGAATGTTAGCAAAAAGGGTTCTTAACAAAGCTGCTACTGTTGCAGCCAGGAAGCATCAAAATTGCAGTGGTCCATTACTGTGCTGATGACAACCAGACTGAGAAAAGCCTGATTGAGAGATGCTAAATTCAAATGATTCTATGAATTAAATGTTTTCTGAAAATGCCTCACATCTGAAAGCATACATCAGTTGGCCTAATGCTTTTGTTCTTTCTTCTGGATCTTCATTTTTTTCAGCTACCTGGATAAAAGTTTATCTCATCCATATCTCACGAATGGAAACAGGCCACACTAAACCACCTCCTAACTACATTTTTCCATTAAAAGTATTACATTCTCATCTATCCCACTTCAAACACAAGCGTTTCAATCAACAGCAGTGCTATAAACTGAAATCCTACTTCTGGACCTTTTTGTTTTGTTTTTTTAACTGAAATATATTCTGACACGGTATCTAAAGCAGGAAATGCAATGCCTAAAGGTTCACTGGAATGGAAAAAACAACAACGTGATATGGCACAGGTTTCTAAACAGATCCCAGTACAGTCCCAAGTTTTGAGTTGAGATTTTTCTCATAGTGAAAACTGCTTTTGCTTTACTTCTCTATTCCACAGGCAAGAAAATTCTTGTGCTTATGTCACAGAGAAGCAGATTCTATGTAGAAGACAAGTGGCAAAGCTCAGTTTTCTCCTGCCTGGACTTACCCCAGAAAGCTTGCTGAACTTCTAGGGAGTGGTCAGCAATTATCTGGACCTTCATGTAACAATTTCTTAGTTGTTTTCAGAACACTGATGGAAAACCACCAGTAATGCATAAAGTATTATGAGAAAAATCAAACAGAAACTAAAGTCACACATTAAAATTCAAAGTAGACTTAATTAATTTAAATCAATAAACTCAACTTAATGTGAGTACAACGTTCTATTTATTACTGCTGGTAAGACAAAGGAAAGTGCTTTATAAAGTAGCTATAAGCTACAGCAACAGTACTAGAAATAGCACTTTATAGCCTTTGAAAAAAGGGTGGGAGATCATAGTCAAGGGAAGGAAAATACCAAAAATAAACAGAAGCTTTGGTTAACGCTGTGGTAAACACCTACGGAAAGTTATGACAGCAAGTTCTATAGATAACTGTTGTGGTACTTAAGGTTAAATCCAGCCATTTTCAAAATTATTTAGACTAGCCAGAAATACCAAAGAGCTTTCCACTAAATACTTCAGTATTTGCACAACAAATTTTCAACAAACCCACTTAGAAGTAGCTGCAGTTCCCACAATATTGATGCCAGTGTATTTAGTGATGATAAAGCTCTATGATTCATAAACAAATGTGCTACTAGGTGTCTTAATTGCTGCCCTTTAATGAAAACTGAGAAGACTTTTGAATCAGCTGTGTATATTCACCAATATCTAGATCCGCCTGCTGAGCAATCCCAAAATAAAGCTCAGGAATAAATGTTAGCATGGTATGTGGAACACTGCTTCTTTCTCCCTCATCAAATGTCCTCAGATTTACTCACTTTAAATCAATAAGTCACCTGGAAGCAAATGAAAGCTTCATTATAGAATTGTTGTGACTTGAAACTGAAAGAAAAATGTCACAGAATCACAGGATTGTTTATGTTGGGTAAGACCTTTAAGATCTTCAAGTCCAACTGTAAACCTAGCACTGAGAAGTCCATCATTAAACCACATCCCCAAGCATTTTCCCAGTCAAACAGAAGATTAAGTAAAAGCATGACAGAGGCTAACAAATGTAACACAAATGTTGTTCAGTCAGTAACAGGTAATGGCTTAGGTTTGGAAATTATGGGGAAGAGAGGGGGAAGGCAGTTTTTAACTGTAGCTACCTGTTACCCTGTAGTTTACCAAAATTGATGTTATTTTTTTACATCTCCTATGAGAGAATAAGTACAAAGAAACGGAATACAAAAGCAGAAACTTTGCCTTAAATAATGTTTTCCTGTTTCAAACACTGTCTTCGGGTCTTAGAAATAGGCAATAAGCACAGATAAATAAATCTGATATAGAAACGGAACTGTCAATTTTAACAACTTTTCCATATAATATATTTCAAGGATAAATGTTACAAATGTCTAATATGAAGAATTCTTCTAGTATGTACATGATCTCTGAAACATTGCTGTCTCAACTAGAGAAGAAAGTTTTTCTGATTGTGTTTTTCTATTATGCAGAATCAATTTAAGAGAGAAGAAAATATACAGAAAACAGCATTACACTGCAAAAATACGGACTTAACAGTAAGGAAGGGAAGTCTACCAATCTCTTAGACTTCTCATTTCCCATTTTCCAGGACGACCAGCCAGGATGTGCCATTGTACCACCCCAAGTATTTGCAATCCCCTTTTCCGTCTTTAGTTAAAAGTGACAGATTTCAAATCATGTCAAGAGCAATAAAGGTTTCTGCATTTAAAAGTACTTGTTGCTAACAATTGCTGCAAGTATGATTGATTTTTGCTTTCACTCCTTTCAATGAGTTACATTTGCGTGACCTCTGGAGGCACGATTTATGAAATATCAACAATCAGCAGCAAAACTTGCCATATAGGACAGTTTAAGTTTTGATAGGATCAAATCTCATCCTATTACTATCTTGACAAGCTAGTTACTCTAAAACTAGCTTATATACTTCTACACTAAGTTACAAAAACCATTACTGATCTGTATGATAGGGCAGAGTATACCTCCAGCAAGTTTGCTGATGACACCAAAATGGGAGGAGTGGCTAGCAGTGACTTACATAGTTCATTTAATACGTGTCACCAGGAACATCTTTTCCTTTGTGAAGCAGGACAGAGTAGCAGGAAAAAAAAATAAATCTAGTGTTATTTATGTAAAACATAAGATGCATTGCAAAATAACCTCTGGATAAATAATGCCTACCACCACACAGTCCAAACCAATCCTTCTCAGGGGGACAATTTTAATTGTTAAATAGTTCTTAATCTGCATTTGGTACGAAAAATATTACTACACATCAGACTATCATTCTATTTACAGTGACCTCACTATAGAAATGAAATCATGCACTCCAGCCCAAATCTGGGATAGAAAACAAACCTTTCAAAAGGCTGTAGAGTGCTTAAGATCCCAAAACTCAATAGTGACTTGCAGCGTACCAGCAATGCTCAAACCAATCACGTCACGTGAGCACACTGTGAAAAAGGCATAAAACTCCTTTTCTGTATCTTGGCAGGGAAGGGAACAAAGCCTACCCCAACAGAAACAAACAGATAATCAAACCCACAACATTAATTCTTTGTAGATGCAGGACAAGTATCATCCTGATTAATCTGAAGACCCTGCAAGCACTCACAGTTCTGCTGCTGTCTGCTAGCATAAATCCTAAATACTAAGTCACTTGGAGCCAGACTGCAATTGAAAGTCCAGCCAATATCCTGAAAATACCAGTACCAGACGTGTATTTTTCTGCTTTGAAAAATATGATCCCCACTCCCTTCATTCTTGGTAGCAAACCGGAGCTGCCTCTGAACAAGCTAGGAGCCCAGTATACATTGTGCAGGAGTACCTACTGGATCCAAACACTCAAAGCAACCATATGCTCAATATCATTCTAAAAAGCAGCTCTTGGCTGATGGGAACTGTGAGAGTTACATTTACGTGTGTTTATATGTATATATGTGCACACACACACATATATAAAGCCTACTGACTAGCACTTCTGCTCAGGAAATGAGAAGTCCAAGTCCTTCAGTTTGACGAGTGCTCACAGGACAGTTCCTACCTATTAGGCTTTATGAGCAGCTGGGACAACTCTCGTTTTTGCTGAAGCCATGCCAGTGAATAGAAAAGCTGCACAAAGCCAGAATGAGAGCAAAAAGAAAAGCAGGACTTTGCACTCTAATAGAATATTCTGCTGGAGTGAGTGCAATTATCAGCTACTGTTCCCAAGACTGTTAATGCATTGTACATTAAGTAGCTATTCAGTGAAAACTTGACAAAATCTTGGGAACAGAACTCAATCAAAGCATAACCATGAGGGTACAACTGTTCCCTCTTGCTCTTTTTTTCCAGCTCTGCAGATCTTTGTCTTTTCTATACAATGGCTTTAGCAAAAGTGAAAGCCTGTCTTCACTCAGTGCAGTGTCTTGCTTAGTAATTATTGGCTGCCTCTAGGGGTTAATAAGATCTCAGACTGCAGTTGTGGGTGATCCTGCAGACACTTCTTAAATTGCTAGCATGTCCAACCAACCATTGCTTGAAAAGAAGGGAAGGGTGTGAGGCAACAGCAACTAGTGCCAGCAGAGGTCTATCCTCACTGATTTCATGAGCAATCAGATTGCTTGGCCGAGGCTACACCAGGGTTTGGTTTTGACCTGCCCAACATGACTAGCACTCTCCTCACCTAATTAGAGTAAATGTCCTTCACAGTGGGTACATAGGTTTTTTATTTCACTTTAAGACAATGAAAGAAAGGGGGCAGTGGTTACCCTGAGGAGCACTAACTGTACTAGGTACTTTGTACCTGCCAGTTCTTTTGCTTTGCCTGCCAGTACTAGAAACTGGCTCTTTCCAAGGCAGCATGGATGGATCCACACGGTTAAATGTTGGTCTCATGAACAGAGTAGTCTTTGATTAATACAACGGTTCCTGCCCTTTAGATCCAAAGTGGTCAGACTTGATTAAGGCCATGTTAAAATTATTAGCAACAGCTCAAACTCCGCCATGACAAGCTGTGTCTCTACAGCAGCATGAAGTTCAGAAACAGGCCAGAAACAGTGCGGAGCACTATTTGTCCAGTTCTCAAATTGTACTCCAAGTGTTCTTTAGTGCATTTACAGAAACTTTCATTCCTGAATTGCAATGTGTGTGCTTCCATGCACTGATATAGGAGTGACCCAAACTGCTCCATTGCTTTATAAAAACTGAACAGCCAGAGTTCAGGCCAGGAGAGACCATTTGGCCATTTAATCAAAATTGTTCAAGTCTCTGTTCTGCCTTCAGCTTCATTCATCTTTTCATATCAACTACCCAATGCTGCAGACAAGCACATTAAACTGAAAATACATTAATATACATATATATAACCAGGTTTAGTCAAATACAAGTGACAATCTATTTATCTACTTTCAGGTTTTGCCCACTGGTTCACATTAAGACCGTTGTCTTGCTTTGAAGAGGTCCTCATACATGAAATGTGTTGAGTATTACATTACTATCATACTGCAGTCATTCAATCTATAAGAATCTGAACAAACTGAGTCATAAAATCATAGAATTGCTTGGTTGGAAAAGACTTTTGAGATCATCAAGTCCAACTGTACTTGTCCACTACTAAATCACATCCCTAAGCACCTCATCTACCTGTCTTTCAAATACCTCTAGGGATGGTGACTCAACCACCTCCCTGGGCAGCCTGTTCCAGTGCCTGATAAACCTTTCAGGGGAGAAACTTTTCCTAATGTCAAATCTGAACATTCCCTGGTGCAACTTGAGGCCATCCTCTGTCGTCCTACCACCTGTCACTTGGGAGAAGAGACCAACACCCACCTTGCTACAACCTCTTTTCAGGTAGTTGTAGACAGTGATAAGGTCTCCCTTCAGCCTCCTTTTCTCCAGGCTAAACAACCCCAGTTCCCTCAGCCGCTCTTCATAAGACACAAACAAGCCATACCCCTGCTTTCTTTGCTAGATCTGCTTCAAAATCTTCTGGCTTTATGCCATTATTTAAATGTGCAGATACTTCTGTTAAATGAACTTACACCATGGCTAGATTTTCCTCCAAATAGTTATGCTGGATTCGGGCCCATAAATTTCCTAAGGAAATTTTCTTATTCCCTTAATAACAGTGACATTACAGATGGGTTTGGGTTTTTATTTCAAGACATCTTGAGAGAGCACAGAGTGAGAAAGGATAGTTACATTCTTCACAATTGGAAAAATATATTTAACTTCATTAATATATTTAAATAATGTAATTGGTATTTTAATTTAATTAATGCATTTAATGTAAATCTATTAAAGACATAGAAATTAAGAAAAATCACCCAAAGCTGCATAGCCCCATGTTCTGCTTTTAACAACTGTATATTCACATCAATGTTTTCAGTATCCTGTATACTGTATTATTATTATTTAGTTTCATTTATACTTTCCTCATCCTCCCATTCTCTGTCTCCTTTTGTTTTGCATGTCCAGTGGAAGCAGGCAAGGGAGCTGATTTCTCTTCTGTTCATACTGCATCTACTACATAACTGAAGCTCCTTGCTACCATAGCTATATAAATAGTGAAAACATGCAAGTGTGCAAGATGGGCAAACATGTTGATTATTCATTTACATAAACATATCATACTTACATTTTAGCAAGTTTACAGTTTTTCGCTATTTAATTAAAAAAAATAATTCCTAAGTTCAACTTTATGTTCATTACAATCTCTGTTGCAACTACAGATCTAGCTATCTTCCCACTTTTCTTTCTGAGAACTTAGACTAATGTTTAACTTTAATTCAGGTGCCAATTCCATTGCAGACGTTCAGCGTGCTGCTCAGCTAAAAAGATTTGCAGTTACATTCTGTAGATTTGTTCTGAACTGTCAACTCTATTATCAATAAAGCAGAACTAAGCTGTGGCTCAGTATCATCCCCAACTTCTTGAGTTATGCATAAACTTGAGCTTTTTCGGTGTGTTTGGAAAGAAAAAAAAACCCAACAATATGGGAACTTAATTCAGTGAAAAAGGAAGGATGAATCAAGAGGTTGAGGAGCATTTTTGTAATCTGAGCTTCTATACCTTAATGAAAATGTCTTCTTTTTTATATATACACACATACTTGTTTATATGGAATCATAGATTAGTTTGGGTTGGAAGGGACCTTAAAGATCATCTAGTTCCAATCCCCCTGGAATAGGCAGAGACACCTTCAACTAGATCAGGGGCTCAAAGCCCCATCCAACCTGGCCTTGAACGCCTCTAGGGATGGGGCATCCACAACTTCCCTGGGCAACCTGTGCCAGTGCCTCACCACCCTCATCATGAAGAAATTCCTCCTTATGTCTAGTCTAAATTTGCCCCTCTCCAATTTATAGCCATTCTCCCTAGTCCTATCACATATATATGTATTTGTTGGGGTTTGGGTTTTGTCTGGGTGTTTGCTTGTTTTTTTCATTTGACATCTGGTCATTCAATATGCAAAGCTCACTAAATATAATTATGATACTGTACCTTTGCAAATCCTTCTGCTGCCAGGAAGCACCCTCCCAACAAAAAAAAAAAAAAAAAAAAAAAAAAACCATGAAAAAAAAGGACAAAATAAAATCAGGAAAAGAAAAAGTAAAAAAATCTGACCCTTTGCTCTAGAAGAGTTACACCTTGGCTTTGCTGCCCTCTCCATTACTGGTAAAATTTTATTCATTTATTTATAAAAGTATGACAAAGTCCATTTCAGAAATTCACTAGTAATTCCAAAGAAGCCCAGTGACAACAAGCCTGTAAATATTCATGAAGATTCAACATTTATTTTTTGACAGTGGTATCTCATACTATTATTATAAGAGATACCAGAGTCTTCTGAGTCTCTATTATAAGAGTTCCAGAGTCTACTGAAATCATCAAGAGTTTGAGACATTGCACAGCTGGACATTTTCCACATATTTCTTCATTTCATCATATCCTTGTATTGGAGCTTAAAGACATTTGCCATAAAATGGAAGTAGTAATGTTGAAGTGATCTGATGAGCCCCATCCAATCCTTAAGGAATGGATACAACCACCCCTACATGCGTCATGAAAATCCCGACTAGAATACAGTTGTGGGCAAAAGTGAGACCAGCAAAGGCCTGGAGAGAGACAAGGTTTATCTTCTCATTCCAAGTGTGAGGTACTTAACTGAACCCAACTCTACAAAGTAGCCTGAACCCTTTCTAATCGGCTGCCCCGGAAACTTGTTTATGAATCTAAATGAAAACGTCAAATTCAGCTTAAAAATCATTACCTATTCCAACTACTGAAGTTTCGCTTGAAGTTTGGACAAATCTGTAGGTTCATTTCTTTGTTCAAAATTCAGACAATCTACATTTCTGAAATTGAAACTTTACAAGCTTATTCATTGCACGATAAAAGTACTCAGCTAAGTAGCTGCATGCCTCCTACACAGCACAACTTATACTGAGTCAACCATGCCAAAATGGTTACTTAATTTAATTACACTTTAGGATAAAAGGATAAAGAGATAAAAATCTCTTTAAAATCTGGTGTGCTTTTAGATATTGGAAGCCTCATAAAGCCTTCAAAGGAGTGCTACGAATCTAACGCTTCTTAAATGGACAGTACATATTGTTTTGTCTTCTTCTAGGACTAAAAAGGCTTACAAGGTAACGAATTTCAAGTAATTCTATTTTGGGTACATAAATATAAATCTTAAAAAAAAATAAACCTATTGCTAGCAAATTTTAAATAATCACATTCTCTCAAAATCAGTAATTTAACCCAACACCTTGTTTGTAAACAAAAAGCCCAGCTCTTGCATAACAAAGCTTATTTTTATGCATTCTGTGCCTATTTATAAAAACAGTTTTAGAAAAAATGCATATTTGATTGGAAATAGCTAGATTTGTTTTTTAATTGTACAACTATTTATTCCCTAATGCTATCATTAAAAGGTTAAGCTTTCTCTGTGAAGAATCTACAATCCAGTTATGATACGCCATTACTACAGATAAGGGTGCACTCTTCCACATATCCCCAGCTAAAACTGTTTCAGGTTACTGACTGAAACCCATTTAATAAAAGATGGTAAAAACTTGATTTATTGTTAAAATCTCCTTAAACATACCCTCTGAAAAAAGTCAGAATTAAATTAATTTGATTTTTGACCCTCTATTCATTCATATTATTCAGTTTCTAAAGGGGAAAAATAGACCAGTTCAAAAACCACACTTCCCCTAGCAACACATGGACCATAGTGCGGATGACAAATAAGCTCATTAAACATCATGGTTTTAAATTAGGTTGCAGAATCATAGAAGCAGAGGCTATGGCACAGAGGACCTGCAGTAAAGGCCAGACAGAAATGCCCACAAAGTGCAGAAAAAAAATAAGGAAGCTGCTTTGCATCATAGGTAAGTTAAAACTGCCAACAACAAACACAACAGTTCCCACTCCCCCTGTAGTTTACTATGTACGCCTGTCTTCTTCCCTTCTGTAATTGTGTAGGCACATTACGTGTCTGTGAAACCCAAAGATCTGCTGAAACCCAAAGCAGATCTGAAACAAGTACTCTGAAACCAGAGGAAACCTCCAGATGTGGCACTGGGAAAGCCACAGGGAGGAAGAAGAATCAGAAGCCACCATGATGCTGATCTGGTCATCTTAACCATAGCAAACTGCACCCTAAAATTCACCTCTGAGAAAACCTGCTTGAAGTCCAACACTATGACACTATGCAGCTGCAGTTTCAGTTTCAAGACCTGTGTAGAGTCGGCTTCATTCTGTTACGAAACAAATTTAAAAGTTGTGTGTGACAGACACAACTTGGTGCATCAAATTTGCGATCTGAGCCTCTGCTGAAATTTCTTTCACAAGAGACTTTCTCCTTCACACATGCACTATGTGTTATTTCCTCAGGTAAATTTTTGTGCCATTTCTAAAATAAAATGGACAGGATATATTACTCCAACTTTCCTGTTCAGAAAAAAAGCAAAACAAGATCAAAAAAACCACAAACTGCCTCTAAATTCTTCATAAAAGTAGCTGTATTCTTAACAACAATTCATTCTTCATTTCTTCCTTTTAAGAAGGATGGATTCAGATGGATTGACACAATATATTTTTTTTGGTTAAAGTATTTACTAGGCTTTTAAAAGGCCAATTATTCACATAAAAAATGCAACCCATTTCCTCCTCACTTCTGCTCTAAATTTTCTTCATGTACAATGAAATGATCTCATGCCACATCAACCAACACTGTACACTATTTTTCTTCAAAAACTTTACCACCGGACATGACTTATGAAGTCCTTTTTGCTTCACTCTGTGAGCCCCTCTGAACTTTGGAAGAAGTGTTCAGCAGTTATGAGTACCATACATCTTATTAAGGTCTAAATAGTAGGAGAACAATGAGAAGGGAAAAGTTGCCAAATCACTGCAGAAGAGGAGTAACTTTTACAATTACTACTGCATATTTGTTCCAGATTAGAACAGCCATTGTACCGTCAAGGAGATGCAATTTCCTTTCTGAAACTTGAATCACTATCTGAATACCAAGAAGTCCAAATAAAAGCAAAACATTTAATGTGTGTGAATTTGTGTTTGTCTGTTAGACTCTGTGCCATATCCAACATATCATGTCATATTTTAGTGCATCTGGAGATATTTTATTTCATTATCTGAGATCACCTAAAAGGCAGTTGCATAGAAATCTTTAGAGCTCAATGGCATTGGATGGTACAATTCTACAGCATAATAGACGCTAGAGGCTTATTTCAACACTTATTGTATCGCAATTTTGTTCTGAACCAGTAAGAGCTACAAATCAAACTAATATTTAAAACATCTTCAATTTTAGACACACCATGACGCTGGGACAATTGTCTTCCCAAGAGGTGTTTTCATCAGCAATTGATAAAATTTTGAGACCTGCACCGCTCAATTTTCATTTATTAGTATGCCCCCTTCCATCTTCTCCAGTAAACAGAAACCATATACTTAGGTGATTAGCTAATTTATAATCCACAGAGTTACTGACATTTATGAAACAAGTCAGGAACTAAGAAAAACAATACCTGTAAAGCATTTGCATTTATTTCAAAAGTGTTATTCTGCTGAAAGAGCAAGCACTGGAAATGTAAGCATTTACTACATAGACGGTAATATAACTGCTGTTGCTTTTCAAAGCATCACTCAAATACAACAATGAGCCTAAAAATTTTATCTGCAAAGCCAAGCACCTGAAAAAAAGAAAACTTATATGGATTATGCTCCTTAAAGCAGTTTTTTGTACATATATGTTATGATACAGAATATTTTTTAACCTATAGAACTCATTCCCGATTCAGAGTGTAGTCGAAGGCTCATCACTAGGCATCTCAATCTATGGCCGTACAGGGTGTGAACAGATTTCTAGCTCAATAAAAGACTTCTGTGAATTCAAAAGTATTGCTTCCTTGTGGATTTCCATAATATATCTGAGATAAAAAGCAAGATACAGCCACATATAAGTATGTATAAACAGAAGTTACAATTCACATAGCCCGAGCAATAAATATTCTCCTGCAGTTCTACACGTGATTGAGTTGGGCCTCTAATGATTATGACACATCCTATCTGTCTGCTTATTTATATGATACATACCTGGTATAACTCTGTGCTGGCATATGCCTGAACAATTTTTTGATAAACTTATACAGGCACTCCAGAAACCAGTCCCATTACACATTTGTGCCAGTGTAAATTAAATTACCCATTTCTGTGTTATATTTGTGCTCTCCTAGCAACCAACTGCTAGTCAGAGAACCACATTTTTATCTGTAGTACTGAACACTGCTAACAAAAAGCACCAACTTGATTCCTTACTCCAAAACCTGAAAATCCAATTACCATATCAGAGCATCAAGATGAAAAAACCTTCCCCACTTGGAAGGGATCCACAAGGATTACTGAGTCCAACACCTGTCCCTGCATAGGACAATCCCAAAATTCATGTCATATGCCTGAAGGCATTGTCTAAATGCTTCTTGGAGCGTCAGGCTCCAAGCCTTGGATACTGTCAGGCTTGACACCACATCTACTTCCCCGAGGAGTCTGTTCCAGTGCACCACCACCCTCCGAGTGAAGAGCTTTTCCCTAATATCCAACCTAAACCTCCTCGGTCACATCTTCCTGCCATTCTCTCATGTCGTTATCATTGGTCACCTGAGAGAAGAGATCGGTGCCTGCTCCTCCTCCCCACCTTGTGAGGAAGCTGTAGACAATGATGAGGTCTCCCCTCAGCCTCCTCTTCTCCAGGCTGAACAGACTAAGTGACTTTATCCATTCCTCATACAGTTCCTTGCTCATAAACCCTTGCCTTCTGCAGGATTTGCTACTCCTGAGGAAATGTGCTGCACAGTTGCAATGCCTGGGCTGTTCTCCAGACAGCTCACCCAGAGACCTTAACAGTGAGCTCACCATGCTCAAGACTTACAGCCTAAGGTTTATTTTCAGTCTCATAACCTTTCTCTGGCACTGGTACAAGAAGTTTTTCATACCATCTGCTCATCTATGATATAAGCAGGGTCAGCACAATGTTACATCAAAGTAATTTACACCTATTCATGCTGACTTACTAATAAATAACACATCAGTTCTGAGCTGAAACTATCTACAGAGTTCCTAAGGTGCGCAAGCACTACTGAGAGGCTTCCCTAGCTATACTACATGTGTAACTGCCAACTATATCATATAATAAAAGGATTTATCAGCTGCCATTTGCTCCAGATACCACAGAAGTATAACACTTAAGGCTTGTTGTACTGTAGCAATACTAGTTTTAAGACCTGGGCTCCGCAGTCTTCTAGTTCATTGCTTTTCCAGTAAAGAAACCAACAGAAAATAAAGAAGATTATCAGTCTTCTCTTGAATAGCAAAACCAAGATGCTGTTTTAGTTGCAGAGAGAGGGGGCTGGCTGACTGTGGTTCTAAAACTTAGGTTTCAAAATTCCCTTTCCTTGTGAAATTTCAGGATTTATGACAACATCCCAGACTATGAATTCTGCTTCCTCAACAGCTCTGCCAACATCCTTCAGTGATGTTCACAGGGTGCATTGGGAACCTTAGCTGTGGCTTCTGTATGATCCACTCTTGCACTTGCTTCCAAAGTATGCCAGTCTCAGCAGGGTACAAGATTGAGAGGTTGATGAGGACCTAAGAGGCAGAGCTGCATTAATGCAGGAAAAGGTCAGAATGCAAGGAGAGACTAATAAAAGGGAACAGAAAGGGAGAAAAATTCATTTGGGGAGGGACTAGACTGATCGTTATTTTAAATTTCATTCAAGTTAAGAGTTTTCTCTCATAATTATATATTTTTTCAAATGCAACAGTACTGTCACACTGATTCCCTTTCAACGAAAATAGTCCTATTATGATAAAAAATGACATAAAAACCCACTAAGTAATTGTCAAAATGCAAAATATTGCATTTTGCTGAAACATTTCATTTCGCCTCTACTACTACCCAGAAAAATATTATAAATTGTAAAATTATGCACAAGTGAAAAGTACAATCTTAATTATGGATAAAATTTATGTATTTTAGCATGGTTAGATTTTCTATACTTTTATTTACAGCTATTTCTCATATAGAATTGCAAATAAAGCATAATATTTTGATCATATATGGCTCTATTCCATCTATTACTGACCAAGGATGAACAGCTGCTTAAAATACAGCTTATGCATATTCATAAAACATCTAAAATAAAAGTGCTGACAGACCCTTAATAACAAAAAGGCCCCCTAAACCCCTCTCATATGAATTCAACTGTTTAATAAGAATATAATCTAATAAACAGGTCAGCAGAACTGCAAAGATAACAGGGTAGCTTTGCTGCTGCAGCTACTCCCCAGACAATACTCTCATCACATACAAGATAACCACTATGCTATATATATGTTTATTGCAGAATAAGTCATTTTAGGTGTGCATTTTCTGAATAGCAAGTACTGCTATAACTTCTCTTAAAGCCGCACTCTGGAATATGAACACTGCAAAACCCTGGACTGTCTAAAAATGGAACAATCCTTATTTCTGCATCTGTGATTATTGCAGCAAAATCAACTTGTGTGTATGGCAGAGTGTTGGTCCAAATTTCACTCCCAAAGCATAGTCAGCAAAAAAGTATTTTTTGGAGGTTTGCAGTTTCGGGTTTTAAATATATATATGTATATATATGAAAAATACCACTTCTTCTGCCCTGTTACTGAGAGAACCTGGGGAAACATCCATGTACCTACAGCAGCCTCATGCTGTGGGAGCACAACTTCAGCCACTAGAGGATTTCACAAAGCCAAGTCACCACCCTGGCAAGGATCACCCATGGCTAGGAGACACTCCAGCCCAGCAGTGGAGCCACAGTCACAACCCAAAGGACCTTAAAGATCATCTAGTTCCTGGGACTTTCATTACCCAGCTTCATACCTCCAGCCACAAGAGCCCAATTACTTATTCTGACCCAGCTGGCAATCAAAGTACCATTACCCATGGTAGGCTGCAAGCTCTTCCTCAGACTCACTTGGGTCAGGAGGAGAAAAGGGCGTTCCCTGGAACAGCAGCAGCAAAAAAAAAGAGATGGTGTTCCTGCTTATGGATTTTCTGATCACTGGTGAAGACACCCTTACCAGGGTATGGAGCCATTTCAAGGATAGGGCACTCCTTGAGCTGTATTTAAATCACAGTATCGCCTTAATTCTGTGCTCACAGGTTTCTGAGGTTAGCATATACGGAAGGTTAGCATCTAGGTAAAATATTACAACATGGCCTCTGGTAGACCACTTTCTATTTGCACAAAGGTCCCATGCTATGTCTGGCCAACATTAATATGCCTCTGGCCAAGAAGAACATACAACCCAGCTTAATAATCATCTTATTTCACTATTTCTCCATGCAAACCAAAGGCCAAAAGCCTGGGTGAACATCTTGCTCCCTCTGGCCTGTTTGGATTGGCAGAGGGGACATCATTTCTGGCATATATCCAGGCCTTCCTGAATGCACCAAGAATTTACTTCAGCTGGACCCAGGGGACAACTGGGGTGAAAGCAAGAGGCAGATGCCAAGGGCCAGACTGATTTCCATAAGGTGCATCTAGCCCAACTCCAGCCCAAGAGCATCCATCCTAATGCTCACTGGACTGCACAGCCCACAGAGGACATAATCCTTGTGGGATACAAGGTAGAAAGAGGAGCTCACATCAATCTTGCCAATGTCAGTCACAGACACTCTGAGCCAAATGATCCAGCCACAACAATCAAGGAACAGAAAAGAGTAAGTGCTATTTTCATGTTAGGGATATTTCTCACCAGAGAAGGGAAAGAAAAAGGCAAAGACCCATGAGAATGGTCAGACTGCCTGCTTTTTCTCATGAGGACACCAGAAAGGGTGGGAAAGGAGCACCTGGAAACTGGAGAGAGCAGCCAAGAGTCTCAAGCAACACTTGGGATTTGGAAAGAGTATCCTAGCCACGACAGCAAAAATGAAGTGGACTTGAGAGCTGTAACTACTGAGGCCATGCCCAAGAGCTCATTATTGTTCGGATAACAGCTTATTTTATGCATCTGAGTTTTCAAAACCTGTAGAAACTATATCGCATGTATAGATAACAAAACATAAGTTTCACTTTTCCTTCATAGAGTAGAAGAACACTTTAATACCAATTTTCTTTTAAAGCTTTTTGCACATCACATTTGACCATGTTCATGTTGCTTACAGGTACATGTGAACGTTGTAAGACAGGTGGTTGCCGGAAAGAAAAAATAATTGCATTTCAACAAGCTACATTAGAAAACTTATAAACTTCTTCCTGACTTAACAGTGGCCTTACTAAGAGAAGCAAGCCAAGTACTTCTAAACAAACTATAAATTGTCAGTCACTGCTGCTGCTGCTTGCAGTTGATGCTGAATCATTCTAGACAGAAAGATTTGCAAAGTTGCAAGCATTCACATTCAATTGCTTTTCTAAGTTTTGATATTTTTGTTCTTTCTTCTCTTTGGTATATTAAATTCTCTGAATCTTATGCAGCTATGAAATTTTTTGCTATCTATATCACTTATTACCAAAACCAGTCCTGAATCCAGCAGCTTTCCACACCCCATTATGTTATTATTCATTGTTATTGCATGCCTCTTTCACCAATTCTCTTCCATTCTCTGACAATTAATTTTAACAAGAGAAGTTCCATGGCTGAATACATAGCAAATTAACTAGTATTTCTAGCTCTCTCAGACTAATCTCATACAAAACAATTTCTGTGGATTTCCTTTCTATCATACATAATGCCGCTACATCTGATAATTCAATTATATGTTATCTTTTTGCTCCTGTGAGAGATCAAATATTTGAAATCCAGTACTAAAAGCTACTTTCTAAGCCTTCTTATTGTTACTCAAGCTCACCTCATGGTAAGGAAGTCTTTTAAAGTCAACAAAACTTGCTTACCAGTCTCACATTGTCTGCTGCTGAAATAACAGTAGACATACACAAAGGAGGATATCAGGTAATTCTGGAGTAGAACCTGACACCTGGATTTATCCTTTCATTCAGAATTTCCCGTGATATTGATGGAGTTGCCATTATGGCACCCATCCACAACTCCACACATGCCACATTGACACCAGCCTCCAACAGATCACATTGCTACTTAAGTAATGACATTTTTTTGCAGAGTCATGGATTATGTTGCTCCAATTATGCTTCACTTTGCAGTAGTTTCAGTCATGACCTGATGTCTTGAGGCAGTCAATCAAGCCTGTCTATCTTACAGCTCTATATTTCTAAGCACCTTTTGTCCTACCTTAGCAACCTAGCAAACACTTCAGGCAAAGCAAATAGTAATGAGATTTAGAGATTAGCTAATTCATCCCACTGCTGGTTAGGGCAAGACAATAATAGGTTAAACCTGTTAAAACAGGCATAGTGATTAACAGAGATAGCCAGATATCTTAACCCTACTAGCTTTATTCTCCACTGATGACAAATAGACTCCAAACTGCTCAGAAATGCCAGGTGAGAGTAATTAAAACCTAAAAAGAAAATCAGCCCATCACAAAATGTTTTCTTTTTTTGCCTTGCTGAGGGAAGCGACAACAGGGAGAGAACTCTCACAACATCTCCACAAGAGGGATGCCTGTGCAAGTGCTGTGTCTTACAGGCTTTTCTGACACATTCTTTCATAAGCTCTCACTTCAGAAAATGCATTTAATTTACTATTTTTTCATACTTCATATTCTCTAAGAATAACGTTAGCGGGCCCCAAAAGAACATTAAAGATGCAGAAAAAGAAACTTTCTTCCCCTTCTGTGTCTCCATCTTCTGTATGGTCTTCCAGACCTCTGGCATAGAAGGTATCTCACTCCTCAGTTAAACCACGCCTTTTAGCCTTTCCCTCACACAAGGACTCTTGATGCAAATGAGTAAACAATGACTCATGGAATAAAATTAGGGACCAGCTCTATAAATTATTTTTCCCAAGAGCATTACACTTCTCCCTCATATTAAAAGGGGAAGTTTCCCATTTTAGAAGTGTATAATCTTTTAAAAATATGAAAATAAAAAAAACCTATCTTTTTAACTATATTAAACTATGGACAGGTCCAAATATGAAATAATATAAAAGTCAAGGCATGACTACAGCAAACAGTATTTTAATGTAATTTCTGAATACATATAACAACATATATAGTAAGTACTATTTTTTACAGGTTTCTCTTTGAAGTTGTTGGTGAGGTATGGTTTTACCAAAACCGCACATATCTCTCGGGTTCATATAAGGTTTTAGAAACACCTAAGTCACTAATACACCTTGACACTTGACTCTGAAGTCAAGAGCTAGCACAGTAAGAGATGAGAAGGGCTCCTATGAATCTCAAGAACAAATATTCAATAATATAATTTGGGTTGGTATCCGATTTGTGGGTGGAAGTGGAGGTATAAGGGAATGTCAAGGGAAAGAATGTCCAAGGTTTCTCTGTAGCGATCTGGTAGGCTGAACAATTCCTGTGCTTTTGACTCAGATGGCTGCTGCAGAAGACAATGTGCAAGTTAATCTGAGAGCCTGGCCCAACAGAAATATCTTCTTTAATAGCATCTTCACAAAGCAAAAATAAAGTTATTTCAATCACTCTTCATCATGCTTCCTCCTTAGGTATCCTTTTCAGAAAAGCACACAGAGTCAAGTCTTCTCACCCAACTCTGAGGCTTCTTTTATTGCCTAAGGCATCCCTCAGCCATGGAGGCAAAACTGAATTTCACTTCTGGCAACACCCTGGGAAAGAAGGGTGAGGATCCGCACAGGGAAAAAGGGCCGGGGGTAGCCAAGGATTCCCTCACTTCTTCCTCCCTCTCTTACTCATCTCCAGCCTCCTTTCACAGTCCCAAGGCACCTCTCTCCCCATTCAGCATCCTTTCAGTATCTCCACATTCAGTTTGTAATAAAATATGCTTCTCTTCCCTCAGGTAACTAATGCTGCTCAGATAGGGTATTCCAGGCTATGGCAAGGAGCAGAGGTGCCAGTTAGACTGCTCTGATATGGTGAGAACAGTGTGGGCAGATGTGGAAAAACAACACTGAGCTGAGCAGCTCTGCAGAACAGAGCAGTTTATTGCAGGCCAGCTAAAGAAGAGCAAACTACTACTTTTGCTGGCCTTGTCCCCAGTACCAAAGCAGGGGCAGCTGAAGTCAAAGTATCTCACCATAGTAATCTTCTCAACTTTACTAAAAATGGTTGCTTTCTTCAGTTTTATCTTATGTTGATTCAGATATTCTTAATAGAAAAAGACAAAATTATTGTTAAGGCACTGCTCTGATTCTTTTCCACCTTCTGTAAAAACAGCCACTAATCAATACTATTCACAGCTCCTTCAAGTGCAATTATGTAAGACATTTCCAAGAAAGCACTCAGCACATGGCACATGCAGACCTCGGCAGAGCACGGATTCAGCCATGCAGCCAGCACGGCTCACAAGCACAGACAGTAAACAAGTAGAAATAAATCAATCATTTCTCCCATAAAACTGTTCCCTCTTGAACTGCAGTATCTCTCACACTGATATTGTAGATAATTTTGTTTCATCTTGATTACAAATAGTATTAACACACAAAGCAATGAAATCATTCATATTCTCATTTTATTCCAGCCAAAGGACGATTCTGCTGCAGTGACATATGGCTCTGCTTCTCTGCAAGCATGTTACACTGCCTACAAAATTGTCTTGTCTAGCAAAGGATAATGCTTTTTAAAATCAATGACCTGCATTAATTTGTATTTTCCACCAAGAAAATCTCTTATATCACCATAATCATCTTTCTATACATCAGACAGATGAGTTTTCTCACACTGTTTGCATTTTTTTCTTCTTTAATGGCATGGGTTTAGGCTATGCCATTGATTATATAGCCAGAATGTGCTATTTTTTCCAGAAAAAGTCAGCTTGGACAGCAATTCCTGCATAGCTGAAACAAAATAAAGAACAGTCTAGAGGATATGAACTAAGCATGGGACTATGTTTTGCACCACTTAGAAAAAAAAAGGCAGTTCATAGCATCACATTTACTTGCATACAATTTTCAGTCTCAAGGAATATTGGTATGTCTCTAGATTGTTGCTGTTTGTCTTTTTTTAAGCCAAAATAACTTTCTATGTAGTATACGTACTGACATCTAAAGGAGCATCTCAAACTCCACACAACAAGATTAAATCCCAGCGGCTATGGGGAGGGCAGAGATTATCCCAGATTGCTGTTCTAGGAGCAAGAACTAACATTTCCACCTGTGTGCAGACAGGGACCGAAAACTATGGCCCCCCGTGTGCTGCTGGAGACCTTTGTATATGGCTCCTCCTTAGCCTTCCTTGTGAGGATGGGAGAGATTTGTATGTGGTTAGAAAGTATTTCTCCGCTTGAAGATGCAGGTTCATATAATGAGAGGCGCGGCTCCATAAAAGCTTAACAGCTGATGTGCAAACACCAGCTCATAAAAAAAACAGGTAGGAAGAAAACCATTTATGTCTCCTTTTCTTTTCCAATCTAAACCTGCAGTTGTGAAAACAGCTGATTTCCGACCAAACGACTTCTGTTTGTTTATTGTCTTCAACAAAATGTCTTCTGCCTGTGCCAGCAACTTCTTAATAGTAAACAGGATGCAAACTGCATGACACACAGGAGCATATTTTGTTTAGTAAAAGCTTAATGTCATTGTCATGGTTTCTAAAAAGGCAGCTTGCAATGGCACTGAAATTTGTGCTTACTGCTGCTTAATTAACAAATGTCCATTTCCCATTTCTATCTAATGTGCCGACTTTCAGACTAAAAGAAGGGAAATATTTATTCATGTACTACTTATATGCAAATTAACTGTATGAAGAAAAATCCTTAGCCCTAGGAATTATCAACTATCACTTCCTTTAGTCTATGGTGAAGTAATGTAGTCATCCTCCTCATAACTGAGGAGAAATCATCAGGTATTATTTGAGCAAGCTGGTCTGCATTTGTAGGTTACTTGTTTAAATAAAGCAGGGAGGAACAACTGCATTAACTTCAGAAGCCACTGCATCCTGGAGAAAGTATGGCATTTCCATAGCTGAGAGCTTTACTTAGTGTATGTTGGTCAAGAGATGCCTGGGGGTAGAAAAAGGATTTTTCTTGTTTGTGGTACAATGATTCTCTCTACAGATTTTTGAGGCGTGATAACATTTTGAAGATGCAATGGTCTTCTAAAATATGCTGCTAGCCTCTATTCCAGTCATATCTCATTTTCAATTACCATGCCCGCAAAATACTTGCCATCATTTGTTGAGGGTAATATTTCATGAATTAAAACAATTTAGCCCTATGTCCCGATTCCTTCAGTAAAACACACTTTGGGGGACTAGTATAAATCTCTTCAAATAATTTGAAATAAAACTCAGCAAGGAGGAGTGACTTCTAATTAGCAATGCATTAGATCTAGGGACATGAAATAGGCACTGACCAGCAGATTATCTTTTTAGCGAACATGGATTTATAATTTGTGCTGCAATGTTAAACATGCTCATCGGCCCTTTGCCAATGAGCACTCCACACCCTCCAGTGAAATAGGGATCCTTCTCTGCCCAGACTTCTTTCAGAAGTTTTCATTTCTTCAGTCATTTCTGTCTCAAATATTTGTGTAGGTGAGCACTAAGTGGAGGAGCAGAAAGGTTACACATTGGGCTATCAAGGCAAAAGCAGTGACCCCATTTAAAACAGCAACTGACCTACTAAAGGAAAAGGAAATCTTAGCATTAGGCTATTTCAAATATTTTTAACAAAATCACTAAGTGAAACTGTGGCATCTAAAATTAAATTTACCATAACAAAGCTGAAGTTGAATAAAAAGAATTTGAGACCCTGAATAGGACAAATATTTCTTAACTGCATAGCAGCATTACATTATGTTTTGTGGAACATATTGGCTCATTTCTATCCTTCATTAGTCACAGATTTTTTCCGGAGTTCAAAAATTTAGTGCAAATGTTTAAAAAAAGAAAAAAATATTACCACATTTAGGAATCAAATTTTTAGAACACATTCACCAAACAGAAGTAATCAATCAAAATTATAGGTACAAATTCAAGAGAGAACTTTTCCAATAGCTACTGTCATTGAAAGAAGAGTTTGTTCCATTAAATTATCCAGCATAAGCCATCAGAAAAATTCCATTAAAATTAAAGGCAGGCTGTCAGTAAAGAGAAGTAGGAACTCTGAATTACTGAAGTCTAGTAAATCTTTACATCTCAAACTTGGAAGTTAAACAGTGAAGGGAAATGAAACAACATCCTAGAAAGAGAGATGACATCAGGAAACTAATAGGAAACTACCTTAATTTGGAGGGGTTTGGAGTTTTCCATGTCACAGCAAACAGAAGAAAAAAATTACACTTATTACTAAAAGCTAGAAAATTCAAGTTTTAAAATAAAACATATGCCACCACCTCACCCACCTCCTGAAGGCCACTCCACCTCCAAAGGAAACAAATAGTTTTAATTTTCAAAAACTGTAGTCCATTTAAACTACACCCTCAGCAACCAGGTATTGTAGGTTGTCTTCTGTAAGTGCCCAGTATACTAGGAAACTGTTGGCAATCATAACAACAAAATGTGCATCCAACTAACTGTCAATATACCCTAGTACTCTTTTTATCCAGTTTTCACAGGAACAGAGATACAGCAGCATGCTGTAGAGTCAAAAGAGAGGACTACAAGACAAATTCAAAAATACAAAGGAAGGCCTCATTAGTTTTCAACTGTCTTCAATTTTTTTCCTCCCCACCAGCATATTATATAGTTTCTGGTTGGATAATACGCCTCTTTCTTATCTATTATGGAGCTCACCATAGAGAACCAATCAATTCCAGCTCAATAACAGATAGAGAAAACTAACAAAAGATATTCTTGCCATTGAAAAACTGCATACTGTGCCACTGTTCACACTCACACCTGTCCCATTCCTTCCAGGAAGAAACTACGATGGTAGAGTCCAATCTCTCAAAAAGTCAGTGAGATAATACAGCTACAAGACTAAAAACAATCTTAAAAGGGCTAAGATTAAATGGAATAAATCAGGTACACATTTAACCTTATCATATTATTGCAAATTCAATATTAGCACAAGTTCTCGATGCATTGCAATAAAAACCAAACATTTTCCTTTTGATAGACATCTTCCTGTACAGAATTAGAGCCCAAACATTAAATGCTGTACTCCCTTAGTCTCCCTTAAAATCCGCTGCTATTACCAGCCTTCTTAAATCATGCTGACCCTACCTTAAAGCTGACAATGGAATGTGCTGACTCAGCAGCAAAAGCAAACAAATATTTCTCAACTTATGCAGAGCAGCAGCCAAAGTTATTTAAGTAAAGGACTAAATTGCAATAAATGGATTGGAATCATAAAATATATTTATTGTTCTGTCTACCTCTAGAAGAACTTCTGTTGCTGTTGCCATGGAGGCTGTAGGGCAGGGAAGAAATCTCTCTTAAAATTAAAGAATTCAAATACCTTACAAGAGAGAATGACTTTTCATTAACAGGTCTTTACCTTTTAATCAACAGTACTGCAATTAGTTCACTTTCAGACTGTTCTTATTTATTAAATGAGGACATAGAACAAAAACAGCCTGTCACTGTTCTTTATTACAGAACATTTATTCTAAGCACTAGAATAAAGAGAAGGTATATATTTTCTAGCTCGCTTCAGATAAGTGTTCCAGCCCAAAATAATGACATCCAGTACTAGTTACACAACTTGGGATAAAACCTCTGCCTTCTTTATTTAAAATTTGGATCTCTTTAGTTCAGCTGTTTAGAGCAATTACAGTCATTGAAAGTTATCCTTATATATATTATATGTTTTTCACATGCATATGAAGCTGCATCTAATATTTAAAATATTACAGATTAAATTCCCTCATCCTTATCTTCTATATGATATTATGGATGTTATTTATTACAGGATATATTTTCACATACAAGCTATCTTCAGACAAAAAAGTCGCTAACTCTTGCAAGAACTGTCATCAGAGCTTTGCTCCGCTGAGGCATGTAAGCTTTCAGTCATAAGATTTTGCTATTCAGTTCTCTGATATTCTGTAAGACTTAGCCAGCACCACAACATTCCCCCTGCAAACCATAAATATTATTTTCTATAATGTTTACTGTCTAAAGGCAGATTGAGAGTCAAATACCTATTAGATCTTGTCAAATAAAATGAAGTCAGCAGCAAAAAAGGTGTTCACTAAATGATTATTGTAATGCAAGAGCAGTCAACCAATACACAGTCTGGCCAGCAAACAGGGAGATGGATTTTTGTCATAAATTTTGAAAGAAGAAAAAAAAAAATTAATAGAAGAATAAAAAGTATGGCAATTCAAGCACAGAGAAACTTGTAACTGTAAAGAAACTGTAAAGAAACATCCAAAAGGATTTTATTCAGGAAATATTTAGGAAATTTACAGCTTCGCCTCCCACACAACCAAGAAAATGCAAAGAGTGAATAGTCAAGAGTCATTCATTAATGGCCCTGTAAAATTGGTATGACCTCATATCAACAGACGAGGAGAAGGCTGAGGTACTCAACAGCATTTTTGCCTCAGACTTCAGTGACAGACACTCTCCTCACCACTCCTGAGTCAATAGACAACACAATGGAGATCAGAGGGGTAAGCCTCCTCCCACTGTAGAGGGGGATCAGGTTTGCGAACACCTGAGGAACTTGAACATATATA
This sequence comes from Cuculus canorus, assembly GCF_017976375.1. Lineage (NCBI taxonomy): Eukaryota > Metazoa > Chordata > Aves > Cuculiformes > Cuculidae > Cuculus > Cuculus canorus. The sequence continues at coordinate 150,379,140 of NC_071402.1, read as the reverse complement.
AGGGGACTTGATGAGATGCATCCCAGAGCCCCGAGGGAACTGGCTGATGTGGTGGCCAAGCCACTCTCCATGATGTTTGAAAAGTCATGGCAGTCAGGGGAAGTCCCTGGCAACTGGAAGAAGGATAACATTGTGACCAGTTTTAAAAAAGGTCGAAAAGATGACCCTTGGAACTTCCGACCTGTCAGCCTCACCTCTGTGCCTGGGAAGGTCATGAAACAGATCCTCCTAGAAGCTATGCTAGAGCAAATGGAGGAAAAAGAGGTGATTCGAGACAGCCAGCATGGCTTCATCAGGGGCAAGTCCTGCCTGACCAGCCTAGTGGCTTTCTGTGATGGGGTGACCACATCAATGGACCCAGGAAAAAGCAATAGATGCAATCTATCTGGATTTCTGTAAAGCCTTTGACACAGTGCCCCACAACATCCTTCTCTCTAAATTGGAGAGAGATGGTTTAGATGGGTGAACTGTTCAGCGGATAAGGAATTGGTTGGATGGTTGCGTTCAGGGAGTACCAATCAACAGCTCAGTGCCCAGATAGAGATCCATAACAAGTGGTGTTCCTCAGGAATCCATACAGGGGTCAGTACTGTTTAATATTTTCATTGATAATATAGATAAGACCAAGTGCACCTTCAGCAAGTTTGCGGATGACACCATGCTGAGTGGTGCAGTCATCATGCCAGAAGGACAGGATGTCATCCAGAGAGACCTGGACAGGCTGGAGAAATAGGCCTATGTGAACATCATAAGGTTCAACAAGGCCAAGTGCAAGGTCCTACACCTGGGCCAGGACAATTCGCAGTTTCAATACAGGATGAAGCAGCCCATCAGAGAAGGACTTGGAGGTGCTGATTGACTAGAAGCTCAACATAAACCAGCAATGTGTGCTCGCCACCCAGAAAGCCAGCTGTATGCTGGGCTGAATCAAAAGAAGCGTGGCCAGGAGGTCAAGGGAGGTGATTCTCCCCCTCTACTCCACTCTTGTGAGACCCCACCTGGAGTCCTGTGTCCAGTTCTAGATCCCCAACATAAGATAGATATGGAATCGTTGGAACTGGTCCAGAGGAGAGCCACAAAGCTGATCAGAGGGCTGGAGCACCTTCCCTCTGAGGAGAGCATGAGATAGTTGGGGTTGTGCAGCCTGGAGAAGAGAAGGCTCTGGGGAAACCTTGTAGCAGCCTTCCAGTACCTGAAGATGGGCCTACAAGAAAGTTGGGGAAGGGGCTTTTTACAACGGCTTGTAGTTATAGAACTAGGGGGAACAGCTTTAAGTTGGAAGAGGGAAGATTTAGACTAGGCATTAGGAAGAAATTCTTCACGACGAGAGTGGTGAGGCACTGAAATAGGCTGCTCAGGCCAGTTGTGGATGTCCTCTCCCTGGAAGTGCTGAAGGCCAGCAGGTTGGATGGGGCCTTGGGCAGCCTGGTCTAGTGGGAGGTATCCCTGACCATGGCAGGGGGTTAGAACTGGGTGATCTTTAAGGCCTCTTCCAACCAAAACCACTCTGCAATTCTATGATTCTATGATTACTGACAGTTTTGAAAAGAAAGATACAATTGGCATGATTATTTTAAAAAAGCATGACTGTGTGAGAAAATGGTCATGTGGTCAAAGTTTTCTAGTCTATCCCATTTTAGGCACTCCCATCAGTGCCTCCATTAATTACAGAAGTACCTTGATAATTAATGATATAATTAATCTGATTGGCCCAGTTAAGCCAACATGGCATTGAAGCATTGTTCACTTATTGATATACAGGGTGACAAAGGCAAATATCAGTCTCACTTCTAACGGGGATTATGTGAAGCTGAAATTAAGCAAGGAGATCCAAAGTCATGCACTTCATTTTTGGAAATACACATTCATAAGCAAACAACATGCTATGTAGAAGGCATACGTTTTAACACCATAAAAAATACATTCATATATCATTCTGATCTGGAATTGACCAGTGATCACAATACTGTAGCTGTCACTGCCAACTCACCAGTTTCACCTGGCCTTTGTTTTGATAATTTTTATTGTTTTTTTTTTTTTTTTTCATAAATATGTTTATGCAGGTTTTTCAGTCCTTGGGGGGTTGTTTGGGTTTGTTCATTTGGGGTTTTTTAGTAGGGGTTGAACAATTTCAAGGAAGAATCCCACCTTCTTTTCTGTTTTCAAAAAGCCACAATCAAAACATCTTAATCAGGAAGTGAACCATAACACTTCTGAATGCCCCTTCACACAAGGAAGCTAGAAAGCCTGATGCATTTTCAGCAGAGGTAGACTGCTGCAGTGCCACTCTAAACTAGGACTCATTTGCTTTCCACCTCGTTGCCAGAACATTATCTTTTGGTGCTGTCTTCTCTACAGACCATGCTGTCCTTTTCAAGCCTTTCCCAAGTCATCAGGCACAAATTTTACTGACACTCCCTAATGCCTTTTCTTTAAATAAGCCGTACTTTTCCATAGCCTCCCAAATGTTTTTTTTTTTTAGTGTAATAACATAATGAAATAAGGACCATCTCTGAACATTTCCAACAGATGCATCAACAGCTTCTTTGTAGCTTAACCAAAAAAAGTTAATGAAGGGGTCCACCACACAGTAAGATGATACATGATACAGACAGTATCTCAAGCACCCAAATATATTTTCATGAAAATACTGATGTAACATGCATTTTCTAACTTACCCTAAATTGTATGTATCCTTTCTAGTACAAGAGCAAAAAGCAGCAGACAGATAGGATTTGTCTGGTTTTTTGTAATAAAACCCACGCATATATTATAAGAGTGAAGACTTCATATCAACTCAAGTATTCAGTGGAGAAATGCCAAATAGTTTCTTCAAAAAAACCAGCAACGAATTCCAGATCTTCAATCCTGCTTAAAATCAGATCATTTTATTACATTATGGAGACTTACACATGCTATCATTGCAAATACATAATGGAGTTGACAGAGAAGGAGATACTAGATGAATTGTATTCTTAAGAGATCTAGCCCCTGTGCTTCCCCAAACCATGAGTGAGGAGGTGGAGTCCTGTAGTCAAACAAGTTGAATTAAACACCAAAAATCCCAACAAAATCACTCAAACATACACTGATTAAACAATTTTACTTGCAATGCTTGCCCTGGTTCTAGGAAACACAACGCTGATATTCGAAGCAAGAAAATACACTACCACAAGTCACAATACGAAGACAGACATTACATTTCCATTTGACAACACAGCAGCATTCTTGCCTGAGCTGGAAGAAAAAGGAGGCCTGTCAACATGAAATAACACTCTGCAACACTCAGCAGCTCCAAGACTTATTTACTAGCAGAGGACACAGGAATATAAAGAATTACCTACAGCTCGTGGTAGATTTACGGTTGTACATACTTGCCTCTTCCTTGCTGCTGGACGGCAGGCTGTCAGTGAAGTCTGAATGATGGTTTTGTGCCCCGCAGGAGCTACAACTAGAGATTCTCCACACAAAAAAAGCACAATAAACCTTCTAGTGACAGCTAGGATGGTGGATAACCACAGTTGTGTTAACCCACTAAGTAACTTTTCCTAAGGAGAAGATTCCAACTTCACCTTTGATCACCACTCCAGTTTTAATGTCACACATGCTTGACAATTCTACCACACTGTCACACATGTAGCCATTTCAGCATCACACTAGGAGAAAAAGAAGACACAAATAGACAGTTTGGAAGATAGATGGACCTTTTCATCAAAGAGAAAAAAACCCACCATTCCACTCCAAGGTAAAGCAGATGAAGTCATCACTGCCCTGGCATTTTTAACCTTGTGGTAAAACCAGAAGGTTATTTTTTCAGTGTTTTTACCTCACATATAATAGTTCAAAACCATTCAGCATCAATGATGAAAGTGTTCTCGATGAATGCTGGCTACGCATACTTAGTAGTATAGCAGACATCCCTCATTTAGAACCTGAGATAGTACAATTTATTTGAAAAAAAGCGTGGTAGCTGGGTGGAGTAGAGCTGAGATATCCCAAAACTTCTACAGTCACCATTTCCTACTCGCCTTCACTGTCTGAGACTCTATCCCAAACAAGCTCTGTATCATCAATTTGCCCCATTACATGACTTTGTCACATAAATTAATGTCACTTTATATCAGTGCAGGGGGGAAAAGTGAGCAAATTTTAATCTTGGTGTTTATTTGCCCAGATGCAAACACAGAATTAATTCAAAAGGTATGTAAGAAGTCTTCTTAACTAGAGCATCTATCCTCACAGCCACAGCTAATCAAGAATATTTAGGTGGTAACTCACCCTTGATTTCAGTTGAACAAACTGTGCAAATACTTCTGAAGATTTGGGGGTTTGGAATACCATAAGGTGTTAGATTTAAAAATTTTCTTCTTTTTGAGTATCATACTAGATTCTGACATACTTATTCAAAGCATATGTTTTAAAAATCAAGTCTGGAAAAAAAAAGATCTCCTTGAACCAGTATGGAAGAACCAGTAAGTCTTTGTATTTAAATAATTGGTTGGGTTTTTTACTTCACATATACATATATCCTCATTTATCTCAGAATTCAAGTTAGACATTGCAACATCAGGTTTACCTCATGGTATTAGGACTTCAGTTACTTGTGAAGAATTCCCACATCCTTGAAAAACACAGAAATTCTCTGTACACACAGTAAAGCAACAGCATAGTGAGGTTCCATTTGGTATTACTCCTCAGAAGTCTGAATTTAGTTATAACAAGCACTGATTCTTACTGAAAATCTTTGGAAAGCTCAGGCACAATTTTTAGTGTCTTCTGACAAATTTTAATAGGTTTTATAAGAGCTGTGCCTTGCAAACACAGATGTAGCTGCAGACTTCTGTTAGCTAAACAATGCTGAAGTGCATTGCCTTCTGTAGTTCCATTCTTCTAGGCAATTATCTGGAAAACCTCAAAGCATTACACATTAAGATCAAGAAACCATTTCAGGGATCTTGACTCCTCTCCCTTATCATCTGTAGTACACGTTTACCATCTATGGCTCATCACCAGCACATGCTTATACTTCAAATGTTCAAGGAACTCTGTAGCTATGGAAGAAAGTACATTAATATTCTGAACTATTTGGAGACATTCAAACTTGGAAAGGCTCATGACTTTGTACCGCAATGCTTGGATGCCTTTGACACACTGTGCTAACCTAAGTCCCTCCTAACAAGTGCAGCTTGCATACATAAAGTAATATTGATTCAGCTGTGCAGAGCTGTTTGTACAGCTTTTCAGAGGCACAGCAGCTTCAAACACTACCGCAGACATTAGACCATGTCTTCCTAGGAGAGGTTTAGTGGCTGTCAGTGAGGCTTGACTTAATAATGCATATTGCACCAACGACTGTATTTAATTAACTTTCTTGGTTGGCCTCACAGAGTTGTTTTCTACAGTCTGATCATTTCTTCATGAACCTTGTTACAATTTCATGTGCGAAGGACGGCTTGCAGACACAACATCTTTCATAAATAAAACTGCCCTGATTTATAAAGACTCTGTTGATGAGGAGAAAAGATATCATAGCATCCACACTTGGATAAAACACAGCACGAAGCTTCTTTCTGAAGCAAAGTATCTGCAGATTAAACCTAAAGGAGAGAATACCATCCTCCTAAGTGAGCAAACAGTTTAATAAAGGCACGGATAAGGACAATAAGGGATTGTTATTTTTAAATGAATGCTTTTGTCTATACCACATGGTGTCTTTCGCAGTGGCATTGCCAGAATTCAATAGCGTGATTTCATAAGAAAAGATAAGAACGATTCTTTGCTTTGCTGCTTTCAGGAGCCAGTTTGTTTAAACCTTCCAACAAAGAAGCTGTGTGAGCTGATGTTTTACATGAACGGCTTTACTTATCACTTAAAATGCAAAACAGAACATGACATATTCCCACTTACCCAACTATACTAGGTTTAACCTATAAATACAAGGAGTGTTCAAGGATGGGTGAAGGATGACTGTCTCAGAGACTGTCTAAAAATTCCTTCTTGATGTTGCTTTTTTCCCCCCCACCCTTTCCTTACAAACACATTCCAGGCATAACAGTTAAGAAAATAAAAATACACACAGAGGAAAACTCATTTGCTTAAACTTCTAACGCAGATGGCAAAACGTATGTGAATGTGTTAACACCATATCCCTCTTTGCCCACAGCTGCACCGCTACACATGCCCTCACTGCAAATCCTATTCCTTGTATTATTCTTTCTCCTTCTATATATCTTTTTTTAATTACAACATTATTTGCTTCCTTTGTCATCTGTAGCAGCTTATAAGCCGTTACTGGGGAGTAGGTATTTCCAAGCTTATAAAATGCCTTATTACCTTCTATTACTGTCTCCAGCTCATAGGTATATCCACCTTTCATGTCAAGTTTTTCAGCTGCATGTTTTCAAGCTTCAGGCATTTTAGATGTGTGAAAATATCACTTCCTCCAACTGTAAAATAGTGGTAATGGTGTACTAGAAATTAAATAAATGACAGCTAAGCCACTTTATCCCACAACGTCCTAGCTTTGCAAAGGAAGAGTCTGGGAAAACTAATTCTGTCTTTTTTGCCCGACTTACCCTTATGCCATTAAGATAAACATGAAACAGTGTGTTCCGTTTTAACCACTTGATGAGTCAGTGCAGCTTAGGAAACTGATAAAAGGTTTATGGAAATAAATTAATATTGCATGAATACTGCTGGAGCTATTAAACAAACATAAGCGAGAACCCATCACTGAAGCCAAAAGAGACCTTTATATGACAAGGGAAAGCAGTGGAAAAGTCAACAATATTATTACAGCAGGATCTTTGCCCTGCAAAAATGACATATGACCTAAACAGATGTAAGAGCTGCAACTGATACTTATGCTATTTATATCAGATCTTACAACTGGATTACTTTGCTTTTAACAATTAAAATAAAATTCTTTTAACATCCCTTTTTTATTTATACAAATGAACATTCATCAAAATCTTTTAGGCACTTAATCGCTTCTTCAAAATAAAGGAGAAGGAAGGGGTAGAATTTTTTTAAAAGCTATGAAATAGCTCATCCATTGGCACTTAGGTTATCCTTTTACTAGTCCAACGCATGTGAAGTAAGTGAAATCTCCAGCTGATGACACGATGTGACATAGCAAGTACTGTGACTTATACCTTCAATAGGCAAACCCAGCTTCATTTTTGAAAATGCAGTCAGCTCTGTTACCTTTGCTGGAGGCCGAGAGAAAGATCAAAATTATGAGCCTTCCTGCAGAAGTCAGGCTCAGATCTGCAGATCACAGATGCTTCAAAGATGCTACCCAAAAGTAACTGCTGTTTCTTACCCACATTCACACTGTAGTTCAGAAATATGCACTTGTGTGACAACAAAGGAGGATAAACTTTCCATGACCTTGTAATACAAAAAGTAATCTTTGCTCCTGAGCACTGTGACCTCCACAGAATTCAGTTCCTGAGCTTTCAATCTAGCAAAGCACTCACATTTAAGTATTTCAGGATTTCTGAAGAACTTCACGGATGCAATTGAACCAGAAGGAGTTTGGATAGGAAAAATGGGAAGGATTGCTCTGAAGCAAGTGGCTCTGCTCTTTTTTGGTACCTTTAATAAGTAAATTCTTACAGTATTTTAGTACTTCAAAATATAGCCTTCAAAAGATTCTGTAATTTTCTCAAGAATGGTGTACTTCTACTTGCACCTTAAGGATAACATTAAAACGCACTCCAGGAAACTTTTGCCCAATCAGGGGAAGAAAAAAATAAATACCTTGCAGTGACCTTAATTAAAAAGGAGTTTCTGTCAATGTGTTTAAGAACAACCACTAGGAAATATCATTGATCAATTGGCTTATTCATTGTTGACTTTTCTTTAGTGTTACAGTTCTGCAAAAATAAGACTTTTTTTTTTTTATTCCCTCTCCTGCATGCATTTGCCTGGCATTCAACAATACTGGAAATGTTAACCCATCTTCAGGATTTATTAAATTATATTAATAATATTAAATTTTATTAAATTACAAATAAAGTCTATTAATAAACAGTTTATTTATTAAAAGACCCATATTATTGTCTCCCATATTTGATGAAAACAAAACTACTGCTTTATGCCATACATACAAATGGAAATTTCATATATAATACTTAAATTTAAAATCAAAATCCCTACTTAAGGAGCCATAGATTTTGAAATACCAATTGCTTCAAAAGGCTTCCCCTTAAACACGGTCCATCCTTCATGAGGACTTAAATTATTTCATATAGCACATCAACAATCTTTGACTATTGTCAGAAAAAGTCTTCTCTACTGCTCCATTAGAGTTGTTCATGCATGTGTGTTGTTGGGGTTGTTTTTTATCTACTGAAAAGAAATTGTGAAGGAGAGCAGGAGAAAACGACCTCTGCATTGTTCAAGTAAAATCACCAAAAAAGGAAGCAGCATAATCAAGAACAGAAGACCTTTCCTTTTAGACCTTCTTTCTTATTATAATAAAAACCCTTTGAGGGAACCGATAATTTCTCAGCATGACCCTCTATAAAAATAAACAACCTGAAAATAACTAAACAGCTATTTGTACCCTGTATCAAGACAAATTAAATGGTAGTATATTTCAGTGTGTTTAATATGCTTATAATCTATTTCTCATAATTACAGATGTTGTTCAAGTTTGAGAGAACAATTATGTAGTTCTTAAATCTATTGAATTTCCCCTAACTGCTGACCAGAATATCTATACCTGATTCCTTTTTTATTTTCTTTCCTCTCCTTCTCATTCCTATATGGATTTGGCTTATTGAATCAACCACATTGCAATCACACAGCAGAGGACAGAGCAGTCAACAAGCCAAACATTGAAGACTTACCATTTACACAGATTTCAAAAGATTTGCAAAGATCATCCTCAAACAGGCAGCCTAAAAACACAATAGAAAGGTAAAAATTAATACAGGTTTCAAATTGTGGATAATCAGTGCAGAATGAAGACTTCTCTGGCTATTAACTTCTCAGCAAGTCAGACATTTGGTTGGCCTTAGGAGTCTAAATTGGGCCGGACAGAAAAGTCAAGAACATGGAAACAGGTCTGGTTAGACAGCACATCTTACTAACTGGTTATAGCCATAGTAACCTTCGATGGTTTTTCCCCCTCATTCCCCTACTGAGGATTCATTTTTCTCAGCGCATGTCTCTCCCATTCATTAATTTGAGGAGCTTTGTATTGTCTCAATTTTGACTACCTCATTGTACCACAGCACAGCAATTCCGCAATGCACTAATATATATGCCAAGAAAGCAGGAGTTCCCTACTATGATGAGATAAGCCTACGAATCAGGTATAAATTGCACAAATTAGGTTTGGATTTAGTAACAGTAGCCATAGACCATGTCTAGCTCCATGTCAGGAGCCCTAACACTTAGGAGAAGGGGCTAAAATCTAAGCCATCCATTTCAACACTGTGATACCTCCACAGAAAGCTGACAGATCCATACAAGTCTGCAAAAAATATGCTAGTTACTATGCCCTTTATCTTTAAATAAAATGAGATCCTGCCGTTATTTGTGAGGGCAGGAGAGAAGTGGGCAGGATAGCCTTCTGCTCTGGTTACTCCACATTAGGGGATGGAGACAGCGACAAGTACAGAAGCAGCATGAAATACCGTGCTTTATTAAGAGCGTGCACTCTTTTAACACAAACAGTAGTTAGTTAATTGTGTTTTCTGAGAAAGATAAAGAGCTAGAACTGGATAAACTTCAAGGAAATAGACTCTTCTGAATACAGAAACTGTCACACTGACAATCAAGTGTCTCTAAGAAATACCTTAATTTTATAAATGCACACAGAGAGTTATAGAAATTAAGCAGTCTTGGGTAGTTTTACACCATGCATCAAAAAACAGCCAAGAGCTTCACCACATTTAAACAGAGGAGCGAAGTCTCTCCCCAGCCATGCCAATATCTGCAGAACCACAGAGTACAAGAATCTCTGCTCAAGACAAAGCCAAAAGGAGCCTATTCTTATTAATAAAAATAAATAAATAAATAAAACAAAAACTCCACAACCTGAAAGGCTCGACAGTCCCCTCTGCCTATGAATTACCCAAGTCCTAACCCTGCTAAAAGAAAAGTTCTGGGGGACAGAGTGACTGACAGAGTGACTTATGTATGCCTGCACAGCGTTTCAGCAGGTAACTCTATTAGCACATCATTAAGCCTGAACTAATACACTGTGTCTCTCAGCAGGATTTATTAGCACAGCGCTAGGTCTGAGCTGTGCAAGCACATCTATATGAATTGAAGTCATCTGGAGCACTGGCAGAGCCCTTTATAGCTACCCTACATGTGACTGCAATGACCACATATACAAAACATTAAGCAGATAATGTAAGACTACAATATGCCAATAACATTGCTCTCTTGTCATTTTAACTATGCACCAATAAACTGTGGATATACACTTGGTGGCTTTTGAAAGGTAGAGGAAGTTTCAGACCAGGAAAGGCTTCTTCAAACAGAGACAACACATCTATTCATGGCATATTTGAGATGCATATAATTTTGCTCCAGCCAAGTCTACTGTAACATTCATTTGACCTGAAACGGCGTCTGAAAAATCACTGAAGATATCTCACTTAAGCCTCGCTACTGATCCAGCAAAGCTGAAGGATGCCTTAACTATGCATTGACTCATAAAGAACGTCAGGCTAGAATGAGGACAGGCAGTGACCAAAACGTATCAGCACCGGGTATACAGCACAAGAAGAGCTCTACTTAAAAGTACCACTCAACAAGCAATGTTTGCAGACAGAAAAAAAAAAAAAAGGTAAGAAACTTCAAGTGCTAATGCAAGATAGGCAAAGAAGTTTCTATGGTTAGAAGACATCCCTGGTTAAATCTCTCTGCCTTGTTTTCCTGAGAGATCACAAAAGGGTTAAAACCACAAGCATATAATATTCATGTTCAACAGAGGGCTGCAGAAGGTGTCCTGTGACAAAGGGAAGATACGTAGTTTTGCGGTTCATCCTCCATCCTCCAGTGGCTCTGCTGCTGATCCAAAAGGTGTTAGATGAGAAGGTCCAACCAGGAATGTTTGCAGTGGAGTCACACACTGAAACAGCAGCTGGTTCACCCAGACCCTGCTGATTTCAAAACACTTGGGAGCTGGGACAACAAGCTACCTGCTACCCATGGCCACCTGCAAGAGACAGGTCATCCTGTACTATGCCAATACTCTCAGAAACAGAAAAATCCAGATACAAGATGAATAAAATTACTGTGTTCAGTTACAAATAAACAGCCAGGCTACCTCAGTACAGAAGTCTGACTGAAACGCACTCTGATTGTGCTTGGTATGTTTTGCTTTATTACCTAATATATCTTCCCTGAAAAACATAAGAGAAAACTGATTTTATCATGTTTTAGTTTCTCTTTTAATAAGAGTTGGTTATTTGATGCTCACTGCAGCAAGACATCTGATGCAATTAGCCTTGGAAACTCATGTTTTGGAGAGAAAATTAATAAACTCAATGCATGGCAAACTATATCCATCTACGACTACTTTAAAATACACAAGGAACTCCAAAATTCCTTGGAAAATATTTTGTTTCAAGTTATTTATTGCTAGAGTTGATTGCTATGCATATTTCACCCAACCAGTCAATATGCTAATGTAACTACTAATTTATCTTTTGCTGTTCTTTGCTGTGACATTAAGAAGCAACATATTTCATTGTAAATATCATCTACCTACTAATAGTAATGGTGGTAATAAGTCACCACTGAAGAGTGAAGTGGCATCATCTCCAAAAATCACTTAATTCAGTTCATGCCTTATGGGATTAAAATTAATGTTCATTTTCCATCAAACAATTCCGCTACTGGATATCATCTCCCCAAACACAAACTGTTGATTGAATACATTCAAACCCTCCCTGAAGAAACCAAAACACCCTATACCTCCCATGTTTCTTCATACAGCGTCCCAGAAATAAATTCTCCACATAACTAACTAACCAGCTAATAGAGACTAAAACTAAACAGGTGCATATATATTGCTTTGCTCAACCTAAAATTTAAACACAGGTTTCTTACTTAAATGGCATTGGAAGGTCTTACACCTGGATCAAGGCAAACTGCAGTTTTAATACAAGATGAGGGACAACACGATTGAGAGCAGCCCTGCCGAGAAAGACTTGGAGGTGCTGATTGATCAAAAACTAAACATGAGCCAGCAATGCGTGCTCACGGCTCAGAAGGCCAACAGTATCCTGGGCTGCATCAAAAGAAGTGTGGCCAGCTGGTCAAGGAAGGCGATTCTCCCCCTCTTGCAAGACTGCTCTTGTGAGACCACATCTCGAGTGCTGTGTCCAGCTCTGGATCGCCAACATAAGAAAAATGTGGAGCCACAAAGTTGATCAGAGGGCTGGAGCACCTCCCATACAAGGACAGGCTGAGAGAGTGCAGATTGTGGAGCCTGGAGAAGAGTAGGCTCCGAGGTGACTTTATAGCGACCTTCCAGTACCTGAAGAAGGGCCTACAAGAAAGCTGAGCAGGGAATTTTTTACGAGGTCAAGTAGTGATAGGACTAGGGGGAATGGCTCCAAATTGGAGAGGGGGAAGATTTAGACTAGACATTAGGAGGAAATTCTTCACAATGAGGCTGGTGAGGCACTGGAACAGGTTGCCCAAGGAAGTTGTGGATGTCATCTCCTGGAAGTGTTGAAGGCCAGGCTGGATGAGGTCTTGGGCAGCCTGGTCTAGTGGGAGGTGTTCTTGCCCATGGCAGGGGGGTTGGACCTAAATGACCTTTAAGGTCCCTTCCGGCCCAAACCATTCTATGATTCCTTTCTTCACTAACATTTGTATGGTCCTTGCATCTCAGTAATAACAAAGAAGGTTGGAGCAATGACTCAGTTGTTCATAGGCACACCAGCACTCCCAAGAAGTTCAGCTGATCATCCTCTCCCCGTTTAACCAAAGCACACATGTCTATGCTGCACATCTAATAATACAGGGAGAGCAGTTCCCTGCCATATATTGGAGCTATTTAAAATCCAGTTAGCACGGCAGTAAGGATCCATATACTTAGATAAATATGGGGCGGGAGGTGTTATATTCTTGTATGCAAGGGTTCATGGAGTCTTGTTATACATCCACTAACACCTACTTATGTAAGCCATGTGCTTATAAATTATCTTCTTTATAATCTACCGCAGTGAATTCCAGAAAAGTTTACATACTACAGGCCAGAAAAGCCCAGGCCAACTGTGCAATACAAGATAGTATAATGAAATTCCATACAGCAAGATAAATAGGTCTTTCAGAGAGAAGTCAAGAATTATAAATAAATAAATACCTGCATACATACTTAACTTCATCCCAAACACAGACTTTAGTATCCTGCAATTCTACTTAATTGTATCAGGTAGGAGGACCATTTGCATTGAACTCACTCATCTTTACGTACCTTTTCTTGATTTTTTTAACTTTAAGACTATTTAAAACAAGGGCAGATATCTGTACTACATACTACAATATACCTATGTAGATCATTCTTTGTGAACTAGCCAGAAAAGTAGATTTCATAGGGCGTCTCAAAGTCTCCTACTTCCCTTTGCACTCCCTCTACCCTACATCTCCTGTACTGTTCCTCAGACAATCAGCACAACATAATCACAAAACACTATTGCAAGTACAGGACCTAAATGTTTACACCTCTTTGTCAAGATATGCTTCTCATGAGACACCTGTAAAATTATTCCCTCCTTCCTTTCATCCTGTACACAGCAGTTCTGCTTTCCTAAAGACAAAATAAGAAAGCTTAAACCACATTGGAACATCTGTTTTCTTGGACTTATAGGAGGTGCTTCTGAAGGTTAGAACAGTAAGGCACTAGTTGAAATCACTTGCCCTTTTTCTAGGGAAAGCTGTACTAATTCACTTATCAGCAAAATAACTTTAAAAAATCTACTGACGAGACAGATTGTATTGTGCTTTTTTCTGTCCTTCTCCCCGATTAATCAACCCATAATGATTTCTTATTAAACATTTCTTTTAAGAATGCAGCAAATCTGTAAGCATTTCTATTAATCAAGATACAAAAACAAAAGACCATAACCTCTAATTATCAAAAATTGTCTTATGATCAATAAAACAAGCAATAGACAAGAATAAGTAAGTTTTTCTAATACTTATGAATCAGAAATTTGGAAAATACAAACCTCCTAAATCCTTACTGGAGGTTCTCTGTCTCTTCCTTTCATGGTCTTCATCCAACTACCATGCAACCAGCTTGCATCTCTTCACAACAGCAGACCATAACCTCAACTCATCATGCAGTTTGGGTTTCTTTAATCAACATATGCTGATGATCATTAGCACTTTTAGCAGTCTAGAATGAAAGCTCACTCTACATTCATCTGCTTCTTTCAGATTTAGCTGTTACCCAGTAAGGAAAACTTGAAGGGTAAGTACTATTAACACTGCTCCTGAGAGAAAAAAAAAGGTAAACACCTGGGTATGCCACCACTGGGCATGCCTGATGGGCCTCATTAGATCTTTATTTTCACCTGTGAATGACTCTGAACACAGAGCACTTTGTTTTCCTATAGTAAAATTAAGAGGCTGATCATTTGGTTTATGCAGCATTCCTCTTGAATTCCCTACTCTGTGATTACATAGATGTTGTAGCAGTACATACATGTGTAACTTGAATATTATTTAAAACCTATCAAGTGCATGTGAAAAATGAGCTACATTTTATTTAGTTGCATTTTTGCATTCACTTTGACAATAAATCTGGATATCCCCTGACCCTAGTTTTGAAATTTTTATTTTTATCCCCCTTTTCTTTACTTTTTTCTCTTCCTCTTGAAATACTGTTCGAAACTCCTGCATTCTGTTTCCAAGAAGTATTTTTTCTAACTTATACCTATTCCTTTCCGCTCTCCAAGAAACCACTGTTCCACCAATAAAATGCAGGTTTCCCTTTCTGTGCCTCCCAAGCACATGCATGCCATACTTGGGCACCGCCCTTTCTACCCATGCCCACTGCTTTCACTCATGCAGGTAAACAGTTTGTCTGTCACCTTTTCATCATTACTGATCACCAGGAATTTCTGGATATCCAGTTTCACCTTCTTCTGGAAGTGCCCTCCACTTCTCTTTTTCTAGCACACTCAACCATTCTTCAGCTACCTCCCTTCTCGTGTGTAGAATAAGGGAGAGGTAAAGAATTTGCTCCATCTTTCTCACTTTATTCAGAGCTTTTAAGAAATGGTGTAGGTTCAGACATGTCTTCTCTTTTTCCTCAGGTTCGCAGGATGTCCAGAATATTCTTCATTGAGAAAGGCATTTTATCAAGACATCAGAACCTATTTTTATCAACAATTGCTTGGAAAAGTCGTTTATCTATGAAGGAAAAGTAAATCAATTTGGTCAAAAATAATATAAAGAAAGGGCACATATTAAAGGAACTCTTTCTCACTAAATGGTTCCCCACCTTTTATGGGTTTTGAATGCATTATATTAGGTGCCTGTTTTTGTAATACTGTAAACTCTTGAGAACAAATTAACAGTCATAAAGATTGCAAAAGAAATCCCTGCAGTGGTTAACTAATCTCTTGCATGAAAAGCTTCCAAAGTAAGGTAAGGAAAGATTTCCCGTAAGTGTTACCACATGGTATTAACACATCCTTATCTCAGAATTACTCCTCTTTCAATCATTTTTCATACACATTGATTTTGTACATTGAAATATGACCCTAGCCAGAATAATTCACCAAGGAATAGAGTTTTCCTTCAAGAAGGGAAAATGTCAGTACTAAACTTAAAACCAAGATTTACCCCTGAAGCCTCAATGACAGTACATATTAGTGCTTCAATTACCTTCTTTATCACTTTATCACTTGCCCTTCAATGTGCGTGGACTGATGCACTAACCAGGCACAATAGTCCAAAAATCTGTGATACTATTTGTCACTATGCAAGCTTTGTGATGAAAATACTATTAACTTATCTGATTACTAGTGCCATGATTGCAATGATGTAGGACTTTTCTACTGCGGAACACTGAGGAAAGGTCAGTGCTAAGAATAATTGAAGATGTGAGCAGTAGTAATAGTTTATGAGGCGAAGAGACAGGAAAAGGCCATCACTGGGAGAGCTCCAGAATAGTATTTGCATTTGCCCAGGGCTCAGAAAGATAATGATATTTCATAGGCTGATATAGGCAATTTGCGTTTTGGTGTGCCTTTTTGTCAGTTTTTTCACAGTAAATATTAAAAGAACTGACGTTATCTTCCCGGAAAAATTACAGTTCTCTCAGTGTTACTTTTCCAAACTCTGTTTCTTTAGCAGATACAGCCATTAGCTCAGATAATTTTAGCAAATGGGGAACAAATATATAATACTTCTGGCAAACAAGTAGCACCGCTAATACTCAGTTACTTTGAACATTAGCATGCTTTTCATTTAAACAAAATATTTACAGGCAAACTCATTATTTGAGAACAAATAGAAGTTAATTTAAAAAGTAACATTAAAATGATTATTTCTTAGGATCAAGACCAAAATCTTTTACCCACACCCATTAACTGGGGCAGGAGGAACCAAATGTGATTTTGCTCCAGTGACTCAGCACCAAACGAGAACTTTGCCATGTGAGTAGCCTAAATTGTGCAAAATTTGGATCATTACATTATAAATTGTATGTTTTTTTCCTTCAAAATTATAAAATCTGAACTGAAGTGCTCACAAGCTGTATAACAAAGTATCATAAAGACCCGGAGCAGGCCTTCAATAGCTTCAATTCAATACATTCTACTGGTCACCAGTTGCTAAAATTAATTTCCTTACTTGGCACTAAACTGAAATTACCCAACGCACAACAACTGCAACCTAAGCAAAACCTTTTTTTGCACTTAGCAGAGAATTTGAGAGTTGAACACCATTGACTCTAAATTAATAATCCCACTTTCCTGTTTAAAAACACCAAAAAGTGGCATGGAACTTCTCCCACAAAATCTGTGGGCATCAAAGCCTGCTAAAACTGTTCATAGCCATAAGATATTAAAAAGGTAACACTGAGACTTATGTATAGCACAGTACGATGTTACTTGCAAAGCGTTCCTCGATATGATTGCACACAGGCCAGCAAGCATTGCAGCTCAGTGGCCTCTGACATATTTATTCTGTGACAGAACTCCCATTACCATTATATGTGTCAACCTCATTTTACCCATCAGTAACTGTCAGTCTCTTCCTGTACACTTGTTCTACAAAACTGCAGAATAGATTGAACTCCTAATTAAAACATAATTCTAGCCTTCTTCCACAGTCAGGGTTAGAGGGGTAAAATAAGTAATGAACCATTAGCTAGAGCAAATGGGAACCACCTGTCTGGGAGTTATATGCCTTGGAAGACAATTATTACAGATAGAATTTTCCAAAACAATTAAATTATGAGGAAGCTTATGTTCCATCATCTGAAGCTAATCAGTCTCCAAGATGCACATTCAGTGATAGCTTTTTTAAGAAGTAGTTCTTTAAAGTTGCGCCTCATGTTTTGGGAATACTCCCACTATTCACACAATGAAAGAAAGGAAAAGAAGTATATCTATCGTTTTCCCCTAACAACACCAAAATTTTGTTTTCTTTATTTGTCAGAAAATCTCAATGAATATCTGGTTGGTTCTTGAGAAAACAGAACTGGAGTTCACAGCAATCCTCACCCAGTTATAGTGCCTCCAAAAGTAAGTAATTATCCAATATTCAGAGATAATGTCCCTCTCCCAACACTGTGTTGAGAAGACTTCAAAAAGAGAAACAAATTTTTTGCAGAAGATCTCTTTGGAATGATTGACATTTCTGTTCTGTTTTATTTAGAAAATAATGCAGCATCTTTTAATCGATGACACCTGTGCCCACAGCTGCGGTGCAGCCAGTACCTGACACTCATGATCCCTTCCTGTCCTCATTCTCCTTAGAAAATCACTCTCCTCTTTGTTCCATCTCTATTGCACAGTTAATTTGAGTTGGGTAAATTATGATGACAGCTTGGAAAAAACAACTTTGGAAGGAAAAAAAAGATTTTTTTATAACAGTTGAGTCTGAAGTGCAAGGGGATAGTTCAGTTGTTTATCGCAGGAAAATAATTCTAATCTGGACAACACCACACATGGGGTTTGGAGCTGCAGTTATCACATGAGCTCCAAATAGGGAGACAGGGCCCAACCAGTCCTCTATCTTTCAGTGTATCCATATTGAGGTCCGCTAGATGTTGAAAACAATTTAAATTGCTGTTATTGGGAGTGTGTTTGGAAAAATAGGTTCATACCTTATCATGCAATTTTGAATCACATTATAATGTTTATTTAGAGTGTTGAAACCACCTAAGCTCATCTCATGAAAGAGAAACTACAATATACACTTGGTAATTTCTTTAATAAAGAGTTTAAACAGTCCGGAGGAGTCCACATTAATTATTCATGTGTTGGAGAAAAATAATGAAAGTCAATGCAGCAAGTCATAGCCTCTGAAAGTTCTTGAAGGAAAAATAATAATATTAGGTAAAACTCAATGGACTGTGGCACCAAGATTTATCTATATAATTTACCCTAGGAATTTGAATTGCGAATGAAGCTGCAGTATGGGACAGAGTTATGAGAAACAGGTCATATAAGGATACTGGTAGTACATCAAAGTTAACTACTTAGTGAAGATGCCTAAGACTTTTCCGTTTCCACAGAAAAAGGAAGGAATCTTATAAATATTTACGCACTAGAATTTTTTCTAAAGCTACCAAGACTTCAGCTGTTCCAACCTATACAAATTCTTTCTTGACATGGAGTCAATCTGCGGCACTATGTATCTCTGTTCGAGTCCTCTTGGAATCGTAACTCATGTAACTACATACATGGGCATCACTCCACTTTCTTGTCTAGGATTGACACGAAGGAACAGACTTATGACAATACTTTGTTGCACTGATAAAGAATTAAGTCTACCCTGCATTGATTCAAAACTCACTCCTGACAGTAGTTTAAATACATTACAGATTAAAATTATCTGCTTCTACTTAGTTTTGTGAAATTACACTGATTTCAAAGAAAATCTAGAACTGAGAGTGAATGGTCCTGATTTTGACCAGTAATTGTGCTCTAATTACTCCTGACTCACCCTGATGAGGGTGAGGCTGGCGTAGAGCCAGCTGTCCCAGAATACATTGTGCCATTGTCTCTGTGAAGAAGCTCTGCCTACCCTGCGAGATGTTTTATTATCCAGCCTAGCTTTTGAGAGGCAGGCACTATAATGACACATATCAGAGAAGTTGTTGAAGAAAAAGACTAATGATTAAAGCAATTTGGGGAGGAAGACAAGAAAATCAGAGATAATTCTGAAACATGACAAATAATGATGCATACAGAGTAACACCAGAATTCATGTTCTTATTCCTTCCTGCAAAGTACAGAAAAGAAAATTTTTCTCTCTTGAAAAAAACCAAAGATCATTATAAGACTAAACCTCCCTGTTTCTAGAAATTCATGTAACTATTAAACTCTATCAAAGAAGGAAAAACTGCTTCCAAGGAAATTCATTTAAATGGGGAAAAAAAATGAAGTATGGATGCATTCCACCAGTATACATGGCTTCCACCAATAAGATTACCCAAAACTTTTACTATACTATAGCCACATAGTCACTAGCTCTAATTAACTTAGCATCTAACAACTATTGATATTGATGGAATTTAAGTGTCTGAGCAGTTTTGTGAATTAGGGCCCAAATGCCTCCTACTTCTTTCGTTCGTGTCTGTAATCTTTGTTAACAATTTTTCCTCTGTAAGTAATAATGCCCAAAGGGTCAGTGTGAAACTTATGCAGTAGTGTTTCAGGAGCACTATCTGTGAGTCTTTTTTGACTTGTTGCACAGATACTTCTAATGAAGTGACAGATTGTTTTTCAAGTCTCTGCTCAGATTGCTTCTTTCAGCAGTGAGTTTGATTTATCTAACTAACAGTTTGATTTTAATGAAAGGGGGGAAAAGGCAAATATAAAGAGAAGAAAAGAACCAGTCTGCACCTTGCATCTATCCTTTATCATAATCCTTTTAGATGAGCAGGAGTTGTATGGTGTCATGATCCAATTCAGGGTAACAATCCACTTCTAAGAACAAGTGAATGCTAGTGTTTTTCATATTCCTATCTAAACTTAAGCTGATGACTGAAGTCATAGAATCATAGAATCATAGAATCATAGAATCATAGAATAGTTTGAGTTGGAAGGCACCTTAAAGATCATCTAGTTCCAACCCCTGGGCCATGGACATTTGTATTTCTTTAGTCTTTTAGACTTAAAGTCTCCAAAACATATTTGCTGAAAATAAATTCCATGGAGAAGGCATACCAAATTCCATACAGAAGGTATGTACATGTATGGAATATGCAGGTGCCTCACTGAATTTCATATTGTTATAACATCGTCTTATAAAAAAATGAGTACCTTTTCCTGCTTGTATTTATGCAGCAGTCTTCACTCCCATCATTACAACCTCCTCTATGCTCATTCCCTATCCTATGTTGTGGATGTTCCTTCCTCCTGAGGTGGAAGGCACATACTGGAAAAGAGAAGGGCATGGGGATTTTGCACCAGTACTCACCAATGGGAAGCTACCTCCCAGCTTCCTCCACTGCCCCACAAAGCTGCTCTCTACACCAGAGCTGGCTGTGCCTGCTGAGTCCAGCCTCTCACTATTAACAATCAATATCCCAAAGGAAAAAGAATGGGGCGTACTAATGTCAGAAAGGGCTTACCAAAAGAGGCATCTTTTACTTATATATTTATTTATTTTATTTTAATAAAGGTACAGAATTAGGGTCGATGAGGAAACTTACAAACTTGGAAGCAGTAAGAGGCAGAAATTTAGAAGAAAACACTGGAGGGAGAAGCATGGTTTTATAGAGGAAATGGTAAACATTTCACTGAGAAGTAAGTGAAGAAAACAATGTATATGAAAAGAGGAAATGGAAGATAAAAGAGATTGAGAAAGGAAGTGAAGGAGAATAACCTTGAGAAATGCATTACAGAAATATCTGCACAATGAGTTAAAAGTGAGAAGAAGTCCGAAGTACAAAGATAAACCAATGGCAGAGGTAAAAACCCAAGCTTCCTGATAGCCTGTTACACTGCCTTGGGATCTCTGAGTTTAGCTGAAGGGGGCTGTCATTTCTTGCAGGCATCCTGACAACAGAAGCTCTTTCACAATAATCCCACCGATCATTTGCAAGCCTATTCCAAAGTTTCATTAATTCAAGACTGGATTTTAGTTAATGTTTGGTGATAACATTTCATGAAGTCCCAGACATGAGTCTTCAGTCTACAGTTGATTGTGAGTTGACTGACATTTGCATAAGTCTGTGAGACACGATATTCAATGAGGTTTAGAACCAGTCTGGCACCTCATATGGGAGCCTTCTTAAGAACTCTTAAATTATTTTAATGAACCTGTATTATTCAAAAAAATATTTTCTTTCCTTAAGGATTTGAACTTCAGCCAAAACACTAAATCACAATCTTTAAAAGTATGTTTGGAGACTTTCTATTTGATGAATATCTTACAAGTTTAATCTTGTGTTATTTCTGAATTTAATACTCTAAAGACAGCAAAGAACAGTGTGTATGCACTGGTTTGTACATCAATATAGTGATCACAAAAAAATCCTAATTATAATATTTTTTTTAAAAAAAACACAAAAAGCAACAGATAAATCACCCAAACAAAGCGATCCTTTGTTACCTTATTCCTCTGTTCTACAAGCTATACATCCTGCAGCACATGTACAGGAACAAGAACATTAAAATTATGCCCAAATGAATTAATGAATAATTTTTTTTTGTACAGTGCAACTTCATTTGAAGTGTTCTTTCAAACCATCATGAGACCGCAACAAGAATGTCTGAAAGCTCTGAAATTGTTTCATAGAAGGTTTGTTAAAAAAATGCAAACCATGGAAGAGAAATATGTTATTACACAGTAGTCTGTGCAAGGAAACAGACACAACTACCCTTCTTCCTTTACCTTTTCTGAGAATAAAGCTGAACTATCAAATTCACATCAAGTACCAGCCTTGTTGAGAACGTGGCTTTAGTATCCTGCAGACAGTTGAAGAGTAACAGGTCAAGGACAAGAACAACAATCACCATGTCTACAGTTCTCTTCCTTTTGTAAAGTTTCCTGGAACATTTTCAGGAACAGGAATGTGGGGGGAAAAATGAAATTCAGAGAATATGAGCTGTGTTGCTCTTCTGCTGCTGAAAAGCATGCATTGGCACTTGGTTCAGGGTAGCCTTGGGATTTTTACAGCTAAGAGGTTTTGTCTATCAATTTAACTTTGCTTTACCTATTAATGTAATGTCAGAAGAACTAAAATAAAAAGTACTTTGCAACACTTTCTGTGCAATCACCACAGTTTTAACAATTTTACATAGCTAAAAACATGAAGATAACGTGTGTAGGTTCAATGAAAATATAGTCCTTGGAGTGGCCCAAGTCTGCTGGATTATTACATCAGAGTAACCCAGCTCTTCATCTTCCAAATTTAAACAGAGTATGAGGACAGGGTGAAATTGTGATGGAATGGGAGAGGGCTCCTCATGCCTAACAGTATGTGAACATACTTGAATCTTCC
Organism: Cuculus canorus; assembly: GCF_017976375.1. Taxonomy (NCBI): domain Eukaryota; kingdom Metazoa; phylum Chordata; class Aves; order Cuculiformes; family Cuculidae; genus Cuculus; species Cuculus canorus. The sequence goes on along the minus strand of NC_071402.1, from coordinate 150,356,465 downwards.
CTAAGTCCCAGAAAATCGTTACTTTCCCTATACTCAGTAGCTCCGTCCATTGACATCTGATGATATAATAGCATGCAATTTATGCAACTTCGAGTTACAGGTAGACGCATATACAATACAATTACTACACATTTACTCTTTATTTTAGTTGTAATGCTTTATTTATGAAGAAATATGAAAGTGCCTGCACACTTTCAAAACAATTGCGTGCTAGATGCTTTCATCACTCCAGAACTCCCAAGCCTTTACCTTCACTGTCAATAAAACCTTCTCTGGGGATGTGATTCCCCTGTCATTTTTCTTTGACAACAGTGTGACTTTGCTGTAATCTTTCCTCTTCTGAGATCATCACCACACCTCCATATCCTGCCTAATTGCTTGTACTGTACCGCATACCAATAAGGACCTTATGGGTAGGACAGTGAGTCTCGGCCATGGATTACTCCCCCAGAAATGATGTTTCCAGATGTGTGAACACGTTTGTTGCTAGTACTAGACTGGTATATGACTGCAGAATGCTAACAGCAAGCCTTAGAAAAGATTACTCTATCTTCTTTCCTTTTATAATCCACATAGCTCATTTCACAACATTTGTGTTCCCAGGTGAATAACTGATTATATACCCTGAAGAAATTTAAAAAAAAAAAAAAAAAAGTGAAACATATCAGAAGGGAAAAACCTGCTACCTTCCAGTTCATTACTTCCTGGAAGATTTTTTAATATAATTTTTACTAAAATATCCTAAGAGATTTAAGGTGACTCAAATATGTCTAAAAATATGGAAGCTATTTTCCTCCTGTCTGTTTTTTCCTTTCTGATGAAGGGAAGGTAAAAGTACTTTGCTTTTGTTTCTTGTTATTTTCTGCTTAGCTCCTACCTTCCCTTTTTTTAAGAATAATAATGTACATTACGTTTTCACTTGGGAAGCTCCTGAAGACGAACCACCTGTATCAGCAGGAGGCATGGCAGATAAAAAGGGCTAACAACACAACTGCAATTACAGATCAAATACGACTGCTAATCTTGTGAACTGCTACATGTGAGTTCTTCCATTTCCAGTCAGTGCTATCCACTTCACAAAACAGAATCAATGTTTGTCTTTGAAAGCTACGGGTACATATCCATATTACATATAGATGAATGCACATATATTGAATACATACTATATATGAGGGAATTATTATTGTTGTTGTTCTTACTCTTATTATGCTAAAATACAGATTAAATTTGTCCAAAACATTGGCATCTAGTGCCATCCGAGATACTACAGACTAAGATACCCACACAGCACTGAGCAAGATTGTACAGGATTTGTGGAAGATTCAGTCCTTTCTGTTAGGGAGGTCAGGTAGAATACCTGCAGCATGTGACAACACATGGTGACCTTCTTTAGGCAACTGAATCCAGTCTTGATTTTTAAAATAATTTAAGTGAATCATGCTATAACCTTCTTATTTCTGTCAACTGGTCTTGCAAGTTTCTCTGTAATGATTTTAGAGCTAAATGTCAACTCTTCAGCATACAATTTCCTGAGATGAGGCCCCAAGAAACCTCTACTATGAAAAGTCAAAACTCAAATTCCAATTTTTCAAAACTGGTAATTTTGCTGAGACTAGGTCATCTGAACACTTTTGAAAAATACAGGTGCATAGAATACAAGGACTCAAGAGGAAGGAAGAACTAAAGAAGAGCCACTGTCGGTTGTATTTAACTTCTTTGTGCTGTTTTAAGGTTTGTTGAATGTCCTTATTTGATACTAATTCTGTTGGCATTGTAACGTTGGCTTGACTGCTCCTATGTGCCTCATTTTCCAGTGTTGCAGGTGGTCACATTTCCACAACATAGAGCGCAACAGTCAACAGGGGATTATCTTGTTCCTCCCACAGGCACTGGCAAGCCTTCACTGATTTTTGAAATAACAAGTTTGGATCCTAAACATTCAGGATAGGAACAGGAGCTAACGCACACTGGAAAATGCTCTTGCTAAGTTACAGAAGAGATACTATTCCTTAAATAAACTAGGAACAGAAAAGTGAATTAATTTTCTTTCTCCTTGAAAAAGAATTATGCTTTCCCTTCCCTATATTTTGCTTTAGTAGCACAGATTGCCTTCTCTTATAAGCAAATCTGTGAATCAGAAATAACTCCACACTGAAAAGCACACAATTTTGCCTTGAAGTATTATGGTAGAGATGTAGGCCTAGCCGAAGAGAAAGTTGGCCCATCTTGGCTTTTAAACGAGAGGGTAGAAAACACCTAAATAAATTTCCATTACATTTTTAGGATACATTCCTAAAAAATACTTGAAATTATCTAAATGTTATTGAATATTCTTAGAAAAAGAACACTAACCCATGAAGATTTTCCATGGAGATTTAAGGCTTAGAAATGTAGTCACCATGCCAGGTCACTGGCAAATAGTGAAAAACAAGATTGTGTGATGAAAACAAATCTAATGGGTTTATTTTTAAATACAAGCATTTCATAATGAATATTCAGCAAGACAGCTGCAGCCCAAAAATCATCCACAGAGCATAGTCAGGAATGGTTTCAAATAATCATTGCATACAAGAAAAGTCCAGAACATTCCTCATAGGTCTGCCTCTAGCCTATGTATTTCGGATTATTTTGTGTATATATGTGTTACGTATATCTAAACAGTATTTAAAATGCAGTTTAGAAAACTAACAAAACAACAGTTCTGGAAGCATTATGATTTTTTATTCTAGAAACATTCATCTGCCAACTTACAAATGTTCACCTGTGGAAGTGAGGCAATGATTTAGAAACTTTAGTGTGGGTTTGGGTTTTTTTCCTTCTTTCAACTTAAGGAAGAGGTAGAATCTCATTCTGTACTGCAGTAAAAATTGTTCTAACAGGGTTTACCCTACTTTATGCTGGCTGTTTAAAGAACAGGAGGGTAAAGGACATTAACACTTCAATATACCTTTTATTACTATTTAATCACTGTAAAATCCTGGGGTAATAAACCAGTCTGATAAGAAGACTGTCATCAAACACACACATATATATACAGATACAAAAGGTAAAGTAATTAAACTACAAAATTCAAGTTGGACAGCATCTGCCACATTCAAAGAAGGATGGATGCTTTCCTAATTGTTTACAATAAGGCACTGATATTCAGTATATTTTCCACCTCTAAGATTGTTTTAACTGTATACATAGCAGTGAAATGTTGCCACTTTAAAATTAAAATTAATGGTAAACTCCCACTCATGGCAACTGTTTCTGAGTGTTATTCTACAGATTTAGACTACTGATCAGAACATAAAATTTCATTACCAGACACACTGAATAGATATGATGGAATAACAAATAGTGTATTTTCAGACTGTCACCTTCACTGATAGTAATTAACCTTTAAAAGATATAAGATCTCATTCATACAAAATTTCTTGACAATTCTCTTTTCAAAACATAAACCTGGACATCACTTATTGAATTATACGTTCTGCACAGAACAATAAGCTTTAAAAGTGTGTAACACAGAAAGTATGCATGAAACTAGAGATTATATATATCAAAAACTATCTTAGTTCAGAAGGTTAATTTTTAGTTCGACAAGTGAGAGATTCGTTCTCTATTTATGTGCTCCACTGCATCTGAATCCCTGAATGATCTCTACAGAAAAAGTGTGAAGGACCAAAAATGTAAGGCTATTTCAAGTCTATTTCAAGTACTGTAGGAGTTTGACAGTATTTCATTTTTCAACATATGCTTAAAAAACGTGGGATGACTTTATAGCTTCTGCAGCTTCATGCAGATAAATATGCCTAGATAGGATCTGGATGTTTCATGCAGCCAGAAAGATGTAAGGAACAGCACCAGGAGGTTACTTTCCACGGTAAGACCTGTACAGAGAACGTATGAGGCCTCCATAACCAGTTACAGCAGCTGGAATTCAAGCACAAAAAAATGGAGACCACATCCAAGCTCATTTTTGCAGTTGACAAAGAAAGGCTACACAGGATACGAATTGTCCTTTGCTGTAGTAGGCTAGTTCACTTGTGGCAAATACCTCAAACATTGGTGGATGACTAATTTATGATAACTAACTGAAGACGTTTCATTTTTAATGTAAATGGTTCAAAGCCAGGAGAAATAATGAGAAAGGAAAAAGTAATAAATTCCTGCTATGTGACCCAGTGCAAGCTTAACTCTCTATATGCTATTCCTGCACCGTGAACTTTTTTGCTCCTATTTCGTTTCTTGTTCTGCTCTGCAGAAGGAAGCACTGATGACCATTTCCAGCCGAGACATTTTCAATTTCCATACTCCAATGGCTCCTTTATGTTTCCTCAGCTCAGCAGAAGGAAACACAGGCAACAGAAGATGGAATGTTTTTCTTCCCTTTTTATGACAGCTGCCACTTGCTTGACCAAAGTGGCACTGATAGCACAATAAAATCACCAGCATGAAACTTAATGCACTCCAAACAGCATGTAGATTTTAAGAACATCAGGCTGGTCCTTTACATCAGGACAGCTCTGCCGGGGCCTGGATTCCAGCTCTGAAAGCGGACTTTTCCAGTGGGAGGCAACACACTTGAAAAACCCAGAATTAGAGGCTGTATCTGCACTGTGATGTCTGAGAAGCATAAATTCCCTCTCAGAGCTCATGTATTCTTCTGGCTTCCACAAGACTCTTCAAAGCCCCAGTGACAGGCAGGTAAATAAATATTTTCTACTTTAAACAGGCAGAAGAAAATACTTTATACGATGAGCGTCAGATGAAAAGTAAGCGATTAACAGTCCTAGAAGTGGTCTGTGTGCCACTCGTATCTTTTTGCCATAAAGAACTTACAGTCTAAACAGATGACATAAAATACTCCAGCAGAACAGAAAAGTGTCTAGCCTGACACTCAGTGAAAGTTATTGTTATTATTATTATAATTAGTTTTAAATATAGGAGTTGGTGATTGCTTTTCCCTCTTCTATTTTAATGCATTCAATACTTTCAGAGCAAAATGCTTCCCTGTTTTTCTTTTGCTTTCTCAGTACATTACTTTTCCACATATAATAGTTAAACAATTCTTTTTTGAAGCCATCAGCAGAAGATAAACTACTTTACAGGCTAGAAAGCATTACCATCTTCATTACAGTCTAATTTGATCATTGCTAAAGTCGAGGTAATATTATTTTCCTGTTCTTCAGTCGTAAGTTCTAAGGTATAAAAGATTCAAATACTAGAATTAGGGTAGAAATTAGGTTACAGTGGATTTCATTTTTCTACCTTTAAACAGAAATTTTTACTTTCAATAAATTTAGAGATAGACTCATGGTATCTAAATGCCAAGGAGATCTTGGTAAGATAGGGTATTTTGTGTTCATATGAGGAATGTTATACAATCATTCACAGATTACATCCAACAAACAGTGTTTTTCATGCTAATGAAATGTCTTCCTTTATGCACCAAACAGTATTTTCAACTTGAGCATTTTTTAAAAAAGAATTTTATTATTTCAGTTATAGAATGTAATGGGTATCCAAAGGAAAACTAAAATCTGTGGTTCATATCTTAGAGTTCACTGCTCTTAGAGCTACTGTATACTACCTGACTTTTCCTTTCCAGTGGACAAATATATGAACACAGACAACTAACTAAAACTTTCAAAAGGACTTGCCAGACTTTCCCCAGTCACAGGAATCGGAAGAACAAAACTTGCAAAGATTAAGCTCTAGAGATGAAACTTTTGGAAATGCATCAGCATGTGATAAAAGGGAGCATGAACAGAAACTTTTTGTACTTGCTGCGTAGCCTGAGCCACCTGCTCTCCTATAAAAGTGCTCAGTTTTCTTCTGTGTTGCTTTACAAGTTTTATGTGAATAGAATCTTTTAAATACATCCGAGGATTAATTAATACTACCAGTTTATGTCTAAAGCATAACATGTAATATTTATAATTGTGCACTAGAGGTTTATCACCTTTTGGAAAGAGAATTTATGGTACAAAACAGCAGAGTGCACATAACTGTAGTAGTACTGAAGGGAAGCGCCACAGGGTATGCTAGTTGCCTGCAGTTGCGTGTACTTGGCCTTTCCCGTGATAGGTAATGACAACCATAACTATAAACTTCATTGCAAGAATAATTACAATTTACATATTGATCTAGAAAAAAACATACATAATTATTAGAATGTACATTTCCAGCTTAGCAACAAGATAATGATTGGTGACTTCACTACGCGTAGCTTTGCTCAATAGAATTCAGAATTGCAAATGAAACCAAAACTCATATTTTCTTAGACAAGCAAGCAAGTCTCTCACTTTGGAAAGGAATAAAAGGTGTTCATAACTGGTGCTTTTCACACCACTCACAACAGCCTCCTTCAGCAGGAGCCTGTCACCAATGGCAAAGAAATGACAATACATAATATTTGAACTGTTTAACATATTTGTGCCTTCCTCTTTACACACACAAGAAATTTTCATTCAGCAGAGTACGACTGAAAGAAAATTATATAATGGTTCATTAATTTTGTGACTATTAATGGTCATTTTGTCACCTTATTTGAATTATGTTCAAGAACACTGCTTAACAGGCATAAAAAATTTTATCAGCCGATGCAGCCTGCTTGAATTCCACCTATTTTTAGTCGCTTGTGCTATTAATCAGCAGCACAGATTCCCATTAGGACAACAAGACCAAGCTCCTGACACTCAACAAATAAGAAATGGAACAGAAAACACAGTTTGAGCAAACTAAAGGTGACAGCTATAAGCCAGCAAACAAAACAGACCGTGAGAGAGCCTTGCTTTACAGAAAGGGCAGAACACAAACTTTTGATCTTTAACTTTCCTGTAATAACAGTGTCCAGGTGATTAGAAGCCAAAATATAAAAGATTGTACTAAAGTGAAAAGTATTAAAAAAAAAATGAGTCTGGAGGAGTGCTAGATTACAGCAAGTCTGTTACTCAGCACTTTGGAAGAAAGCATAAGAGCTCAGGAATTTGAAAACAGGAATCAAACTCTCTGCTCGTGAGAAGCGCAAGTTCTGTAGAACAATACCTTATGATTTTTAAGAAATGCTTACAAAAAATCAAATTTTCTTTCAATTCTAGGTGAATGAAAAAAAAAAAAAGCCAACCTAAAATCAGTTTACTATCAGCTAAAGACCTTTACTGAAGGTCTTGTCTCCATCCTACACCTATATTACCTTCAAATTTTCCTGCATACGGGTTGCATTTCATAGCACACATCATCTATACAATAGAAAAAATGGAAGATTTTGCCTGAACTCATATTTCTAGTAATTCTTTGCTTCATAAATGAAGAACCAAAATGCAAGCAACTTTGCATTAGGCATTCCTTGCACCTTATAACTTTTGTCATGCAAAGGTTGATTTCTAAAATAAAAATTTAAAGAGGCTGTCATTACCTTGTGTGGTTTGCTCCTAAATAGCTCTCCCAGACAATATACTACTTGAATGAAACAAAGCCACATGCTAAGAATAGCAGAAACAAAACACTGAAGATGATAAATAATATACATGCTTTGAGCACAAGTAAGAAAGCTTCTTATTGTACGCTTCTATGTTTAAATTGAGTCGGCACTATATATTTTCCAGTTATCTGAGCATTAGCAGAGACTTATAAAAGAAAATGGTTCCTAGTGTTCACTTTTTTGTAAACCAGATGTTTAAAACTCATCTTGATTTAATTTATCTGTATAGTTTTCTAGTGTGCAAGAAGTTAGATGCCACAGATTCAACCACTTTTCCACATCAAAAGCAAAAATAAATAAATAAATAAATAGATAAGTAAATAAATTAATAAGTCCTCTAGAAATGAAGGAGGAAGAAATGCTTAATGAATCCAAGGCTGTTTACACCCTAAATAAACCTTCACCAGTCACCCTAGTAAGTTCTTAAATTGCCAGTTGCCAATGTGTCTGGATGCATATATCTTTTTCTCTGGGAAAAGAAGATGTAGAGGTCTTGTTTGCTATATGCTGTGTAACACCAGCATCTTAACTTGCTAGGAATGTCTCTAAGTTTTCTTTGGTGCTAGATTGTGTAGTGGAACCCAAATAAATTATCCCAACCAATACACTTTATTAGCATGTATGTGTACTGCTCCCAAATCCCAAGCTGGTCAATAATATCTGCATTTGATTACAGAACTCTTTACCCCTGAAGAGGAAGGTCACCTTTTCATTGAAAGAGGTAATAGGACATCCAAGAGTATGAGAGGTCTTCTGAGTTTTGAGCAGCTCTACACTTAAACTGTTCCTATTCCCACCCTGCTCACTGCAAAGAGCAGAAAACAATATTTAAACATTTAAATTACCACAGGAGATGACCTCCCAAAAAGACAGAGCACAGGGAAAATGAGGTAGGTATGGACTGAATACATTACAGACAATCTGCTTGCTTTAGGGAAGAAATTTTGCCTAACAGCAAGCCCACAAGTTGTCATGGCGCTATCCAAAATATCCACAATAATTGTCCGCATCTCCTGCACTTGCATTTCTTGGATGATAACATGATGGTAGATTGTATGCCAACATCTTCTGCAAAGACTATCCACTCCTCTTTCAGGAGACAAAACATTGGCATTTGCATAAATATGTACAAGTCAGCAGCAGGGACAATAACAAAGACCTCATAAACCACATCTCAGTTTTTAGTGACACTTTTACAAGAGAAGAGTAATTAAAACATTAACAAAAAATGCAGTCTCCTAGTCAGTTGCCACTATTGTGTAACCACCAGGCTTCAGGCCAGGGCAGTTTTGAGACAGCATCCATTGCTCTGACAAATACCCTCCTCTGCTCCACTAACAAGGAAAATGCATGTAGGCTCACACCATTGGGTTCCTGTGCAGTGCAGGAAAGGGTAGTTTCAGACGTTTGTGGTTACAGGGATAAACAGAAGTACATAAAATGGTGCATCCCCAAAGGATGAATCCAAAGGACCATCATAAGCCTCACAAAGCCTGAGGGCCTCTGCCCTCAGCATTATTTTACTGAACAACAACCTGGGAAAGCCAGAGAGGTAAATTGCACTGAATTATCAGCAATGCAGATAACTACAATTGTTTCAGTTCAGATATGCATGGCATATTCTCCTACTGTTCTCACAGCCTGGCTGAACTCAGCACTTGACTGAAGACCAGATGGCTAATCCCAAAGCCAGAAAAGAATGAGGAAGCCTTCTGAAGAATATATCATTATTTCCATTAAAGTAACATGCAGGATCTCCAACACAGATAAGAATGCAATAAGAGTGAGCTCCTTCTGAGCATGCCTCATAGAATATACACCTTAATTATACATTAACATTTCTGTAAATTTATGTTCCTGTAGGTAAATTTATGTTCCTTTATGTTTCTGTAAATTTAAGTTCCAGGTATTCACCAAATACAACTTCTGAAAACTAAAGTGTAGTGAATGTGACAATATAACCTTAAATTAAGACTTTTTCACTGAAGAGAGATTGATTGAGAGAGATGTGAGGAATGGTCTCTGAGTACATAATTAAAAAAAACATCAGAGAGTATGTGTGCAAACAGAGCAATTTAAACCAGGTGTTCCCCAAAGCTGAAGTGCCTAATGCTACAGTCAAAGATGTGGCCACATGCAATAACCTTGCCACAAAAGAAGGCTAATGGTATCCCAGGATATATATTCAAGGACTGTTGCCAGTCTTCCCCTTTATTCAGCATCGATGGGGCCACACCTAGAGTACTGGGTCCAGTACTGCATTCCTCGGCATATGGACATACCAGAGAGAGTCCAACTAAATGCCATGATGATAATAGACTGGAGTATATCTCCTGTGAGGAAAGGCTGAGAGAGCTGGGTCCTTTTGGCCTGGAGAAGAGGGGGCTCGGGGAATTGGATCCATGTGTACAAATACCTGAAGGGAGTATGCAAAGAAGGTGGAGCTAAGCTCTACTCAGTGGTGCCCAGTGACTAGAGGCAACGGATACAAAATGAAACACAGGAAATGTTTTTTTTACTGTGAGGATGATTGAGGACAGATTGCCCAGAGAGGTTGTAGCATCTCTTAGAGGTACTCAAAAGCCATCTGGACATGGTCATGGCCTCTAGATGGACCTGCTGAGCCTGTGGGTTGGACATGATGACTTCCAGAGGTCCCTGCCAATCTCAATCTTTCTGTGATTCTATGAAAAAAAATTAACTCACCAGTTAAGCTAAAGTCAAAGAAAATCACTTTACTTCTGAGTGCCCACACAGAGTGGGTGTGTAACAAATGTTGCATAACAAATTCCCTCTATTCACACTTCCAGTAATTCAAGTTATCTTGTTTATGTGTGCACATGCAGAAAAGCTCTAAAGAAAAGTTGTCTTATTTTGGGGATGTGTTTTTCATACTCTTTTGTTTTAAAGGAAAAAAAAAACTGTCTATAGCTGTAGATAAGGCCTTTACCACTTAGCCTATAGGACTTTACCCTTTGCTAAAGGCAGTAGACGATTGTGATACTGGCACTGCATCAAGCTGACCTTAAGCTGGGAATACATTTCCAGGAGTCCATTCTTTACCCTCTTACTACTTCAACAGATGTCAGGCTTTCCTTTTGCAAAGACTGTTATTTCTGTAAAGGTGATGTGCAATTACGCCTGGGTGGTTCATTGTGTTTTTCCATTTTGGAGATAAAAGCACGAAGAAAACTTTCAGATCAAAACATAATGGAACATTTCCTTCAATCTAAAAGTTGAATCAGATCTCTAACTAAAACAAAAAAATTATTGCACAAATTGGAGTAGCAGAGCAGTTTAGTAATTTCGTTTTAAAACTACTGAGTAGCACATGTATTTCTTGAAAACATTTTCTACCTGAAGTTATAAAATGCAGGAATTTAAGCCAAGGCAACGTGAAAGACAAGCGCCAGGAAGCACAAAGGACCATCAGCAAAGACATTAACCTGGTTTGTCACAAAATAATGCAACAAGAATAAAACATAATCACACTAAATACTCCTTGTTTTCTATCCTCTTTTATTTAAAGTAAGTATACATGTTAATAAAATACCTTCATTATTTAAAAGTGGAAGCAATTCTCAAGTTGAAAGCATTCCTTCAGGTTTTTCTTATATAAGTTAATAAAAATTTTCCTACCTTATTTTCAGTAATGAGAAGGCAAATGAACATAACTAAAAGCATATCACTATTTCAATTTTAAGTCTTGTCAAGGAGAAGGGACATCACACTTTGGGGGATTCCAAGTTGTCAACAGTGCCTTATTTTTCACAGCTAGGTCTTTGCCAAACCATTTACAATCAAGCTTGCTATTTTGCACATTATAATGTCTACACATCTTTCACATTTCACTCCACTAGTACCCTTTTGTATTATACATCAAAGCACAGACCTCTTAAATAGCATGTTGGGGGAAAAAAGAGACACTCTGATGTTACTTACATTCCATCACACTGTTACTCCTTGCTTTTACTTGTCATTCTCTTTGAATCTTCTATTGATGTGACACATCGGGACGTGGATATACTACAGATGCAGTGTGATTCATCAAGAATATACGGCTCCACTTTCAACACAAAAATGCTTTTAGAAGATATCCAAGTTCATTGACTCAAAGTTTCTCACTAAGAGGTTGTTTTAATACTGGTTTTCATTCCAGAGTAGTATTTGCATTTTCACTGCCTTTCTGCTTCTGAAGTCAAGCAGCTTGTTGTTAAAGCCCTTTGGTGCAGGCATTGGGTTAAAGTAAAATAAGCCTCTGCTAGAATCTTAGTGCTGCTTGCTAGTTTGTTCTTCCCATTCTGCCTAGTCAAAAGCAGTATTTTGATTAGGTCTGTGAATTTTATGAGTTAATTTCAACAAATCCTGACAGTGTATTAATCTAACAAATAACTGAAAACGGCCTTGTAGACTTGAGAGACCACAATAACCTGACCAAGTTAGAGCAGTAAAAAGAGACAAAAGGACAGAAGGCAAAATAAAATTAATCCTGATAGTTTTAGACAATAATAATATGTAATTATGGATTTTTAAAACACATCGTTGGCAGAAAATCCTCGTAGTTGGTAGAAATTTCATTGTAACTAAATCTCATAACCCCCTTGGACTTCTGACACATGACAACTTAATTGAGTCATTTGCAACCCATTACCAGCTCCAGCCACTTTCATTTTTTAGGAAAAGAATACCTGTCCTGAAGCAAATATTTCTATGACACTGAGATATATTAGCTGGATGATGATACGTAGCCTTGAGGAAATTTTACCATGGTGCTGTCTCAGGAAGAAGAGAACATAATTATCTGCAGGGACAGAGAGAAGGAAAGAAACTCTGGAAAATAACAATTCCATGAGTACTTAATATTGGCACAGTGACATTATCACAGCCCTGACTGCTCATTTCTTCCTCTTTCACCTCTGGCTGGTTCTAACTGGGATTAGTTCTCCCAGCCCACAGAGGAAAGGAGCAGTGCAAGGGCAGCATGGTGGGAGATAATTGCCAGCTCAGTAGAAGGAAAAGCAGCTTGTTTGGCAGTGGGGTAATGTGCTAGCTTAAAACGCGCATGGAATTCCACTGTAAATGCCTATTAAATTGTTGTCAGAACTGAAAAAGAACTGTTTTGTCCTGTAGTCTGCCTCATATACAAATCTTAGAATTCTGCATGAAGATTATTCAGATATACTGTCCCAAGTTCTTGACTGGAGGTTGTGGCCAAATCTAAACTGATGCCCAACTCAGCATCTGTATTGCTTCCAAATTACATTATCTCTACTGAGAGCCCTGTGCCTTCCTGCTGCTTGCAACAAGCTGATAGTAGCTCCCATGGAAAGATCCCTTATTCCAGACCAGATCTTGTGTTAATTATTGTTAGCAAGCAATGCTGAATGATCTGTCATTTACAAATCAAGGCTATCCTTTGCAGCAGATATATTTGTCTAGAATAAATTTAGCTGCCTTTGCTACTCTTTCAAGACACTGACAGACCAAATGGATGATCAAACCATCCAAATCTTGAGCATTTTCCTTACTCTATGTGGTTTAGTCAAGTTTGATACTACATATAAAGAACATAAGTATTCACATAAAAGCCAGCCTACATACACCTTGTAAAGGAATACTAATTTTGCTGATTCCTATAACTGAGGACAAATCTGGCTTCCAGTTTCTTAAAAAGATTGTCTAGCACTTCCTGCACACTCCCTGGCTCAACCAGTAACTTCTCAACAGTTTCACAGCTGAAAACTGTTTAAGAGATGAAAATCTAAATTACACTAACATGTAGGCTTCCTGTACAAATTTGATGTAAAACAGACATCTGCTCCAAAATATTAAAAGCTTTCTTTCTAATTGTTTTATTCTTAAGTTGCAGAATGTGATCTATGCCTTCTTCCAGTCTCTGGAAACACCTCTATACAAAGTAGAAATTGGGCAAAAAATCACTGTTATCCAAGGGGATTGGGTTGGATTAGGACAAATGATTACTACTGCAAACCAACCCATCAAGGTTTATGGAAAGCAATGAAAAAGAAAATACAATAAAATGCAATTAAAAAAAATCAAATAAAAATAGGTTTTTGACAATATATTTCCACACCTTGGGTTCATGGAAGAAAGCTGTAAAACAGGACCTAGAGTACATAAATTTGGGGTCTTGATTTTAGGAAGCGTCTCATAATTTTTCCGATTTTTGCAATAATGTGTTGCTATGACTATTCAAATATTTTAAGATGTTATATCATTTCTACTTTTGTATTTATTAGAGTGAAATTTCTAAATTCCTAACATATTATGGCATGTGTCTATCTTAATTTCTATTTGGAAACTCTTATTAAGAATGATTGTGCAGAAAAGTAGATAATGTTTTAAAAACTGTATTTGAATGGCACTCTAAAATGTAAAGACTAAAAGATGTATGAGCAATGGGAAAAGTAACCAGACATGGATAAACTACAGCAACAAAAAAAGAATTCAAGATTAGAGGAACAAGCATTGTATGAAGCGGAACAACAGAATTAATTACAACCCAGGCCTCAAACTTGACTAAAATGCTAAATTAATTTTAAAATACTCCCATAGTTTCTGTCAAAATTATACATCGTTCCAGATCTAGAATCCCGAGTAATCAAGTTTGATTGGCAGTATTAGCACATTTATAAACTTCTAAAATTCTGGGATGTAGATAGGAGAAATTACTTTATTGTCCCTCTGATTTGTATGAGTGTAGAGTCAGGAGGAGTTTGCCTTAAAAGCAGTTCAGTGACCGAAAGTGACATTCATAAAACTGCAAGGTGGATGACGATAATCGCTGGCTGCAGGAGGTCAGTGATTTAACTCATCTCTAGGTTTTCATTAAATTCAACAACTAAATTTAACTCATCCACAGGACATCTTTAAAAGGAAACAGAAACATGTCACCTTATTTGTGACAGAATAGAAGACAGAGATGCCTTAAAGGTGTGGATTCTGAGAGATACTGAGATACTGAGTAAGTGATAACACGACAGAAAGCATGCACAAAGAATGAAGAATAAATTATTCTCCAGGGCTGCTTGTAAATACTTAAACTTAGGGAAAAGACACAGTAATTTATTGGTGATTGTCAGAGGAACAGAGGAGGAATTTTTCTCACCGGTAAATTAGTGCTTTGTCTGCCAATAAGAAACCAGTTATTCCACACCACTACATCTCAGCCGCTCTTACTTGCCACTGTGATGTATCTCCATATTTGAAAAAAGTCCATAAATATAAAATTTACAATACTTTATTATTGATGTTGTTTCTTTCCTTAGGCTCCAGCACAGAGTCAGCTTTGTAGCTCAGTGGGAAAAAATATTATTGGCCAAATTGTATCACAACGTACTTTATGCAGAATGAAAATCAAAGTACTCACTTTGGCCCTGTGATGACGAAAGGTAACAATGCGGAGGCAGAAACTTGAATCCTTTGAGATGGGACAGGTAAAGGAGAACAGAGAGCAGCTGCTATCCCACCATAGCAATGCTCTCTAGGGAGATCAAACTTCACCATGTGTTCAAAGTGAGACGTAAAAAATCCCAGGCAACCTCCCTTCAGAAGCAAATGGTACAAATCGTCATAGTTAAGCCCTTTATTATTAGTTATTAGTTAAGCCCTTGCTCCAGGTTATGTGCAAAACTAGCTTTTTAGGGAAAAGAATTAAAAATAAGTCAAATTAAGCCTAACATACTGTGGGGGAAAAAGTGTTAAATCAGTCCAAAAAGGAAAGGATTGATATTTTCATCTAATTTTTCTAGATTTTGTAACATTTTTTAAATATGAACATAAAATTATAATCAAGTTTCAATTTATGTTAGTGACAAATTATTATCCATATTAATATCTATGATCATAAGCCTAATGAAACAAAGAAAATTAGCATCTCTAAAGCAAAATGTAACTTCCATGCTGATATTGTGTATCTAAAAATTGTTAAAATTTTCCCAGAACCATCTTCCACACAAAAGCCTTAAAAGTTACATGTTATTTTTTACCTCAACCATTCTGTTTGTGTCAGGCTTTCCAAAACTACAGCAATTAGTATAATTCTACTCAAATAACACACATTTACTCTTTCCTAATTTTTCCAATTATAAGCATAATTTGGAGATTTAAATCCACACTAGTTCAGGCAGCAGTATCTTCTCGTTTCATTAATTTCTGATTTAATTTTTCAAAGTATATGCCATTTGTCACTTTTTAGTTAAGATTAGTACCCACGCGTAATCTTCTCATGACTTTTCTTATTACTCAAATATAGAAATTAAGCAAAACCCAAACCTAAACCATAAAGTAATATTATTTTGTATAAATAATCTTCACGATTAAATTACATAGTTGAGCATATATGCTATAGGACAAATAAGCCACAGGTTGCTCACTTCCCTTGTAACAAGGTGAAATTTTGTTTTCAGCCTGACTAGAGTGAGAAATGTCAGACCTTTTATATTTAAAAAGATTGTTTAGCATATTCCAAACAATCTTCTTTTATTCTCATTTTCCACTCCTCTTGATGCCTGTAAACTACCCTACATACTCAGGTAGTTCAATGACATCCTCTGCCCCACAGCACTATTAATTTTAGAGCTTTAATATTATGAACAAAATAGTAAAGCAGGCTGAATGCAAGAATTTTCTGGGGAACTACATCTGTTTGCTATTGATTTACAAAACCTTTGTTATCCTTCATTATCTTTGGCCTTGAAAAGGAATGATTCCAAAGTATTTCTCAATTTTAGCAAAATCTAAAATGTAGAACCACAGTTATTGTGAAAAATTGTTTTAATTACCCTGTCCCCTATGAAGTTTATTTGAGGGACACAAAAAAATCAGAGGGCTCGAGCACCTCCAATATGACTGGCTGAGAGAGTTCATCTTGTTCAGCCTAGATTATGCCCTGGGTAGACCTTATAGCAGCCTTCCAGTACCTGAATGGAGTCTACAAAAAAGCTGAGGAGGGACTCTATCAGAGGAAGGGAATTGTTTTAAGCTGAAAGAGTGGAGATTTAGATCAGATATTAGAAAGATTTTTTTTTTTTTTTTGACTGTGAAGTTGGTGAGACACTTGAACAGATTGCTCAGAAAAGTAATGGATGCTCCATCCCTGGGGGTGTTCAAGGCCAGGCTGGATGAGGCTTTGAGTAACATGATCCAGTGGGAGGTGTCCCCGCCCATGGCAGGGGGCTGGAACTGGATGATCTTTCAAGTCCCTTCAAAACCTACCCAGTCCGTGACTCTATTATTCTATGACATTAGTGCAAACTAAGATTAGATTAATGACACTTAGGATGTAGATGGTATTTGCCAACACCGAGATGAATAAGAACTCATTTCTCCTTCTAAGTATTATTACTAGGGAACAAGATCTTAGACTTATGCTACAAGGTTCTATGAAAATGTCATCTCTGTCCTTAGTTATCTTCAAATAAATAAATCCAGAAAATACAGTGGAAGGATTCAGCCTTTTCCCCAGTTGAGGGAGATGTAAACCTGAAGGCTTAAAAATTCATAGTCATATGGAAAAAGTAAGTAGCATGAACTAAGTTCACCATCCCTCAACCACAATAATTACAAGACATCAAAAAAGTAAGAGCACACTTTTTAAAAAATGTCACTTTAAAAAACACTAGAAATTAGTGCTCAAGTATGTGTAACAGTCTTCAGTCTATGACCCCTTGAGCTCAAAACTTCTGGAAGTTGGCAAAGTACAGTAAAGAACCGTGACTATACGCTTGCCCTATTCTTTTATATCCTTTTAGGCAAATACCATAGGCAACAGGTGAAGAGAGTGTATGGAGCTGTATGGATCCTGAATGTGACCTAGAACAGCTCTTATCAGGTTCACTGGCAGGTAGCAATGTTCCACAGTTAAAAATAGGACCAAGGTTACACAGAAGTAAATAGGAGCCAAAACCAGATAGAGATATTCTATGTCATATTCAGTTCCAGGTATTATTTTTCTGTAGCATACAGATATTGCTGTGAAGGGATATATATTTTAACGTGAACAAATAGTCAATAGCATTACAAAGGTATATTAGAAACAATCATAAATTCTTTGTTTCTAATACAAGCATTGTAGAAGTTTCCTGTGATGAATTTGACTAAAGGCATATTCTTCACAAAGAGTGAAGCAGCTGTGATAGGTAACCAGACACAAAAGCCAATAGCTATTCTTTATTTAACAACCCACATCTGATCAGTTGAAGAGCTCTCTAGACTTGACAGATTTTATTGATTATAATGTGATCTTAGATAACTAATTCGTGTAGAGTCACCTACAAGAAGACATCTAAACATAGGTGTCTTAATCTGCAGCTGAATCCTGTCACACAGAATTGAAATGTATATTGACTATTTATATTTAAGAAATGCATATTACACTGATTTTATTATTTTATTATCTTCCAGCCAGGCTTTGATTGCTGACCTCATTTATCTCTCCAGTTAGTAGCTGTTTGATGATTTGCCAAAACCAAATTCATTTGTACAGATTGTTCTTTGCTGAATTGTTTCAGGACTTATTTTCAAGACCATGTCTGCCCCATTTGCAGATGTTCTGTTCTTCTTAATAAGGATAGGAAGACTGACAAGTCTTGTTAGAAAATTCATACTACTTCCCCTCTATTATTCCAGCCTGCAGCTTGTCTGAAAACTTGCTGCTACTATTCATTTTTTTAGTCAGAACCAATAAACCTCACAGTTCATCCAATTTTTATTTTCAGATAAGAGTTTCAAAGAGACCTAAATGATTACACTTCTCAATTCTCATTAGCAGTCTCTGGGAACTGGGTTTTTAACTCTTTGGAACTCCTGACCTCACATGTGCAGCTCTGTCTCAATATAGGCAGCAGGTAATCACTGACACAAAGTATGTTTTAAAGGACTGGTTCAAAGTTGAGAAGCTACTTACCTGACCACAACCAAAGGTGATGCCTATACAATTACAAGCTTGCTAGCCAGTCTTATGATTCCTCAACACATAACTTCCAATGTCAATATAATTATAGGATGCTGGTACTTGTTCTTTCAGGCTGCTTCTAAAAATAAATGAAACGGGACAGCAACAGTCCTCTGACCCTGGTATTGATTAGCACAACATGGCTTACATCCATTTGGCTGACTCATCTCACTCTAATCCTATTTCCTTGCCCTCCAAAACAGAACAGCTGCATCCTACCTCTTTGCAGTGGTCTTTGTCCCTTGATATATCCCCAGTTCTTGATTGCGTTTTATCTGGAAAAGTGGTGTTTTTTAACACTCCAAACTCAGTCATGGGCCCTGCTAGCAATTCAGCATTATGGATGATCACATATCTGTGCTCAGGCCCAAATTCTGCCCATGATTAGTTTCTTAACAAAGACATAACCTCACGCTTCTAGAGTATGATGCAGTTTGGGTGGCAGTGCACTTTTTCAGTCTGGATCTGTAAGGATAAGTAGACCTCTTAATGGGCATGTTACAGTGAAGATTTTTTTTTTCCCCACAGCAATTATATTTCTTCTTCCCTGGGGATGTATCTTTCTCTGTCCTTTCTTAGTATGAGGATGTAATGACATTCTCTGAAAATGGAACAATCACTCAAAAATCACTTAGTGACATCTTGGCTGTGGCAAGCTTTGTCTGCAGAGGGTAGGACATATGAGTTACAGAAGACGGCCTTAACAAACCCCTTAAAAAATGTTTTGAGAAGCATCTATGTAAGTCACCTTCACACTATAAGCATCAAAGTAAAATGGTGAAGACCAACAGTCTCTACTACAAGGAATTTTAGCTACAACTTTGAGACAGGTGATGAAATCGAGACAAGAGAGAGTTTAGACTATTGTTTCTTCTTCCCTCCAAATTTCTGCTGTGTATTTCCAGGTTTGGTGTCTTGTATGCTGTTAAGACACTCATTTCTATCAGGTGTTTAATTCTTCCTGTTGGTTGTTCAGAAAATTCTGTGGCCTAAACCAAAATTGCTTAACCAAACACCCAATATATATGCATTGCTGGCATAGGTGGTCTTAGCAGCAATCAAATTCTTTGGATCAGGTTCTCAAAATTCTTGCTGCCTTTTCTTGCTGAATTCAGATATAATTTCCACTTTCCCTATGCTATTGTAATTCCCAGTCCCTCCATCTTATTTTAGTTTCAGTTCTCTATTTTGAACACATCAGTTGTTCCTTAAACATGTTTCTTTATCTCTCCTTTCACGTCTTTTCTTTCTTCTGTAATTTTCTGGTGAAAAGGTTATTCTTTTCTTGTCTGTTATCTGACTCTTCTGTTACACATTAAAAAAAATCATCTGTTGCCTTATTAGACTGTGATTTTATCCTTCACCCAATCCTCTTCCAGATACCCAAATCATTTACTTTACTGTGATGCTCTCAGGACCCTGAGTTCTCTCCTCTCCTAGAAGTAAGGCAGCTCAGGGCCAGCTCACTGATAGGAGCTGTTATGAGAACGGAGCTGCAAGCAAGGGCTTCCCACCCTGTCTCTGAGGAGCTGCTGTTAAGCTGAGACCCTGGTCCTTAGCCTGAACTACACTGCAGTTGTGTTCCCACCACATCGATGCCTGGGCATGCACTCTGTTGATCCAGACTCTGACCCAGACATTCCAACTTAATATTCCAGCCTGATGTCAGACCTTTCTAATGCCTATGGGCTTCCTCGGTGGCTCTCAGCTAAACCTGGTTAAGGTCACTAGATCTGCCCTGCTTGCCTTGTAGAGGTGCAGTGGGACTGGATCCTTGTTGAGACTATTGCCTCTGTCAGCCTTGTTACCATCCTCAGCTCCTGGTTCACTTCCCTTCAGGGAACAGACAGTGTTTGCTGTTCCCTGGCAGATTCTTTCTGAGCCATTTTTCATTCAGACTTTTACTTCTGCTAAAATAGCACTTGGCTTTTACCATCTGAGAGACAATTACGCTCAAAGGATTCTTGCTGCTTTCATTATTGTTCTTGACTACTTTATCTAGGTGGTGTGTATCAATCTTACCTTTTATGATAGAAGCAGACTTTGGCTCTGTAATCATGCAATCAAATATTTTTTTTCTCTTTTCTCTCTTCGCAATCTTTCAGGATATATAGAGATTGTAATTGCTTTCCTTTATTAATAGGCATCTCCCAAGAGTCTAGCAATTTCTTTCTTAGCACTTTCTAGTGCGTTCCTTCTTTCCCATACCTTTCCTAGAAAGGCTTTCTTCCTCAAAGCTACAGTTTCAAGTCTTAAATTGAAAACATGCCTTTCAAGGTTTTCTCTAGCTTTATTACTGCTTCTTCTTTATTTAATTCTATTGACTCATGGAGACAAATAATTGAACACAAATATAAACTAGCTAAATCCCAGTTTGCTTCAGTTGTCACCTATCTTTACCACTAAAAAATATTTTCTATCCACTTGCACTTTTCTTACAAATAAAATGTGAAGATGTACTACGAGATCTGCACCTGGTAAGAACTGTACAGTCTTCTAATCTTTTAGAAATACTGTTTTGTCACTTACATTCTACATTTTTCCATATTTTCACCATTTCAGTTCTATTTCAACATCTATTTCCCTTTACCACCCCTTCAAAAGTCTGGGCAGTCACCAACTTGTTTTGTTGCAAGGGCTATTTCATTGCCATACACTCCTACTGTTCTTATTTTTTTTTTTTTATCAGAGACATTCTAAATAAAAATGTAAACTTTACAGGTAAGCATCTAAATGTTTTCTTCACCTGAAAGATTCAACAGTCTTTAAAGCCCATCCAGTCATTTCATGTACAGTAATACATTATTCTTCTCCATCAGGATATTATGGATAAAGCAGAACACTTACACAAAAAAAATAGATTAAATTAGAAAGTACATGTAACTATTTTTTAATATCATTTCTTTCTTTCACGACACAAAGGTTGCATTAAAAAAATGTTAACTGAGCCCTTGGAATATGTCTTTATTGAGAACAATTACTGTCAATGATTCAATCTTTTTATGAAAGAATTTAAACTGTTATGATCTACATTTGTGTAAAACCCTGTACTCTGAGTCATTCAGTTGATGGCTACTTTCCAGAATACTGGAATTACTCACCATAAATCTCCTGCAATGACAGAAATGTAAGTTTTGAATAATGGATTTAAGAAGCCTATATTATATTTTGGCTCATAAAATGTATTACCATAAAATAAACATTATATATATATGTGCACAGCCCGGTAAACTTCTAGAACTCAACAAGAGGGTGACACATAATATGAGCAATATAAAGTTTGGGAGAGTTTCTGAAGTCAGTTGGGATCCAGTTTTGAAAAAGCTAGTCTCATGATCACAGAAATCCAATGTTTATCACCAGAATTATTACTACATTCAAAGCCTAATTAATTGATGGCCTTTACCTATTTTTCAGAGAAATTAATACCACCCAAAAGGTTTCCTCATCTTTATCAGCTCCAAGCAGAAATTAAATATTGTTTTCCACATTCAATGAGGGAAGAAGGAAATGGGAGAAAATTTGATATAGCAGCAGCAATAATTTTTTAGGGTCTCACTAGCAGCAGCAGGCCTGGGGGAGTAAAACAGGGTTGTTGTTCATATTCCTATTGCTTTTCCTGTCCTTCAGAATTCAGCAGGGCAGAACTAGGCAGCATTCCTAAATTTCCCTAATTTTGTCAATAATTCACAGGAAAGCACAGAGCCAAGTTTATCACAAGAATTGGTGGCCTTATCACTAGGATGAATTAGCGTCTCAGAGTTCTGAGTCTGGATGGGGGATGGAGGAAAGCACAGTAGACAGAACAATAGGTAATTTTTCCCAAAGGTGGAGAAACTTATAAAACCTATTACTAAAAAGTTCATATTTTCAATAAGGCTTAAATAAATAACCATGGATCTCATGCGCAAATATTACGGTGACAATTATGAAGAGAATCTTGGTTCATGCTGCCATAGTCACATAGTTTTATTTCATTAGCATAATAGCAGATATGTATTTCTGGCAACATGACTGGTGAAATATATTCTGAATCAGAACTGTACTGCTAATCTCACCAGCACAATCAGTACTGGGTCCTTTTCTCATTATGCTATCAGCATTTGGGCAGTAAGATAGCTAGAAATGTATTATATATCTAGAGTCCCCATTCTACAAGAGTTGGGCTCATTTAGCCTAGAGAAGAGAAGGCTCTGGGAGAATTTATAGCAACCTTCCAGTACCTAAGGGGCCCCTACAGGAAAGATGAGGAGTGGCTCTTTATCAGGGAGTGCTGGGATAGGACGACAGGTAATGGTTTGAAGATGAAAGTGGGGAGAGTTAGATTAGATATTAGAAAGAATTTTTTTACTATGAGGGTGATAAGGCACTGGCACAGGTTGCCCAGGGAAGCTGTGGCTGCCCCATCCCTGGAATCGTTCAAGGCCAGGTTGGATGAGGCTTTGAGCAGCCTGATCTAGTGGGAGGTGTCCCTGCCCATGGGTTGGAACTGGATGATCTTTAAGGTGCCTTCCAACCCAAACCATTCTGTGATTCCATGATCTAGATACTCTAGATTTAGTGGGAATAGGAAGTGCTTCTGCTTATACTGAGGTTTTTTTTGAAGATGTGATAAAGTTTTCATTTAAACAGTCTTTTTCAATATGAGGATGACAAAAGGAAATCACGTGGAATGCCACTGGTCTTTGTCAAGCATTATGATAAAATCAGGAAAAAAAAATCACAAGAATGTTGAAAAAAGATAAAGATTCCACAATTTAGCATTTTAAAAAGTTATTTTTATGATTTCAAGTTGTGAATAGTCTCTCACCATATACTGAAGAAGCTGCCTACATTGCAGAAATAAGACAAATATAAACTCATTACTTTTCTCTGGCCTTCAGAGGACTTATATATTTGAGGAGTTTTTTAATATAGGCTTACAAGCACTGTCATAAATTATTCAGAGTTTGATTTTATATTGGATTTGTTCCACAATGCAGTGATCAATCTGTGCTGTTTTAAAAATTAGAATGGCAGCATGTCTGAATTACAGAAGTTAATAAATTCTGGTTTAATTGCCTATAGTCTCTCGCTGTGGGTCAAACAATGGGTCAGACACTTGGTTTATCAATGCAGACTGTAATCATTATGTTTTGCTGCATATTCAAGAACTAGTTTCTCAGCCTCTTTTTAGTTTTTTATTTAATGAGCTGCAGAAAGCATCTCATATGAATCGATGATTCTATAACTCCATTCACATGCAGGGTTTGCATAGCATTTCATCATTAGCTGATAATTACCACTAACCCTTTTCTGTCATGTTGCTCCTCTGTTTTCACTGCAGTCATAGAAAGATTCTTCTTTTGACACTTACTTCACTTCCACGGGTGTTTTATTATTAAATATTCTTCTAATTTTCAGTGGATTTGACAATAGCCTGGTTTGCTAAGGAGATAGCTTGCATAGACAGAAGTATTGGTTGAAGATAATAAATGACTATGCCCTCCAGCTAATAATAAATAGCATCTCATGAAGCCAAAGTAAATGTGTCAGTAATACTACTACTGTTAAAAAAGCAAAAGGAAAACTTTTTTTTCAGGAAGTAACTTGTGATAAAAAATATTCCTTATTAATTTTAATGAGATTTTGTAATATACATTTCTCTTCTTAACTACTTGTAAATTTTCTATCTGTTTTCCAATACTATTACAATCTTTTGTTTTTCCCCCCACTTGTCATTGTACTGTTGGTGTTCTGAGCCTGTCCTCTTTCGTCATTTTCTGACCAGCCCTTCTAAAACGTGCATCATTTACAACTGATTATAGCATTCTGGCAATAGACACACAGCAGCTGAGGATAGGATAGGATAGGATAGGATAGGATAGGATAGGATAGGATAGGATAGGATAGGATAGGATAGGATAGGATAGGATAGGATAGGATGGCATGGCATATTTCAGTTGGAAGAGATCCATAATCATGTAGTCCAAGTGCCAATAATGTTCAACTGTATCATGCAACTTAGGAGAAAGTTGCCAGTTAGCCTTCAAATATCTCTAAATATGGAGAATACTCTAAATCACAGCTAATATCCACATTAGTTAAAATACTCTTTTAATTCCTTTAGTGTAAATTGAACTTGTAAAAGAAATAGAGAAACATATGAGCACAATATTCCTTTCAGCTTCGGAACTAATGCAGCCCATCTGAATAAGGAGGCTGCATATCTACACATCAATATTATGTGGAAGTGGCTTGATTTAGTAGAGGGTATAGACTCTTCCATCCCTCCAAGTAAACCTGATAGTATTGCAAAAATCCTGAAGTGAAAAAAAAAGTGAATACAACAGAAGCATCATAATGGCAGCATCTGGAAAACAAGCAAAAATGTTCTTGAAATAATAAAGGAGTATGATAAAAGTTGCTTTGGGAATTTGTAGTGTAGGTGTTTCTGTGTTCTTAACATTATAATCCTCACACACATTTATTTGGTAAAGATCTCAGAATTTACCAGGTAGCATTAATTGTTTTTTAAGCTCTGTAAAACAAAGGAATTTTGCAGAGCTCTGTTTACTGGAAATGAATAGCAACTAATTTAAATAGAATACAAATATATTTCAGAGATTTCTGTGGCAGACAGGTAAAATTGAATGACGCTTTAAACCAGTAAGTACAGTTTTACTGGAGGAATGGGGTTTATTACAGCTGCCTTAAACCATCTATAAGTCAGATTAGTGGTATACGACCTCTCTGTGGTACAGAAGCACTTCACAGGCATATTCATCAAGAAAACTAGGAACAAAATTGTTTTGGTGAGCAGCCTTCCATCCAGCATTCCCACATAAACATTCTGCACAAATCATTTAAATTACCTGTGCTACTTTAGGGCATATAAAAGCTGTAATTTCTATATTTTCCCTCAAAGTCTCTAAGTATTCCATGCCACCCAGAAAAGGTATGGGGTTCTCAAGATTTTCACATCAGTTTCGTTCACTACCTTGATTACTTTTGCTGTTGTTTTTTTAAGTATTTAAGTGGAAAATTACTGAAAAAAACTTCCAGCCACCTGCGTTTTATTACAGATATAACCTTTACCTGCCTTTCCTCAAGTCTTATTGACCTTGAACTACAGAAAAAATGTTGTCCAAGTTTTGGATATCACAGGATTATAGAATCATAGAATGGTTTGCATTGGAAGGGACCTTAAAGCTATCATCCAGCTCCAACGTGACCTGGATGTCATCCAAAGCCTTAACAATGATTGCTGAAATTTACTTAATACCTCAGTAAATAAAACAGTTCTACTTTCTACTCCATATTTGCTGTCAGCCATCTTCTGTGTTCCCAGACAATGCTGAAGCCATGTATCAGCAATACTATTTAGCTGCTACATTGGAAGCGCTGAAACTGTGAATATCTTTTCAGATAAACAGTTAATCCTTACTCACGTGACAGACTTCGTACTGTTTTTTCTCTGATGTTTCACTGTGAGCTATTTCCTGAGCAAAATAGACTATATTCATTCTAATAAATTATTCTGACTGTATTCTGTTCTCTAACTATTCCAAATAAAAGAACTCACACACAATTTTTTCATCTTAGCAGCAGCGGGTAAAAAAACCAAACTGGTTTGGATTCCAAAGGAGAACAGAGGATGATTCATTCACATCAATGAAATTAAAAGCTGACTCTTTAGTGTCTCTTTTATTGTTAACTATGTGATTTATCCAGCCTGCTCTATCAAGTTCTTTATTTTTACAGCATACACTTTAGGTCCAACACAACATGTGTACATATTAATTAATCAGATATGCAAAATATCTCTTTGTGGTTTAGTTTTCCTTTTTCATTTTACATTGTGTGGGTTTTCCAAGTTGCTATGCGATCTTTTAAAATCAATTCATTAAAATGCATATTTTCTCTTGCAACTGCTTTATATTTGACTGAACATATTTGCAGACTTTTTTTCAGCTGAACCGTATTGTGCTTCCACAGCAAGGAAACTAGAAATGGGTTCTAGTTTGGAATAACAGACAACATCACGTGTGTCAATGTTGATCTTTTAAACCCATTTCTAATAAAGCCTGAAAAGAAAAAGAACATGTAAACATAAGAGGTGGAAAAACACACATCTGTGGAAAAATAAACAGTTTCTATCTCCCCAGCCAGATCTGCATCTTCATTACTACTGCATGACTGAGAACAGATTTAAAATCCTAAATTCAGTCCAGTAAGGTGCTCGGCATTTTCTGTCCAAACATGAATGTAATTTCCCAGTAATTTTAGAAACAGAGGAAACCGAGAGGGTTCTAGCTGGACGAGGAGAAATAGAGAAGGCTGAAGCAGAGCCAGTAGACTTGATGTTTTTAAAATAAGCACTGGAGACAATTTTTTCATGAAAACCCCCAATAAGTATGGGCGTCTGCCAATATCATAAGTTCCTAGGAGATCAGTGCAATCTTACTATTCTCCTAATCCATTTTACAGGTAATAAAGAAAGACTGACAAATCCCTTATTACAGAGATTATAAACAGTCAGTCTGCTATGTATTTACTATGGAACAGCAACAAAGACACTTGCTGAGATCAGTCAACATCTGCCAGCTAGTTAAAACTAAATCACAGGAGGCTTTCTGGGGATTTTAGCCAGTCAAGTAAGAATCTAAAATCTATGCAAAACAGCCTGCCTCACATTGCTTTTGTATTAGGTCTCACACCTTAACAGACTGTATTTTGCTTTTTTTTTTCTATTTTTTTAAAACAAAATAAAAAAGAAAAAAAAACCCAAAACCCAACATAAATCTATATCAAAATCCATCCAATAAAGCCCTTCTTTGAGCAAAACAGACAGGATGCATAGTCTGGTCTGTTAATTCTGGATTTCTACATCTTATCATTGTTCCTCACTCCAAGAAGACAAGAAATATTTGAATTAAGAGCTTGTGGGAACCACATAGCACATGGATACTTGCAATTTTACCCAAATAAGCATAATTGACAAGTACATAATGTCTGAACAGAGATATGCAGCAGAAGGAAAACATAGCCTGTAGCTGACATTTATAACAACATTTTCAGATGGTCAGAAACACTATATTCAATCCTCAGCTAGCAAGGTGTTTCTGGCTACATCTGTCATCTCTTACAAATCACTGATTCAAACTGCCACATATTAAATTATTTCAGTAGATGTTCATGTTTCATTCACCCTGATGTAACTCCTCCAGCCAGGCACTGTACATCTATTTGCCATCTTAATTTTTATCTCTTTCTGCACTGTTTACACTTGGAAAACTGGCATCTGTTTTCGTGGGATGGTAAACCGCTATTAGCATTGCCATTAAGAATGTGTGTAGATCTGTAACAGTAACAAAATCTTACTCAGAAGGTAAAGGAGCCATATGTAGTGGGGAAAAAAAATAATAAAAGCATATGTTACTTTCATAGAATAAAATTCCTGCTCTTTGATACAAAGCAAATCTACTTAAACATTAGGTTTGGATATTGCACTCAAATCGATATGTCCACACTACCAGCTGATCAGCAAACTGTATGTAACTACTGAAAAAGATGCAATTTGTTCTGTAAGAGATACCTCAAATAATCCATTATTCAGGTTCTTACTTTGTCATATAAAGTTTTGGGAAAAGAAAAAAAAAAAATGTACAATTCCAGCCTGTATCATAACTAGATACAGAATTTTCAACTAAGTTTACAAAAAAATCTCATTCAGCTTTTTTTGTTGCTGTCATAGAGTTCAGCCAGTGGAGCTCAATGTCTCTCTTAATCTTCTCATTCCTCATCCTGTTCTATGGGTAGCTTCCACCTCATTATATAAACTCAACAATACTCTGTGAAAAACTGTATTTGACAGCTCATTCCAATCTATGCCTCTAGGACTGCAGAAAGCAGCAATTCTCAAACTTTTTGGAAATGTAAAGCTACTTTGGTTGTCTGTGTTGGGCATGAGATCTCCCCTTCCTGACAGCTAAGTTTAACCTAATGTGCAGCATGGTCCAGGAGTGCCAGACTGTGTAATTGTTGGCAGGAGCCAGACTCCTCTAGGGCTGAAGGGTGAGAAGAGGCTGTAATTACTGGCTGTAGGTGTTTCCATTTTCCAGGGAATTATTAACTGTCAGCAATTTAAAATAGTTACTATTACTGTGACAAATAGTAATGATAGCTGTTTGTAATTCTCCCTCCTGGACAAAATGAACTGTTACCATCTTATCTGAATAGTTCTCCTAAGCCATACTTCTAGTGCTGCATGGCAAAAATATTAGAATTATAGAATCATAGAATAGTTTGGGTTGGAAGGGACCTCAAAGATCATCTAGTTCCAACAGCCCTGCCATGGGCAGGAACATGCCACTAGATGATATATATATTTTATTTTAAATATTGTCCATGAAAAAGTATGGATTTTTTACTTGATTTAAAAGTGAAAAAAAAAAAAACCAAAACCCAAAGCCACCTTGTTCTGAAACACTAGATCTCGTTAACTGTTCACTGAAGATTCATTCATCAAAAATATAATTTCAAGGAAATCTCAGCTTTGTAAGTCCAACTCCAGTTCAGTAATTAGGGGCAAGTTTCACTAACAGTCCTGCTGGAGAAAGCACAATGTGATTGGTGCTTTCTGCTATGCTGCATCTTAGCCGCTAGATAAAAGGCAATGTGAGGAATTTGAGGAAAAATGCCCTTGCAGCCTCATTGAGACAAAAGACATCCATCCCAGTTTCTCTGGACAACCCAAGCCAACAGTATTCCTATGGCCTGCTTAATACCAAATTACTTTTACACAGAACAGGCCCAACCTACCTCTGAAAATCTTTAGGCTCAGAATAAAATGGACCAGCTGAGGAGCCTGGCAAGAGAGGAAGAATGCACCTTCTCCGCCATTCTGGAAATTATGACTAAAGACCCTTGGTGTAGTCCAGCTCTTCATTCCCACCTTTCTTTTGTTCTTACAAAATATTTGCATTTGTTCCTAAAAATGAATCTAAAAAAGCATTTTTAAAATACTAACAATTTAATTTCAGGTTGATATAAATTTATGGCAATTCAGTCACCAACAATTTATATTGTTCCAGCCACACTGCCTTTTATGATGCTTCTGTTAAAGCAGTTTTATATTTCAAATTCTTGTAGAGGTTTCTAGTCTAACAATGTCCCACATTAAAATCTTAGTTTTGCATCTCTATTAATCTTGCATTCTATATTAGGTGATCTAACCTTGAACAATGTAGAGCATATCTTGTAAGAATTTGGATTTAATTCAGTAGTGTTAGCTAGGACCAACAGAAGCTTTCGAATGTCCATAATTATATAGATAGGACTTTCCAAATAAACTCAAAATGTACCTACAAGCACTGCAAAATAGCACAAGACACAGGTAAGAAGGGCATCAGTAGAATACGATTCACTGTCTCATTGAGTTTTTCAGGTGTTAGAAAAAAAATATGACAAACAATAAATAAAACCTATATAGCATGACTAGGACATATTATTTCACATTTGTCTTATGTAAGGAATAAAGACACTGAATTTAACAGTTAGTGATACAGTATAATCTCCTATCTATCTATTTTAAGAAAAACATTAGGATCGTTAAGTCCAAAAAGCAGCACACTTCCTCGTTAACTATTCAATATGGCCACAGATTAGAGAGAAATACACCTTGCAGAAACTTGCTTTCCATAAATAAAAGGCTTTATATACAGAAATCAAGCTCTGCAGAAATCTTGATTGCAGCAAAATATGTTAATTTGTACTGCTAAAAAATACACTGTAAGGTCAAGGAAACTGTAAATCTAATGCTTTTGCATTGCCATGTTCATTCAAGAATTGTTAAAATTAGTATAAATATCTCATTTACATTCCACCAAGACCAGAGATGTCACCACAGTTCTCTACGTGACGTGCAAGCATTATCCACATTTTCTGCTCATAAAAAATAGAGAAATGTCATGATTTGCCTAATGTCACATAGCAGGAAACAGAAATCAAATCCTGTTCTATGACCACTTGACATTCAAAGCCCTTCATAATCTACTTCCTAATATGCCTCTCCTCTCCTGTCACTCCTTGCTCTTTCAACACTCAGACAACTTGAGTCCTCCAAATTCTTGTGTTCTTGTTCGTTGTTTCCTTTCATGCTGGTAACACATTTAGAGTTCCCTTTCTGAATCAAGATACAAATTCTCATTTATTTATTAATTGTCAGCTTAAAACACAATCCCTCATGAATGGAGGGATGCTCCATGATGATGGAGCATCACAGAAGGTGTCCCTGTGTGTAACCAATTTTCAGTCCTTACTCATCGCTACAGACAACATTTCAGCCCTTCTAGCTTAACATAGTTCAGTGGCCAGCACAAAATAACTACATATCACTATTACTCCAATGAGCTAAAAAATGATTCTTCTTATTACAGAAAAGCATTTACTGTCATAACTTCAAAATAAGTTAATTTAAACATCATTGTTAACCATCTCTATATTACTATTTATGTATGTAACTTACATTTATATATTGTCTACCTAATTCTTCAGACCCTTCAGACTGGAATTGCAACTTTTCAAAGGTCTTTCAAATTGCCAGCACACTTGGTTGATAACATAAATAAGTACCATACAGTTGTTTATAGAAACTTAGAAAAAACAGTGGTATTTCTATGTATAAAATAGTCTACATGAGAAGTAAAGACAAGATTTGTTTTCCAATGAATGCGGGTGAAAGAAAAATCCTTACAAAGTATCTCTGTGCTTTTTCACCACATCCAGACACATTAGTATTCTGAGAAAATAAAAGAATATGCAGAACACGAGCAAAGCATCATGAGGCAAATAATCAACAAAAATTATGAAGTCTGTTATACCGTAGAACAAGGAAGGAATGTATCTTCAGTCAAATGTGTCTGTGCTGGCTCATTTGCATGTTTATTTTTCATGGCCAACATATTTTTGAGATTAGAAGCAATCTAATTTAGGGATTTATTATTATTAAATCTGGGATTTAACTGCATCTATTCAATTTAGAGTTAATGATTAATTGGAATTTACTTCGGCAATTCTCATATCTTAATTGCTTATTTAAAACAAAAAAATGTTAAACTAACAAATCAAGAAGATTAGTTTAAAAAATTGAAAGACTTGATTTTTCAAAAATATCATTTAAACCCAAACTATAATATATTCCACTGCTCCATTGGTAAACTGTACTTTAACAGAGGGAAGACCACACTATCATTCTACAGAGTTCCTGTTACTGGAGTTCTCTTAAGTTTTAAAAGACTTTGCAAGAGACTATATTTGCCTTTTATGTTATATGGCTTTTAGGTTGAACAAAGGCACTGCTAAAGATTATGAATTTTGAATTAAAAAGTACTCTTGAGAGAGAGGATTTGGAAACTATCCCACATGAAGGCAAGATGCAGATCTAAAGTTTAAGAAATTAGTGGAGAACGTATTAGAAAGTTGGGATGGGAGTTTATGCTCCTCTACACTTGTCTGTCATGCAGCTTGTATCCAGGCCACCCTGCTTCTGCAGTTGATGGAAATTTAGTCAGTTTAGTCAAATATTACTGGAGTACCACTCATCTCATCCTGAACCAGACACATAGGTCAGATCAATTATGTTCTGTAAGTGCCTCTTTGTCTTCAATGGCTGTAAATGGGCCGTTGAATAACTGACTCAACTACAGCCATCTGCTGGGAGATGAATTGAACACCCCACAACTTACTACCCTGCAAAAGTTTTCTCAACATAATAAGCTTGAAACGTTTCTTATGAAACGGATATTTAAACAAAAGAAAATGAAGACAGAATTTTAAATATCTAATCCAGTACAGTTTAATTTCTGAGGAAGTACTAAATTGCTAGAGCTGAAAAAGAATGTGTTGCATGTTATTTCTCTCAGCCTTTGTCAATAGGTATAATTTCTAATGTGTCTGGGATTAGGAAATGATTGAAAAATTGATCAGAATCTTATTTTTGATGGGATTCCCTCTAGAGGACAAGTATTGACACAGTTTATGTTATTTCGAAAAAGCTAGAGCTTTTGAAAGTGCATAAAACCACACACCAATTTTATTGAAAATAGCATGTTCTTTGAAGAAAATTGGAAAACAGGTTTCTTTTCTGCTATAAAACAAAACCAAAAACAGACCAGGCAGCTGATACCTTCAGAAAGAGATGTAAAAGCTTAGAAATATCACATTCATGACAATTCCACTGATATTCTGTTCTTATGTAAGAAAATTAAATGATTGGTTTACATTGTTTTTTAAAACAAAACCAACACTCTTCTCTGAACATTCTGATCCTTATAGAAACTAAAGCTGTCTGGAGATAGTCAACAGGTCTTTCCATTAAAAATGTAGTTTTCAGAAAGTCGAAGTGCTATGGGATACTTCTGACAACACACTTAACTGGATGAACTGCAAAAAAGTATTCCAGTTAATTAAATCGAAATATTTAATTTGGGGTCAATTTAACATTGCAGTGCATCAGAGCCAGATCTGAGTAGCAGGACTTGGACATGGCATTCCTCATGGATGAGTTGAACAAAGCAGCCTGACCCAGTGACAAGACCACGGCCTCTGTTGCACAGCAGTAACTCCGCACTTTCCCTCCTTCCCGTTACAGGCATATAAGGACCTGAAGATACAAATTATAGCATCAGGAGTAGCAAACTTTCTCTCTGCCCTCAGGCTGACAAACCTGGCAGTCCAGATTGGTAAAGTTTAGTGGTACCTTAAAAATTTTTTTAATGTTTCAGTATTTTGCTTCTTAAAAAAAAAAAAAAAAAATCATTTTAAAAAAATGTTCTATTCTAGTAAAACATCCTTATTTTTCTTTTTTTGTCCTGACATGGAGCAAAAACAATTTTTGAAATATGAGAAGCTCCCATAAGAAAAAACTCCAAATGTTGAACAGACAAAATGAAAACCTCGTCAAGAAACATTCTCTGCTGTAATTAAGAACTGAAAGAAAAAAAAAAAAAAGCAGCATAGTGGCAGAACCATCCAAAAATATCATTTATTTCCTTGTTCTGTTGGCTGCTGTTAAACATAACTTTAGTACCTGTACTGTATGTAGATATTTAATCCAATGATCACATAAAACCAGTGGCTCAAGAAATTAAAATAGCAGCTATGCAGTGTGTAATAGCCATATTACACATGGGAGCAATTTGGGACCTCTTACTCTTCAAGTAAAAACTCACAATCGTTGCTGAAATAACTTACATGCAATAGCCAAAGATGAGAAAAATAACAGCCACTTTCTGTCACTGTAGTAATTGTTAGTGAAGAGTTAAATGTATTTATTCTCTTGCATTTTCTTCATTTTAAAGAAAGTGACAAATATATATTTATGGGCTTACTTTAGAAGAACAAAACTGTTATGATAGCTAGAACATTTAAGGAACTGTTCTGTTTTCAACTGCATTTTCTGAGAAAAAGCAGTACTATTAAAAGTAACAAAGTTGCTTCATTTAGTTAAAATCTCTCACCTTCTTCCTTTAAAGAACCCTTCAAAAGGTACATCGTGTGACTTAAAGGTAACAAAATATCAATAGATCATCCTGAAGCGGAATTACCTTCTCACCAATATTATCATCTTTCATTTGCTTGTCTCCACACCTGACTATTTTTAAGGCTTTGTTCATTTGTAAAAGTGAACCAAGGCAATGAAAAAAAGGTTTTAGCTGAGGTTACACCATCCACCAATCTGGTATGAGACCATGATAAATCAGTAAAACATACACCCACAGCATTTCTTTCTACCTTATTCAACTATATATTCTCCAAATGCACTATAAAGATACTTTCTCTTTAAATTCATCTTGTTTTCAGTTTTATTTTCCCTCTCACACAGATGTCATGCATGCTTTCATTATTTCACACCCTTTTGAGGAAAAAAGAACCCATTCTCTTCTGCTAATTACATATATATTTCTCTACGTGCAAAATACATTACCCGAGACAAGTAGCTCCGAAATTCTTATAAACCATACAGGGATGGATCTCACCAGTGCTTACATCTCCACACTAAGTGTTGTAGAAACCATAATTCTGAGAAAGGCACACAACCTTCCAGAGTAGTACTGGACCCTTGCCTCAAAAGGGGACAGAAGGGTAACTGTTCATTGAAGAATAAGTCTTTAATCATAGAATCACTAGGTTGGAAAAGACCTTCAAGATCATCCAGCCCAAATGTACCTGTCCACTACTAAATCATATCCCTAAGCATTTAATCTACCCGTCTTTTAAATACCTCCAGGGATGGTGACTCAACCACCTCCCTGGGCAGCCTCTGCCAGTGCTTAATAACCCTTTCAGTGAAGAAATTTTTCCTAATGTCCAACCTGAACTTCTCCTGGCACAGCTTGAAGCAATTCCCTCTCATCCTATCACTTAGACAAAAAGACCAACACCCACCCTTCTACAATCTCCTTCCAGGTTGTTGTAAACTGTGATAAGGTCTCAAAGCCTTCTCTTCTCTAGGCTAAACAACCCCAGAAACAAACAAGAAATAAACCAAATCTTTGTCCTATTCCTTTCTAATGACAAAAGTAAAGACATTAGCTGAAGGGCATACCCAAACCCCACTTATATTCATTACTCAAAAGTCCAACTTGATTTCAATACATTTGACATGCTACCATGTTCAACTGCTATGCTGTCTTATATCACTGCCTTCTGCAACAGACAGGGGCTGACGTGATGGTATTTCTGCAGTGGGTAGAATGATCCATCTCAAAAGCCCATAATTCTTGAAATGTGCTTTCTGTCTTGATGTAATATCTTTCCATTCACTCTTTCTCACCTCTACTGAACACAAAGTATAATGCAAGGGCATGGGTTTTTCCAGCTATCAAAGTTATACACATTCCATGGCTAAAGGAACCCAGCGGGAGTACTTTAAAACAAACTAGAAACTTCTGACTGGAACAGAGTTCTAAAAACAAAACATTTAACTTAGTGTATTTTCTGCCCATAGTGGCAAGAAATACTTAGCATTGCATTGGCAGTTTACTAGAAAAAATACACTTTGTTTTGTTTCTTATAAAATACCCTTTTTTCAGAGCCTAATGAGTGAATACTCACATAATTTTTAAGTCATGAGTGTGATGACTGTAATTTTTTTTTCTTTTGAGGAAAGTTTGTGTATATCTACACCTAGAATATTTGTGTGCTTCAGAATTGTTCTGTTGCTAGAATACCCTCAGGGCTGCAAGTCTCCTGTCCCCATCAGTCTACAGTGGAACACAGGTGAGCTGCTATTTGTGATTACTCAATTAGCTCTAGTCAAAAGTTTCTTAGGAGCAAATCATATGAGGTCCAACACAAAAAAAAAAAACCCTGAGACTGTGCCTGTAACTCTTTTTATCTAACAAATTATGAAAATCAATTACGATCACCTTCAAAATAGTTCCCTTCTGAGCCAACACACAGCGGCATATGATGCTGCCAACATTCAAAGCAGTTATACAGATCATTTTCTGAAAGGCTGTTGAGGCTCTGAGTCATTTTTACTTTCACAAAAAATAGGTTCTTTTGAGCACCAACTTGATCTTTGGGAAGAGGTAGAAATCGCAGGGAGCCAGGTCTAGTGAACAGGTCAGGTGATCAAGCACAGCGAGATTGTTATTAACTAAGAACTGCTCCACAAAGTGTTGGGGGCTGGTGCACAGTGACATTTTCTGACCGAGGGTAAGAAATTGTCTGTATCTGAATACATGCCCACTTGTACTGAGTGAAGCGATCAAGTTGAGGTTTGTCTCACTGTGACAGGTTAGAAAATGTTCTACAACCATCTCTTTTTCCCTTCCACTCCTGGTTCCTGAACTATAGGGTTACTCTCCATTTTTTTGTGTCAGATCTCATGGTACCATATCAGATTGGACCAAAATCTGTCTCTGACAGTGGTCAGCCACAGTCGCTGAGGGAAAGAGGGTAAGAATGGGGCAACCCACCGTGACACCCGCGTTGGTGGGCCCTTCCCATTTGCCAGCCATCTGCCACTGTCAGACAACCCTCACATCTATCAACCCTCATATCAGCTTGGAGAGCTGATCTACCAACAGAGAGGCATCCCTCAGCAGATGTGCAGAAAAAAGGGAATCTTGAGTCTATTAATATTTTAAAGCCTCATATAATGGAATGGCAAAATATTACTGTAGGTAAGATTCTTAAAAAAAGTCACTATCTGAAATTGTGCTTTTCCTCTTCACACCACTGAGCTATATTTTGATAATTCATTCCAGAAATATCATAGGCAGCACTGAAAAGAAATCTTACTGTGAAATCTGGAAAAGATTCAGTCAAAAGGACACTAAAGCTTTTTATCAAATCTGAAAAATATTACTTTTCTACTGCTACAGTGACATCTTCCTAATAAGTCCTTCAAATTTAAACACTGTCTTAAGAGAGTTCTTGGTCAGGTTAAAAAAGTACAGAAAATCTCTTCAGAGGAATCAAGTTTATATTCGCCATGGGTAGGAATGCAATGGAAAAGGTGAACTAAAGTTTTTAGTTATTTCCATAATGACTTCTCACTTGCTGTGGTCTGTCCTACTTTCTTTCCTTTTAGCCACCCAGTAGTCTCTCTTCTGAGAAGACAATTCTCAATTGCCCCTAAGGGAAAATTCCTAATAATATTTTAACCTACAGCAACATATCATCTTCATTAAAAAGAAAAATCTTAGATTTGTGAAAAGATATATTTGCAGATGTAAGTTTGCAGCTCCAGAGATAAGACAAAGAATAAAAAGCTACTTCACATTTGTCATATATTTAGAATAACTACATGTAGGTAATATATGAACTGAGAAACTGCAGAGTGAGTATGAAATTTATTCATATGGCACCTGGGGATTATAAAAGGAATATATATTTATTTTCTGCATAACTACATGATATCTGGGATTCTTTCACTGCTCCTTAAGGTCCAGAGTTAAATTCATTTTTCTGTGGGAGAGCTGGCAATATGCATGCTGAGGATCACCTTTGGAAAAGAAGGAACATCTTTCAGTTTTCATGCAGTTGCAAAGCTTCAGTTAGTGCATTTTTGGCACCAATCTGGTTTCAGAGAAATGTTCAGTTAATCTGCAACTTATCAGCTGTAGGTTGTTACAATCCTTCCCAGATGTCACCAGATACCTACTCATCAAAGAATGAAAACCATATCTTCTAACTTGTTCTAAAGTGGTGTGCCATATAATTTTTAAAGAGTTAAATGAAACACACAAAGTATTGCTATTGCAGAAGGCACTCCAAATAGCAGCTTCAAAGTCATTTAAGAAATGTCTATCTAGTCTCATTTTAAAAACCCTGTTCTAAATACTGTATTTGGAAATGCCATAAATTCTTTAGGTAACTCTAAAAAGGTACACAGGTGACAGTACTATGAAGTTTGTTATTACAGACTCTTCTAGTGCATAAAATTTTCATGTCATTGAAGTGCTCAATTGCCAAAGAAATGAGTGAAATAGAAGCCCAGATTCTACAGAAATTCAAGGTCTAATAAAAACTGCTGTGGCCTATTTTTTCCCATGCTGAAAGCAAAAGGGGTGAACGGTCCCATTTACTATGTGACAATGGCACTTACCTATAGTTAGGCACACGCATACATATTTGCATTGGTAATCAGAACTGAAATAAACAGACAGTCTTTCAGGTAATTATAGAAACGGCTGTCCTGTGACTTTTCATGAGAAAAAAATATCATCCTAATATATGACACGTTACACACAAATAAAATGTGGCTAAAAATAGATTATGAATTAATGCAACATAAAATACTGTGGAATAAACTAGTGTTAATAAAACTACACAATGAAATTAATCTATTTCCAACAAAGGTGCCAGTTTGCTGATTTTTTGCTTACTAAGACTAGGAAAAAGAGATGTTATCTACTGACTCCAACATCATAGAAGTTATTATAGTACACTAATGACCAGCTTGCCACGTTTAAAGGCTATTTATTCCTAACACTCACACATACACGCACTTTTTTTCCTGCTTTTATATTTGGCAACACATTAGGTCTCTATCAGCATTCATTGCTTTCATTTACAGATATTTGTAAAATTAATGTAATGAGAAAGTTACGTATTGCATCTAACATATTCAGCCAGTGCCATATGTGTGGTCTGTAAACGGTTTGTTGGGTTTTTATAACAAACTGGTGTTTAGTTAATATCTGCTCAGCTGGGAAGGACTTTCCAAAGGTTACATGGCAATGGTGAAGCTGGTCAAACAGAGTCCTGTTAGCACAGCTGACAAGAGCTGAAAGGACTGGAAGGTGGAAAAAAAATCCCAGGTAAGAATGAGTCTTCCCTCCACAGAAACCACAGCAGAAAAGTAGATTCTTCACAAGTCAGTACCCATTTTGGAGGCTGAAAACAGACCTAATAATCTGTCTCCGGGAAATTTCATTAAGCGTTCTGATAATTAGGTTAATCAGACAGTCCGGTGAAGCCAAGCCAGCTCTACAGGTATAAGAACGTTGTGATCTTTTCCTGCACCTATTTCATCATATAATAGTTCTTTTACTGAACTCTGCATAGAGTAGAATATTTGCTTTCTTAACATTTATATATGAACATTATCTAACACTGAGGAGTGCTTTAGGTGTGGCTGGCAAACTACAGAACAATACACCCTCTGTTTTCCTGACAGTGACAATCCCAAACAAAGTAACACTCACACCTCATTCGATAGGATCAGGATTGCAAGATGATACACCATCAAACCATCAAACCACCATTGCCCACCCTTCAGCAAGTGGAATTCTGTCAAATGAGCAAAGTACCTTTGCCAAGTAGCATTGAAGCTCACAGGCCAAGGCTACCCAACAGAGACAATGGAAAACTGACTAGTCAGAGAGAAAATGGTCAAATATTTATTTGCTAGTACTCTGTCTTAAACAGAGCTAAACATATTCTATAAAACCAGTTCTAGGCAAGTTCTATTCAAATATTTGATGCCTTAAATCACCTTAAATCCAGGAACGCCGGACTAATATCAGTGACATCAGAAGGATCCGAACCTGCAACCATTCTTATTTACACCAAACACAAAAACAGCTTCAGGCAGACAGGTGAAGCTATTCATGAAAGGCTGTATTTAATATACTTCTGTTGATAGCAGAGTGTCCTTGCGAAGCGATGAACTTTCATTGGAAAACAAGTTAGTATCATTCTAATACTGAGTGGTCAAAAGAAAGATAATGAATGACAAGGACCCTACCCTGTTAAAAGAGTGTATACAGCCAACATATATACACCCAAATTCAGACTCTGGCAGCTTCATGCAAAGGCTTAGGTGAAGCTCATCCTCTCCTTTACATACACCACCATTTATTTTAGTCTCTCCGGCATGAACCTCCCCAAACTGCAAGTTAAGAGAAGAAAGTACAACCATGCTCCCTTTAATCACCTGTGTAGCCCACCCATCACTGGGTAGCTGATCATTTCCCAGCTCTTTCCCACCTGCTAAACTATGAAAATAATCCCATAATCTGACGATTATAAAGCATTGTTCAAAAATTCTCTCAAGTAATTCTTTAATTAAGGATGTTTGACAACCGGGTGTGATCAGTTCCTTCATTCAAGCTGAATCAGATCCTTCACAAAAGCTGTGTGTTCTACTTTCTCAACAGCCAGCCGTTTGACAGCTGTTTATTCTCAGGCCGTTGCCCTGTGTCCATTTCCTCCTCCCTTCTCAGTTATTTACTTTCAGATTATAAACTCATTAGAGCAGCAGTTACTCACAGAAAGAAAAGCAAATGGACAGGGAAAAAGAGCCCTCAACTGTCGATCTCTGTCTTGTTGGGCAGCATAAAACCAAACACATATAGCACTAAAGCAACCTTCCTATTCTGCTTTTTAGATGTTATTTGATTATAGTATAGGGTCTAAAAGTGTGAGCAGTTGCTCCTGAAGAGCAGGATTGTTTTATTTTTCTGCAGCTCAGATGGAAATTCATCAGATTGCATCAGCTAACTTTGGATTTTCCTTCAAAATTTCTGGGTTTATTATTGTTGCATTTATTCTGAATATGCAATTTTTATAGCTGGCCTTTGTACTTGGAAATCATTCCCTGCTTGCAATGTACATTGATAAACTACAAGTATGAGCTGACCTAGTTAACCAAAATAAACCTCCAGACAGGTAGTAATAACAAGAATACTGTAATGAATTTAAAATTTTACTTTATAATGGAGGAAAGGGAAAGCTACAGAATCTGATCCCAGATTTCAAGGGTAAAACAAAACCAAAACCAAGAAATCCAGACATTTTTTAAACACAGATCAAACAAAAAAAAAAGAAAAATCTAGAAGGAATACCCTGTGCCAAAGAATAGGGGAGAGAAGACAGCATCTCTGTCAGCTGTGTCTCTAACTCCAACATGTGTTCACCCACCTAAGTGCTTGATGATATTTACCTTGGTATCTTGTCTCCATTAATATCCAGCTATTTCCAGAACTTCATGATGGAATTCCCAACGAAAGAATTCCCATATTTCTCTTTTCTCCTCCATTTTTCCTTCATTTAGTACATAAATAAGTAGTGGGATAGTCACCATTGACTATAGCCTTCTCCAACAAATGGAAGGAGTTGCTATAATCGACAGAGTCACACCAACTGTATCCTGGGCTGCATCAAAAGAAGCACGGCCAGTAGGTTGAGGGAGGTGATTCTGCCCCTCTGCTCTGCTCTAGTGAGACTCTACCCAGAAGACTGTGTCCAGCTCTAGATCCCTCAGTGCAGAAAAGACATGTTGTGGCCTTTCAATACTTAAGGGGGGGGCTTATAAGAAAGATGGGGAAAAACATTTTAGCAGGACCTGTAGCAACAGGACAGGGAGTAATGATTTTAAACTAAAAGAGGATAAGTTTAGACTAGATAATAGGAAGAAATTTTTTTCACTGATGGTGGTAAAACACTGGAACAGGTTACCCAGACAGGTGGTAGATGCCCCATCCCTGGAAACATTCAAGGTCAGATTGGATGGGGCTCTGAGCAACCTGATTGAGTTGACATCCCTGCTAACTGAAGGGGGGGGTGGAGCAGATGGCCTTCATGGTCCCTTCCAATCCAAACCATTCTGATTCTATGATTTTATTACAGTGATAAACTGTGTTTAGCTGAGGAACTGTTTTGAGATGTGGGGACAAGTCATAGAAGTAGTTGGGTATAATATTTTGCCAGTGTAAGTAAAGTATTGCACTGGCTACATACTGAGAATACTGATCTGTGCTAAAATCTAGAAAAAGAAGAAAGATTTTATGAGTAATAGCTCACAGAATATATTTGATAGCCTAACATCTATCATATCAGATAGCACATAAAGCTGAAATATAAGCAGCAAGTATTCCACAATCTAAACTAAAATTATAACAAATCACTTTGCCGAGAGAAATGCACCACAATGCATACATTCTTTGAAAAATAGAATAAGCATTAACACTCTTTAGTGGTAATTTATCTGCATTAATCAAAGGTTATAATCTTTGATGCCACATTTTTAATTCAGCATTGATAATAAATAGAATTTAATGTTTAACTTATTAATCAATTCTTTAAGTGAGGTCAGGTTAACAGGACACGATCTTTCATAAGGACACAAGTCAAGGTTCCATGCCATGAAGAGCACAGAGGTAATGATGGCATAAACTAATCCTATCCCCAAATCCGTTTCCCTGTTGCCATTTCATAGGCAGCAGCACTAATATCCACCCTGTTTTAGATTATTTTGTTGTTGGTGGTTTTGTTTCAGCCAAACCAATACCCTCTACAAAGACAAGATCAAGCAGCAACTGGCTGGAATACCATAAACTTTTGTTGTG
Organism: Cuculus canorus; assembly: GCF_017976375.1. NCBI lineage: Eukaryota > Metazoa > Chordata > Aves > Cuculiformes > Cuculidae > Cuculus > Cuculus canorus. Next base: position 150,314,173 of record NC_071402.1, on the reverse strand, counting down.
GCCAAACGTTCTGTATTGCAAAGCTGCAGTCCAATAATAGTTGAAAAACCACAGACAATTTCTTAACATAAAAACTCTTCCTCAGGCCTGAAGATGAGGCGTGGCCTTCCAGGCGAAGTAAAGCAGTCATCTGGAACAACTGCTCTCAGTTTAACAGAATCATGTTAACCAACTAAAAATGATGTAGAGAAATGATAGTGCACCTGGTGCAGAGTAGAATATTAACAAGAGAAGAGGTTATAATATCCGCCCTTTTAGGACAGCAGCAGATAGACAGGTAATTATCTCCTGCAGAATAATGAGAGCAGAAGATTTCTGTGTGCCAGAAATCCAAAATATGTCAGTTTTTCAGCATCCAATATTGATTTTCATAAGTTATTTTGTAGAATTTATTGAGGTTCAAACCCGAGAGATAAAAGATTACTTGGGTGGAAGGGGGTAAAACGGATTTTTTTACACGTATCTGGGTATTTCATACCTTTTGTTGAACTTTGTAAGTTTATTAGAGTATATAGTACGTAGAGTGTGTTTGGTCTCTATTGTTTTCTAAAAGGACATCTGGAAGTACATTACATTTTGAGAGGCACATGTATCTCTGTACCTTGGACTTGTTGCCTGTGATTTCAAGCTTATATAACCATCATTGCAATCTGTTAAACTATGACTGAAAGAAAAGACCTTACACCCACTACAACCAGCTGTACTTCCCACCAGACTTCTAGTTACTGATTTTTACTCCTTAAAATAGCTTGGTTTATCAACATATTAGTTTGAAGGAAAATAGATATGCAATGTTAAGTGCTAACTCTCCATTCAGAGAGATCGTGCATCAATGCTCTATGTTTAGTGTTTTAAGAATGCCCCACTGAAAGAAACTACGGGAAAAAATGCAGTAAGATGCAGTAATTTACTAATCTACATTACTTCTCAAAAATTCCTTCTCAACAGGAGTAAATTCTATAAAGCTAAGCCTCTGTAATCTTTTCAGAAAGAAATTCCCTGGTTTTTGGTGAGCACAGCTGTTCTGTACAGCATACTGTTATTGGGAATGCTATAGTGTATTGATATTGTGAAATGGCTGAGATAAAAATACAGCCCTTCCACTACCCTCTCAAGTAAAGCCCCTAAAACTCACATAAGAAAGCTCAGTGATCCTACGTACATATTAACCCCCATGCCCTTTATATTTTCTCTTGACTATCCAAAACTAGTAAGTCTTCATGATCCCCTTCCTTCAGCTCTCCAATCCCAGGCTCCCCTACTATCTGTCCATCATACCTGCAGACCTCCTCTTCATTTACCTGCTTTTTTCCCCCTTGCTTGCTCATTCCATCATGCCCATTTCTTCTCTCTCTTGTTCAGAGGTGACCTTCATTTTTTTGCAATTACCAGAGGGAGATTTTCTCAGAGACATTTTTTCCTAGGACTACTAATATCTCAAAGTCATGCCTGTGGTTTTGAAGTGATGTAGTAGGTGATCCTCAACCAACCCAACATTAGTTTCAGCTACCTCATTAGTCTCACCTCAGTGGGGAAAGACAGGTGAATCACTCTCAAAATGTGCCTACCTCTCCCTGAGCTTAATCTGAGCATCTGACTCTTGCATACCTAAGGCGCAGTACCTACCATGTAGGTATTTACAGCCACGTACTCAACCTAATCTAAGAAATGTATTACCTTGATACTAAGTGGAAAGCAATAGCAGCGTTCAGGGAGATATTTATCTGACCTATGTTTGATAAGTACATTTAGGTAAAATTAATTCAAATTTAGAAACTAGATATAGGTTAAAAGGAGCCTAGAGTGATTAGCTCAAATAATTACATTTAGTTAGATGAATCCCATCCCTTACATTATGAGAAATAAATCCTTTTGTTCTATCCCCAGAGCAGTTTCTCGTAGTCTACACACATTTCCTAACTCCCTTTTTGCCACAGCTTTTGCCTAAATGAATGAATTAATATTTCTATTATGTGAATCCTTTTTCTTTCTTGTCATCTTGCCTCTTCTTCTCTTGCTTCAAATCAGTCCATTGAGCATTTCAGTTTTGCTGCTGCATTTGTTTCTTCCATGAGAAAAAGTAACTCCACCCAGACACCAGTTTCCATCTTTACAGGTCCTATACAACACTAATTTCCATTCCTGATCTTCGATTCCAATAATTTTACTTCTACTAAACATTTCATTTCTCATTACCTCTTTTAAACATCCACATTCCCAACATGCCTCTGTTCCTTGGTATGTCACTGATTGTTCCCCTGCAAACGTGCACTTCATCTGCATCTTAATCTGTTTATTCTTCATTTGCAAACATAACTCTGTTGCACAAGCAAAAATATTATTTACTTCCTTCCTGGATTTATTACTACTGACCATATTGAGCCTAACAAAATACACATCGAGCTCAGCATCCTGTGTTTGATAGAGAATAGAAGTGGATTTTGCCTCTTGGATACTTCCACAGCTTTGCCAATGTTATCACCAAAACCAGACTGATTTTTCCATCAATCTTTATGGAATGCCCTCCTAAAACCACTTGTAAACACCAACACAGATTTTAGCAAGACATTATATATACTGATTTTGTAAGAATAACTTCAGAGATTACATTGAAATTTTAGGCTGCAGTGTAAGCAGGATAGGGCAAAAAAATATTTGTCATTTTCAGAAAGTTGGAATATTCACTGCTTTTTGGCTTCCACAGGTCTTCTTATGCATTTGGATACAAATGACTGATAGTAATCACCTACATTTGAGCTTGTATTCTCGTTCTTTCCAGCCCATGCGAATTTGATTGATGCAGTAGACCTCAACCCCTGTTTATCCACAGGCTCCACTGCCTCCAGGGACTGCCTTGGCCCTTTTCCGACTAACGGCATTCTCTCAACACTAAGGTTTATAAGCATTGCTGGTCACCCTAACAAAGTACACAGGCAACTGCCTAGCTATCATTAATGTGTCAATATTAATTACCCTGTGCTATTTTAGCAGAACTGCCCAAATATTCCAGGATCTAATAACTAGGAGTAACCTAATGTCCTCTCAATACGCTGAGTGACAGTGTGGTCTGACAACAAAGTAGTACGACTAGTGTTATTCCTTGGTAGCAAAAAAAAAGAAGGAAGAATCACAGAATCATAGAATAGTTTGGATTGGAAGGGACCTTAAAGATCATCCAGTTCCAACCCCCCTGCCATGGGCAGGGACATCCCACTAGATCAGGCTGCCCAAGGCCCCATCCAACCTGGTCTTGAACACCTCCAGGGATGGGGCAGCCACAACCTCCCTGGGCAACCTGTGCCAGTGCCTCATAGTGAAGAAATTCTTCCTTATCTCTAGTCTAAACCTGCCTCTCTCCAGTTTATACCCATTGCCCCTAGTCCTATCACTACAAGCCTTTGTGAACAGGCAAATAGAACAAGACAAGTACAAATATTCTCTTGTATTTCACCAAATGATACAGCAAGATGTTGGGGTACACTCAGGTAGGAAGCAGAATGGAGTTTATATTTCAAAAAAAATCCTGTCTGTTTTCTCTCAATCAGTAAAAGAATCCAAAAGAAAAAAAATCTCCCTTAAAATCTCACCCTATGAATAACCTTTAGATCCCCCTGCAGTGACTTTCTTTTATTGAGAGACAAAGAATCCACTTCCTGTCCTTTCGAAACTTTGAGCAAGTACACGTGAGAAGGTAAAAAGATATTGTAGGAAAGAATGTTGTAGAACAGTCGCAGCATGACGCCAAAACCAGTAACACTTACTCTTACGTTTAGTTCAGTGGAACTAACAGATAGGCATGTCTTGATACCAAACTACTTTCAAGTAGCTTTCCAATAAAACTGATTGCTTAAGAAACATTTCTAAAATATACAAAAGTACTTTTAATGAAGGGAAGCATACAGCTTCCTACACTGGATTCTTCACATTCTGAGCAGATAGCATTATCCTAATTAAATTATTTTGCTGATACTTTTATTTGCTAGCATTATATCAAAAATGACACACCATCATCAAATCAACCAACGTATCAAAATACCTGAGTGCTTATGAAAAGTAATGTAACTGGAAAGCCAGGCGATTTTACCTACCGAACAGATGGCAACACTGTAATTCTCCTACTTTCTCAGCCACTCTGCTACAAGCCTCAACAGCATCTTGATCCAAATGCTGCCAAAATCATTGGGAAGGTAGGCATTGCCTTTGATGAGCTTCAGCTCAGCTCATAGTTTCTGCAAGAAGCAACATTTCAGTCCTCATGGCTCTCTAAGATGGGTGACAATTACAGCTGAGAGCAATTTCTGTCAATTTCTGTTAGTTTTGTTACGGTAACATCTACCCAACAAGAACTAAACCAAGACCCACTTTTTTGCTGTTCCTCATGAAACAGCCATAGGTAAAAGCTCTCTATCACTACTTCCTTTAGATTGTATTTGAAGTATTGACTGAAAAGCCAAAAATGTTTTCTTTTTTCCCAGTATTTATTTCATCCTCCTGTAATTTAAGAATCACCACTGGAGAAACCCTTTCTACCAATGCTAAGTTAGGTCCCTAACCTTGTAGTTTCTTACTTCTGTTCAATGTTAATCATTTGAAATTCCTAATTCACATCTAAAATACTTTCTTCAGCTGTGAAACATACACACCATGCTTTGTGAAAGTACTACAATTAACATGCAACACTATTTAAGTGTCTCTGAGTAAAGTTTCTACCATTAATAATATTCCCCAGTGGAATGTAAGATGGTCTTTGCTCACTGTATGTGTCAGGAACTCACAGCCACAGGTTTAGTAGCATCTTCCATGCTTATAAGCTGAAATGTGTCTGACTTGTCCTTTTGTTAGTTACTTAAAACCTAAATTCACCCATCTTTAACATGTAGAAATTTTGCGTACGATGATTTGTATACAACTTTGAAGGAAGTTTTTCTTACGTGGTTCATGGAATAGCTGTTTTCAGAAATTTTGGCAGCATATTAATGTACTTCTGAAGAAGAAAATGCAGACCAAAAAATGGGGTTGCACACAGCACAAAAATATCAAATTATATTGCAAAATTATACTTGTATTCACTGAAGGTTATAAGGATCATTTTACACATTAGAGGTCACTGTGAAGGCACTGCAGCAAGCACACACATATAAGGATGACTTCTGCAGGAATGTATCATTATTTTAGGACTAATGAAATAATGTGATTAACAATGTTCACAATTTACTTCGGTTCAAAGTTGTCCACCTTACCTAGAGTATCTAATAGGAAAAGAAAATGCCACTGCAACTTTCTGAATAGATGATTCTACTTAAAACACTGTACAACTGCACTAAAATACTTTAGTTGCTGGAGCTGCAGTTTTTACTTGAGTATTATAACTGCTTATGTTTTATTGGAAAGCATTTTAAGTTTAACTGCTTCCTCAGCATAATTATTGGCTAATAAGAAAATGTCTCATTGAGAAAAAAAGTCCTTACAACCATTGCTACAGGAGCAGAATAACCCAGACCTGGGGAACTGAGTAAACATGATCAGGATATATTGTTCAGATGTGGTTACTTACTAAACCACTTTTACAAAGAAGTTCCAGAATTGTAAATGGACTGTGTCTGATCAAAAAATAGAGATCTATTTAGAATACTAAGCTACCAGGCCAAAGACAAATGTACTACGTACTCAGCTGAAAATGTTTTTCTGCGGGAAAGATAAGACTCTCTCTCCTAGGCTAAACCTGGGCAAAAGACAATGAGAGAGGAAGGGCTATACTTTACCTCATTTATTCACATTTAAAATGCTACTTAAAATACCAAGAAATGGAAAAATACAGGTTTTTGTTTATAATAGCATCTTATAAAAACACATTCAATCTATTCACAGGAACAATCTACAAAGCCTCATGAATTGTATAGGAAAAAGAAGCTCAAATCCAAATCTTTTATTATATTTAACTGTAACTTTAAAAATTCCAGTTTCTTAAACAAGTTTGTAAGTATGTTACAAAATAAACAGGTCACCATTTGGAGGCTATTACTATATTGTAATAGTAATATTTGGCCTAAAGCATAGGCCAAAGTTGACAAAAAAAAAGAGGAAAATAATTTAAATGAATGAAAACATCCTATGAAACGGTAAAGGTCATGAACTTCTGCTTCTGAACCAGCTTTTAGGAAGACTTTCTGGAACAATAGGAGCAAATTAATAAAAAAACCTTGTTTTTATAATTACATGGCTTTTAAGACAGTTTCTAGCACGTATTACAGAGGTTGTACAAGGCACCTGTGTTTGGTTTTCAGTTAAAGAAAATGGGACCATGCACAAGAAGAAACCAAATTAGTATCTCCCATCTATAATCACAAATGATCCCAAAACTCAGACACTTTGTAAAATTACAGTTGCATCTCCCGATTGTGTCTAAAAAATAGTAGTCTAATATTGAACAGAACCCATCATAATAAATAGTTGAAATCAAGATTAATGAGATCTGAAACATTGATCAATAAAAGAAATAAAGGAACTCTAAAGGAAGAGACAGCTAAAACTGCTTCACCTCCAGCAATGCAAACATTTTCTTGCATCTTGTCAAACACAATAAATCCCTTCCCATCTTTCATAGACATCCATGAGATATGAGTTAGTTCTGTATTTCAGCAAGAAGTAGAAAGGCTCAGCTTGCCTTACTGCTATTGAAATATCTCTCAATTATACCTCCCACACCACTGGACTCACTGTGTAAAATTGAGTCTGCTCTTCCCCCATTCCCTTCGATGCAAGGAACAGGCAGGAAGGCATCCTTGCTGAGGCAGAAACACAGGGAAGTGACAAACAAACAAATATTGTTCTGTAGCTACAACATGCTGAAAAATACTTTGTGACCCAGACTGCTTTGCAGTTTATGTATGGGGAGAGATAATCAAAACCTGACTAGTTTGAAAGCACAATGTGTTGCCTATTGCATTATTAAATGTAAAAATTACAGCTATTACTTTCAATATATTTTGCAAGCTTTCTCTTTGGCAGATTAGCAGAAACTGTCTATATCTATAGCAACCAGGAGAGAGAAGGGAGGGATCTAGCCAGTCCAAATCATTTCTCCTTAAAACCTTGCATCACTACCTTCACTACAGCTAGCATTTAATAGCTCATTTTTATTGCCACTTGACTGAAGCCTCATTAAAAACATGGTCAGCTGATTTTAATTCCTTCTTAAAAAACAGAATGTACATGAGGAAGACTGCACTGATATTTTTGCAGACAGCTTCCTTTGCTTCTTAAAGTAATTTTATTTTTTGTCTCAGAAAAATATTTTCTTAGGGACAGCTAGTTTACCTTTCACTTTCTGATCTCCATAACCAATCTAGGTAGGAACTAAATTGGGAAAAAAAAATAAAATTCTCCAAATAATGACCTTCTTGACTTACAGGGAGCTTTGGAAAGATACAGTAAGTGAAATGAGACTGGTTGTATTAGTAAATATCATTGGAGATAATTCTGGTGAGCATAGAATCACAAGTGTCTCAGCATGAGAGGACTGCCAGAGAGGGTGGCACAGAATAGCATCAATCTTAAATGCACAGAGTTTGTTTTCAGGATCCCTGCATGTTAGTGGGGGTCATTTTAGCAGCTGGGATGTTTATTGCAGATGGCATCTTCTAAAAGAGGAAAGGATTGGTCGGAGAATATATCAACAGAAGGAAGTTGTTTAATGGTCTTCACCAGGTATTTTTAGACACCTCTGAAATAGCCTTAACCAGGAATGAGTGCCACCTTCCACCTCCCGCAGGATGAGTTACTGGTGGACACTAGCGAAAGCTGAGCTGCACCTGAGGGTCTGTGGCTTGAGGATTTCTCACGGTTTCCAAATATCAGGGCAGGTTGGTGGGCTGAATCCTCTAAACTGGGAGGAGGATTAGATATTTGGAGCCTGTGTGCATTTTTGGTAGCTCCCCACTGGTGTACCTCGATTTTAGGGGCTTCACGATTGCCTTGGCTGAATTTGTCAGTATGTAGGGAGCTTCAGTGAGATGGGCTCCTCGGAGATGTCCCCAGAGATCGTGCCAGGACACGCAGCCAGGATATGGAGCTGGGACCCTGGCCAGCCTCGGGGTGAGCAGGGAAAGTCATCAAGGGCTGGGGGCCATGAGGGGATGGAGGACAGGGACCCTCAGCAGGAGTGGGTTGTGAGGTACCAAAGGATGGTGCCCCTCAGTGGGATCTGTCACGAGAGGCCAGAGGACGAGCCCCTCAGGATCTGGAGGGCAGGGACCCTTAGAGGGAACCGTTCCTGCAGGGCTGGAGAAGAGGGACCCTCAGCAGGAGCGGGTCGTGAGGGGCTGGAGAAGAGGGACCCTCAGCAGGAGTTGAACCCGCGGGGATGGAGGGCAGGGACTTGCAGTGGGTGCTGCTCCTGGAAAGCTGGTGGACAGGAACCCTCAGCAGGAGCCGCTCCTGAGAAGCTGGAGGGCAGGGACCCCTATCGAGCACACCGGGAGCCCTCGGCTGGCCCCAGCACCGCCGCCCGGCGCTCCCCGGGGCCGCCCTCGTGCAGCCGCGCGGGTCCCCCCGCCCCCGCCCCACTCACCGGTGCGCGCCCCGGCGGCGGCGGAGGGCGGCTGGCTGCGCGGGGCGGCGGCGAGGAGCTGCAGCAGCGGCGGCAGCAGCAGCGGCAGGACGGAGCCGAGCGCCCCCATCATGCCTGGCCCATCGCAGGCGGCCGTCCCGCTCCCCTGCCCGCCGCCGCCGGCCCTCACTCCATCCCGCCGCCTCCCGGCTCCGGCAGACGCAGAGGATTCAGCACCAGGGACAGCGACCGGCCCCGCCTGCCCGGCCCCGCCCCGACCCGCCCGCGGGGGGGGGAGGGGGGGGGGGGGCTCTCTCCGGCACCGGCCCCGCCCCCGCGGGTCAGGGCGGGAGGGGCTCAGCCGGCCGGGAGAGGGGCAGCGGGGGCTGTAGTCACCAGAAGGGCTGTTTCCTTGGATCCCCCCTGAGGGGTGTGGGAATGGGGGGAGAATTATTAACCGCGCTGGTTGTGCACACCTGTATCTGGAACCAGTTCAGTCCCTGATGAAGTTCTGCCCTGGAAATCACGCCAGGAGTGCTGAGATACTGCGATGGGGTTTGGCCCCCGCTATACAAAGAGGGTGCGGACAGGCTGGAGAGGGTGTGAAGGGCCACTGAGGTGATGGTGCAGTTGCCACAGTGGAAGGACAGGATGTCATCCAGAGGGACCTGGAGGGGCTGGAGAAGTGGGGCTGTGAGAACCTGATGAGGTTCAACAAGGCCAAGTGCAAGGTCCTGCACCTGGGTCGGGTAAATTCCCGATTTCAATACAGGATGGGGGATGATGGGATTGAGAGCAGTCCTGCAGAGAAGGACTTGGGGGGTGCTGGTCAATGAGAAGCTCGTCATGAGCCAGGAATGTGTGCTCACAGCCCAGAAGGCCAACCGTGTCCTGTGCTGCATCCAAAGACGCGTGGCCAGCAGGGCGAGGGAGGGGATTCTGCCCCTCTATTCCTCTCTTGTGAGACCTCATCTGGAGTGCTGTGTACAGTTCTGGAATCCTCAGCATAAGAAGGATGTGGAACTGTTGGAACAGGTCAGAGGAGGGCTACAAAGATGATCAGAGGGCTGAAGCACCTCCCTTAGGAGGACAGGCTGAGAGAGTTGGGGTTGTTCAGCCTGGAGAAGAGAAGGTTCTGAGATCTTATAGCGACTTTCCAGTACCTGAAGGGGCTACAAGAAAGCTGGGGAGACACTGTTCACAAAGACTTGTGGTGATAGGACGAGGGGGAATGGTTATAAACTGGAGAGGGACAGATATAGACTAGACATAAGGAAGAATTTCTTCACCGTGGGAGTGGTGAGGCACTGGCACAGGTTGCCCAGGGAAGTTGTGGATGCCCCATCCCTGGGGGTGTTCAAGGCCGGTTTGGATGGGGCCTTGGGCAGCCTGATCTAGTGGGATGTCCCTGCTCATGGCAGGGGGGTTGGAACTAGATGATCTTTAAGGTCCCTTCCAACTCTAGCTCTTCTATGATTCTATGATCAGAGGACTATGAAACCTACCACACAAAGAAAGGCTGAGAGAACTGGGTTTGTTCAGCCTTGAGAGGAGAAGGCTTAGCAGAGACCTTATTACCATGTACCAGTACCTAAAGGGTGTCTGCCGAGAGGATGGAGGCTCCGTTTATACAAGGAGTCACATGGAAAAGACAAGGGGTAATGGGTCTAAGTTGCTCCTGGGGAGATTCTGATTGGATTCCAGAAGAAAATGAGAATAGTTTAATATTGATATAATCTGCCCAAGGAAGTGGTAGGTTCCTCTACACTGGGCACTTTTAAGGCTCAGCTTGACAGGGTGCTGAGCTGTCTCATTTAAACTATATATCACCTAAAAAGGTTGGACCATATGATCCTTGAGGGATCCTTGAGGTCCCTTCCAACCTGGCATTGTATGACTCTCCCTGCAGCCACCTCAGTATTGGTTTTCCACATAAAACTACTTGCCATCCTGAAGGATTTTATGAGCCCTCAGGTAAACACCTCCCACAGCTGAGGGAGGGCATGCCTGGAAGATGTCCGCAGCAGTGATGTGTTCATCCTCCACTTCCCGTCCCCGATTCACTCTGCGTGAGTGGGACCTGGGCTGCCCAGAGGGAGCAGGAGTCTCCAGTATGGGCTCACTGACTCCCTCCTCCTTCACAGTCTCTCTGTTTCTCACCAGCTTGGCATAATAATGTTTAGCCTTTAACGCCGCCGTCACCAAGGTGAAACAGAGCAGCTGCCATGCCTGCTGGCAGGGTATGTGTGTTTGACTGGAACAGCCAGCTCTGTGCCACAGTGAGGGATGGCTGGTCCCAGCCCCCTCCCTCACCCTGACATCTGCTTTATTCCTCCCTCATGTTTCAGATTCTCACAATCTTCTTCTTACTTGAGGTAAACAGCTCTGACTGTACTCCCTGATGCGCTTCATCCATCCCTGGCTTTCATCAGGTACAGTCACAGAATCACAGTATCATTTAGGTTGGAAAAGATGAGAGGAAACGGCCTCAAATTGTGCCAGGGGAGGTTTAGATTGGATATTAGGAAAAAGTTCTTCATTGAAAGACTTGACAAGCACTGGAACAGGCTGCCCAGAGAAGTGGTTGAGTCGTCATCCCTGGAGGTATTTAAAAGGTGTGTAGATGTGGCACTTAGGGACATGGTTTAGTGGTGAACTTTACAGTGCTAAGTTTACAATTGGACTCGATGATCTTACAGGTCTTTCCAGTCATTATGTTTAAATCTGTAATGTATGAAGTGGTTTTGCTATAGACCAGAAAACCAAACAAGGCAAGCCCACAGAGCAAACTCACCCTGGAAGAGCACAGCTGTTCCTCCTTGCTCACCTCAAAGGTGGCAGAGGATACAGCACCAACTCATCCAGACCAGAGTGGACAGAAGGAGTCCAGCCACCACATCCGGGACCAGTGAGGACTGCTGTGGAGTGGTCAGCCAAGCCTAAATGTCCAGGTTGGAGCTTTGTTCCAGGCTGAGGGCAGGAGGGCTGCGTGGGAGCTCATGGGAGCACACGTGGCACTTACAGCTCCTGGTGCCCTGACAGACATTGCAGAATTCTCTTAGTCTCTCAGTTTTGCTTTCAGGGAAAAGCATGAGTGTCTATGCTGGGAAAAAAGAGTCATGGCTTCTAGAATTGGTGCAAAGTCATCTCCTTACCTTTGTGGTTAAGGCAGGTGACTCAGATGCAAGAAAGGGCAATATTTGATTCAGAAAACAGAAAATTTAAAAAATATATATATCAGTACTAGATCGAGTTTTCTACCCCACAGGTTGCAAAACAGTTGGATGGTCTTTTCAAGCATTTCTGTCCTTGAGGTCTGTTACATGGATGCTTGCATCTTGCAGGGGAGTGGTTTCCCTAACTCAAAAGGTTCCTTTACCTCAGAAAAATCAATTTTGACAGCTCTGAAAGAAATCTGAGCACTGAAAGGGGAGCTAAAAAAAAGGAGGGAAAAGCATTCTGTGTAAAGGACAAGATGAGAAATGAAAGTGCTGAAACATAAATTAGTATATTCTCATGGGTTATGCAAACCATCTGGCTTTAAAAGCTAGTAGTGGGAACAAGGAAAAAGGTCATCTGAATTAGCAGAGAACTGCAAAACAACTGAAGGTAAGAAAGGAGCAAATGGCTTGCACAGCGAGAGAACAAGTTGTTCGTCAGAACACAGAATAGCAGCGGTATTGCTGAAAGTCATCACAGCTCAGCAACGAATGATCTGCAAAGCTCCTGTCAATTTATGATCAAATGCTGCGCAGATTTTAAAAGGAAATTAAAATTCTTGTAGCCACTCCGTGCAAAGGATTTGCAAAATAATGATATGTGTTCAAATGCGTGTGAAACAATGTCAGATATCAAGAGAGAAAGGGCATTCATCAAAGATGGGAAGAAGTCCTTGAGTACACAAGGCTAATAAAGACAGGAGTAAGGTGTCAAAGAAGGAGTGAAGAGACAATCAGTAGGTGAATTGGGCATTTGGAAATAACTCAAGTAGCAATTCTCAGGACTGGAAAGTGTAAACTATTCCCTACCTCGTTGTATGTTACAGTTTTATAGTAGGCTACACTGAGCAAAGATACACAGATCTGTCCTAAAGCCCCAGGAACAGCCTGGTAGAAACTGGTGGTACTAGGTATAATGAGTTTGTTAATGTCATGTAAAAACTGCAAGCCTTGAGTCTGTGTGCAAATTAGATGAATAACAGAATCACGGTGTAAGTCACGTGTTATGACACATGCAGGTTATTTGCTGGTTCACAATCTTTTCCCCCAGACACTTCTCAGTGCCAAGGTTTTTAATAGTTTGTATAATAAATTAAGAACTCATGTTAAGTCTACCAGCCTTGGGAGGTTGTTTTGATTGTGGGTTTTATTATCATGTTTTCAATAAGTTTCTGAACTGTGGAAAAAGAAATCCTAAAGGGCAGAAGTTATTTGTAAAAATTACTAGAAAGATTAGAAAAAGGAAACTCCATTCCTGAAGTCTGTGATGATGAGGGGCTCTAACAAAACTGCAGGACTTGATTGCTTTGAAAATAGGAGTAGAAGAGGGTATTGGTAAGTTATTCCTCTAAGGGCATATTTAAATTTTTTTTGGTGAGGGATTCTAAACTACTACAGATACTAAATGGTGGCTGCAGGGGTAGAATATCAGCTCTCCATTGCTAAAGTGTCTGAAGGTGAATGGGAGGCTGCTTGGAAGAGTGATACTGGAAATTACAGGACCTGAACATTTCTGCACAGTGAAAAGCATATTGAAGTTTAGCATATCCTTCTATGTCTTTATGCGATACCCATATAGATGTTACAAAAATGCTAGGCAAAGTAAAAGAAGGGCTGGATAATCTATAGGGGTTTTTTATATATCTGAAAGATTTACATCCTTAGCCATGGTAACCACAGCTGAACCATTTTTGAAAGAAACACTTTCTGTTTGAAAATGCTGTGTTGTCTGACTAATGTTTTTCATTAGAAACATACATGTTTTAATAAAAAAAAAAAAACCTTAGTAAGTGACAGAAAAAAGATCCAGAAAGGGCCAGGAATGATCCCAGAATGGTTAATCACCCAGCAGCCAGGACACTTGCCTGGGCTGACATTTTCAAGGTTCACGTTTTTGCTGTGGTTGGTTAAAAGATATGACCTAATGAATGGACAAGACCAGCCTCGCACTTTCTCAGTTTCAGGGGGCCAGTAAAGATTACATTAAAAGCAAACAGCCCTGTTAGAAAAGCCATTGGCAGGCAGAAATAGTGCTGCATGGATGAGGCAAGAAGTAAGTATAGGTTATTTTATATATTTAATACTGTTTATAATTAGTTAGTAGGAGAAATGTATTAATAATTTGGGAAGTCGAGTAAATGATAGAATTTTTAGACATGTAAGAAAAAAGTGCCAAAATTTCATAAATAAAAAAACTAAGAGGAGGTAAAAAAACCCAGATAAACACAAGATTAATCATGGAATGGTTTGGGTTGGAAGGGACCAGTTCCAACACCACTGCCATGGGCAGGGACACCTCCCACTGGATCAGGTTACTCAAAGCCTCATCAATACTGGCCTTTAACAGTTCTGTGGGTGGGTCATCCATGACTTCTCTGGGCAACCTGTGTCAGTGCCTCAACACCCTCACAGTAAAAAATTTCTTCCTAGTATCTAGTCTAAATCTGCCCTCTTTCACCTTTAAACCTCTTGTCCTATCACTGTACTCCCTCATAAAGAGGACCTCCCCCACTTTCTTGCAGGCCTGATTCAGTTAAAGAAGACCATTACTACAAAATAATTTGAGCTTTTTTTATGGGAAAATACTCTCAATAGTTACATACTAACAGGTAACAAAGCGTAAACAGGATAAAAAGAATATGTGATAGTTAAAGGCTAAGTATGAAAACTATAAAACACAATAGTATAATCTGAGTTTTGCTGTGTGCTTAGTCACTGAGGTCACATTTGTAAGCCTTTGCAGGTCTGTCTTTTAATTACAGATGGGAATTATACATGCAAGCATAGCCACGTCTGCAGGACTGTAGAAATTGTATATGTGTGTTTGTACAGGATAGAACTGCATGTTTCATCTAAGGGTCACAGAGCTATTTGTCAGTTTATCCAAGTATAAAGAAGAGCCTGAACAAAAGGTCAGTACAAGCTATGCTAAATACCTGCATAGGCCAACATGCCCTTAAAAGAAGGCATTAAAATTACCTTCTTCATAATTACCTTCTTCATTTCCTTTTCTTCTTCTCGTCTTCCTGTCCCCAGTCCCTCCCTCTCCAAATCAAGGCTCCTGAGCACGTTAATTGCAGATCATTTGTCCTGTTAATGGGTCCAAAACCCCCAGGGAATAGTATCTATCAGGCAGTGTATCTAAGACTCAGTAACTTAGATGTCTTGGCAGAGCTTTAAGACATATTGAGGGGGGTAGAGGCGAGAGAGGAGGGAGGTTTGTGCTATATCCATGCCCAGACAAGACAGAATTTAGACTATTGTATTATTTACATTTTGTGGCTCTAGAGGACATACATAAATTATTCAAAGCCTGTAGACGTATATAGAGACAGAAAGGAAGCCTTTTGGATGCCTAGTGCTGCACATGTAACTTTCACCATACATTTTTGTGGGCAGAAAGAGCCAGTTTGAGCAGCATCAATCCTCCTGAACCTTGCTTATGACTTGAACACTTCTATCAGAAGATTGTGAAAAATAAGGCTAGGAAAAAAACCATCCAAGAGCCACCTCTTGGAGTACCATGGTCACAAGAGGAAAAGTACCAATTGCGCCTTTGCTTTCTGTTGGTTTGAGCAACCATGAACTCTGCTTTAAGTGGCTGACAAACACTGGGCTTTCTTCAGGATGATCTGGCAAAGAGTCTTAGAACAGGAACTGCAGAACAGTTCACACATTCATATCCTGGAATGTTTTGATTATATTTATTCACTGTTGTGAAGTTTAAAGTGGTAGGGGGAAGGGTATTGCAACTGTATTGTACAGGCTATAATAGCTTTTGGGATTAAAAACTACCAAGAAAAGTTAACAGAAATTTTGCACTATGCACTTACAAGTGGTGTCTTTGTTTGTATATTGTGAAAAAGTGTATGCATGGTTATATAGCTTTGGATAGTCAACCTTTCCATTAAAAGAAAATGTATCACTTACTCCATGCACACATTTTCTTTTTTAATGTAAAAATAAAATAGTTAATATTTTAAACCAGTTAAGACTGAAGGACTTTGTCCTGCAATACATAAGCAATATGTTTAAAAAGTGATCCGATGCCTGAGACAAATACTCACTTAATTTGTGAGACAAATACTCACTTTAAGTGAGACAAATACTCACTTAAATTTCAAGTTGTTTTTTGTATTCTGCATTCGGGGACTAAGTTCATTAAAGCAATGAAGAGTTCCTAAAGGGAGACATCTTTAACTGTGTAAAAAGGTGTGGCCCCAGGTCACATCAGCAGTGGTTGTGGTCTTTCTTTCTCAACTATTTAATATTTTATAGTAACTAAAATTACTTGAAAGGATTTTATCATTCAATACAAAAAGTACTTATTTTTTATATTAGTTATTTCATATCTATAAAACCAGCAGGGCCTTTGAGGTTTTTAAATCAATTCACACTGAATTCAGTTCAGCATGAAAATAAATATTTGCAGGGCCTAGAAGATGTCAAATTGCTTGATGGAAGAGTATGGTGGGATTCACTTTATGACTGTCACAGCTATTCAGCTGTATCTAGTGTTTTAATGTACTGTTGTTTTCAGCAATTTTGAAGGTTTTCTTCTTGTTTCCAAAATTGTATTTGAAAATATCTCTACTCAGGAGCATGCTAAAAGTTTTACTTTAAATATTTCTGTATCACTGAAGAGCAGGAGTTCAGCACAGAGCCAGAAGTAAAAACCCTTGAGCACTGTACAACTGATAGACCTTAAAAAAGGAAAGGAAAAAAAGTAGGTTGATTTTAGTTGACTGGTAAGCTGTGAGCTGGTCTTTTATTCCCTATGCTGTAAATGAATGATAATGTTTTTTATGTGTTGCTGGAAAGAGCAGTTGGAAAGGAGCCTAAAATGGAGTGTTCAGGGCCTGGGAGATGAAATGCAGCTAGAGAAAATTACCTGTGAGAATAGCAGGAGATGTGGCTTACATTAACTGCAAACTATAAATGTGACTGACATTAACCGAAGACCTAAACATCTGTGTCTATGAACGCTGAGGGCAGCATGTTTTGAGCTGACTTCTAGGGCTGTAGGAACCCTTAGTACCAGACCAGCCACTTCAGCCTGTGAGGTAGTTGGAGCTTTGAGGAAAATTTCCATAATCTTTCCTGCTGGTTTGCTAGGGATGCTGAAGAGAGCAGCTGCTGTAAATGTAGACTTTTGCAGGTCCAAGTATTTGCAAATCTGGATTGAACCCAAATTCATTTGAGATTCATTTAAAATTCCAGCTGACTTGTTCAAATATCACTTATGGTGATGATATCCGCATTAAACAGGCTGTCGAAGCTGTGTGGTGCACGGACGAGGTTGAAGAGAAGGAAAAGGGGGGCATGAAATCACCTGTGAGTAACAATGGATGGATATTCAGACCCTGTGAAGAACAGACCTCTAATGTCTCAAAACAGGGATACAGCAACTGAGGAATACAAACTCTGAGGCTACTTCTGACATCTTTATATCTAGTGTGAGGCAAGGAAAGGGGATTTAGACTTCACTGGGAGAGGGATGGCACAGACCACTGACAAGCAGTAGAGCTCACTCATTTTAACTGAAAAAGGCTTGATCTCTTACTAATGCCCACCATCATCTCAGATCAATGTCTAGGCTGAACTGTGACTTGCCTATCTTGAAGTCACAGGAGACAGATTTCAACATCAAAACCACTTGAATTCCTGATTTTCATGAGTGTTGAGTTCTAAGCACAGCTGAAAAACTTTCCATCTGAGCATACCAAGATGTTAAATTCAGATGACACAATTAGACATTCCTAAATGTTTTTTGTGGATGTGCTCTTGTTCTTCGAAAATCAGGTTGAAACCCCTGGGTGTGCAATGAATTGGTTGCCATTGATCAAAATTGATTAGAAATATCAACAAAGAGCCAAATTTTTTAATTAATTAGGTGCTTTTAATGGCAGAGAGTTCAGAAACAGTGGAAAAAAAAATCTGGTTTTATCCATCTTTGCTAACATGTTAGATGTGATGCTTGGTGAATGGATTTTACTACCAATTACTAATCCCCTGAGAGATCCACTTCTCTTGTGCTAAATTAAAGGATGAATGAGATTGCTGCATGTAGTTGTTCTGAAAGAATAGCCCTGCTGTTGATTAAAGCTGCTGGGGAGCTGTGGTTACATGTCCCTTGCTTTTTGTGTCTGACTTGGGAACCTGAAGCCTGATTCAAGCATTAGCACCCACAGCTGCACCTGGAGATGGGTGCTTGGAGGTGACAAGAGCTACACAATGTGACATCTCCCAGTGAGTTCCCAAAATTCATAGAGATTTTTTTAACTTAGTCTCACTGCACATTTGTAAAATGGTGGTAAGCAAACCTACAGGGAGTTGGGAAGCTACATGAATCCTTGTGAAATTCTGGGGCTGCAGTGAACAGTACCATAGTAACGCCATTGTGGAAGTCAACAGTTGTGTCCTCAGAGCTGTGTATGAGTAGCATGCAGCAGGTTAATTGTAGAGCTGTATGTGGAACGACAGGTGGAGAAAAAGAACTAAATATTTGCTGCGTCATCAGCAGCAATGGGTTTGAATCATCCACAGAGCAGATACAGATGGAGTGCTGAGTAGGGAACAGTTTGTGTGGAATAATCTGTCTTAATGTGATTA
Organism: Cuculus canorus; assembly: GCF_017976375.1. Classification (NCBI taxonomy): domain Eukaryota; kingdom Metazoa; phylum Chordata; class Aves; order Cuculiformes; family Cuculidae; genus Cuculus; species Cuculus canorus. The sequence continues at coordinate 150,295,795 of NC_071402.1, read as the reverse complement.
AAGATATCATGCCACTCGACACATAATCAAAGGTGATGTTAAAGCTGTGCACATCTTCATTTTGATGTCTCCTGACTTTTGAATGCCTGACTGTTCAGCTCTAGTCTTGTTCTGAAACCATGCTTCGATGTGTTACATGCGAGGGAGGATCTGGTTTTGCAAAGCTCAAAGTGCCGATGCTTGCATTTTCCAGCTGTTTGCAGCGGTGGAAGAGGAAGTGCAGAACAGCGAACAGTCAAAAAGTCACTTGTGCTTCTCTCCATTTGAGCAACCTGATCTAGTGGAGAGCGTTCCTGCCCATGGCAAGGGGGTTGGAAATGGATGATTTTTAAGATCCCTTCCAACCCAAACCATTCTATGATTCTATGAGTTGTTTTTCTCCAGCATGTCTCCCTCGCTTTGGCTGCTTATTGCTGAAGACATAATATGCTTCAGTGTTAAGCTCGTCTTCTCTCTGTGTTCTGTCCAGGAAACATCGTTGTCCTGCTTTCTGTAATAGACAGAAGCAAAGCTGCTGGTGACCTAGAGGCTGGAATATTTGCTATAGCTGTGTGGCTACAAAATTGGAATATCCTTGAGAAATGTACAGGGAGCAAATCTACAATTGAACAATACGTTTGATAGCAGCTCAGAATAGATATAGAACAACAGAGCTCAGATAATTTTCACTTCAGTTCTATAGCTTAATGCTTAATGACATGGGTTATTTTCAATAGCAAAAGATAAAAAAAGAAATCAAGTACGTAGTTTCTAGTGGAAAAAAATAGAAAATCTTGCTCAAGGCATTCTGATATCTCCAAGTACAAGACTGCTTTGACCATTGCTTGTGATGTGTTTCTTTTAAGGAAGGTTACTGAGGGTGTGCTGTGTCTGTGAGTAAAAAAATGTAGGTAAAGTTCATGGTAATGAGAGCTGGAGAAAACAACATTGTTTGGACTACACTGAAATTACATTATGTGTCTTTGTAAGTACAAAATTGCATTAAGAATAGTCATAGGTTTTGGTGAAACTATTAAAAGTTGAATAAGAGAAGGCATGGGATGCTCTGTTCTGAATCAGCACTGAAAAAAGCCTTTGCTCTCTGCAGAATGTTCCAAAAGAGCATCAAAGACCAAACAAAAACACTTACTTGACTTCTCAAGGGAATCTTCCTCCTAGGCTGAGCATTTTCCATGAACTTTCCCACTCTGTATGATAAAGCTTCTACTGTATATGACTAAGTGGGTTGAGTCACACAGAATTATTTTCTTATACAATAACGTTGATAAATGTGCATGCGCTGCTCTTGGTAAAGCTGAGGAGTGACTGTCAGCTTTGAAAAAGCAGGTCACTATTGCAAAAATCTTACTGTTTAAGAATCCGTATCTCCTTATGCTGTCCTAACCTAGAGTTAGCCTCTTCAGCGTGAGAAAATTGTGATGAGGTTGGCAGCCCCTGGCCTGTAGAAAATAAAAGGGAAAGCAAGGAAAGCAAAGATACTATGATGACGTCTCACCCATTGAAGGGATTAGAGTGGCTGAGGGATAGCAGAAGTAGCTTAGTGAGCACTAGTGAGTGTGGTCTGACCTGGGATTGTCAACTTGAATTCCTTCCATCACAGGTTCCCAGCGTGCTTCACTGCGAGCTATCTTGAGCACGAGCCTGGCCTGGGCTCCATGGTGCTCTGAAGGAATCCACTGCTATCAGAGGGAGTTCAATCTTGTGAAAGGGGAATTTCTCCAAATGATTCACAAAGCAGATGAAGAACAAGGTTCTTCCTTTGAGGTTTATGATAGATATTTAGAGTTCAATCATTAAATCTCCTGTATTACCAATGAGAAAAGGAATATCATAGTGAAAAAGTGGCAAAGGTACAAAATTGGCAAAAATTACACTAAACATAGTTACAAAGAATACTGAGACAAAAATAAACCTGCAACTGGCATTTTCTTTCACTAGCAGTGAATAAAACTAGAGGCAAAAGAGCTGTCCTAAACCAGAGCTGCAACAGGAAGGTCAAGAGCTAAGGGGATGAAGATGGCCTTCACAACATGTTTGTGAAAAAAAGAATTTCCCTCTTTCCCCTCACCATAATTTAAAAATAAAAAATAAAACTGTTTCCATATTTTATGTTTTCCAGAGCCAAAAGCATCACACCTGTTGAGATGTGTGAATTGCCCAGGAGGGTCTTTCACCAAATAGCACAGAGTGTGTTCTGGTATTAGACCACATTGAAACAAGTCTGCTTCTAAGCGTTCAATCAAGGGCTTGTGATACACTGATAAATTAAAAACTGCAAGCTAGATTCCCTGATCTCTGCATGCTGCTCAGGCAGTTTAAGGCTCTCTAATCTTAACTGGGAAAATAAGAATTCCCCAGAGGCTGTCTGTCCTGTGATGGATGGTTGAGGGGCCAAATATTGCTGTCAATTCTAGCATAGATCGAATGAGGGAATGAGGCAGCTATAATCAGATCCTGTGATAAGTTATCTCATTTTCTTGCAGATGGACTAGTTTTACATTCCTCCTTTTTCAGTCTTAACATAACCTTAACTTTTTAAATTCTGAGACTAGCAGACATCTGAAAAACTACAAAAAAACCCCAAAACTGGTAAACACTGGAAGTTAGTAACATCACCTTTAATTTTTTTCATTCAAAAATCAGATTGTTGGGACATAGGCATATAGTACACCAGGCAGTTTAAGTCTCAGAGATTTTTGCTGCTGTCCTTGAGTTTGCACATTGTTGTATGAATCCAGTGTGGATTGAAACTTCTGAAGAAGACAGGCTGTTGTGGTCATCAGAATGTGCATTCCCCTGGCAGCTCTTGTACATGTGCAAATTCATCTGCTGAGCTCGGTGACTGGATAAGGCACTGGACAGAAACAGCTTTCACTGTGAAAGTATAAGTATTTTAGACATAGTGGGTGGAGAGCCACATGGAAACAGCCATCCTGCAGATCAGAGCAGTTGCCCGAGAGAGGGAATCTGAGGACTGAGGATGAGAGAAAGGCAGCTCTATTTTTGTCATGAAGAATGGTCACTTTTAATAAAGAACCACTTCTAAATAAAGGACAAACCTTAGAACTTCTCTTGTGGAATGCAGGAAATCCTGAGAGTGAAACTTTTCTGTTTAGTTTGTGTATTAGCAGTGACCAGTCATAAAGAAAAGTGTACACAAGGACACAGATTTTGCCATTATGATTGGTAAAATGAGCTTTCTGAGAAAAAGGAGCTTCCCTTCAGTGGAGTGGTGGGAGAACTGCAGATTAGGAACGATATTCACCCTTTTTTTGGCGTGGCTTGGCATTTTCAAGGACTCTCCTAGTAACCTTAGGCAAGATCTCAGAAAGACCAGTGCATGAAGCCTACATTTCTTGCTATAAGCTGGTACTCAAGTACAGTTTTAGGCAACTGGTAAGTAAGGACATTAAGAAACAAACGGAAAAAAAAGCCAAATCAATACTCTTTATTCACATGAAAGTTGAGCTGGCACAGACAGTTTATGGAAGTGTTTAATAATTACCCCAAGAGGCAGGAAGCATGTGTCATCACACATTGCAGAGAACCCAGAAGGAGGCAGGGCTGGCTCAATTCTGTACGTCCTTTGATGTAGGCATATGGCTGTGCAGGATTCACGCACCTTTCCAGCAAGAACTGCTGAAATGTACCTACTTAAAATGTAAGGCTTTACAGCAAAGCATCTGTTACTGTAGCATGTAAAAAAATTATTAACCTAAGACAAGGATTATTATAGGAATAGTAAGATGGGGAAGGAACTAATTGAACGGAAGAGGGAAATGGATTAGGCTGAAAAGGAATTACTAATGATGTTTTGGAACAGCACCTTATTTAATATTTTCATTAAAGACTGTAAAAAAAAGCATAAACTAATGAAATTTGAACATATATTTGAAACCGGGACAAAGCTGACAGCAATATCAAACAGAGGACTAGAAATACACACAGGAAGAATATAGTATTGTGAAGTCTGGAGAAATGTAAACACCATGAAATAAATAAGTGTGAAGTCATGTGTTTGAGAGCCAGGTTATTTTGCTGAAAACAGGGTGGTCCTCTGAAAAGAAATGACCCAAGAGAAAAAGGTTGGTAGCAGATTCTACTTCCTAGACTCATAAGCAGTAAAGATATAATAACTCCTATCATGATAGTATTTTCAAAATATTATCTAGCAAATAGAACAGAAAGGGAATTTCCACTGCTAAAGTTTCCTCAGCACCAACACTTATAATTTCTGCGGGCAAATGACCCACTGTTGTTAAAGAAGAGTAAGGACACATCGATGCTGAGCAACCTAACCCAGTGAAAATATCTCGGCAATTACCAAGTAAATTGAAGCTAAAATTAATAGCAATTTGAAGCCTGAGGCTGCGCCTAGGGTCATGCTCAGCCAAGCAGCAACACAGCTACACAGAGCCCAGGACTAAGAAGTCTTATCTGAAGCAGATTAGGTAAGATTTGTGCTTATTTGCAATGGCTTAATGAAAGTGAAAAACTGCTGGCTGCCTGTGGAAAGTTTTGCAGCCGTTTCTGAAAGCTGCCCTTCCCAATTAATTGCTGAGATGTGAGGACTAAGCCACACTCTTCCTTTTGAAACAGGCAGCTGTCACTATAGGTCCTTCTATCAGAGACAGGGCAGGACAGGGCAAAGAAGCTGGTGACATGTCTGGAGAACAAGACTTATAAGGAGCGGCTGAGGGAACTGGAATTGTTTAGCCTGGAGAAAAGGAGGCTGAGGGGAGACCTTATCGTTGTCTACAGGTACATGTAAGGAGGTTGTAGTGAGGCAGGTGTTGGTTTATTCTCCCAAGTAACAAGCGCTGGGACAAGATGAAATGGCCTCAAGCTGCACCAGGGGAGGTTTAGATTGGATATTAGGAAGTTTGTTTACTGAAAGAGTGGTAAAGAATTGGAACAGGCTGCCCAGGGAAGTGGTGGGGTCACCATCCCTGAAGCTGTTAAAAGAAGCATGTGGACATGGCACTTTGGGACATGGTTTAGTAGGCATGGTGATGTTGAGCTGGCAGTTAGACTTTATAATCTTAGAGGTCTTTTCAAACTTCAATGATTCTATGCTCCAGGTTCACAAGACACTGAAGCAGATCAGGAAATAACACAAGGTAGCTAGTGTGTCTTCTGAATTCACATTGCAGTCACTATCATAAGAGTTCTTCACTAAGCATTTATCAAGTGAGGTGAAAGATTATATCAAAATTCATGTCTCTGATTTCAGAGACCTCAAAGCACTTCGCAGCAGCAGCACGTGTGTTTAAATGCAAAGTGAGTTGCAGTCATCATGAGAATAAACAGCAGGTGCAAGATGGATTTTTTCTTTTCCTTGGCAAGTCTGAAAGTTTGTGTTCTTGATCCATACTTGAAGATATTTATTTGGTAAGAGAGAAGCTTGAGAACTTCTCTTGGTTTTTCTTTAATTCATAAGTGTCAGTCTCCCAAGTAAGAAGCAATAGGACAAGATGAAACAGCCTCAAGTTGTGCCAGGGGAGGTTTAGATTGGATATTACAAAATATTACTTCACTGAAAAGGTTGTCAAGCACTACAACAGGCTGTCTAGGGAAGTGGTGGAGTCTCCTTCCCTGGAGGTGTTTAAGACATGTAGATGTGGCACTTAGGGACATGGTTTAGTGGTGGAGTTGGCAATGCTAGGTTTACAGTTGGACTCAATGATCTTAAAGGTCTTTTCCAACCCACACTATTCTGTTTCCATGATAATGTAAAGCTGTGGTAGATGTTAGACTGCTGGATGTTGTTTCCCAGCCGGAGAACAGAGCAAATGAGCACTATCATTAAAACAGGGACCAAGGCCCTGCAAATAAAGTTAAAACATAGATTACCTCAAAGAGTTTAAAGCTGTTGCTTTCTTCAGCAATATTTATACTAAATATATTTGTGTGGAGTGCTGTAGGTGTGCCACTCACAGGTGCAATTGTGACTAGAACCCTTATTCTTCAGGCACACTAACAGTGACTGCCGATGTAAGTTGCTCAAAGGAGAATCTTAGAATACTGTTATCTTGTTCATATTTCAGGCAATTTTATTAATCAAAGTCAAGTTCGGCTTCCTGAAAAAGCTGAAGCGATCTCAAAGGTTCTGTCTGAAAAATTACAGGAAGTTCTCAGACACACACTTCGGAGAGTGCAGCTGGCTGAATAGCACAATTGTTCCATAACAAAACCTGAAGACCAGCCCAGCAGCACTTTGGCAGCACTTTAAATTAATAAGATGAAACAAATCTGTTTCACAGGTTTCCAAAGGATAACTCAGCTTAAGGAACATAATATTTATTTATGCCTTTGAAACAGAAGGAAAACGTAAAGATTTAAGAACAGCAAGTAAAACCTAGAACTCTCATGATATTTTTGTGAAATTTGCCAAAGACCTAAGCTCTGCCAGACCTTGGTGCAAGGAATCTCTGCTTGTGTTGCAGAAAGAGCCAATGTTTTTTCATCTGTCAGAGCAGTCATGATAGAGCTGGGCTGGAACGCGAGCTGAAATCTGTACACCAGCTGCATAACTGATGCAAAACGATTCCAACAATCTTGAGAACTCCTGAGTTCCTGTCACCAGGAGGAGAAAAGTTTATCTTTAAATTTTCTTAACATTTGTAGCAGCATCACCTCAGAGTTCTTCAGAAGAAATCTGTGTATTTCTGATGTTTGGCATTACCTTGATTTCTTTCAGGCTCCAGGGATATCAGATCTGTAACAGGTATTCCATGAAAAGTGAAAGCTGAAAAAGCAATACTATACACGGAGGAAAACCAAGGCAGTAAAGTTGGATTCTCTTCTAATCCAATAACATGAGCAAATACTGAAAGACTGAGAAGCAGAAAAAAGAAATTGATTTACATATTCATTAAGTAATTTGTATAATCAGAAGATTTAAAAGGTCGTTACTGGAACACCTGCCTGATAACAGATGCATAAGAATGAAGGCCGAAAAACATAGTTTTTGTAGAGATGTTGATAGATAAACAGTTGGCAGATTTACAGATATCTGCTGCGGCAGCATTAGGCTTTTTGGCTCAGGCTGCTGCTGTGGGTAAGGTAAATCTTCTGGAATTCCTGAATCCAGAACTTTCCCATTGCAAACCTTGATCATTGTTTATTAAGAATTTGATTGCTTTTAAATATCAGTGTTCCAGATAAATAAGCTTTTATCCAGTAGGGAAGTTTCATGCACTAAGGTCAAGTATGAATTTGATGTAAAGCAGGATGAAAGTAGTTCATGGCACCTGATGGAGCAGATACTGGAAAAAAATCATACAATCTTTTACCACAAGAAAACCAGCACAGCAGATGACTGTTTAGAGGGATGGGGGCACGGTGCTGTGCACAAGTCTGAATCAGGAATAAGGAGTCTGTCTCAATCCAGCTAAATTTGTTAATTTTGGTTTCAGTGCCACTCCATACCACTGAAGACCTCAGTCAACCATTTCCATAGACACAGCGAGTAATCATCGTGCTTCGTTGTAGGTAATGAACTGTTGGATATCCGGGTCTAAGCTGGCCACCGTATGCTACTGTTAGCCTGTTGGTGAGTTGTTTTCTGAGGATGCATTAGATCTTCTCAAATAGACAAAACCAGCATTATGAGCTGTGCTGGTTTTGGCTGGGGAAGAGTTTATTTTCTTCTTAGTAATTGGTATGGGGCTGTGTTTTGGGTTTGTACTGGAACCAGCACTAAGAGCATCAGGGTTTTAGTTATTGCTGAGTGGTGCTTATACGTAGAGCCAAGGCCTTTTCTGCTCCTCACCTCACCAGTAAGGAGGCTGGGGGAGCACAAGAATTTAAGAGTGGACATAGCCAGGACAGCTGACCCAGTGACCAAAGGGACACCCCCGCATGACGCTGAGCAATAACAGCAGGGTGGGGAGGTTGGTGGCAGGACTGCCACGATGGGAGCAGGTGGGCATCAGCCAGTTGGTGGTGAGCAATTGTTTTCATTGGTCTTTTTAGGTTTTATTTTCCTTTCTCCTATTTTTTTTTCTCTTTTCCTTACAATTTTTAAAAATTATTTCAATTTTCAGGTTATTTTATCTCAACCCATGAGCTTCTTTCTCACTTCTGCTCTTACAATCCTTTCCCCACCCCACCGAGGGCATGGTAATGAGTGAGTAGCTGTGTGGTGCTTCATTGCTGGCTGGGTTAAACCACACTATGAGCTTAGACATGAAATTCACAGATATCTCAGTTAAGGCAAAATAACATTCTGCAATCAGCACTATTACTGGTCTTAAGAGAGCATCTGGCTGCATTAACAGAATTAAATAAGTGACTTACATGTCTGCATTATCATCTGCATCATTAGTATTAATTTATAAAAATAGTTAAACATAAAACAATCTAACTTATGTGTCAATAAAGTATACATTTAATAGCTAGGGTATTTCCCCTCCTGTACACTTGCGGCTGAATCACATGAGTATTCAAGCTGGGAAGAAGTTCAGGATATAAACTAGTCCAATCCCTGCCTCAGTCAGGGTTAACTTCAAAATGATGACACAATGGTCAGTCAAGTTCTGCGCGCCTCTCGAGCAAGGACATTCCACAGCCTTGCTGAGGAACCTGTTCCTGTTCCATTTCCAGTTTCAATTCACTCTTATGATGGAATTTTTTTCTTCCATCCAACAAAAACTTCTCTTACTTCAAGTTGTTTCTATTGCCACGTATTCTCTTCATTGGTACCTCTGAGTAAAATCTTTTCTTAATCCTCATACAGGTAGGTGAAGACAGCAATGCAACCCCTCTTCTTCACTTGCCTGGGCTGGAACACAGGATTACTCCATTACAGGTGTCTTTGTTGGATGTCATGAGATGTGTTGATCCTTAAGTCCAGCTTGGCAGGATCCCATTGAACAGGACCACTCTAATCCTCAATGTATCAAGCACTGGTAGCAAGCTGGGGTCATCTGCCAACAGACTAAGGTTGCAATTCATCCCATCGCCCAAGCTTTTATTAAAAATGTTAAGTAGTATTGGCAACAGTATCTGCCCCACAGACTGCCACAGTAACTGGCTTGCAATCTTAATGTGCAGCATTATTATTCCTCAAGTCTGATGGTCCAGTTTCCCACCTGACTTTTGAGTCCACCCATGCAGTCCAACTCTCTCTCCAACTTGACTAAAAGGATACTATATAAGCCTGTGTAAAAGTCTCTGTTAGGAGGAAGGACAGGAAAGATGATATTCTCTGATCTTTTTTCCTCTGCAAAAGGGATGGTGATCAGGCAGAGTTTGCCCCTGGTGAACTCATGTCAGCTATTCTCAATCACCATTTTGTCCTTCATGCGTATCAAAATTAAATTCCTTTGCATAAACTCTAAAAATACGCTCTCATCTTCACAAGACGGAGGTTACATACTACCTCAGTCTCAAAGTATGTAAGACACAATTAGTTTTACAAAAATACTGACTTTACAACCCCCAAATAAGACATTTTTATAGAGAATAACCTCTTTACAGCTGTTTGAAAAAACCTTTACTAATACATCATTTCTATACACACTTTTATACATTTTCCTGCTTTAAATGTACAGAATAAATTCCAAACTTTAACTATTAAGAAGTTTACAAATTTTTTTTTTTCAGAAAGTAATACACCTTCCTTCCATTAATTTTCATGACAAAAGCTTCTGCGTGGTCAAGGATTCAAAAATTCATCCAAAATTTTCAGAGATGATGCATACAGGATTCTGAAACAGTATAAAAAACAACGCATAGCAGGATTAGATATGCTAAATGATTTCTTTGACAAGTTGTTCCATATCAGTTTAAGTATTAAATATGTCTTTACAAATTACTTTTTAAATAGCTGGGTTTTTTTTTCTTTCAACTTTTCCATTTTTCTGCTGATCATCTCTAGCTATGGTGTAATCTACAGCAAGCCAGTTTAAATTACTATGCCAGTTCAACCACATTTTCTAATATTTCATCATCTATTCAGAGAACTCACTCATTTTCTTCACAGCATTTTTACTCTTTTTTAAACATAAATAGTCAAATCTTTTACCAATAATTCATACAAAGGCCATTTTTCATTCTTCTACTTTCTTCTGTTCTCCCTCATTCTTCAGACTTCATAATTTTTCTCCTCACCTCCAGCAATCTTTCTTCCAAACCTGAGCTTTCTATTTTATCTTTATTAGCCATTGCCTCCTTCAGCTGCATATACACCCATCTTAGCCCTTTTCTGACTCTCTTTTGTCTCACACTGTTCCCTAAACCATCTCTGAGGTGAGCTTTGAAATTTCCATTTGGCAGACCCTTTTTACTTTCCTGTATTCCCTGAGTGTCACTCACCTAAGCCTTCATATTTGCATCCACGTGCAACTTACTCTAACATTGCTCTTAAATATCCTCAAAGACAAAAATGGGCACTTTTGGTCTTCTGTCAAAACATTTTTTCCACTGTTAACCACTATAAACTTTACCCTTCACGTTATTTTTGTAAAAGATCCTGTCATCTTTATTTCTCAAGCATTTTTTTCCTCTGTATATTTATTCATATAGTCCTAGACTGGTGCCCCAAATGAGCAAGGTCAGACAGTCATTAATCATAATGAAGTGATTTGGCACGAGACACTAAGACCTAAAATATGAGGGGCAACTCTGCATTCTCATCACAGTATCTCAGATGTTAGAGTTCCCTGAATTCAGACTGCCGTGAGTGCATCACATGGTCCTACTTATAGTGCTAGATCCTTTAAGCCATGAAGGAACTCAACTGTCAAAATAAGCTAGTATTACAATGGACTATTAAACTAGTATAAATAGTCAAGTACTGTGGGTTTAGACACAATGCTGTGTTGTATAAATTGCATTTTGTTACAATTTAAGGCTAATAAAACAATAGATCTGTAATGTTGGACCAGGTACCTGCAGTTCGTTGGCCAACGAGCCATCATTCAGAATAACCATTCAGAAAAAATCAGATACACAGTTATATTACAGAGTAACTCAAGAATCATTATTTACAGATACAACCAGAGAGCAATAAGAGTTTGGGAAGCTAATTGACAACACTGAAGAAACATCTTTCAGCACAGCCATTAGCTAAATTTAAATTCTAGTACCTATATATCTAAATGCTAATTAAAGTAAATACAAAATAATAAATAAAATGTATTCTTCTGTAGCACATTTGGTTTTACAGAGCATGGAACATTTTTATATATCCTCCAAATCACTGCACTGACAGCTTTATTTGTATTGTTTTGCTAGGCATAAATATTTGCATTTTATAAACTAAACTAATGTCTGTGCCATTACTCTTGAGGAATTCTCTCAATATACAATATGTTGTCCAGAATTTTAAAGTGCACTGAAGAGCATTTTAAAAATAATAGACCCACAGAGCCATCCTAACCTGCTAACTCAGCTGAAGAGGGAAGAATAAATTGCAATGAAAAGTTTTACCTCTGAATTAGTGCAACAATTCCTTGTTTAAGGGCAGCAATTTAATTACTACACCAGACAGCATTTTTCCTTTTTTCTTTTTTTTTTTGCTAATATATAATACCTTATTTCAAAGTCTAAATTTAAGATGCTGGTACAGAATGCCAAGTCTCTTGGGAAATTAAAGAATGTCAAAATTTCCCAGTATACCTGGATATTAAATAAAACAATGCCTCAAGGAGTTATTATGCATTCAGAAGCAAAAAGTAATAATACTATTAAGTATGAGTTTAAAAAGCAGTAATATATTTTAGCATGCATCAGTGCAGCACTGTTGTGTTCCAAGATTGTACTCAAAGTAATGATCAGAGATCGAGCTTGCAGCATACCATAATTAAAATTTTAGGGTTTGGTAAGCAGAGTAGGATGATCGAATAGTTCACAAACAACAGGGCGCATTTCAGACTGCATAGAATGGCGTGTTAGTGATTAGCACACCAGTGCCAGAGCACTACAAGTGGCACGTCAGAAAAGGCACATCTTGGCCCAACATTCTGTCTGCCTGAGAAAGTGAAAACACGCTGTCAATTAGTCAAGCAAAACCTGGTCATTGAAGAACTTCCTCCAGACCTTTTTTCATCATGAATTTTAACCTCAGGAGAGAGAAAAAACCCATACTTGTACAAATACGAATCCTTCCAAATTCTGCAAAACTGCAGAAGAGATTCTGAATTTTTGTTAACATATCGCAATTCTGATTCTTATTATACTTCCCATCATCATGTTCATATTCCTAATCTTTTAATTTTTCCTGCAACTACCTCTTGGTTTAGTATTCTACAAGGATAGCCATTTGGATATCACAAAATTAAAATAAAATACTATAGTATCTTATGCTCTTCATCTACCCCGACTTCTGGGTGGATTTGTCCCTGTTCACTGGACAGAGACAATCATACAGATTCATAAAGCAATTATCTGTGTTCTTACTGAAATTTATAGCCAGTAGTGCACTCAAGTGGCAGCAATTATTCATTTTAATGTGCCTATTTAATCATGTTAAAATTTTCTTTAATTTCTCAGCTTTTTCCACTGTCTTGATTAAAAGTGCACAGCTGAATCATGATAATCAGCTGCTCACCTTTCTTTTCCAAATCATTGTTGTTATTTTAAAAAAATATACTAGTAGAACAGTTGGCAACCCTATATTAAATGATTTAATGGGAAAAAAATTGCGTTTTGTGTATTTTTGTTTGATTTTGTTTCTAAGCTAGGTCCCAACCAAAAGAAATCTGTTCACAGCTCAGCAACTAATTAAAACAATCTACCCATGAAGAAAAATTACTCTGAGTTTTAGAAGTCTAATTATGTAGTGATTTTTTTTTTAAAAAAAAAGATATCTTTTGGTTCATTATCAATTTCATGTTACATGAGCACAGCGTCCTATGTGGACGCTCAAAGTCTTGGCAGCAAAATTTCCGTTCTTGGATTTATGTATCCTGGACAGGAAATGGAAGTGAAAGGTGCACTGGTTTTGAATTATTTTTTCCTTTCCATTTTTCTTAAAAAAAAAAAATTCACATTTGATGGTACATAACTGAACTGGCTCATATATATCATAAAACTTTCCGGTCTACTTCTTAAGATTATGTATCTCTTTAAAGAGAGTTACAGAATACCTCTTCGGCTCTGATATAATAGCAGATTTAAATGAATGAACGTGTATTTTGCTAGCAACAACACAGCTACTGTATTATGTTGTCCTGAAAATCAGGCTGTTTTTTCCTGGAAATAATCCAATTTACCTTCAGTACTTCTGAACTTACTCCAAATGGATATTTACTGCACAGCCCTCTAAAAGTTCTACCACTGCCAAAAAACTTAGTGCAGCTGTTGAGCTCCTTCATACAACCCAAGTGCAATCTCCAAAGACTTGAAGTATCATAGCAGGAAAGGGATATAGCCCATGTGGACTCCTTGATAGATTCATAATCTTATTTTCCATACAGTAGCACCTCATAACTTTAGTATTGGCTTTAAGTTAAGTCACAGGACAGTGGCCAAAGGTCTATGTTGAGTTACTACAATGCCAGAGAACAATATGCCTGAGGCTCATGATCCACCAGAAGCGCATGCTGTGGAAGTGTGCTTAGATCTGAAGAGCCATGCAAGAAAATGCTGAGCAAAATTAAGGTGTTTTGTTTTATTTTAAATTAAAAATCCATTGGATCATCAATTTGAACAATTAAAGATTGCAAGGACCTCTGTAGGCTCAGGCCACTGTGGTGCATTACTAACTTTCTCAATATTTTTGGATGAATGTCCATAGACTATGAAGAGAACAGACTGTTTGTGCTTTTTAATGTCTACTTTGCCTGTGTTCTCATTCTTTGGGCAGTTTAATAACTAGGCAGAAACCAAACATTCAAATTTTTAGACTTAAGCAACTTTTAAACACTTAAGGCTAAAACATTCATCATAACTGTGTAGTGTAGGCAGGTCTGAAATAAATGATTGTAAACGCAATGCAGCACATCACTTCAAGAAACTTATCCCAGAAAATCTGAAGTTCAACAAGATATGATATTGAAATCCAATAAAAAGAGCAAAATCTTTGAAAGTCTTAAAGTCATTGTCAGAGTCGGGTAATTTTTTTACCGTCTGCATAGGTATGGATTCATATGCCCAAGACAAAAATGTGGGAGAAAACTCTACTAATAAGAAATAATAAACGGACTAATTACTTTGTTCAACACCTGCTGCTAACAGAACTGAATATTGCAATATACAGGATCAAGTCATAACATATTTAAAATTAAATGCAAAACCCCAAACTAAATATCTGAAGATTGCAATCACAGCAAATGTATAGGCAGGAAATTTAACACTGTGCTGGGCCCAACACCTCACAACTTTCTTACCTACTATTTTAAATCTTGCAATCATTCAGAACACTTAAGTGTATTACATAAGTACAAAACAGCTGATTATTGCAAAGAGGGTACAGGAGGAGTTAAGTATTCGTTTCCTACAGCACATTTACCTTTCAGTGCTGCTAGATTCTTCTGTGGCAGCATCCTTGCATGTCATCAGCTTCCTTTGAATGGCAGGTACAAAATCTTTCAGAAGTGAAGTTTTGTGCTTACCTATGCGAAATAAGATTGTGTTGAGAAGTTCGACAAAAATAATGATTTATCAAAAAAAAACCCCTGCATATTTTAATAAAATATTTTTTACTATAAAGCATTGCTTAATGAAATATTAGATATTAAGATAAATTTTCCCTGTCGTGGATCAATTACTGTGTATTTCAGTAAATCCAACTACAGAGTTAGCAGACAGTTGCATTTTTAAACTGGCTACATAACAATTAAAATCCAAAGGTTAACAACATAATTTAGAAATGATATAACCTTAAATCTTGTAGAAAACTGGTAACTTAACATGATGACGAAATGTGCCTGTTGAAGTGTATAAGAATTCAGGTTTCAAAATGTATCACATAAAATAAACGAAGAAAACCTGACAAAAATGGTTTGGCTGACCTTTAATTATAATCACAATGCAGATAGTAGCTGTTAGACTAAAAATCCCTTCTATTTCTTCAGAGAGAATGCATTCCATTAATTCGTTTAAAAATGACCTATGGGAAAAATAAAGCAAAAATACATTATAAATCACATTTATTTCAAAATAGAACTGAACACAACAAGCTTGTGATTTTACTACCCTGCTACCATAGCTTCAACACCATAAATAACCAGTTTCGAGTTTAATTCTTTTTCAGGCTTTTATTGTGCTAAGACATCAAAATGAAGCATGCAGTTAAGAAAAGAACCAGCCTCCACTACTGATTCAGAAAAGATGTACGATTAAAGAACTCATTTTAAACGAACAGTCTTGTAAAATAAGAAACACTCTTAAAAGCAGTTAAAAAAGGAACCAACGCCATGTAAAATAAAATCTAGCAATATACTAAAAGAAAGGGACTAGGAAGTATTGCAGGTATATTTGGTTTCTCAAAATGTATTTGAATTTAGAAATGAAAAATTTAATGACAACATACAAGCTGTTCTACATTAGCAAGAACCTTGGAGAAATTAATGTAGAAACATTTACCTGACAACATTAACTGATTTCATAATTATGGACATTAAACTGCTTGAAAGAGGAGGAAGTTCTGAATTCGTCTTTGGTATAGTGAAGTCTGTTTCACGGGAAGTCTGAAAAAGTCAGCAACTGTTGCAAGTTAAGAAATTTACATACACAGAAAACATTGAAGCAAAACTATTTCAATAATTACACTAACCAAGACCTATCCTTAAATAATTAGAAGAAACATTCACATATGTTTTTTGCACAGCCTTAATCCAATTGTGTTGTGTCCAAATAAACAATATAAACTTTAATTAGGAAGGCTAAAACTAAAACAAATGAACAGTATTTGTACCAAGGTAAATATTTTCTACAGTTTTTCTGAATAGAAGTTTAATTGAACTACATTGTTGATAGCTATTTATAAAGGCATAGCCTACTAAACACAAATGAGTATCCTTTGTGTCTCCAAGTTAAAGTCTGCATACATAATAACTAAAAATAACTTAGGTGACATCGTTCTCCTGACCCCTGTGTCAGCTGTTTTTTGTATCAAGGCCTGAGTAGCATCACAAGTATTCAGTTAGAAATTAATTTTGAGGTACTAGTACAATAACATGGAGGCAGGGAAAACCCCAGCTGAGACTAGTGACTGCAACAAACAGTCATAATCTATGGGTATGAATCTGCGGTGTCATTCAAGACCATAAACTTTTACTCTGCAGCATACTAATATTTGCAGATAAACCTCTGGTATTGTTTCGGTTCCTTCTGCAACGCAGAATCTTAGCAGCTGCTCTGCTGTACTCAGTACTTGCTAGCAATCATTTACTGCCCTGTTTCTGACATATCTAACAACCAGAGTAAGAGTACAGCCTCTGCTAAACAACCTCTGCTCCCCTTTGTTAGTTCTCAAAGTTTCCAATCCTACTAGTTTTATTTTCTCCTAACACTACGTGCATTAGGAACATGCATTGGGAATGTTACCCTCCCGTTCAAGGACAGCATTAGTTCCTTGGATTTTCAGCACATACAATAACCTCTGCCTATATATTCTTTTCATTATTAGAGCTCTTTACTTTCCAAAGAAACTCAGATCAGATATTCACAAATCCTCTAGGCAAAAAACAGAGGAACTCAAAAAAGAGAAGCACAGGACACATAAGTGATCAGTGCCAAACAAGACATCAGTCTTCTTTAGAACAGGATTACAGAACCTCATGGGACAGTTCCAAGAATAAGGCACTGGACTCTCAGAGATCAGTGGTTCACTTCTTAGGTTCCCTAATGCTGGGTGAGATTGAATGAGGCAGGTTTAGCACAACCTCCCTTCTTCATCTGTTCCCTGAGCTTTTACTGCTGACCACATTGTATGGCATGGAATGTGCCTTTGGGTCAGCTGCCTTCGCTGTGTCCCCTTTCAATCCCTTGCCCACCCACAGCCTGCTCATGGGTTTTTTAGGGCAGGGGATGAAGGGGAGAGAAAGGTTTGACTTTCTGCAAGCACTGCTCAGCAACAGCCAGAGCTAACTGGCGTGCCCTCAACATTGTTTTAGCTGCAAAGGCAAACCACAGCAGCACAGGGACTACCGTGAAGAAAGTTAACTCCTTCCTAGCCAGACTCTGTACAAATAGGGATAGAGAGAACATCTCAAAAACAATGTTGCTAAACTCCCATGGTGCCTAATCTGTGAGAGGCAGGTAAGGTTTCAGGACAACTCTGTTTTTACACAGTTGTACTCATAAATCTGAGAGATATGCTGTAATAAGAAATTATGGCAAATGAAATTTCCTGTTTGTTCCATGCCAACACACACAAAATCATGATGGCAATTTCTGAACAGGTCAGCATCAACTTTACCTTCTGTAGCACATAATTTATCTCTGCAATTATTGCAGCTAGGAGAGTAGAGAGTACACCTCTGTGAACTGCTGGGCAAGACGAATGGCAGCACTGGACTGTATGTATGAATTCTCCAAGAGGCATTTGAATAGTGTGAATCAACTAAAACCAAAGGAAAACAGAGTCATGTTTAACAATGTTTAACTGAAATATTTTAGCAAGCTTCTCTGTGAAGAAGTGCAAATCACACCTTGAAAGCTACTGAGGTATTCTACACACCTAGAATTAAGAAGGGGAATCAGCAACACACTTTTAAGTCTATTCATATGTTTGAGAGAAACAAACAAATAAAACAATCATTGTAACAAAAAAGAACTGAAATGTTTTTCAGAAGTTCTCATTACTATCTAGTCTTTGCTATAAAATACAAGAAGCTAACTTTTCTGTGAAGATAGAAGCTTTTGAAGAACTTTAGGACATCAGACATATTTTGAAGCCGATATAATTCAGGCTGAAATAAATAAGATAAAATAATGACAATTTCTGCTCCCTCACAAGATCATTACATATAACCGAGTCATGGATTCATCTACACGTTAGGTAGCAATTTCAAGAGTAACGTGATACCTGAATCCCTTCTTCCTGCTGTTTCTTGAGTCTATGTGCCACACATTCTAAAACTTTCTGGAACACAGTCTGTACAGTGTGCAAAAGACTTGTCACATCATCTGACTCAGTATTCTGAGTTAAAGAAGCTTCAATAATTTCTTTTAAAGTATACAGTAACACTGGAGCACAAAAGCCGCCTCTCTCTAGAAAAAGAGATAAATATCACAACAAAAACTGTAATGAGTTCTTAAAATACAATCTTAGAATAAAACTCCATTATATACCAGAAATAGCCACAATTTACAAGTGTAGGTGATATGTTCAGTTTCAGAGCACCCTTAGCTGAAATTTTCATACAGTTCAATTAATATTTAAAGTATAAATCCAGTGTTCCTTCCAATCCTTAAAGTATAGGGATTAAAATTGCATATTTCTTCAGGAATTCTTGTAAGTCTCTCTGTACTGTGGACATAACTTTCCAAATGTAAGCTAAATTTAAATATTGCTACAATGTTGTATCCTAAGGCATACTGAGATAGATATATATCGATATACATTTTTTTTTATCTATTTTTAAAATATATATATGCATCCCTGAAGTATATATTCATAACTGGAATCCAAGAGCAAGGAAGAAACATCAATTATCAAAAGTGCCATGGTTCTGCTTGAACAGGTGGTTCTCTGCTTGTTTTCAGTGTCCTGAAAAGCTGCTGTGGCTTTCAACCATAACATTGGTACTAGCTAGCATAAGATGTAAACATCATTTTTTTTGAGACACAGACTCCAAAATGCTAAAAGCAACAGTTCTGCTAATAAATGAAAAGTCAAGTAATTATATAAGGAGATGTGGATATTGGTACAAAATACTGTACCTGTTTGTATAACTGAAAGAGCCATATCTAATAGCTGTGCTTGAAACGCGAGATTTCCAAGGCCCACCATTATGACATCTTTACATACTGAGAGGTAGGCCTAGAAAGATGAAAACGTATATAAGAAACAAAAATTTGTATAAAGTAACAATTCAGTGAAACCTGAAAATAATAAAATCACAAAATCTTAGCCAAGTTGCCTTGAAAGCCGGTACATCTACTTGGCATTAGTCAGTTTGCAGCCTTTGAAAAACATGAGTTCCAAACTTCTGCAGATGCTTCCATTGCCCTTTCCTTGAGTAAATCCAGTTTTTCAAAAAGCAGTGAATGCTCAACCCTTTTTCACTGAGGCTTAGCTCACAGGCATTAATACCTATTATTACCAAGGCAGAATATGACATATCTGCCTATCTTCAATAGCAAAACTAAAACCAGCATACAAACAGAGCTTTTCTCCATAGACACACACAGTTGCATTTGAAATAGATTATAATACTTATGTATAGGCAGAGTAGAGAATTTTTAAACAGTCTGTGTATCCATGAGCTGGGTTGTTCAAGGACACCAGCTATGACTAAAGTTAGTCCAAATCTTTCCCTTAACCAAAACCATATAGGACCCATGGCTCAATGCTAAAATCCACCCTGGGTTAAGTGATAGTATCAAGGGAATGTAACAGAAGACAAGTAAAAACTAGCTACTCTTCCCCCCATACACTTTATATAACCAAATGCTTCCTGTGATGGGCAAATGAAGACAAGCGGTAGGGGACATTGCTCTTTGTGTCAGAGAGCCTATCAGCTATGTTCAACAAATCAGTGGCCTGAAGAGAACAGCTTCCCAATGAATCCCTGCCCATAACAGCAAGTGCAGTAACAGACCAAGCAGAGAAGGAAGGAGGAAATGGGAAAGAACAAGATATGTCTCAGGGAAAGTGACAGAGAAACCTAAGCAGAAAAACAAGAGACACTCTGGTCCGCTCTCATGTGCGACAGTATTAGAGAAGGAACTGCAATTATTTTATATTATGTAGATATTTTGAGACAATGCTAACATTGTTAACAAATGTACACTCCAAACAACTAAAAAGCATAATCAATACCTCATTCCAATTAAAAAACAGTACACAAAGTGAGAAGCAAAAGCCTGCTGCTTAATAAGCTTGTAGTTTACTCCAGGAGGTGCAAGAGGCCTGGATCCTCTTCTTGACTTGCAGAAAACTCACATCAGTCTTTACACCTCAGTTCTTCTCTGGAAATAATGATGTAAACGGACTTTAAGATCTACTAGTAAAGATCACCATGTTTCATTATTGGCTAATTAAGTAATATTTTCAGATGCTTTTATAGCTGACAACTACCTATTTTATTGCTTATCAATAAAGTTTCATTTTAATTTTATATTCAAATCTAGGCAAGGGATGGTAAACATTCCTGTAATACTGGTAAAGATTCCCTATTTTGTGGTTTGTCTTTCTAAAAGGTTGAGATTTGTGCCTCCAAACTTTTGGTATATAATCACAAAAGACCTATGGTATGCACACCATTTTCTTCATTCACAGAAAAGAGACAACACCACATAAAACACACAAGAAACCTGTGTCAGGAGCAACTAAAGCACTTGTTTAAGTTTACTATCTCTTCGTATTTTTAAAAAGCTATATGGCTGGAACAGCGGGAATTAATACAAGACTGATCTTCACATTATTAAATTCCCAGGAAACTCCTGCCCTACCTCTCTACAGACTTCCAAAGATACATTCTATTGGACTCGGCACTAGAATGAAGCTTACAGAATTCCTCAGAGTATAATTTTACCTATTTCTTTTGGGAAAGCAGGAAGGAAAGAAAGAAAGATAGGAAGGAAGCAAGCAAATATGATTAGATCTAAATCCTCTTTCATAATCACACCACCTTCCTAGTCCTAAAGTCATCCTCTGTTGTGCTACTCAACACAGCGTATGCAAGCTGCAGTGATTCTATGTCCTTTCCAGGACTTTCTACACTACAGAACAAGCTACTAAACTGGTAGAATCCCACATAACTATACCCTTTTCAGCAACTCATTTTCTTTTCCTTTGTGGAACAGTGGCAATCTTAACTTTGTTAATGCATTTGCCATAGAACAGCATAAACATTACCTTTATTTAATGTGAGGGATGAAAGACTGACTAAATTTACTTGTTAGAAACCTAAAATTTGGGAGACCCAGGTTACATTGCCTGCCAAGATAGAAATTTCTTGAATGGGCACTTTCACAAGTATGAAGCATAGAACATGTTCCTCCTCACTTGAACAGATATGATGAAGATATATGGTAGGTAAAAAAAGTCTAGATAAGAATAAGATATTGTTAACTCCAGCTACTTGATTTAGTTGGTAGAGTATGCACAATTACATTTATGTAATTTATAGTTATAAAATACAAAGGTTGTGTATAAACTCACAGCCATTAAAAAAAAAAAAAAGCATGTGATTTTAAGCAATCAAAGGAATAGCAAAAGCACAAAACTGTAACCTCAGAACAATCAGGGCTGTATTTCATTAGCTCATTCACTCGCTGGGATCAAAAAGCTCCAGTGCACTATGTTTGTCACTATATAGTTGTCACACATATGGCTTTTCAGATTGGCAAGTGTTTGATTTACGTTATAAGAAGCCTCTAACCTGGATAATTAATTCAGAAACATTACTGTGTTTTGAAATGCCATCCGCTTGATCACTTTCTACTATAAAAGGCATAACTTGACTTTCTAGCCAAGCACCTGTCTCCTTCAGAAGCGAGAGGTAATCTTCTCCTTCTTCAGAAAACTAGAAAAAAAAAATCATAAGTAAGTTACCAATTGTCTTTCCAATTCCTTTGGAATTTCCTCATACTGTCAGCTGTAACTACAGCTTATACTTAAAAGGTATATCCATACCTTGTTCTGAAGATGAATATTCAATCTGCAGAAGAGGCTGAAGGCTCTAAGGGCAGTTGTTTGATTGCACCTACCAGGACCTGCATCGTTTGCTTTAAGAATTGAGCCAAGAACCTCCTGAAATATCAAGGTTTACATTTATATTTTTCAGAAAATCCTTTCAAATGTTTCCTTTCTCAACAGCTTTCAACAAGGGATTTACAAACCAACCAAACAAAAAACTCTCACTCTAAACCCCAAAAGACCAACAGGCATATTCTCAATTACTTTAATTTTGCAATGCCGTAACTAATTTTCAGACTACTTCTCACATGTAAATTCAAAAAGTCAGGTCTCTTAAACATGCTCAACACTAGGTCATCCAAGAAAGGCATCCAAGAATGAAAAACTGGTTAAAATTTGCTACCTATGAACAATTCTGAAATTATATAATTCTAGGCTAGAATATCTGTTTGAAGTACAAATCAAAAGCAAAAACATTTTATAGACGGAAAGGAGGGTTCATGAATCCTATTTATTTATTCTTGCACGTCTTAAATTTGACTTAGGCAATATATGATTTCAAGCATTCTTTTATAAATATGGTTTATGGTAAGGACAACACTACCTTTGCAGCACTGAGAATTTTCAAAAGCTTCTTCAGTTTTTTTTTAGGAACAGAGAGTAGACAATCACGATTAACAGGATGAGTCAATAAATATTCGAGGTAATCAATTGCTAATTCTGGCTTGGATTCATGTGTTACATGAATACGTACTCGTCGTTCAGATGTCTTAATACTCTATAGATGAGAAGAAAGCACAAAACCAGTATAAAACTGTTAGTATCTTACTTTACAATTAATTCCAAAGCAGAGTAATATGGCACTAAAGAAGCTTCTATTAAAAAAGCTCACAGCCGTAATGCCTTTAAGTAATCTAGCAATTCTGTAATTTTTCAACACATGCATATGCACACCTCTCTTGGGGTTAGCGTGTCAGACAACCAATCACAAACTAATTCCATAACGTGTCCCACTTGGCCCCAGCGACACATGCAGTCTATCAGCATAGAATATTTGCTTTGGTCAGCTCCACTGTCAATATTTTTGAGTCTGGAGATCACACCACAGCTTCAAAGAAAAACAAACACAAAAAGGAGATGCATTAGCTTTACAACCATAAATGCAGACTTAATTCAATGAAAACCAATCATTATGATACAAAAAAGATTCGCCAAAGGCATATTTGCACCTCACAGATTTAACTTATTGAATTTGTTTAGCGAATAATTTATCAAAATGGACATTTGATATGTCAAGTTGTGAAAAACAAGAGATGTCTTGTCATTCATATGTTGGACTTAAATATCATACCTGAATGTAGGAATAGCAGCAGGGGGCATAAAAGATGCCAGAATAACCAATGGAATCATGCAACGTTCATCCTAAGAAAAAAAAAAAAGTGCTCTATATGATGTACATGGACAGATACAAACACACACAAAACTAAAGATAGTGCTGAACAAATATGATTAATCTCACATTAAGGATTTCCTTTCTTTCACAAGAAAAGGAACTGAAAGAAGTTCATGGAAACATAGAGCTTGCCATCTGAAATTTCTGATTCAATTATCAATCAAGTCAGAGGTCAATTATCAATTAGCATTCAGCTTTCTGACAAGCTGTCAGTACAACTACCATGAACAATTACAGCTCCATGAGATTAATAGCCACTGCAAATTAAATGACAGCTCTAGTTTACTTTTTTCTTTTTAGTAGAAGCTAATACTTAATTGCACAATCATGACATCATCTAAGTGTAACTCTCAAGTAACTTAACTACTGCCTTAAATGAATATTCAATCACTTCAGAAATTTATTAAAAAAACCCTAAAGGAAAGGGTGCTTATTTTAGACCAGTAATATAAAATGCACTATAAGTTGTTACAATGACACGGTCTCACTCAGATTATATACAAATGAATCTACGTAAAAGACTTAAAAAACAGCATATCTCTATGTCCAAGTTTCACAAATACAATGTCTATTTAGGCATTTGAAGAGCTAAAATCTTTTAGAGATGATTTTTAAAAGAACATTTAAAAATATACTTGTAGCTATTCAGGAAAGAGACATGCTGCTTCAATCTGTAGTCTTTTAGAAACTAAGCCTCTGATGACAGGTCTTTTTAGATCCAAGCTGCTTACTCACTGTAAGAATATCAGAGTCAAAGAGGTGGCTTGCTAAAGCTGGATATCTTGTCTGCTCACCAGAGCCTCTCGGGGAAAATGTTACATCCTCTCCCAAAAAAAGATTTGAAATGTCCTTGACAACTTCCAAATGCTTTCAGGGTAGAGAGAGCATTTGGTGTGTGTGCGCTGCAGAATATTGTATAGCATTGAATTGCCTTCCACTCCCCGACTGTCTAAAGGAAACTTGAACACTCTTCAGTATAACAGACAGCATAACTCGGTATATGTCAGCATAAAAAACTATAAAAAAAGAAAACATCCAGTGGATAATCCTACCAAATACACTACAGGGTGCAGCAGATAACTGTTAGCCACTATCAAAAGATAGCATCCTGAAGAATAACACCAGAACAATTAAAAAGGTCAAGGAGACTGAGAATATGAGATTGACCGATTTTAATTAATTGGCTATACCAAACCCAAACAAGAAATAAATGCATCAAAAGATTGTTAAAGAACAGAATCAAATTAGCAGA
Source organism: Cuculus canorus (assembly GCF_017976375.1). NCBI lineage: Eukaryota > Metazoa > Chordata > Aves > Cuculiformes > Cuculidae > Cuculus > Cuculus canorus. The sequence continues at coordinate 150,271,330 of NC_071402.1, read as the reverse complement.
AACCAAACACAAGAAAGTGTAAAAGAAGCCTCAGCTGCTTCAGCTGTCTATAGTAGCAGTTGAACCCTAAGTAGTGGTGGTAGGGTTTGTGGGAGGAGTGGGCAGAAGAACGCGTGGACTCTCATCTACACTATTTATTCTGCAACAGTGCATTTCAGTTACTGATTTCCAGTGAATCCAAAACCATTAAAAAACCAGAATCCTGTAAGAATATGACAAGTGGAGCATATATTGCCTATGTATTTCTGTGCTGACCATTTAAATCATAGTTCATCATTCAGATATTGCAATGGGAGAATAGCTCCTACCCCTTTGTGGAATTCCAAGACACTCGCTATTGTTTATAGTTCACAGCAACAATAAAAAAAGAATACTTAATGCCATGGAAATAGATAAAAGACATAACACATGAGAGCATCTGAATAAAATACTAAGCACTTACAGGAAAATCTAGGCTCTTTACCTTAAATACTTTAAAATATTCAGGCAGTACAGAAGCAAATTTTCTGATAGCATATTCTTTGGCATCTTGATTGTGATCTAGTGCTTTGTGAATACTTCTCCAGAGAATTACAGTAATCTCCAATAAACTTGCCATGCTGGCCACATCATTTATTGACAACACATTATTCAATACCTGAAACGTAAACAATTAGATTATACTACCTTTTATATTCTGAAAAAAAAAAATTTCTTCACATAAAGAGTCATCGGGCACTGGCAGAGGCTGCCCAGGGAGGTGGTCGAGTCACCTTCCCTGGAGGTGTTTAAGGAACGGGTGGATGAAGTGCTTAGGGATATGGTTTAAGACAGTGTTAGGAATGGTTGGACTCGGTGAATCAGTGGGTCCTTTCCAACCCGGTGATTATATGATTTTATGAAATATAATTTTATGTTAAAATAAGGTTTCAAAAACACCTGAAAATCCTTCCATTAGTTTCAGAAAGGCATTGAGTTTGTTGTAAAACATGAACTCCACAATTCATTCTTACTTTACATATAACTTGAATCACCTTGCTACATTGATTTTTTTCAATAATTTAATTGCAGAATCAAGCCAATTTATAATTGACACTGGAATTTGGGAAGTATTCATTTAAAATATTCTTCATATTTCTTCTATCTTAGTCTAGTAACTAGACTAAAAAACTAGTAACTACTACTAACTACTTTAGTCTAGTAACTAGACTAAAACCCAAAGTTTTGCTATTGCAGGGCATGAAAACACCATAATGGTAGTTCTCTCCTTTTAATTCCACAGATGCCCAAGTGCTTTCCTTTAGATTTCTGTCATATTTTTAACCGCCTATGTCACAAATTAAAGTTACCAGAACTTATCATAAAGCGGACTTTCTTACACTTGTATTCTCCTTTTCACTTTCACCATCATCATCATCATCATCATCATCATCGTCGTCGTCGTCGCCACTATCATGAAGATTCTCTTTCCTTGCTTTCTGAATGCAGGCATTCAAGCAGCGCCGAATAGTAAGCATCAACTTAGCTAAATTTGAATACAATATGAATAGACATTTACAATATATTAAGGAAGTTGCTAGTGAATCCTTCTAAATGTAATACTGGAAAGCCCGTCTGAAAAGCAGACAACAGAACCAGAAATAACGAGGGAAAAAAGAACATTTCTTGGTAAAAAGAAATCAAAAAATGCAAAAATGTTTCATAACCTCAAGTACGAAGAAGAAATGGCAACATTATCATCAGGTTCTGCAATTTTATTATTAAAAAAAGTCTACTAAAAAATGCAAATCCAACTATCATTAAATCAGAACCAGAGAAAGCTCCCACGACTCCTACTTTCACCTGGCATTGCTATTAATTTAATGACCTGTGTTCAATAACACATCCCCTCCAATATTAATTCCAATTATTTATAAAAGATGTAGTCTAATCATTGCACTCCTTAATGAGGAGCTCATCTCTAGATAAAAGTAAAAAGCCCATTCTGGTGAGAGTATGGCTAGCTGAAATATGAGCATACTAGCAGGTATTATTTCAAAACAACCTTCACAGGGTTACATGATCAGTCCAGAAGCAACAGCTTGTGCATTTTACCCAAGTCACTGCATGCCGACTACTTTGTTTTCATACTACCAGAACTCCTCTGACACAATTTTCCCGATTCAACAGCACTTTTATAAAAAGCAGCTACACTCTGTGCAGTTACATATGCTTTTCACTGAAAGTATCTGAAGCTTTTAATAGGAAGGAGGGATTTTTAGATTTTCTCTGAACAACTTGAAAATACTACTGATCCACAAATCCCAGATAATCAGATTGTCAGACATAAATACTTTTCACCTTCTAAATAATCTTCCACATAAAAATCTCCAATCACATGAGACACCAGTGTACTTTATTTCACTATATTTGGATGATAAATAATGATCTATACATATATATTATAATAAACTTAAGGTACGTGTGAGGAGAAAGGAAAAGAAAGACCAGACAGCACCACAGCTAGAGAGTATTGTACAGGACGCAAGAGCAGAAATGGAAAACTTTGGTCTTTTAATTGTTGAAAAACCTTCTGACTGTTGTCAGTAGGGTTCATTGCTGGCATCAAGAATTTAAAACGTTACAAACTAATATTATAATGAAAACAAAAGATCTAGCAGCAATGTACCACTGTTAGAGGAAAAAAAAAGCAATTACACAGTGTGATATTGGTATTTGCAAAGACTCATAAGGTTTTGTACTTTACCTATATTGGTGGGGGCAGTATACTCGTGAGCATATTGATAGAACTTTCTAGCTGCAGCTGAATTCATCTGGATTAGAGTAACACAGCGCTCACACCACACATCCTCATGTTGGTTAATCGGAAAGAAAGAGTTGAATAAGAGATCCACTATGCGTCGTGACACAGGCCGTGAATCAACTTCAAGACGAGTCAGAAGATAATCCATGGGACAGATTTTCCAGAACTTTTCAAAGCGAGAAAAAGATATTAAGGAGTTAAAAATAAAAGAGGAAAACAACCAACTTTAGCAAGTGTTGTCCATATCAAATGTCTCAAAAATACAAACAGCTATTAACAGAAAAGCATGAGCCTTATTAATTTTTACCATTTACTTGAGGTCATATATTGCTGCAACAATGATGCTTTACTGTGCTGATGCACCTCTCAATTTCCTGGTATCTCTGACAGACTGATAAAACTCTGGTTCAAGCAATTCCAGTTCAATATACCTGCGATGCTAATCCAATTTCATAGGTATAGGGAAGAACTATTTATTTTACAAGGATATCACCAAAAATATAATTATTCATCATTATGTGCCATGCTTATTCTCAGCATAAGACAAAGACCAAGCTACCTACGAGTATGGTATAAGAACAGAACAAGACACTTTCCAAAACCATCCCAAACCATGAGTGCACTCCATCTTTAGCAGTTGTGTTATTTGTAACACAGTAATCGAAGGCTATAAAATTCAGAAAGAATAAGCAGCTTGTTATGACAGCAGTAACACCACTCATATTTGTAATTTTTGTGAAATGATCTTGAATTAATTATGCCTTGAACTTGTGAACTTTCAGATTAAAAAAGGGCGGACTAGGCATTAAAGGAATCCCAGGTCTTGCCAGAGGTACACATTACAGTTTATAAATAAACAGGAAGTTACTGACAATTTATCTAACTCTAGGACTTTTTTTTCCTCTATGTAAACCTGATCCTTGCTTTAGAATACCTGAATCTTTTACAACATAAAAATAAATCACAGAGTGGATGGAAGAGATATGTTGTGCCTAAAGAACAAACTAATACTAAGTTAACAATTTCATTTTCCTGTCTTTAATGGCAGAAAATTCAGAAGAATTCAGGAAAGCCAAAAAGATTGTTTGCTTGAACTTTCATGCAGAATGACTACTTTCAAACAAGACTTTTTTAATACATTTAACAGCAACATTTCCTTTTGGAAATACTGCAAAAGTCTCAAAAGGCAGTCTTTTTTAAATAAATGCCTTGACTGTATCTCCTTCTTGCTACTTATTAAAGTGCCACTTAGCCTACCTTAGCAGCTCTGGTAGCCTTAATTTTTAGCAGCATATCAACAAAAGCCACTCGCACTTTCTCTGAACTGTCATGAAGACTGTATTTGACAGCTGGCAGGAGCTGCTCCAACAATGGATGACTTAGTTTATTGTCCAAAATTATTGGTAGGCACTGCAAGAAAAGAAAGAATAATCTGAAACAAAAACCCCAAAGAGTAGATGCAAAAGATGTAGCTAAAAATTGTTGAACTGGACCAGAACACTTCTAAGGTTAGATTAAGTAGACACAGACACTATGCATGCATATTTTTCCTGTAATGTTCTCTAGTAGAAACTGCTGTGGTTATTTCAAATTTCCAGTGAACTCATTTCAGATGAAGCAGTCTCAGATTTACACTGAGGCAACCATCCTCTTGCATTCTACCTGTGGGCCCAGTGTCAGGTCCTTTTTGTGGTAGTAATACGGGCTTCCTAAACTCTGCTAATTTCATATTAAAAATGTCTTTTTTTACCAAGTTATTTTTAAATCGGCACTTTCTACTTATCCATTGTAGGCCATCATGAAGCCACAGAGCAAGTGAGGATTAACATGAAGACAACCAAATCAAGGCTGAATTGACACATACACAAAATTTTTAAGTGAAAATACCGCTTAGGGAGTTCATTTTTCTGTCAAGTTATTAGTTATTTACCAGATGACAGAAAGATGTAGATGAACTATCCTAACATACTGAATAATGCATGGGAGGCTGGCATTCGCAGAGAAACAGTACTTAGAGTCATCTAAACCTCAGAAACACCAAGTGAGGTACAAAATCATAACGTAATTGTGCATGTCTAAGGATGGGTTAAAACCAATGAGACAGAAACACGCTGGAACCTGCCCGCATACATTTCTGTCTACATTTAAATCCAAGCATAACTTCTCATAGCTCAAATAACTAAATTTCAGGTCAAAACTATGCATATAAGACTAGAAGTGCCAAACAGTCACTATTTTAAAAGGCATTTGTTCATTCCAAATGTGTGGCTTTTATAAAACATGCAAAACTTGCATGCATTAAGAACTTTCTTGCATCGGTCATTTTTAAGAATAAGTAATTTCCTTGACTTAAAGTGGCCTATACTGGAAACCTGTGCATCAAATAATTTATAAAAAAGACAGTTATAGTTTTAAATCTAGAAAAAAAATATTTACTTTAAAAACAGAGCATCGAACATCAGCAGATGTTATGTCACATGCCAGCTCTCCAGTTAGTTTTTTTAACAGATCTGCAAGAATTGGTGGAGGAATCATCTCCCAGTATTTGGAGGTTATCTGACTAACTCCAAGTATGCCTGCAGAGCGGACAACTGGATGAGGATCTTCTAAGAGATTCTGAAACAAACAGAAGAACAATAAGGTGAGTATATGCAATATTGTGACTACTGTTGTTTGTCATTAACCTATCATAAACAAATAGCATTCCATTACTTTCTAATCATTATGGAAACTGTCATACTATGAAGGAAGTGCAATTTTAATAATCCCTCAAGGCATTTTATTATGAAGCAAACTAGGAAATTTAAATCAGATGCAAAATTAAGACAAATACCAGCCTTCTTTTAACTGGATTTTTGAAATACATTTTTAAAAAAGAGCTCACATTAAGCCTTGCATCTGTGACTTAATTAAGAATATTTAGACTTCTGTTTATATATGAATTTACACTGTCCATTGCTCCTGTGTAACAATATAAAAACTTTGAAATTCATTCAATTATCTATGTTTACATTTTTAAAGAATATAGTCAGGATTTCCCCAAAATCTTCTTAGTGAAAATAGTATGTCCATTCTCACCATCTAGACTGGTAAAGAGTTTTTTAGGTTCTTGTCTCCATTATGTTTAATTTGAGAAGTATTTAGCAATACAGAGCTAAAATTCCATTGAATACTTATATATTAAATGTAGAGTTGTCTTCACCAATACCAAGTTAAGTACGGATCAAGATCCATTACTCATGCCTCTAGTCTTGCAAAAGCATCTTTCATTCACAGATTAATATGCCAAATATTTCCTTTTCAGAGCTGAAGGTACTGCATGTCATCTGTTGTCAACTTTCTACATAAATTCAAAATATTGATTTCTCTTTGTGTTTTCTGCACTACTGGCTTATATTTCCTTGAATACTATCTTGAAATTTTATAAATGTTAATTGCATCAATAGCTTATTTTTGAGTTAGTTTTGATGAAAATTCCATTTTTAACATTTTAGTTTCATTAATTAAAACTTACAAAAAGTTCTTCAAACTGTCTTTGAATTTCATTATCCATCTCTTCAGTGTTAAAACTGGGATCACGCACAGGAAAAGCGTCAACAAACAAAAATGCTGCATTTGATCGAACTTCTGAGTTTCTTGCCTGTTACAATGAACGAAAATTGTATTTTTTCAGTAAGTACAGACTTTTACTATCAAAAGGCATATCCTGTAAAGTCCTATTCTTCAGACACTTCTAGCAAGTTAGCATTTTAATTAAGTAAACGGAAGAGATGAATTTTTAAATATGTGGAAGAACTTATAGTAACATATAAGAAATATATATAGTAACGTAATTTTTTTCACCTTACATTTTTGCCCATTCAGTAAAACCACAGTTATTGGCACAATCAGCTTTCAAGGCATATCAACTTCAGTGACCCTGAAGAGTCACAGCTAGAGCCCTTCTGCTCTCTGTAATGCTGAGCAAATTAGAAATAGCTGAGATTTCTCTTGGTCACATTAGAGCTCCTCTTCAGAATACAAGAATCTTGAATTCAAGCAGATAGAATTAACTATATTGCCTGTCAAGATACAGGTGATTTAATTGAAAAGCTCACACCTATTTCTTCAAGAAAACAGTATTTAGAAACTAAGTACCAGCAAGCCTGGAGAGTAGCTTAGCCAACATAACATTTTCTCACAGCATTCTGCTTCAGAAACTGTCAGCCTCTGGCCTGGACAGGCGCACACTCTCCTGGGTTGAAAACTGGTTGGATGGCCGGGCCCAGAGAGTGGTGGTCAATGGAGTTAACTCCAGCTGGAGGCCAGTCACAAGTGGAGTTCCTCAGGGCTCAATACTGGGTCCAGCTCTGTTCAATGTCTTTATCAATGACCTGGATGAAGGCATTGAGTGCACCCTCAGCAAGTTTGCAGATGACACTAAGCTGGGAGGAAGTGTCGACCTGCTGGAGGGTAGGGAGGCTCTGCAAAGGGATCTGAACAGGCTGGACTGCTGGGCCGAGACCAATGGGATGAGGTTTAACAAGACCAAATGCCGGGTCCTGCACTTGGGGCACAACAACCCTGTGCAGCGCTACAGACTGGGGGAAGAATGGCTGGAGAGCTGCACAGAAGAGAAGGACCTGGGGGTGCTGGTTGACAGCCGACTGAACATGAGCCAGCAGTGTGCCCAGGTGGCCAAGAAGGCCAATGGCATCTTGGCTTGTATCAGAAATGGGGTCACCAGCAGGTCCAGGGAGGTTATTCTCCCTCTGTACTCGGCACTGGTGAGACCGCACCTCGAATACTGTGTTCAGTTCTGGGCCCCTCACCACAAGAAGGATGTTGAGGCTCTGGAGCGTGTCCAGAGAAGAGCAACAAAGCTGGTGAGGGGGCTGGAGAACAAGTCTTATGAGGAGCGGCTGAGAGAGCTGGGGTTGTTTAGCCTGGAGAAGAGGAGGCTGAGGGGAGACCTTATTACTCTCTACAACTACCTGAAAGGAGGTTGTGGAGAGGAGGGAGCTGGCCTCTTCTCCCAAGTGACAGGGGACAGGACTAGAGGGAATAGCCTGAAGCTCCGTCAGGGGAGGTTCAGGTTGGATATCAGAAAAAAATTCTTCACAGTAAGAGTCATTGGGTACTGGAACAGGCTGCCCAGGGAGGTGGTCGAGTCGCCTTCCCTGGAGGTGTTTAAGGAACGGGTGGATGAAGTACTTAGGGACATGGTTTAGGGAGTGTTAGGAACGGTTGGACTCGATGATCCAATGGGTCCTTTCCAACCTTGTGATTCTGTGTGATTCTGTGTGTGATAAAACATACTCAGTTCTGCATCTTCGCACATAAATATCCATGTTCTGAGCTCCAAGCAGCTCATCAAAAATCTAAGACAAGCCTCATAACCCTCAGACATTTTATTTTACCATTTGTGAGTTTTCAGTACATTACACTATACATTTCACTGGTTGTAGAGCTTCAAACGTCAAGAAAAATGGAGAATGTATGTTTAGACAGTCAGTGAAAAATAATTGGCCCTGTGGACTCTTATTAAAGGACAGAGGAAGAGAGCAGGCAATGAAAAAATGTAACTCAAGTTATCTCAGGGAGAAACCTGAAGTCTAACAATCAGATCTCATTATATTTATTAAAGACAGCAGTACAACGATAAGAGCCTGTGCTCACTTATCTTGGAAGGAAGAAGGACAGATGAATTTTGTTCAGATTTTGGTCTAAGTTAAAAAAACCTCTATACATACAGTCAAATGAAAAAAGCAAATGTAGACTTAATTTTAACAGCAAGATAAGAGACAGTTCAGGAAAACTCCTGATTATCCTGATCATCCAGTTTTCTTCTTCCCTTGCTGTAAGAGACATTCAGATGAGAGACAGGGAAAGAAAAATGAAGATAACCATGCAATATTTAGAACTAAATAAACTAATGGCAATTAAAAACAGAAAAATACAAAAGACATGAGCAACAATTACTTCATTTAAAATTTATTTTGTATTTCCCTTCTGGACTGATCCTCACAGTGTGGATCACATCTCCGTGTAGAACTGAAAAACTGCAAATTCTTCAAGCTAACAACATCAACATCAATTCTAAATGTAATGCTACAAAGGGAAATAAAGCCTATATATACATTTTTTAGTTAGGGAATTGTGTTTTACTTTGTTTATTGTGGATAATACCAACAGTCTCAAAGTGAAAAGATTATAATTCTTAATTCAATTCTATAAAGCTGTAGAAAATCCTTTAACTTTGAGCTTGTCTATACTGAAAAAATAATGCATAACAAGCTAGTATGTGAATTCAGGGTGAAATAACTCTTCTGCACTGATATTTCATGTGAAAATTAATTCAAGTATATTTTTGTGCAATAACCTAGACCTTGTCTACCATGGCCATTTCAGAAAGCTAATGTTAATAAACTTCCTAAGTGCCTTACACTGAATTCCATTAAGCTCACTTTAATTCTGAACTGAGTATCCAGAGTTTAAATTCCTGCTTTTAATTAATTGGAATTTATCCCAAATGTATTTGCATATTCAAATTCATAACAGAATAAATGCTTTCACAGAGGTAGAATCTAGGACCTTAAATGTTTCCTATTTTATTCCACACTGACTTTTCCATGCAAGAGGAGCCTGCAGTTATTTAAATAAGTAATACTTCTTTACCCTCTTGACTGTACTATTCTGAGGAACTTATGGAACATTTAAAAATTTTAATTTTTTTGTTCAGTTAATATTCAGAGTTTTCTTTTAAGTTTCATATGGTCTTGTAAGTCCTGAAATTCAATTCCAATTATTTCAAACACTGTTTTTCCCCAGTAAAGGTTAGTTTAAAAGTGTGGAATGTTAAAAACCCCCAATCAAACACACCACTTCAAAGGAATCACTTCCTTCAACAGCTTGAGTTTCTGGAGGAGTGGTTCTTGACTTTTTGAGCTTGATAAGAAATAGCTTAATCACTACTTATCTCACAATAAATATCCATATTTTTATATTTATATAGCTTCTTATCCTAATTAATCAATCACTGCACAACTGTCTGCTATGTTTGCATGAGACTTACTTTTCATAATAAAGAAGTGAAAAAAGATGAAAAAGTTCTGTAAGGGCTTATGTAATAAAAACTTAAAGCTGCATGAAGGCTTATAAAATATTTGTAGGAAAAAGCCACAAAGGAAGCTTGTGCCATCTAAGTATTCACAAAGCAAGCAATTTAAGAAAAAACGGAGAAATATGAATTACACATATGCATTCTTAGTTTAAAGATTTCAGAGATGAAAAAGTAGTTTCAACACAGTTCTGGAATCCTTCGTGTTCTTACAGCTGAAGTATCTTGCCTTTCTGCAAGAAACAGTGGCAAAGAGGTCTTCCTACGAGTTCCCTTTCTATTTTGTAACCAGTGTTCTAGAACAAGATTTGTTCTTCACTGTATTACAGTAGGGATTGTATGCTGGCTAAAATAGGAGCATTAAACTGTTTAACAAAAATTAAACTGACATTACAGGCTCTCGAGTGGAATCCATACTAGTAAGGATAATTATAAGCTTACCTTCTTAGTTCTGTATCTTAAATTACTGGTGATTCTGAATCACAATAAGTTATTGTAAATATGTCAAATACTGCAGCAGTACTATAGGAAAAAGAAAGATTAACTACACAGAAGCCACACAGCAAGACAGTGGTCTATCCAAAAATAAATTGCCAAATTTTGACATTCAGTCACATATTTCCTTGCACCAATCACAATTTTTTCTTTTGCCAAGAAAGATTGGAGCAGACAATCCTCAAGATCCCTTCCAACCTGTATTCTGTGAGTCTATGAAATATGGCACCAAATCACTTGGAATTCAGACTCTTTGCTTGCACTGAATCATCACATGAGTAACATAATTGCTGCATTCAATTTTTTACAATCCTTCCTTTTTATCCTCCATGAAATCTGCACTTACAACAGCTGAACTATTTTGCTGTATTAGAACAAATTCTCCATGATCTGTTTGATATGCCTGTTAATGTCTAAGCTTAAAGTGCTGAAGTACCTACACAGAAGCCTTCGAGGCAAAAACAAAACAAACAGAAAAAAACCCACCAAAATCCACAATAAACCTTAAGAAACCAAACAAAAAAACATCTCCCAAACCTTTCTAAAATTCAGATTTATTCTAGTAATGGAACAATGAGGCATAGGAAAAGTATTAATAGCAGCTGTTAAAAACTTGAATCATTCTTGAAATCAGCATTTTCTCTCACTGTCTTGCTGCAAATCAATAATTAACTTTTTTTAGCTTGAACCAGAACTTTGTTACATTTCTCCAAACAAATCTATGCACACTTAATAAGGTTTGACAGAAAGTTCTACAAATGTACTCTAATTTTATATTTTAATTGAATCCTGGGCTTTGGAAAGTGAACTACTAGTCTCCATTTACATATAGCAACTCCCTTAAGAATAGAATGCCATGTTTTGCTAACCTCTCTGAAATTGTTTCTGACACACTAGTCGGGAATTTTGCTATGCTATCAAAAACAGTTAAAACCCTTATTCTTTTTAGAGACAGAAATGTAGAAATTACAGAAATTATTATTATTCTCTTGAACCGAGAACATCAGTTTCATCCAGAAGGATCCTTGTTTATATTAATTCTAAAGGGATGGGATCAAACCCTTAATGTAAGCCCAAACAACATACTATAAGCCTGTCCATCTTCCCACTTCTACCACAGGGTTCTGTTGAAAACAAACAGCTCTCAAATCCTTCCTGTAACTCATAAAATCCATTTAAAAAGATTTTAAGAGTTTTCAAATGCTTCTCTTGCTGCTTGAGAAGATATGATATAACCAATTTGTAAGTGAAACTTCAGTAAATGTTAAAAAGCACTTAATTTGGATGTAACAAATGGTATGTGTCTGCTGTCACTGAAGGAATTCCATAACCTCAGTCAAAATACAAACTGTTCAAAGAGGGAAGCTTGGCTTATCTTAATCATAGAGTGCAACTGAGTAGGTAAACTGCAATAGTTTAGTCTGTGAATGCAATCCGCAGGAAGACATACACACTTACCTTAAAAGTATTAGAAGTCAGAAATTTCATTCTGAATACTAAAAACACATCCATAGCATGAATGTCTGTACATATGTTCAAACTAGAATAAAAGGTTTTCTAAAATAATAGTCAAATAAATTATTTGAGCTGTATTCGAAGACTTGTAAATAATCAGAAGGTTAGACTAAACCATCCTTCGAACACTTCTGGCTTTGATTAGTAAAGCACAGACCATTCCATTAAAAAAAAACCTTATAAAACAGAAGACAAGATTACACAAAATTCCCAAACAGAGAAGATGAAAATACCAAACTTAGTCCGACTGCCGGCTGCAATCCTGGAAAGCACTCTGTGTACTGGTAAATAAAACTGAATTATAGAAGTAAATTATATTAACAAATTAGAATACAGGATTGTAAACGATGCCTAATTACGACTGGTAAAGTTACTCTGCTACAGCTGAGATACTAAACACACCGAGTTTCTTTTTCATTATATTTTAAAAGCAATAATTAAAACCAGGACATGCTGTAGGGACCGAAAACTTAGTAGTTAGAGAAAGATAGTCTTATTTTCTGAAAAGGGTAATTACCTTCAGTGCTCTCCAAAGGATAGGCTGATACAATCTATAGAGCATTTCTTCGACTCCTTGACGAACCTTACTTTGTTTATGAAAATAACACAGTATCTAACAAAAACAGACAAATCAATTAAAAAAAAAAAACACTGTTAACAGTACTTTCTACATTCAAGAAGCATGCAGGAGATGTCCAATCTCATCATTTATATAAGACTAAAGAGGTTTCCATACTATGGAAAACGATAAAACTAAACATATGAATTGACTCTGTATTTTATTTAAAAGTCCTCAAAATCATAAAATAAGAATAAATATAATATTTTATCACTTCATAGATTCAATAAGTCTATATAAAAATATACAACTGAGAAATAAAATCATGGGTGAGGGTCAATTTCACAGCAACGACTCATTTTTTGTTACAGTAAAAACTTATTTTTAATGTAACTGCTAGAAATACTTTGAAACCATGTAATTATCAACTAAACATAAATAAGCCATTTTTGTGTTAAGAACAAAGGAACATCATTAGGTAGTTGGAATTATCCAAAAACAAGTGTACAAACACATACTGTATGCATTGATGAAATGCAAGTATCAGCACTCCATGTGACTCAGAACTGTTCTTAGTTAGAGTTAAAGCCTCTTTTGTAGCTGAATTACACAGAGAAAAAAGAAAAGTAGAAGACTAGAGCAGAATAAGAGAAAGGCCATCATGTAACTTGATATAAAGTAATTCTTCCACCCAAAACACTGGATCGTTTGAAAAGAAGTTGACCCTCTAGCGGCAACTTGGAATACTTCAGGTATCACAGCAACAGCTCTGGACAACTAAGCCTTTGATCATCATCCACAGAAACAATGCTTTCGTGGAAGAATCCCTATTCTTTGATTTTGAAATATACAGAAGACATGATGAAGTCCAGAAGAGACTATGTATCTCTTATTTATACATGAGAATGATGGATCTAACCCAGGATTAATGGCCAAGCAGTACTGTTTTGTAATAGATTTCATTAGACCAGTGAGTCTTATATATTTGAAAAATGGACACGGGTTTTATAACCAGAACTTTGAATTCAGAAAGGAGAGTTGTACATGTTGCTTTCCCCCCTGCCCTTATTCTTTCAATAAAATAGCTCGAGTGACTGCGGCTGGTTACTCTCCTCATTGCTAATGGAACTTCTGGATTCTAAAGGGCCATTTTAGATCCAACTCTTGCATACTGAAAAAGAAAACATCCTTCAAATTTATTCCAAGACCCACTGCCTTCACAACTCAAAGACAGATTTATTTACATCACTGTCCTCTTTCAAGATCATGAGCTTCTGAGTCTGAAAAAAATGAAATGCCCTGTCAAAAGCTTATGGCATCAATCAGAACTCAGAGGACAATGGAATCCACTATAGATAATATGAGGATCTTTTTTTATATTTAATTAAAAACAAAACCCCAAAACCCAAACAAAAAAACAACATAGGACTGCATGCTGGTATATCAAGCTGTTACTGCACATGCTATACACTCCAATTTCTATATACCTGGGGAAAAGCACGGGGGTGAACCAAAATAAGCGATGCAAACACAATCAATTGCTACCTCCCCACAAGCCTACCAAGGCCCAGCACATTGGTCAGTTTGGGGCAGCCATCTCAGCTGTGTCCCCTCCCAACTTATTTCTCATCCCCAGCAGACTCACTAGGGAAACAAGAGTGGGGAAGAGAGAGCCTTGACACTATGCAAGTCCTGCTCAGCAACAGCCAAATCATCAGTGTGTTGTCAACACTGTTCCAGTCAACAAATCTAAAACATAGCACCACACAGGCTGCTGTGGAGGAAAGAGATTTTATCCCAGCCAGACCTAGTACTGTTTGAGTATGAAACGGAAGTTTTCTACTTTATAGTACCTCATCTGGTTTTGATGCTACCTCTTTGTGTCATGAACTTACCTCTCTAACTTTAGAATGAACAGGAGAACTTCTGGGAAGATGAATTCCATGATGCATGAAATCCTGAATGCAGTTATGTTCAAGTATCTACAGTAAAAACACATACATGCTACTGTTAACACATGATAGAACAATATAAGTACTGCAGGCTGTGCAGTACTTTATATTTTTCTTTAAAACAAACAACTGAAAACAGTCTTTGATATTTTATACTTGGCTTCTGCTTGGCCCAAATTTTGGCCTCTGTCTGTTTAAACTGATTTTCAGAATTTACAATTAATCCGATTCTCGGAACCAAGTTTGGAATTCAAAAGAACGTCACATGGTAAATAAGAATTATTTAATAGCTGAAATTTGACCATAGTATTACTGTGATGCTGTAATTATGCTTTTGATTATCTCCATGGAAATCCACTAAAACTAGATAAATATTTCAGCTATCAAATATATAGACTTGCACATACTGAATAAAAACTTCAATATCTCAGACAACTACTGTGTTAATGAAAAACACTGTATATATGCATAGTTCTGTGAACCAATATTACAGCAGCAGAATTAAAGGTGCTTAAATGCAACCAAGCTGATGACAGTGGGCAAATATTTAAAGCATGACATGCTGTTATTCCTTGACAATGCTGAAGAGGCCCTTTCCTTCGGGAAATAATTACTTAAGGCTTGCTTAGGAACCTTTCCGAGGTTGAAAAGACATGTATCTTTTCTCCACTTTGAAATTCAAAACCATCCAAACGAAACTTCAAGCATAGTATTACCTCTAAGAATTCTCCTGACACTTTCTTCCAGGCCCTAAAGTAAACTTCAGATATGGACTCCATCAAGGATCTGTATTAATATACAGAAAACACATTCAAGCAAGCATCCTAACCATATCTAGGCACAATTCATAAAGGCAAAACCTGAAAGTCCCAATATAATTTTTAATTCTGTGTATCAGTGTTATTTTTAGAAGATGAAATTATCTTGAAATTCTACACTGATAATTATGGAAAACAAAGTTAATTAATGAACTCAAGCACTATTAAAAAACACAGGAAATATTTTTATGTTAGGAAAGTTTAAACATTAGCACAGATATTTTATCATTTATCTCACAATGAATGCCTTAAATTCTTTATAAAGATGTACAGGTATGTATTATTCTAACTGAAAGCATTAGAAAGCCTCTGATTTTAATATTTCATCAAATAATCAAAAGAAAATCCACATTTTTCTTCCATCAATCAAGTTCTCAAGCAACGATCCTGCAAGTCATTTCTTATTAGAATGTCTCTACATAGAATCTTAACATTAAATTAGAGGTCGCTCATAGGTAAATATAAAAACAACTTGCAGAAGCAGAAACCAAAATGGTATTCTCACACAAACAGTTCTCACACATGCAGCACAGTTTATATGAAAGTAATTTGCTTTAGCTAATGACAAATAAGCATTTTACTACACTTATAATTGTAGATATAGAAGTGCAGAGCAACTATTAAACAAAGTTGCTGGAACAATACAGCAAATTTGAAGGTCTCTGGATTCTGATATGTTTTACGAATGTACTAGGCGTTTTAGAGTGTGAGACAAGCAAGATTTTAGCCAAGCTCTTAATGATCGTTAAGAACTCTAACAGTGATGCATACCTTGGAAAGAATTGTAATTGGTTTTTAACAGTTCCATGTATCATTTTAATGAAGTTTACATTCCAGCTGAATAAAAAGCTCAAGAATCTTCTTCCCTGTTGGGAGAGGAAAAGAGGAACAACAAAAGAGAAGTCAAACCTCAGAGGAATACCCAGTTTAAAAGCCACCTCAAAAATCAGAAGATACAGAGCTTAAAGATCAAAAGAAATGACACCCGTAATTTTACACAGCACAGATGAGACTGTTGCAGAAAAAAAAATTATGATTATTTATTTTTAAATAAAATTCAATCATTGCTGTTATTTATACTATAGAGAAAACACAAAACAAATGAACATATGGATTATGTATCTGGCTGATTTTTTTTCAGTATCCCTGTGGTGAGACTTGAAGTAGTACTGCATAATAAGGGATTATGCAGCTCAGGACCCTCAATAAGGGCACATCATCAGAGCTCCATCAAGTGCAGTGTCATTCCAGGATGACAGTGGAAGTACAAATGAAATAGCATGACAACTTTGCCAGCACTGGATATGGAAACATTTTTTAACAAAGCCAAGGAGAAAAACTGGGCCCCTGAGAAAAATAAGTGTCCTGATTATCAAGGACAATTCCACTCCCACTGCCTCACGAAAAGTAATATTGTAAGCCTCCCAGAGCTGCTTTAATTAATGAAAACAGAAAAACACTGTTCCATTTTTTTCCTGAATTAGTTTTCTTCCATTTTAGCAAGTTCGAAATGGTGATGACAAATCTGATGGCCACAGAATTTTTGCAAGAAAAGGCAGTGGAAGGCTGTGGATGGAGGAAATAAGGCCTTGCTCTTCCAGAATCAGCAAGATCCACCCATGAAATTAGAACCTTATACAGTATCTGTACAGACAGCCTCACTCCAGCTCGTCTTTCAGATGAAGTGAAGGCATTAATCTTCTGACACTGAAAAGTTTCATGATACAGAAGGGTGAATTAGGCAGTTTTAAGCATCCTTTGCTCCTGTCATCTTTCTAGCCAAAAATAAATCAGGAATATTAATAAGGAGATGCAACAGTAAAGAGCACATTGGCAGAAGTTCAAAAGGTACACTGCTTTCAGCAGTTTAACTAATTCTTTTTTACCTTAGATTTCAACAGATTGACCCTGATCCTGAAAACGACAGTAAGTACCACTAATTTAATATGCTGCTTGTAATCAATGGATCTGAAACAATGAGTGTAATCAACATTATCAGTATCATGAGAAGTCAGCTAGTGAAAGGTGAATACACTGTAATGTTATCTCTGGGCTTAATACATCAACAGCATGTTGAGCATCTCGTACTTGTGGACGGAGTACATGTGACTTTGTCCGCTGTATATACACACAGAAGACTTGCAAGGAAGAAGACAGTAGAATAAGTCTACCTATAAACCACAATAATATACACTCTGCAGGGTTCTCCAGCTGTTTGATTGGAACACCCACTTGAACAAGAATGTTTCCATTGGACATCATAAGAGTTTATATTTGTGAACAGTGGTTTAGATCTTTCACCTTTATCAGAAGGGAATGGATGGACTAACAAAATGCAAATTCAACTCTCAGCTGGGACGTGCTGCTTTCAGTCAGTCCTTCTAGCTATAAAGCTAAAAATTCAGGATTAAGGAATTAAACCACCAAAGATCATATGCCAGAGTAAAAAGTGCTCTATATGTACCTAGAAAGAGACAGGCATATGAAAAAAAGAACGTGACAAAATGTCATAGACCAGAAATCATGGGGAGGAGGGAAAAGAAAAAGCTTAGCAAGAAAAGTAAATGTGCAGAGTGTGACCAAACCTGTATATTCTTGCCATGCAAAGAGTGTTTTGCTATGCCAAGAGAAAGATTCAGTACTAAGTCTGATTAGCACTGCTTTTTCCCCTCAAAATTGAAAAAAACTCACAAACCAGAAAACCAGCTTAATACTGCAGGCTGTTTCACCAAATATTCAAGGTACGACCTTTCTTTAGAAAAACCTATGTACAGTAATTAAGATGTGTTATATTAAAAATCTCACAAGTTGTAGAAGAAAAAAAATAACTGCAAGAAGTTCTTTCTGAAGCCTGGACAGTTTCATTTTGTGTAAGTAATTCCCAATTATTTACTCTGTCTAGATGAATAAGTAATATTTAATTGATGTAGTCAATTCAATTAAACCAGAAGCAAATAATTAATACAGATTCAAACATAATTAATGTATTTTAAGCACTGTAAGAAAGAACACACATAGGTACACACTTTTTCAAGGGGACGAAAAATGACCTAAACCAAAATACACCAGGGTCATGAAACCAAATGGAAAAATCAGTCTTATTCTGTCTTCCTTCTTTGCACCCATGTCTTCTTCCCTTCCTACCTCTCATATTGCCTTAGAACATCCCAATTTTAGTAAAAAATAAAGCAACTTAAATTATGATGTGTAAGTAAAAGAAAAACCAACAAAAAACTAAAGTGTCAACTATCCAGAACATTTTACCTAATTAATTCCCCACATTCCCCACCACCATTTTTAAAACATGAAGCAATCTTGGCGCTCCTTTCATGACAGGAGTTTGTATATTCCATCAAAGGGAATATAGGAATGTGTACTAAACAGGCAAGGAAGAGTAAGAACTTCAGAGAACGCCTGGTTGTCTTGTTACCCAACCAGAAAAAAAGTTGGGACAGCAGTGTCTAGTGCACAGGCACAAACTAAATACTACAACTCAACAGTTCTTCACAGAGAAAAATTTAGGCAGTCAAATAAAATAATTTTCATGTTGCTGTTAACTTGGGTTCTTTTTATGCTACTTTTAAAACAGATTATGGCAATGCAGTCTTCTAAATGGAATAATATAGAAGTGAAATTGTTTTGCTACAGCTATTGGTCTCCAATAAAAGAAACCCTGATGTTAAAGAGATAACTATACCAGGGAATGGTTTTAAGTATTGAGGGACACACGCTGGAAACAAAGCACTTCATTTTTATTACCTCAGGATAGAAGAACTTTAGTGGTGATTTAGAGATACACTTTTATATTTAAGTCAGAAATATGAATTTTTTGGTTTCCCAAATGAAACAAATACTAACCACTTGTAGCTTGGAGTCAGAATTTATTTGCATAGTATTGCTATCATCGGCACTGTAAAAAAAAGAGGCTTAATGCAAATCCATTAAAAGTAACCAAGCCCACTCACATAAATTCACAGTAAGATAAAAGTTTGCTTACCTCTTCTCTTTTAATGTGTTTTTCAGTCATAAAACACTGAAGCAACAAGTCCTTGACTTCATTACACTCCTCTGAATCATAATCAAAACAAAGTAATGTCTGATGTAGATTCCATAGACGAACTACATCTGCATTCTGACAGGAAAGAAGTGTCCACATTACAGTGAAGTAAGTACAGCTTTAATGTGAAGAAGCACTTAAAGGATTTTAAATTACTTTGAAATGCATTGTTACAGATAGAAGACATTCAGATTGCAAAATTACAAAAACTGACTTTCACATAATTGGGAAAAATTACAATAATATACGTAACTGCAGAAAGACTGACTCCTAACAACTGAAGACATGCTCAAGTACAGAAAGCAAGCTACTATTTCAAGCAAAATATTCCACTGTTGAAGTTTTATATAATGAAAGCAGTTAACAGGGAAAAAATAAAAGAACATATAAATAAGGAGATATCTATTGCATCAGTACAAAAGATGTAAACCACAACACTCTAAGTAACTCACACATTTAAAAAAATAATTTCAGTCCGTTAATTGGGAAATAAGACAAATTATTTGTCCAGAGATACACAGTAACAAAAAACTGAAGCTTCCCACATAAGAAGTCTCTATGACTAACTGAAGATAAAACCTGAATTAACTATAATTGTTCATTGCTATTTAAACCTTAGTCACTGACTTCATAAAGGGGTAAAGAAATAAAAAAGTAAATAAAAAATGAAAAAAAGAAAGAGAAGAATGCCAAAAACAGAGAATGAAAGAAGATAAAGTTCCCTTGTGATATTGATGACAATGATTTTTCAGTTAGTCCTAAAGAAGGCAACATTTTAGCCAAAGAGAAGACACTTTGTTACCAACACATGCCCTACATTTCATTAATTGAGAAGCACTAAGACATGGAAAAGAAGTTAACTTGAAATATTTTGAAAAGATAATTTCTCTTGGAATATTCAGTAGTCACATACAAGTCAATACAGCTTCAGCATACCGTAGAAGCTTTATTCAGGCTTTTTCTTAGCAGAATGATGAACAGAGTCTTCCCAAGCTGCTCCTTCCCTTCCAGTCCTTTCTCCCACCACATTTCACATACGCACTGGATAGCACCTTGTAGGGGGGTTTCAGATTTAGATAATGCAGGAAGGATACCTGAAACAGTAATAAAGTAATAAAGTTATTCCTGTAAAACACTAGCCTGTTAGTACACTAACTATACCTCACAATGTCAACTCGCTCTTGCCACATTTACACATCCTAATGGCTTATTCTCATTGTGGGTATTTAGGGAGCTTTATTAAATTATCGAGTTTTGGCCAAGTTTTTTAATCAGTAACAATGAACCAACATTAACAATGATCTTAAGGTTTATCTTAAAAATGCTATAAGTCACAGAATAAAGAAAGTTATCTGTCACTGAGCTAACAGTTGGGTGAAAGAAAACTATTTAACTTCTAAGAAAATGCTCCCTCAATTTTGTCTCATAAATAAGAGCTTGCATTAGTACCAATTTTTCTTCTGTAAATTCTGTTCCATAGACCTGACAGGTCAAACAAAAAGCCCAGAATTCTCATCTGATAAAAAATAAGTATAATGCTATATTGACTCACCATTTAATATCAAAACACATTCTAGAAGAGCTTTGTAGTTCACAGTTTCATCCACTGCAGGTATGGAAGCAGTAACTACAGCTGTCACTCCTTGGATCACAGCTACAGTTTGTTTCTGAAAGAAAGCAACATTGAGGAAACAATTCTGCAGTTTATTTTATATTCAGAAGATAATTATGGCAAGCAATAAACCTCAGCAGTAGAGAGGAAAGCTGAATTGTTATTATGGTTCCACTTTACAAAGAGTATATTTGAAGCCAAAATTTAATCAAATAAGAAGAGGCAAAAGCATAAAGTGCATACAGTTCAAAAAGTTTGAACATGCCTTTCAGCTCCAGCTAGGAGATGATTCGGCAACTATTAAGTGTGTATCTGCTCCATCATTAAAAAATTCATTTGCAACAAAACCACTGAAACACACACCCCTTCCAGAACTAAAAAGACCCTAACTAGCCAGGTCTTGTGCAGCTCAAGAGTTTAAATCTGGTCACTTTAGATTCAGGTACATAATTCCAAAATCCTCTCTACATATAACGGATTTTCTAAAAGCTTCTAGAGGTTTCCCTAATGATTCCTGCACTGCACGTTTTTTTTTTTCCCCCCCAAACTGAATTACTTCTTTCCCCAATACTCTCAAGACTACATGCATTACAGAAGAAAGTATGTAACGGTCTGAGTCGGAGAAAATCTGTACAAGTAAAATTTGTGGGAGGGGCATTCAAATCTAAACTTCACGCTCTTTATTCAATACAATGACATGATAAACCAGGTAATGAATTCATTATAGTATATGCCAGATACTTAGGGAACATCTGAGAGATCAACGTTTGTTTAATGAAATAAGAGACAAAAAACCCACTCAACTCTAGTGGAAAAGCTAGGTCTTATCCTTCATAGTTTATATTATCAGCAAATCTAATCTCTTATAGTATAGACCAATCATAAATTCAGTTTAACCCAAGCATGACAGTTAAGAATTCACTTAAGAATGGAGCAGGGAGATGGTTGGAACTGATCTTGTTTGATAACCCTTGCATGGTTTCAGATGCTATCATAAATATGAAATACTCATCATATTTTTATTTACAAGATTTTTACCATTTCTGGAACTATCTCAACTTCCATGTCATCATTACATTCATCATCTTCAATCCTCTGCCATGTTTCCACAGGGTTCTCCATCAAAGTATCTGTCAATAGCTGTGTCAGTCTCACCCACAGCACTTCTTTTTGCTTTCTCGGCAGTTCTTGAAGTAGTTCATTCAAGTCAAAAGGATCAAATGTATTTTTCTGTGAATAGTCAGAAAATATCACACAATTCCACAACAGTGAAGTGGCTTGTATTTGATCATGGCTTTTTTTATATTAAGAATTAAGGATTAATTAAGGATTAATTGCCATTCCTCTGATTGAATCTTTCAGAAGTTGAATTTCTCTGAAAAATAGCACAAGAAGTTCCTGCTGCTTAAGTTTTTCATGAAACAAGAGTGCTTCCTTCTTTTAGGCTAGAATCTTTAGCAACACTATTGAACATAAATCACATTACCTTAACATCAACTTCTGCCTTTCATGTATTCTAAATACTGCATTCCCAATGGAGAGAACTCCATTGCCTTAGCTAAGAAGCTCACGACTGCACTGAATTAAGTCCCTCATCATATCTGTGCTGTTAAATATAGAGAGATGTTGACTGTTGAAAGAAAATACTTATGCAAGTACTAGAAACTTAACAGTCAGTACAGCCACAAGGACAGCACGCAGGTTTTGGAGTACAATCTCATACAACAGTGCTCTGTAGACTAGCCTATTTTAAAGCCCCTCCATTAAACCTAACCCCTGAGTACATGAACCTTATACTTCCCTCTTATGCTCTGCTGAATGGGAAGTCACTATTAGCCTCTATCTGAACTATTTCCTCAGAAGAACCTATCTAGAAGAATTTACCTTAGAGACGCAAAGAGCCTGTTAGGATCAAAGGAGAGGCAACCTGCTAGGAGCAATCCGCAGTGAAGAGAAGGAAAAACAGACACAGAAGAGGAAATACAGATAATTTTTGAGATGTAATTTGCAATACTGAAGGGAAGGTCTACTGGATTAAAAACACTTTGGTGGGGAGAAGGAGATGCCCATGATCTTGAAGTAAAAATATTTTTAGATTGCAGATGCATTAAAAAAACAGGAATCAAGAAAAAAAATTGAAGGGAAAAAGAAAATAGAAAATCATGAATGAAAGCAGCAGTAAGTAATAGAAGGTTCTCAGAAGGGTATAAGAAAGATCCTGTTACATATTTATAGCAGAATTTCTATCCTATTCTACAGCTGGAAACAAATACAATAAACCAAAGGCAATACAGGGAGTTCTGCAGCTCCACGTTTCAAACAAACCCAGAAGACAGGATATTAAGATTGTACTGGTTTGAACAAAAAGAATGAACTCTATAAGACCAGAGCTTTCTGATCTCTTTGGGGAATGATATGAGATATAACTATTCCAAAACCTATGAGAGAAAAGGATGGCATTGAATGACAGTCAAATCCATGATTCCTATTTTCCGAAGAAATAATGTATTTTCTTCTATTACAACAGCATTTAGTAGAAAACAGTTAACAGCACCTGATAAAGACCTCAATGAACACTATCACAATGTGGTAATATCTCAAAAGGATTATAAAGAAAGAAAAGTGAAAAGCCAAAGGCAAACCCTGAAGGAAAATCAGCAAACCCCTTGAATTTTAGAAGATGTGAATGAAACAAAACTTTGACAGGAGGAAAAAGGAAAACTAAAAAAGGGTGGGAAGGTATAGAAATGAGAGACATTAAAAGAAGCAGTGATGCTAAGAACAGAACTTCTTTTTAAGAAAAGTCAAAAAGGCATATTCTGAGGCTAAAGCACAAAGCAGGGAGAAAAAAGCAGGGCATAAATATAGTACAAAAACTACAGAAAGTGGTAAAGTTCTAACCACGCATTCCTTTTCTTTCTACATTTATAGCTCTACTTCTAGAGGACAGAATATAATACCACAGCCTCCTCCAGGAAAGCAGTCAAGAATTATTATCCTAAAATGAAGATCCTCATCCTAAGATAAGACATGGTCAAACACTCTTCATCGCTGAAGCTTTCAAAATTAAATGAAAAAAATAACTCAGGCCTCTTAGACAACAAAAAGTAATCTGGATATTCACGTTCCCTTATGCAATAAAGGCATGAAGACAGTTTTAATCAATATATTCATTATAGCTGGTGACGTACAGTTTTCCAGAAATATTTGCAACAGCTGAAAGGTCTTGCAAGACAACTCTTGTGAACTGATGATAAAAGGACAGAAAAACATTTTTTAATCCAAATAGGCAAATATTTGTTAAGATAGATTAATGGATGAAGATGGCAGAAACAACACGGCTAAATTAATCAAAAAGGAAATGCAGCAACTACAGTATTTTACCCTAACCAGAATAGTTTCTTGTTAAAGTGTTTAGATTTTGGGAAAAATGGGAAGGAGACTTCAAGCAAAGGCAACCTGTTAATTAAGCAATGACCTATAATTACATACAGGAATGCAAATGAAAAAGCTAGAAATTTCTGGGAAAAAGAGATTCAATTATGTTCAGGAGACAAACATTCCTAAGCTTATTACAAAGAACATGATGCCTACTACAGAAATCACAGGTTTAACACATCTGCTAGATTAGTCAATTAGTTTCTGCCTCTGTGGGCACAGAGGTCAACTGATCCACTTATTTTACCTTTATACATTAAATATTAGGAGAATACAGAAGCCTAAGGAACTAACCTGACAATAACACTTACTAAGGCTAGCAAAAGATGTTTAAGAGAAACCGTTTATATCTTAATACCAAACAGACCAAAGCTTAGTGGAAAAGGACACAATATAAATTATTATTCTGATTACTATGCTATATCATATATACAATGTGAAAGCGAACTTCTAATCACTAGGTTCCAGTGTATTTGTTTTGTTGTTCCTCCTGCTTCTTTCCACACTGCATTTACAAACAGCAATTTATCACATCTCTAAAAACATTCAGTGATAAAAAGAACTATCAAGTACAATTACACACGGGCTAAAGAATAAGTGGAGACTCTAAACGATCAAATGAACAAACAGTAGTGAAATGTGCCTCTGCTATATTTGCATGTGAGCTCATATTCACCACACAGCAACTAATTCTTTCATAGCTTGAAATTAATCAACATCAAGTAAGTATTTTTCAGTATTACCATGGCACTAAGCATTTATTTTTAAAAAATGTCAACTGTATATACAGCAACCAAATGCTAAAAAATTACTTGGTTTATAAATAGCAAAATTTCAGATCTTAGAACTTTTTCAGCTATGTTCACTAAAGTGCAATTTGAACCTATTTTGTACAGCAATTATTCTAACATATCTGCAGGCAGCAGACAAGTAGTCTCAAAACTTCTGCAATAATAAACTTACAATTTTATTAGCCATGTGTATCATGGCTTACTTACAGAATTCTGCGTATAATGCAAGAAGTCTTCAATTGAGTCTTTAGACACCACTTTTAAAAATGCTTCGCGCTTCATTGTGGTCTTGTTTATCCTGGCTTTATAAACAAAATAAAACAGACATGTTAGAGGAAATACTGAATCTCAAAATAAGATGATTTTTGGTCTCAATGAAGAATGTCTGAACTTATATTCTTTATCTCCATAGTTATAAATAAAAGATGTTTCCCCTTCCAAAATACTTTACTGTTGTCTGAATCATAATGGCATGAGACTACAGTACTTGCATGTCTTTTTTTTTTAGTTCTTTTTCTACTAAACAAGACTTAAAACAGAAGAACCTTTTAATGGATGCTTTTGTTTTGAAATGGAACAGCTATCCAGCACGTACCCCCTATTTAGCTAGCCATCATTCCTGATGACAGCACTGACTTAGATGAAAAGTACTGATGGGCAGCAAAAGCTTCTCTCCTTTCCTCACAAGCGAAGCCTGTGGGAAATGTGCAAGGCCACTTTTTGATACCAAGAGCTTAATTTGCACACCTAAGCCTTCCTTCCACCTCGGGTAATTCCAGATGTGCTTTTCCCTTCCCCAAGAGTGGGCAGGCTGCCTCACACAGCCCTAACTGTGTGTGACACCATACCCTAGGACTAGGCAGGCAGTGGCAAGGGCACTGTCAGGAGTTGGCTGCTGCTGGTCGTGCCCCCGGTGATACAAGCAGTTACTACTACAAAAAGTGAAATATTTTCAATTTAAGCTAAATTAGAATTAAGCTTCATCTAAGTAATTGTATTTTTTTAAAGCTAGACAGAATGTCTCTCTGATAGCACGTTTACTTTCAAACTGTTTTTCCAGACACTGCCCATTCTTTGGAACAGATAATGTCCTGTTGTAAAGGATGACGTACGCTAAACAGATGCCTCTTCTTCTGTGATCACCTCCGTTTGGAGCCTCTCCCTATCTCAAAGGCAAGGTCAAGCAGAAATCTGCTCCAAAGCAGCAAGAGATTTGACTGTTGTTAAGTTCATAATTACATTAAAATGAAACCTTGGAGAGTAATAAAATATGCGTAAGATTTCTGGGAAAATTCGTACATACGCATGGATAAAATTTATACATGGCCTTCCAGTACCTGAAGGGAGCTTACATGAAAGATGGGGAGAAACTGTACACAAAGGCTTGTAGTGATAGAACAAGGGGCAATAGGTATAAACTGGAGAGGGGCAAATTTAGACTAGACATGAGGCAGAATTTCTTTACAATGAGGGTTGTAAGGCACTGGCACAGGTTGCCCAGGGAAGCTGTTGATGCCTCATCCCTGGAGGTATTCAAGGCCAGGTTGGATGGGGCCTTGGACAGCCTGATCTAGTGGGACGCCTTGAGTAGTCCCTGCCCGTGGCACGGGGTTGGAACAGGATGATCTTTAAGGATCCTACCCACGCAACCTATTCTATCATCCTATGAAGTGTGAAACACACCGTGCCCCAGCTCTGGTCTCGCTGCACACGATGGATGGAGATCACCGCCTCCTGTTGCCCAGCCCTGATAGAGGGCGCTTGCAATCTAAAACTCCTAAACGAGCCTCACAGAGGTCACCCGCCGGCACCTTCGGTGTGGCCGCAGGCGGGCAGACCGGCCGCTTACCTGACGCTCCCTCAGGCAGGAATCCTGGCGGAGCTGCGGGTTCCGCTTCCAGCAGCGCGGAGCGACACGCAGGGCGCTCTCGGCAGCGCTGCCCGCGGGATGATCCGCCTCAGGAAGAGGCTCAGGAAGAGGCCTAGAGAGGAGGCCCGGAGCGGGAACCCCGCCGCGCGCCCGGGAGCCGAGCGAGGCCCGTTCGAATTCTCCCGCCGAGCGCGGGAGGGCGGGCGAGGGCGCGCGCTGCGGACAGCGTGTCTCGCGAGAGTTCGAGTGCCCCCGCGCGGCCGGTCCGGGAGGGGCACGGGCGTTATCCTGGCACAGCGCCCGGGGGGGGGCTTCCTGCGGGGAAGGGTGGGGAGGCCGTACCCTGTAAGAGCCAGACGGGCTGTTAGACTGCGGGGACACACGCACACGTTATCCTGGAACAGCCGCACGCGGCTCCTCCTCAGCACACGGGGTGCGGGGATACACTGGAGCAGCCGCTGGGGCCGTTACTCAGCGGCGGGGGTGTGTGTGTATGCCCTGGAACAGCCGTGCGGGGCTGTTACATTGTGGGGGGGAGAGTGTTGAGGCGTTTTCCTGGAACAGCCGGGCGGGGCCGGTACTCGGCTGGTGGGGAGGCGTTTGCCTGGAACAGCCGCGGGGCTGTTATACAGCGGAGAGGGGGCGAGGCGGGAGGTTGGGGGCGGTCACAGGCGCGTTACTCTGACAGGGTTTTAAGGGCACGAATCCACTATATTGGAGAAAAATCTAGCCATGGTGCAAGTTCATTTAACAGGACGGTCTGTGCATTTAAATAATGGCATAAAGCCAAAAGATTTGGAAGCAGAGCCAGCAAAGAGAGCAGGGATTGGTTGAGTAGCTGAGGGAACTGGGGTTGTTTAGTCTGGAGAAGAGGAGGCTGAGGGGAGACCTTACGGCTGCCAACAACTGCCTGAAAGGAAGTTGTAAGGAGGGGGGTGTTGGTCTCTTCTCCCAAGTGGTGGCGATAGGACGAGAGGGAATGGCCTCAAGTCGCGACAGCGAAGGTTCACGTTGGACATTAGGAAAAATTTCTTCAAGAGTTGTCGGGCACTGGCAGAGGCTGCCCGGGGAGGTGGTGCAGTCGCCATCGCTGAGGGTACTCAAAAGACGGGTAGATGAAGTACTTAGGGATATGATTTAATGGGTATAAACTGGAGAGGGGCAGATTTAGACTAGACGTAAGGAGGAATTTCTTCACAATGAGAGTGGTGAGGCACTGGCACAGGTTGCTCAGGGAAGCTGTGGCTGCACCATCCCTGGAGGTGTTCAAGGCCAGGTTGGATGAGGCTTTGAGCAGGCTGATCTAGTGGGATGTGTCCCTGCCCATGGCAGGGGGGTTAGAACTAGGTGATCTTTAAAATCCCTTCCAACTCGAACTATTGTATATGATTTAGTAGTGGACCAGTACAGTTACACTCAATGATCTCGAAAGTCGGTTGCCACTTGTATACCTGGGTGACTTTTGGCTCCTCACTGTTGCCTTTCGCAGAGGTCACCACTGTCCGCATCCCCCAGACCACCTTTTATGGAGGAAGGGGCTGAAGAACAGGCTGCTGCAGCTGCTGGGGTTGTGGAAGGACCAAAGGAGCTGGGGTGGAGAAAATGTGCTAGGTAGTAAATGTCTGGAGAAGACAGGGCCAAGTAATAGGCACATCTGGATGGCCCAGGCAGAGTTTTCAAGATTTCAATGTGGATACACTGAAATGGTCTGGGACATTGGTGCTGATTCATAAAATTATTTGGGATTCATGGTGACTGAGGACAGGCTGAGAGAGTTTGGGTTGTTCAGCCTGGAGAAAGGAAGGCGACTTTCTGAAGTCCGCACTTGAAGGGGGCTACAGGAAAGCTGGGGAGGAACTTTGTACAAGGAGCTGTAGTGATAGGATGAGAGGGAATGGCTTTAAATTGGAAGGAGGAAGATTTAGGCTAGATATTAGGAAGAAACTTTTCACTATGAGGGTGGTGAGGCACTGGAATACGTTGCCCAGTGAAGTGGATGCCCCCTCCTTGGGAGTGTTCAAGGCCAGGTTGGATGGGGCCTTGAGAGTAGCCTGATCTAGCGGGGTTGGAACTGGATGACCTTTAAGGTCTTTTCCAACCCAAACCATTATATGATTGCCTGGTGCTTTCACTTTATAAATAAAGCTGGCTTGCTTACACACCTTTTGCTGGAGAAGCACACAATCGTTTACTCAGAGGTGCTGACAGGGAGTACATACCAGCTCACTTTTACCTTCCTGTAGCTCTCTCTTAAGTCACATGGCCTTCAAACAGGGGTAAGAGATGTTCATTTAGATTCATGTATAGGCTTCAGAAATGGTGTGCCTTCTTCCACGGATCTTGGATAACGTGGACATAATATTTTTACAAAAGCATTTCTACTAGCTCGCGAAGCCTGCATCATCCAGTTCATTATACTGGTGACTTTTCTTCTTCAAGAATGTTTTTGCTGCTAGTGTTGACAGCTATGTATGTAATCTTAGTCATGGTGAAGAGTACATGAATTCTACGATACATTGCAGTACATGCAAAGTGACGCAGAATTTATAGGAAATCATGCAGATTGGATTATATTTAGACTTTGTTATCTAACTGGGTTTTTAATCTGTCAGGGAATGGCTGCTTTCTCTTTCTTCCCAAGCTTATTTTGCAGTGTTCAGATATAGTTGAACTCAGTTCCTTGAAGGACGTATAATCAGCTTTCAAATTCTGTAATACTCTTTTTGTATGGAATATTCCTGCAAAACAAAAACAGTCAATATGACTTGTGAAGGGCTTAATTTATATCTTTGTTTTGCATTCAAAGTAGCATAATATTTCTCAATATTTCTCAGTGATGGCTGTTCAGAAGATGCACGTGCTTGACTGAAGTCATAACCTTTCAGTCAGTCACAGCAGTTCAGTGCGTGCTGCTTTACTGCCCAAATACACAGAAGACCAACAGTAATTTCCATAAAAGTTCTTACATCTGATTGGACTATTCTAGTTTGTAATTTTTAAAAAACGTGATGTAATTTGGATGTTATTTAATATCGTATGTAAAAATTTACAGGATTTGTCTTCTGCTAATATTTTCATTTTTAACAGAATCTTCCTTAATCGTTCTACATCTCTCAGTATTAATTTGTATTTAAAATAAGGACTTGTTCACATTTTCTGCCATAGACATTTGACTTGCGGATTTTTCCTGTTACATTTTTTATAGTTTTGAGTAAATGTTTATCTGTTTTTTATACAGTTTGAAGACTACAGGATGAAAAATAGTTTATTATATCCTTAGCCCATATAATTAATGCTATTCTGCATTGCTTTAAAAATGTATATAACAAATGACTGATGTTACTGGAAACAAAGATTAAAAAATGGGATTCCTGAATTGTCAACTGAGTGCATATGAAACTTCTAAAATAACTGGGTTTTAAACCAACTATATGCCTGATAGAAGGTACTGCAGGTAATGTAGGAGCATGGGTTACATTACTTGCAAGTTCTAATTGAGATGGTCGCATACCCGGAACAAAGTCAGTATGGCAGGAGTTGGCAGCCAAAAAGCTCATCTTCTTGAGCAGCATAACTGCACAGCAGTTATGTTTGTCTCCACCCAAAGCTAAATGTGCACATACCTTTGCACATCGTATTTCCATCTCGACAAAGGCCTGTCACCATTGAAGTGTGGAGAGGACAATCCAGCAAATTACCAATATCTACCCACTGCGAAAGTTCTCAGGAGAGACAGAGCCTTGCACAGTCACTGGAAATAGCATCTATCCTCTAACCCTAATGCCCACACTGTGACAGCTGGCAGGCATTGACTTCCAGCAGTAGACTGTGAAAAAGAATGGAGCGTTTTGCTGGTACAGTGAAGAAGCGTGAAGAATTAAGATTGTTTCAGATCCTGACATATTTCTTAAGTTAGGGATTTAGCTAAGTGCAAGTAGCTTGTGAAATAGTTTACTGGAAATAAGTTGCATGAGAAATCATCATACTTGTAGAAGAGTAAAAGCATATTTAAGAAGTATGAAGCCTGACATTTATACATCGTGCTAATATCTTCGTTTTCTGCATCTATTGGAAAAAAAATTGTCATTCTAGACCCAAACTGGTAGATTTATTTTTTCATGTCTTGTGTGGACTGAATACTTAATTTATACCTTGATTAGTCTTCTAATGAGATGCTACATTAGTCACCTGGTTACTGTTTATTTGGTCGGGCACGTATCCATTTAGCAAACTAAACCATATTTTAGCTTATAATTTGTATTGCATAGCAACCATAGAATGACTTTTTTCATTGTATTAAAACTAGAAGTTGACGGGTAATAACAGACTGAATAACACCAAATGATTACTTTTAAAGGACCACACCGAGAAACCAGAGAAGCAGAGTAGTGTTTTGTAGGTTTTTCAAGAGTTGTGCATGAACTGAGAGCTAGTAATGAAGCTACAACTCTATTTTCAGTGTCTCTAATGTTCTCCCTTTCAAGAGTACCAAATTACATGCCTCTTTTTGACATATCTGTTTATCTGTTCCAAATAATCTATACCCTGTGATAATAATCTCATGTTTATTATCATTTTCCTGTCAAGTCAAGTTAAGGCAAAAATGAAAAATGGGCCTTCCACACACGGTTGCTGAGCAACAGCAATTAAAGATTTGCTTTTGTGCTACTGTTTCATAAACCAGTTTTTATTCTCGTTGGTGGCTGGTATCGGAGATCTCAATCACAAATGTCTCTCACAGGAATGTTTGGACTGCAGCAAATAGTCTATTTTAACCAATGCAACCCAACATTATAAATGGTTATGAAAAATAAACTGTGAGTGTCAGATGCTTTCTTGACATTTGGTTGGGGTTTTTTTTCATATTTACAATGTTATTTTCTAGATAAGAGTTTCTGATGAGATTATTGTACACATTATCCCATAACATGTTTGAATTGTTACTCCTATTTCTTTTTATTTGAATACATAATAAAATTTGTTTTAGTTAATACAGTATCCATGAAATCTGCTCATCCTCTGAGGCAGGCTGTTAACAATTTACATGCACTTATTTCTCTTCATTTTTTTTTTTTGATCTTCATATACTTTGATAAATAATCTGAACAGTATGGGAGAGAGATGAAGTTTCACACTATTCCACTTCCCAGATCTCCCTTTGCCTGAAGGTAATACTGCCAATCATGCCATCCTTTATGCAGAGGCAACTGTCAGCTTTCCATGGTGGTGTGATTACACCACGAGACTGCTTGTTTCCCTTAAATTATTAATGTTAACACAAAACAATTTTAGAGTTTAACAGATTAAGTAGGAAGAATAATATCCGGTATAGAAGAAAAAAGCAATCCTTACTAACTCAAACCAAAACAAGGCAATAAGCAGTGCTGGGGAATGCAGCAGCTTTTTTGGAGAGCTGCTCCCCATAGCTGCTGCAGTGTGGAATTGCTGCCTGCTGGGAGATTGCTGAGACTGCTGGGTGTCTTGCAGGTGGTTCACACCAAGGTGAAGTTAAGGCGTGAAAACACTGCAACTTTATTTATTTGCTTTATTATAAAATACTTATTTACTATTATTTGCTTTATTATTATGCTCTTACTGTTACCCCTCTTCCCTTATGGGCAGTGTTACAAATCACAGTAATTTCACTCTGCACACTTTTAATACCATGAAAATGGAAGGATTTCATAAATGCTATAAAATGCTCACCAAAAAAATTGATGATAAATATTCGCAGAGCTAAATCTATTCCACTGACAATAGAGTATCGCTTCTCATAATTACAGCAGACATTTTCTAGTATGAAGTCATTAACATCTTTCAGATGATACTAGTTTGCCAGTTGTTTCAGATATAAAACACTCTAGTGACATCTGCCATGTCGAGATTATTTTAACCCTATTAAATTTAACATTCTGAATTTTTACAGATTTACACCTCTTGTAAGCGTTCCGTCTCCTTTTGGTTCTCATTCTATTCTAGACTTTATGGATAGGGAGAAGAATTGTTTCTACAGTACAAAAATGCTGTTATTAATTCTATAAGCTCTCTTACAAGTTTCATTGTGATAGACATGGATCATATAGAGGTGGCACCATCTCTGTTCCATCTGCCTAGTATGAAACACGAAAATACGTTCTATCAGAAGAGAGATGGATTGATCATCCATATTATTTATGTATATGTGTTTGTATGTTTGTGTTCCCCATGCTCCTGATCCAGGCCAGGAACATAACCAAAGCTCATCATGCTTTTCTCAGAGGATGCAGATCCAGCTTTGCATAATACTAATAAACAGGGAACTGAGTGAGTGTCGTACTGGCTCTGTGCAATATCGGGCAGGGGGGATAGGCTTGGAGTCAGGTACTTGGAAGCAAATATTCACTAGTTCAGACACACCCCTCTGTTATTCCTGTTCTGTGCCTCAGTTTGAGTACTGGAAGACTTCATGACAATGTGATTTGGTAAATATTTTCTGATCATTTTCTTAAACAAAAGAAAATTGTAAGATATTTTTTCTAGTAGAATTTAATCTCTGCCCCCTCTCCCTCGCCCTGTGTTTATGGTACTGCTCCATGATGCTTTTCACAGTTGTTAGATAGCCTGAGTTTCTAGCCTCATGCTTGAGCCAACAGTAGAAATAAATACTTAAAGCACGATGCTGTTTGAAACGTGCTGGTCAAGACCCTTCTCTGATTAATTTCAAGTTTTTGCACTTAATCTTATGGAAGTTGTGTTGGCTCTTTGAGAGTTCTATAATCAGCTCCAATTGTCTAGGCTAGGTATCTAAGGCATGAAACACCTATGAGACAGCTGACAGAGGCATTCATCGTGAACTCAGAATTTAATCTTCCAGAGTTTTCACGTTTCCTTAAATCATGAACCAGTTGTTTTTATTTCCCAGTGCCTCACGACTAAATGCTTTTACAAAAATATTTTGGCAAATTGAATCCAGATAAAATAAACCCTCATTATTAAAGTCTGTTCTTCTAGTATCACTTGTGCCTCAGAGGAAAGGAGAAGAGCTCAGTGCAGTGGGGACCATGCCTGGGTTTCGCTGCTTTTAAGGTGGGATGATGACTTCAGGCTCCTCTTCAGAAGATGGTGTCATGGTTTAATCCCAGCCTGCTGGTAAGCACCACCCAGCCACTTGCTACCTGCCCCGGTGGGATGAGGGAGAGAATCAGAAAGGTAAAAGTGAGAAAAGTCATGGGTTGAGATAAAGGCACTTCAACAGGTAAAGCAAAAGCCATGTGCACAAGCAAAGCAGAACAAGGAATTCACTCACTACTTCACAATGGCAGGCAGGTATTCAGCCATCTCCAGGAAAGCAGAGTTCCACCGCATGTAATGGTGACTTCAGAAGACAAACCCCGTAACTCCAGATTTCTCCCCTTGCTCCTTCTTCCCGCAGGTTTATGTGCTGAGCATGATGTCACATGGTGTGGGATATCCCTTTGATCAGTCAGGGGCAGCTGACCCAGCTCTGTCCCCTCCCAGCTCCTGTGGACCCCCAGCCTCCTTGCTGGTGGAGGTGGGTGAGGAGCAGGAAGGGCCTTGACTCTGTGAGCACTGCTCAGCCCTAACTAAAACATCCCTGTGTTATCAACAGTTTCCAGTGGAAACCCAAAACACAGCCCCACACCAGCTACTATCATGAAACTCTACCTCAGCCAAAACCAGCACAGATGCCTAAAATCCGGTACACTGCTTTATCTTCCAAGAAACAAACTGCAGAAGCAGCAAAAAAAACCTTTTCAGGCCAGGGTGTGCAGTGCCATCTAGTGGAAAACAGTGGTTTCTTCAGAAAACAAAAAGTGCAGTAATGAGTATAAACCCATAAACTTTCAAGTCTCATTGCAAAAGACAGATAAGCAGAACTAAAATGCTTTATAAAAATGTTAAAAATGAAGTATTTTTTAAATTTCCAGTAATCTGAACCTGAAAGTGATATTTATATTAAAAAAGGTAGAATAAAGTTGTCTAAAACTCCAACATTTACACATCTTTTCAGAAAGCTCATCTTAGTATTTTAAACATTCAATTCCAGTTTAGTTTACATGCACATTAATTATTTACCTAATAAAACACAGAACCAGCTTTGGTACAAATATCTTTTTACCAGTCTCGACCAGCCTTTTCCATTAACTCATTTTCATCCCCTTTGAGGTCATTTTCATCGCCTCTGTGAAGGACAGGTCTAGAGACAAGAGTTCTTTGTTCGGATGCTGTTGTTACAGTTCATCACATTTATCCAGCTGGGCTCTGAGCTGACAGTTACAATAAAGCACCTGTTCAGCGGTTATCATATTTACTATAACTTAGAGAACATTTCACGATTCATGCATGAACAGGTGGAAGCTCTGATCAATTCTAAGTTGAAAAAAAATTCAACATGGTAACTTCAACTAAACTTTCAGATAGTGATGAAAAAACATGCATAATACTTAGGGGATTTCAGCATATCAGTTGAAGGATTTCTCCCACGTTGGAGTTTGTATGGAACTGTCTTGTGGAATGTTCTTCAATAAATTATTAATCTTTGTGAAATGCTGGGTAAGCTGCAGCTGTCAGTCTCTGAGAGTTTGTGGAATAACACCTTAGCTTACAAAGCCAGCTGAAAAATAAAAAAAAAATTATTTGAAATTCTGTGCTGGAGACAATCACCATTAAATGCAGAAACGGGTTTTTGTTTTAGGAATCTCCTCCCAGTTACCCAGTGCATTTAATCATCTTCATTCAGTACCTACAGACAATTATCAATTTGCTAGCGTTATCTATGTTGCAACTCAAGCTATATTTTTAATTACTACACAATTCTTGCATCCTGACTTCACAAAACCAGAGTTTCTATGTCCCCATCTCCGAGAGCTTGAGATCAGGCAGCAAAATGCCCAGAAAGGCGTACTGCACAGGCCTGAGATCGCACAGGAGCTCCAGTACATAGACTGGTCTCATTTCAACATTTAAAGAAGATTCACTCAGGAGTCATAGAATGATTAAAAGGGACCTCGGCAGGTGATTTAGCTCAGCCTCCTGCTGAAAGGAGAAAATATATAAATTGTGCGTAGAAAATACATACAATTGATCCTCAGTTACACAACAGATTCTTAGCACGCACCTAAGGAATGAAATCACAGGACAGCCGGCGTGCTGGGACTTCACAGCTTTCTTCTCTATGTCATTTCTTGCGCTCAAGCTGAGGTGCCACAAGCCCAGCTTTGAGGGCAGCTGAGTTATGAAGTCCTGGCAGGAATGGACCGACCATCCCCAAGCCATGAACCACCTCTACCACCGCCCAGGTGTGAAGGGCTGGAATCTGTCTAGCTTGAACCTGTTTCTGTAGGGATCTTAGAGGGGAAAATGGTCACTCTTAGCCTTTAATTGCTTTGCAATAAAGTTAATGGCTACCGAGGACTCAAAGAAACCACAAGGGAAGATCGGCTGGCTTCACCTCGGTAGCATCTGAGGAATAAGATCTGTGGTAGTCTGTCCAAATTGGATTTCACTGTAGGTGACAGGCAAGTGACGCTCCCTGCAGATGGTGAGAACAGAGCGCATCACCTCTATCCCCTGAATACAGATTAGAGAAGATTCCTCCCAGAGCTGCCATCTCATCTGGCAGCGAAATTCAACACACAACACTGAAAGAAAGAAAAGTGGATTTTTTTTTTTCTTTAGGTGCTTTGCATTTTTCAAATAACTTACTCCAGAAGGTAGCTGAGATGACTGAAGGCCTTACAGCAAGCCTTGGGAATCAGTAGAAGAGCATACAATTATCAAGTGAAACACTTTGTTAAGATGTATAAAAACATCATTTGTGATTAAATAGCCTGATCCCTCCAGCAACCAGCCACAGGCACAGATAGGCCTGGGACTGTCTGAAGTTTTGGTTTTCTACCAAATATCAAAGGTACCATCCAACATCCAGAGTTATTTATTTACATATTCCCCAAAATCAAACTGATCAAAGTAGAAACCACATCCAATTTTGTATTCAGCTCTCAGCTGAGAAAATATCTAAAATAATCACATTGGTAACTATAATAGCAAACACTCTTCCGTGGAGAGTGGATGAACTAAATGATGGTCCAGGAAGTATTAAAATAAATTCTAGGCTTGGCTGAGCCCATCAAATTAATCCCAAATCCATCTGGAAGAACGTCTTGTACAATTATTTCTGCTCTCTAACAAGACCGTAGGACAACATAGGCAGCATTCTTCCACAGGTGTTGATCCAGTTACCACCTGTCTTGCGGGATGGAATAGGTTTGATTTTGATCCAGATCTGTAAAATGCAGATACTTCATCAGCCCTGGCACTGCCAGGACGCGTGCAGCCAGAAGCCCCATGCCAGGAGGGAGTTGGGAAAATGGACATGCTTTTCCTTGGCTTTAGCTCCCTTCCCATTGATTAGCAGAAACACTTCATTCTGCTAAAAAGAGGAAGATATATCTCTCACAGATAAAAAAAATGAACCACATGAATATAATTTTGCTATTATAATTAATTAAATGTTAATGTTTAATGCAAACAGCGGTATTTCTGTGGTTGGTTTTCTGTAGTAGATCCAATACCCTTTTTCTTATTTATGCCATACATGTATTTTCTATCAGTATTTGCCTTAACAAGCAGGTGGAAGGACAAGAGAGATCACAACATGTAAAAATCTGCTGGTTCCAAATCTAAGGCAATTGCACAGAGTTCCATGTCCTGCTGAAAGCATAGTTCGTTACAGTTGATAAGCAAGTTCTAGGATTGAGACAGTCTCTCCAACTGATCATTTTAAGAGAATATTTTATACACATAAGTTGAAAAAAGAACTTACTAATTCTTACAGGTGAATCTGTTCCAGACCAATAAGCAAGGAATTCCCCAAGGAAGGATCCCGTACTTCTCACTGCTTTCAGTTAAAACCCCAAAGTTTGCCAGTGCCCCTCAGAGCATGCCTACCTGGGGTAGAGCACTCAGCATGCAAGACTACTTGAAAAATTCACCTCATCATATTACTGATTAGGATGAGGATACACAAAAGAGGGAAAAACTACACCAACTTCCATATGAACCATTTATTGAATAAATACATGCATCATAATGTAGAATTACATGAGCAAAAGAGGCAATCTGTACAAAACTGATTACCCTTTGTTCTCATTTCAACTCTCACCATTTGCTGCAGTTCTGATAAAGGATTCAAGACAGAAAATGAAAATTCTTTTAATCCAAGTCCAAGTGATATGCATGCTGATTTGAGTTCGGCTTATACCACTGCTATAATGAAGAAAGCTGGTTTTCTTGTCAATGAAGCAGAGTAATTCTAAAAACAGTTTCAGTAGTAGAGAATATGTTGGTACATACAGGTAACAAAGCTTATTTTTAACCATTTCTTAAACATCATATGTTCATATTTTAAGGCACAGGATAAAAAAGAACTACATGAAAAGCTGTCAGCTGATATTGAATACGTATTTGATATGGAATAATGAGGTGCAATTTTTGCCTAGAGGAAAACTGATGTTCATCCTTCCTACTTCCATATAAACAGAATAATCAAAATATGATAACTGTTAATCAGAGGCTTGTTTCCACTATCAAAAGAATCAGTCTCATCTAGGCCATCATATTCTGATCCAAATTCACTCCAGAGAACATTTCTAAAGAGTTTAGCATACAAGACTGATTACAATTGATGTGAATTACAGGTACTGAATTACAACGACAACTCAATCTCTTAAGTTTAGATTCCTAAATAGGAACTGAGATCTCTTAAGAACTTATCCCTAATTTTAAGTTGTGAGTTATTTTGGAAAACTGCCCTATATTCTTTATTCAGTTACTCACTTAATGCTATCATCCCACATTTACCCAAACAACACTTTTTGTCCCACTCAAGACATCAGAAAAGAAAATGTGTACTTTTATTTGTTTAATTTCAGAGCCTTCGAACATCTGTCTCCAGACTTTGCTCCAGACTTGAAACACCAAATCAGTCTAACAGCCCATTTCTTGGCTATGGATCAAACTCTGGGAGTCACTGGACAAGAAGTACAGCAAAAGGCCTTCTACCCCAGCCTGAACCAAGGCAAGAGACGATGATGCTGAACTGCTGCACTCAGACCTCCATTATTTACATTAGTTTTCGCTTTCTGCACTAACAATAATTCTCTTACCATTCTTAACATTTTAATGGAGAAATAGCAAAGAAAATATGTATTTCATAATATATTACATTTAACATGAACAGATGAGTGTGTGTCTATATATAGATACTCATACATTCTAACAGAGTAAAGCCTTCAAATGGAAATGTTTTCTTACAAATAACTCCTCTTGATTGCCCAATCTATCAGAAAGTAACAGCAAAATTTACAATGTAAGGTTGTTTGCTATAATTGTCCTGTATAAAATGTGGCAAAAAGAAGGCCAACACTGTATAGAGGTGTAAGTGTGCGTCACACATCCATGACAGATGTTTATGGTAAACTGAACTGAGACAAACTGAAATGAGTCAAATCTTAAACATGAAAAAGATGAAAAGCTACATCTACGGTAGGCACTTTGGTACATCTAGTAATGTAGGCATATTCTACATCTAGAATTAAGGTTCTGTCAGTAATCTCACAATAAAGCTAATTTCAGGAGTTTATTATTCTGCTTTAACATTCTTTCTTGGCTGAGAGATCATTCTACAATCTTAGTTAAATAATATACTTTGTCTGTCTAGTTGCATATTTATCCAAGAATGAGGGTGCTGGCTCTGGAAGAGCTGAACTGTTCTCTTGGATTCTTAATGCACATTTTTATAACAGTCTGAGAAAATCTACCAGAAAAAGAAAAAACAGTTCTGAACACAAAAAATTTCCCCAGAGTGCTTAAAATTAGAGTTACGAGCTCAGCTGTTGAGACTGATACTCTGGCTTCACCTCTCAACTGCCTACTTTTATCATTTTGAGCTAAGCGTAGTTGTGCAGCCGACTATAGCAATGCTTCGGCAGAATGCTGTTAGTCCCCAAGAAACCCACGGGGACCACGAAAGTGCATTTCTTCCATGCACTAAACATACTAAGGGGCAATGAAGCAACTGCAAAGACAGGCAGTTTCAACCTAGTTTCACACTTTCTAACTTATCTGTGTTCCATTTTAGTATTATAGAAGGTAATAATAGACTATTTAGCACAGTATTCTATAAGAAAAACAACATACGTATGGTATGTATGCCTACGGTATGGACTTGCACTGCAAGCTGATTGTATACCTTATAAATCTGTGAAATGTGGCAGTAAGGACAGTTCTAAGTGGTTACAGATTTTGTTTGTAATATGGAAAAAATTAATGTCCTCATAGCTTCAAAAGGTCACATCTGGTATTATAGAGCCCAGGAATAAATAACAAAATCCAAGTGAACCTGTATAATAAAACTGCACTGGGTGCAATGTTTATGCCATTAAATGAAAACTCAGATTTAGCAACTGTCATTCATGGACCTCATTCTCTATTTATACAATATTAATAGAATTCTCATATTTGTTCATAATATTCTATAGCATGATTTTTCCAATAATACATTTATATATAAATATTAAAATGTTAATGTTTTGTACATTTTAAGCTAGCCACACTGGGCCAGAAACACAATAAAGTAAAAACATTCTTCAGCAGTTTCTTTTTGAAGATTTTCACAAAATGATTAAGACCACTGTGCTGCAAAGACAAAAGAGATTAATCTGAAGAAATTAACATGCATTTAAGAAGAAAATATCTATATCCTTTATCCAATTTTCTTCTGAATTCAAACCAGCATGAAAGAATTATAAAAAAATAGTATATATTTACATGGTACAGTATACTTGGTGAGATATAAAACAAGACAGGAAAACAGCAGAACATAATCTTTTCACTTGCTAATAGGTACAGCTGTCATAAAGATCAATTTAAACACAAAAGGTTACTTTACTGTACTATTGCACATTACAGTAACACATAAAATTGTTAAGCAAATTAAAATACAAAGTTTAACCATGAGGAAGGCTATGTCTACATAAAATAACTGTGTTATAAAATTATTGGGGATGTGTCTTAAGAACTAAATCAGTAAAGCTACAAAAATAATATTGGTACATCTGTGTGAACAACGCTTTAAAAATATATAGAGCTTGGCAAAATTACACGTGGGGAGTTCCCAGCATCCATGGACCTAACTTGCTGCATGTGGTCTTGTACCTTCTTCTGTTAAATCATACCTGAAATAAAAAAACCCACATTTTTTTGGTTTTACATACAGCAGGCATTATTAAAAGTATAATTAAGACACCAGTTATTAGTATAGCATTATTATTAATAAAAGAAATATTCTACTTACCACTGGGTCCAGCCTTTAGCAAGTTCTTCAGATGCCAGAGGTATTAATACCTGTGGAAAGTTAAATTATCCATCAATGTACTGTGTGCACCTTTTTATTCTAGATCTTTTAAAGATCAAATCTCACCAGCCTGTTAACTACAGTATAAGTAATGCCATTAATAAACAAGTGTGTTACACCTTTGCCATCATAGTTATCTGCCCATCTTGTAGTAAAGTTTCAAGTTGCTGTTTTTGACCTAAAAATCTATATGCTTTAATGCTGTGGTCCCAGAGCACCTCACAGGCTTAAATTCTGAACATGGCATTCCTTGGCAATGGAAATCAACTGCTGCATCTACCAGACAGACTTCTTGGTAGAGAGCAAAATTACAAAACCCATTCACCATGAACTGATCATGATTCTGGTACCTCTCATCCTCATTACAGAGCTTGAAAATGGCAATTTGCAAGAGTGTAAGAACTTACTATTCCTTTTTGCATGCTCCAAATCCCACATGTAGGAAATGGAGTGATTTAATGAGTGTCTATAGAAAAGAGAGGCTGTAAACTCATTAGCTGGTTTTGGCATTGGGAATGTCTCCAATGGTAGTTTTTTCTCAAGGATTTTACAGTCTGGAATTTGAATTACTGAACATACCTTTTTTTCCTGTGTGCTTCTCTTAATACTATTGCTTGTTTTTCCAGCTTTGCCTGAACATTTCCTGAGACAGCATCTGTTTTCTACTTGTTATTTTCTTTTTCTCTGTGATTCATGTCTGACAAGCAGGTTTCTTTTGTTACCATGAGCCTCAGAAGTTACCATTGTCTAGAAGAGATTACTGCCTCATCTTCTGATTTCTGTCTCTACAGTTTGTTCCTTCCCTTGCTGAAGCTTAACATCTAAGCCATTTATAATTTTTAAAAGCTTTGTACCTGAATCAGGTGCTTCAACCAACGCTAACAAGCTCATATCACAAGAGGATTTTAGTCTTTTCTAATTACATTCTGTATTAACAGAAGTTGCTTGTTGTCAACTTACTTTGCCAAGCAGCCCTTTATCTTTGGACAAGAAACCACCACTGTTCTTCACTGCTACATCTAGTGTTCTTCTCTGTACTTCAGGCAGGGAAACACTGAAATCAAATCTGACAGGTAAAGTGACACTTTAGAGAGAATTTTGTACCAGAAGTGCAAGTTCAAGTTCCTACAGCTAAACAGCAATTCAAATCATAACCAAACCATCGCTCTCCTCAAACAAAATATGAGGTCTGAGAGAAATGAAGAAAAAGCCCCAATGTTTTACCTAACATTTTTCTTGAATACTATGATCAATAGCAACATCAAATGTTTGGTAATTGTTACATTTGGCCTCTAGGAGCTATTGGTTAAAAAAAAACCCCAAACAAATAAACCCCAAACAAAACAAGGAGAAGGTCAACTGCTGACTCTACAGAGAAAAGAATAAAGAATCTTATTATCTTGACTGTTCAGTATCACTGTCCTCCTAAAGGGAAAGACTTGGTCAATCTTACTGATCCTCAGTCCTCTAGAACCAGTGTTCCTTTTCCTCCCTGACACAGCAAGGAAACTTATCAAGGAAGAATGTAATTTGTTTGCCAGATCTGAAACTTCCTGAAAGTAAGGGCAAGTTTATACCACAGTTTATATCTCTTTGTCCCTATAGTTCTTAAATAGCTTTATTGCTTTGCAATACGTTTTACTTCGAAAGGCCCAGTTAAATAAGTCTGTTACCTGGAATAAACAGGAGAGTGCTGCAGTACGAGGAAAACTTACCAGATCCCCTAACTAATGATTTACAGGTTTCCCTCACAGAGAATGGACTCAAGGGTTGTTTGTCCAAATTAAGTTTCTGTCTGCAGAGAAAGGTATCTCTATCGATAAGTCATGGGTAGAGGGGGAGAGGTACATGTGTGAACAAAACTACCATCACAAAGCTGAGTGCAAAGATGAGGATTTTTATGCAATACAACGCTGCACAAGCTTGCACAACTTCCAACCTATGGTCCAGGCTATAACCTACAAGGAAATTTCCTGAGACCCCCAGACGCTGAGAAGTGCCACCAAGTAGATTGACTGAGCAATGCGGTAACACACACGTACTGGCTGACTAGTCCTACCGAGGAGGCAGCATCAATCAACCAGGCAACTGGCCAGTCGGAATCAACTCTTGGCAGGAAGGGATACCAACAGCATTGCCCAGCAAAAAGGCACACGTGTTCTGGCCACCTGCCAGAAGAGTGCATGCTGCTGCTAAGCTATTAGCACAAAGGGGACGTGAGTGACAGAGAGTAAGGCAGAAAATAAGAGAAGTGGCTGGTAATAGAGAAAAAAAGGCCACAGTGATAACAGGGAACACAAGGATGGGAAGAGCTACTATAGCAGAAAAAAAAAAGGTACGACCAAATCTGGTGGTGACAGAGAGGAGTTTCAACAGCACACTCATTCAAGTAAGCTGAGAAACCTTGATTTGACAGCTGTATAATTACATGATATAAACGACATATTTTAGAACATACATTTGATCAAACACAGGGTTTAACGTCTTCTTTGATACATGTGTTTTTCTTCTTCCTGATCGTCTCTTATCAGGCAATAAATACAATCGCACATATGGATCTGATCCTTCTTCTGAAAATGCTATTAGATTTCTGTAACCAGTGAAAAACAAGGAAAAATACTTAGCAAATAAATGAGATAATGCTGCATATAAGTGTCTTCTACACCACTGCCACTCAGTATAGTACATTAGTAAGTTGTGGGATATCCTGCACAAAGTAGGACGTGCAAATAG
The DNA here is from genome assembly GCF_017976375.1 of Cuculus canorus. NCBI lineage: Eukaryota > Metazoa > Chordata > Aves > Cuculiformes > Cuculidae > Cuculus > Cuculus canorus. Next base: position 150,227,193 of record NC_071402.1, on the reverse strand, counting down.
CTAATAGCAGGGGTAAAAACCTTAAAATATGCTTGTCAGGGACTTGTACAATATCAGATAAATGGTGAGCAGACAGCAGAGGTAGGAATATAAAATTTCTTAAATTTGGCTTTCCAAAAATCATGTGTTTTTGTCATTCCATGAAAATGGTTGGACTCGGTGATCCAAGAGGTCTTTTCCAAATTGGTGATTCTATGAAACTCAGTCTCTTAAGAGAGTTTTCAGACATTGCTGATAAAAATCTACATGCCATTTTAATTTAAAATCTGACAGAGGCATCACAGATAAACACAAAATCAAAGCAAAATATTAAATCAAGTTTTTACTGAATCTCTATGGTTTTATATTTATGTATAATTACAATCAGTACGGTATTTTAAAAATAAAAAAGATCACCCAGACAACCAATTTAAGAGGACAAGTCAAGATATGACAAAATTTACGAAGAAATAAGCACAGAAACAAAATGTGGTATTTGATGCTCACCTGCAGGAATGCACTACCACAATCAGTTTGTTTCTCTGTGAACTATGACGAATCGTTAGCTGAATCTGTCCTAACGGAGAGTGCCCCAATGTTGTTCCACTGCAGGAGAAAGCAGAACACATATTTAAAGTAAGACAACTGAAATATATGCTGCTTCGTTTTCCCAGAAATCCCTCATTATCCATTTAACTTTTCACTAGACAAAGTGGAAGAAGAGAGCATACATTCGCATGCGAGTAGATCTTCATCAGGTTCTTGTATTTCGTTTCCTCGTCCAACAGCTCTGCTCTCCAAAATAAGCTATTCTGGAGTATTCTTTTCAGTTTAGAGGCCAGTTGCTCTTCAGTACTTTGAAAACCATGATCAGTGAAGAACTTGCTTATTTTAAAACAAACATTAAACCAGTATCTAGGAAACTGGAAAGAACAGTGGTGCAAACTGCAATCAAAACCTCAGTGGTGGGCCACTCTTACTCATGGCCAATTAGAAGACCAGTTCACTCTTTTCTGTATCCTCTAATGCATAAATATAAATATTCTTGGCTTAAAATAGTGATCTTTAAACCCACTTACTGTATTGAAAGCTCAAATCACAGCATAAACACAACCATTTTAGTTTGCTGCAGCTCATGCCACATTGAAAACATGATTACAGTCAATTTACACTTAGAAATACAGGTCATACTTAAATAAAAAACAAGCACCATGACTAAGAATTTCTGTTATAAAGGCCAATATCTGGACAGTTTCCTCATCTCTATAAAACGCTTGTTAGTTTCTGTAAAGTGACCTCAAGTATTTTCCATTTCACGCAGGACAATATATGGCAGGCTTGGCATTTCTCAACCGCCTGAGGCATAACTTAACCCTGTGAATAGCTACTACAAAGTGGCTGCAGTATGTTCCATTAAAATTCCCAAGTAATTCACTTGAAAAGGTAGAACGAAATATTTCGGTTTATTATTTTCTTAGTTAAAAGAAAATAAAACAAAAATCAGAGCACCTAAAAACATACAATAAAGGCCCTCCTTAGCTGTAGCTTTACTACTCTTATCAAATGAGAAAGTATGACATTTCTGTATTAATTAAGAACTAATATTTCAACATTAATCTTAATTAACAAAGTATAACCCAACTCTGGGCCAGAAAAGAGACTGACAAACTGAAGACAAGACAGCAGAGGACCATAAAGATAAATGAGGTACTGAAGCACGTGAGCAGATGGTGAAGGAAGTGGGTTCGTACGAATGCAAGAGGTTGCCAACAGCAGATTAAATTGCAGTCTTTCACTATTTGGAACGGACATTATAGAGAAGACTGAGTCAGACTCCGTGGCACAGTAAAAAACCAAAAGGCCATAGTCAAGTTGAAGCAAGATAAATTCCAATTGGAAGTAAGGAAAAAGCATTTTCACAGTGGAGCGGTTAAACAGTGGAACTGCTGAGAAAGTTTATACAATCTCCATCCTTGGAGATAAACAAAATTTATTTGGACAAGGAGCTAACGGAAGTCCAGAGTCTTCTTCCAACCCATATTAGTATATTGATTCTATGAACTCTGATATAGAAAAAGACGAATCGGTTCAGTCCCTTACAAATAATAAAATAAAATCTTTCTACTTAATCCCACAGGGACATGAACAGCAAATCAATGGTTTCCATTCTCCTATTCAGAAAGGAATGGCTGCTCAGCTGTCTTTACCAGGAAATACAGCTGCCCACTGAAGCAATTTAAAAAAAAAAAATCAGAGAATTTAAGAAAGAGTGGCTGCAGCAATCCTCATTAACTGAACAGTAACTGACACTTAACGTTCTTAATAGCCATCTATCTCTCCGAGTAATTTAAAAACACCAGCTATATTCAGCTTAATTGGCTTAATATCAATAGGATTCAGTGGTGAAACAGGCGACTATTGCCACAGAAGTGATTAATGTTGTATTGAAACACTTGCCATCCCACACTTTTTAGCACTACACACTGTAGCTATGACAACAAGGTGGCCTTCATCTTGCAGATCATTGCAATGGTGAGGTAACTTCTGATTGCAGAATCTGTCTAGCTGAGGTACTGGGAGGACGCACAAAATCACAATTGATTTTCAAATGCCAGGCTCAAACTGCAACAGGAAAAAATATTACTGAAACACAAACTGAGCACTCTTACTTTGGCTGCACTGATGACATTTTTTATAAAACAACTTAGATGTATGGCAAAACCAAGTAATTAGCACCATACTTTTCGAGCTGTCGTAGTCTTTGCCGTAGCTCCTGTGTGGCGATCGGCAGAGATATGTCTGAGGCTATGCTTGGAGTGGGTTCTTTGACCGAGAGGTGGCTGGGAGAGTAAGAGAAGTTAGAGGCATGAAGACTGGAGGAACTTCGGCTGAGATCCGTTGGCCACTGAGGGCTCGCATTGGGAGGCTGACTTTTTTCAGCTGTATCAGTCTTTTTATCACTATCAGTCACTGGGGAAGCTGGAACAGGTTTGTTTGAGTCAGGTTGTGGTGAGATAGGAACCTGAGGCTTAAAAGATGATTTTCTTGCATCTTTGGAAACAGATGGCCTTTTTACTTGGGCTGAGTGTTGATGATCTGGAGATCTTGCTTGCTTTTCAAGAGAAAGGACCTAGATACAGTAAAAATATATATAATGTTACTATTTTCCAGTATAAAAAATAGGAACAGATTTGTTTCTACAAGAGTACTGGTTGGTGACAAGTTGTTAAGTTCAAACACTAACGAAGGACCAAAAATATTCACACTTACTCACTCTAGAACAGGAAATCTTTCACACAGCAAGACATCTCTATCATCTTTGTGCAAATGGCAATAACCATAAAACAACGTGAAATTCTCCATTCATTTAGAACTGTTCTCCCCACTACTCTCTCTCCATACTCTACACAGCTCTGGTGCAAGCACCAGAACTCTGCAGCTCGAGCCACCTGGAAAGCTGTTCTAGAATTTTTTTCTTCTCATCTTCTGAAATGTAATCCTACATTGGAAGTTATTCTTAGTCATTGTCCTTAATTTCTCTTTTACACGTTTTTGTCATTTATTAGTGACTAGTAAGGAAAACAATGCTTTAGAAAAGAACAAATAACAGAACTTAAGTGAAGTCTGACAGTGTTTGCAAAGAGATACACTACCTTATTAAAAAAGTAACTTAGCTGGGGAGAAACACAAACCAACTTTCAGGTATGCAAGTTTCATCTTCAAAACTCCAGTGTGCTTGAAAGTTAGTCTGAATTTTTCTAGTGCTATGAAGGTATTTCCTTTCCCTAGAAACTTTATTTTTAAACCGTCGTGACCTCAGTTCGTTCCATTTCTATAAGATAAAGGTGATTTCACTGATCTGTAGCCTACTGAGTCATAAGAGACTTGAAGGAATTCATATTTCAAACGATTTCTCAACCTGAGACCGAAGGGAACTCCCATCTTAATTAAGGCAGCTGATTATTGTGGTGTTTGGAGAATTTTCTGGTTTTGAAATAGAAGATATTTATATTAGAGGTTAACTTTGTATACTTGATAGCGCTGCCACAAATAAGGACACCTGGCATTGTGACACCCAAGAAAACATAGCATATTCTTCATAAAGCCAGATGACCAGAAGTCACAAGTCTTAGATATGCTTTCAAATATTTACAATGGGAAAAGTTTTAGAGTACCCTGAGTGCAATCTTCATGTTTATAGTGCTGTTTGGACCAGAGTTGCTCAGGTGGAATCGCTGATGCATAGTCAAATCGTCACTCTCCAGCAACTGGCTTAGAGGCAGTTTGAGGTTCCCCAAAGAACACTGGTGCTGTTCATCCCTCACCTAAAGGAAAACAGAAGCCAAGTCATTTTGTATCATCTGCTTTGTAATAATTCAGAGAAGGAAAATGAAATTTTTATTTAAAAACAAAATCTCAAAACAATATTGAATTTACTCTGTTCTTAAACCAAATTTCCTTGACCGTAAGATTACTTTACGCTGAAGAAGGAAGTAGCATATACACTCAAAAGCAAGACAGAAACTAACCATCACAGCTACATCTACCTGTCCCTTGATCAAATAATTACACAGTTTCCATGCAGTCTGTGTGCAACTGGGGATTCCCAAAGCTCTTGGAGGACTAGTAAATAGGACAGCACTCATCTATATTTTAGTCTCTTTGAACTATGTAAATGACAGTGTAAAGGTATACAGAATCTGGATAAGGCAAAGATCTCTTCAGGATGACAGAGGAAACAAATCAGCCACACATAACTGCTAGCAAAAATTGCTGTTAATGACTGTTAAAGTCTGAAACAGGTACCAAAATTTTCTTTTTTTCCTTTTTTGTTTTCTTTTTTTCAAGGAAGACAACCTGAGTTCTTTTGGTGAGAGACTGGTTACAGTCTTTCTTCCATTTAGTAGTGAATACAAATAAACATTTCACATCCTAGTCTTAAAAACACTATATTTTTAATGGTGTTCACAATATATTCAGCCTCATTTCATTAAAGCTTGTAATGTCAGAATGTTACTACTAGAATGTCTTAGAAAAGAAAGCTATGTAAAAGAGAGTGAGCTAACATACCTCAACTTCAAGTTCTTGTCTTTTTGGATTGTGTACAAAGAAGGTAAAGTTTTCTTCCCATACTGGTTCATTGGTCTTGTATCGAATCTAGTTAGAGGACAGGAAACACACAAATTGCAAAATATTTTTGTCAAATAAAACCAGTTTCGTAAGTTGAGTACATTTTTCATTTTGGCTTTGCAAAATTAAGGTCTGAAACCTCACATATTTAAACGAAGGCCAAGTGGGGTCTACATAAGGCATATATAAGATCACATAAAATTATACACAAAGTAATAGAATGTTTTGAATTAAAGTTGCTGTATGTAAAGTAAAACTCATGTTAAAGAAGCTTTATTTTGCTTAGACCTTCCAGTCTATGAACAAATGCAGTGTCTTCAGACTGGTACGTTCTCTTTCGTCTCATACTTCCCTATAAGGGCGGAACTAACTAAATGAAACTCCCAGAATTTACTGATTTTCCTGCTAATCTCCAAGTAGCCATGTGGAAGATTTCACAGCGAAATCTCACTACTTTCAGCAACCCATTAATGTGGGTGTGTGGGTGCGTGTGTAGAGAAAAAAGCACTCATAAAAGAAGCTATCTCTAGGAACAAAAGACTTGAATTGCTCTCTCCATTCTCTGATAAGCACCAAAATTAAGACTGCATATCAGATCTGCTTTAGGCTTTGTGACAAATTTTTGGCAGGCCACGAAGAATTCAAATTAGATGTCCTCTCCTTTTGCTTCACTGACACTTTTACTTTAAAAAGTACTGCATATACCTACCCTCTGTTTTAAAGAGCTATTTGAATGCACAGAGGTAAGTTATGGACAAGATGACAGACATGTTTGAATGCCCTGGGTCAAAATCGGAAGGACCACCTTCAAGACTGACCTCAGGACAGGCATCTGCTACAGACCACCCATATGAAACACGACTCAAAGCTGTCTTAGGTCTGCAGAGCCAGGTTCTCAGTGACAGCTTCAACTATTCTAATATTAGTTTTTTAGGAGAGCAGCACAGAGGTGCACATGCAATTTAAGAGTTTGTGCTTGGAAAACACAGTCTGTTGTGTTACAGCTGTTCTCTGTCTTTGGATGTGTTGACCAGGAGTGGTGTCTTTTGAACCTACTAATTACAGGAGAGGAATACCGATTTGCAGATGTAGCTATCAATGACAGCCTTGGCTACAGTGACTCTAAGATCACAGAGCTTAAGAACCTAAGGAGCACGAGGAAAATAAATAGCAGAATAAAAGCCTTGGACTGCAGAAAAGCAGATATCACCTTGATCTAGGAACTGTTAGGAGGGATTCCATAAGTGTCTACCTTGGAAGGCAAAGGAACTCAAGAATGCTAGAGGACAGCCTTCTCAAAGCACTAAAGTACTTCATACCTCAAAGCAGAAACAGCAGCAGACATAACAATAAAGCAGCCAGGATAAACTACAAGCTCCTGAGAGCTACAAAGGACTTCGGCTAATTTAAGCTCCTACTGTAACAGGAGGTTCAAGAAGATGATCTTCAGTGCTCCCTTTTGACCTGGGCATTTCTACAACTTTGTGATTCTGTAGATTTTCCAGACGTGATCAGTATTTTGAAGCCTGCTGTTTGCCCACACTGTTATTTATATAATCACTACTGTAGGAATCCCAGTTGCAGATCAGAGCCTACTGTGGAAGGACATCTACAAACTGTTAGAATTCTTGTCTCTACTCACAGACAGTTTAAATTGAGTAAGCACCCATTCAATCCTTGATCTCTTGCTGGCAATTTCAGTTCTGGTGGTAACTTTGAATGCAGTGGATGCACTTGATGGCTTGATAGCCAATGCCAAGCACACAGAGCCACCAAATGTTTGCAGACAAAGCCAAGTATGAAGAGTAGGAACTTACCTTACTTTCCTGTGCCTTGTGTCCAACTGACAGCAAAACAAGTGGGTTGGGATTGCTGTTTAATTTCTTTCCTGACTGGTAAAGAAAAAGCAAAAACTTTGCTTTCAGAATAAAGCAAAACTTCTCTCCTCTGAAATTTAATATGTTCGCATCTTAATAATACAAATCATATGCATTCTACTATACGCTTACCTATTCTTAGTATTTTATTCAACAGGCTAGAATGGCAGACTGGCTAGTAACTTGTGAGCGCATTAATGTGAAGATATCCACCTACCCTAAATACACTACAAACAAGCAGGAGTTTTAGACTCCTTTCTGTTTTCTTTGAATGAAATTGGTAATGTGCGAATTCTTACCCTTTAATGAGCATTAAAACCACCAAAGCTAATAAAGCATAGTTAAAACTGCAAAATGAATATTGCATGCAGATGGGAGATATGGAGAAAGCACAAACTCAGGAAGCTTACTGTATTTACACTGTAGTAATATTATTAAATGGAATGTAAAATCAGAATACTGATATTCTCCTCTTTTCAGTTTGGGGAGAAAGAAGATGCACTATAATGTACCTAATGATGTTTCTACCGTTTACCAAATACTCTATTAGAGAATCAACCATCTGCCTTGCTCACCAGGTGTATAGCATTACATCAAGCTGTGAAAATAAACATCAGTTTAGAAACAAATTATATACAGAAAGAAACATTTCCAACTACGTGTTTCTTTCACAAATTTTAAACTAGCCTAACTAAAATTTAAGTCAGAAAGAAAAGTTAGACATGAAAGTTAATCATCTCAAGCAGCTGTTAACACAGTTTAAAAAGCCTAGAAAACATAGTACACATGGTTAATAATATCCTTTGAATTCCACCACACAGGAAAATGCACAGATCAGGTATGTAAACAGAAAGTTAGTTAAAATCTACTTAATGCATGTAAGGTCACAATTACAACCAAGTGATTAAAGTATTTCATACTTTTAAATTAAGAATGTGCAAATTTTAGGTATTTTTCAATCTGAAATTACATTTTTGGACATCAAACTTCCACTCATATTACCTGACTTCAATGTGACACTCTGCTTATAACCATACATTCCTTTAGAAAAAAAAAAAGCTACTTAAGAAAGCACTCCTTTCTTGGATGAATGCCGCATTTTTTTCTTTCATGATTTCTAATCAAATATATTTAGCTTTTAAAAACAACTGAATATAAATGCTTAAGCAACAGAAAGCCAGATCACACTCCATCTGATGGTGTTTAAAAATGGCAGATGACCTTTGTTTCATTTTTTTCTTTGTTCATAAAAAGGTGCCTTAAACTCGCTTTTCTTCATAGAATGATGAAACTACCAATATTGACAAGACTCTGTTGCTTATGCCAATATGTAAACATAAATAACTGTAATTCATGCCAAAAAGGCAGCAATATGTATACACACACACACATCACACCTCTAACACCTGCCCCTAAATAGATTTGCTGCTGACAGCCCACTAGAGACTGCCTCTTGTCCAACTCCCTTCAGCTGAAAACTTGGCTTACGCTTTCCAAGTCTGCCTCCCAACTCTGCGTCTTCCATACCAAAAAGACGAGCTAAATTTATTTAGCATCTACGTAAAAGATGTAAAGCCTTCAAAAAAACCATCAAGCAGAAACAAGATTATTTCAAAACATGGCAGAGATTGATTGGCTCATCAGTAGGAGTTGATCAATGAAGTATCACTCAATACGTAAAAGATGTTTTAGCTTTCATGTCAGCTTTGTTCTTGAGTTACTGCTTCAAATTAGTTTTCAGGACTACTTTTCTTCTCCAAATTCTGTAAATGGAGTGGATTGAAGTCCACTCAACTCATCTAAAATTCAAATTAATACAGCCCAGAGTGCTTTACCAATGTCTTGACCACGTCTTGAAACCAAACTGAAGTAAAATGGAATTGCACTAAAAATATACCAGGCAACAGAAATCCCATCCACTGTCAGAAGAGAAGCGTTGCAGGCATTTGTGCATTTCCAATTACTTTTGTGACCTTAAATGGACAACTACATTAGTTTTACCTTTAGGGCTTTCTGAACAGCAGCCTTCTTCAAGCCATCGGGGTTAAATTCTAACGGATTATGCTTTTAAGTCAGGAGAGAATGAACATAGGAAGGGTTAATAACTCATGCAATGAAGCAATTTCACTAGGTTAATTAAGTAATTACAACATGACAACACAAGACAAAGCAGGGGAAAAAAAAATCAGACTAAAAATCTTCAGGTCTTTCAAACAAAAAAAAATGAAGAAACCACAACAACAAAACAAGAAGCCTGACAAAACTTTTTTTTTTCCTCTTGTCCTCTCTGGACATTTGTATTCTACTTGAAAAAAACAGTCACTTTCAGTCCACTTACACTCGCCTTACCAATTTTTTTTACCATAATAATTAATAATTTTTTTTTTTTTTTTTACCATAACGAACTTCACAAAATAGGTTTTACTAAATGCCTGATACTTTGGGGACTGCCTTCTGAATTAATCTCTTTTTAAATCAGGTTAAGTATATTTTCATGACATAGAAACTTTCCTGATAAATCAAATAATTACGTGAAGAAGTCTTTTTATGGGAGAAATTACTATGCTAGAAGTATTGGTAGGACGTAGATAATTATAAAAATCTAAGGCATTTGAGCCTCTTCAAGAGAAGAACGATACACACTCTGCACACTAACTAGAATGAAGGTCTACTAGTTCACTGAGTTGAATGAAGACATGCAAATATACTAACAAGAGGATTTTGAACTGATTTAGTAGGACAAAACCTCTGACAACTTTCCAGTAACTAAGCAAATGTTAAAGTTTTATTTTAAGAATAATACACTGTTCTTGAAGTGACACTTGTAAGGTACAAAAATGTTACAGAAAATCTGCATTCAACTCAAAAACTAATTTTGGGAAATACGAATTCAAGCTTTATACTTATGGCTGGCTTTTTCTTTAAGCACAAATTTTTGTTTCAAGGGAGAATTCTGCTTTAAAAGCTGTAGTGCATGGCAATAAAAAAATTGCAGAATGGCCTTTTTAAATATGCTGGTTTATGAATCCGATATTATTAATGCTTTGGCAAAAGAAACACCTTCCTTAAACTCAAATCAAAAAATTACTTAAATTCGAAGAGAGATTTAACCTTTGTGCAGGAATACTTCTTTACATTTTCTTTTGGAATGCCATAAATTTGATTGATATAGATGCTGAGATTCCTGGCATTTGGCTTTAAAATTTCTATTTCAGAATGAACATTCAATATAAGGAACTGGAGAAAACCATAATTAAGGTTTGGCTGATTTGGGGGTATTTTTAAATCATTCTTATAAAAATAAAATTAAGGTATTTAAAAAATAAAATCAAGGAATAATATAAAAAAAAATAAATTAAGGAATCTTCCACAGCTACTTATCTGGTACATTAGGGATTTAGTATTGTACCTAAACACCTTCAAAGATCAAACTGCAAAATACCCACAAACACATCAATCCTAATGCTTAGCTGTTCTTTTCAATAGAAAAAATTGTAATGCCCAGCAGGTACGCTCCTTGCTGGAGTTTAAACACCGTTTTGTGTTTTCTGATAAAGATGAAAAAGTCACTTTACAGCAGCCTTGTATAATTTTCGTCCCCATATTCACTTCCTAAGGCTCAACTCACCCTCATTACCCTTCCTCTGCTAGTCACATTTATTGGCTTTCTCACTGTCATCACTGCTGCCCTCCAGTTCTTAAATTGCTGCAGCCAAAATCAGGGCCTTCGTAACGGCAAAGCAGAACCAAAGGATTAGTCCACATACCTTACAGGCTACTCTCCTCTTTCTGTATACGGTATAGTGTTTGTCTTTTGCAACGGTATGATACAACACCACTACAGATCTGCTTCTGCCCAGCTATCTGTCAGACAACTACTTCCATCCCATATTTATATGAGTGCAATGACCATCCTCTATGGAAAAGTATCTTATTTTCACATGTGCAATTCATCAAAATTATTTTGAACCTTAAACTGCCTTTCAACTTACTGGCTATCCTGCCATCACATTGGCACCTGCATATTCAGTGCACATCTTTTTTCCACCTTGTATCATATATTTCAAAGAATTTTAAAAGTAAAAACCGAACCTTTGTGATCAATTATAAAGGCAGGTAACCAATGATTCCTGTATATCGAACATGTCTCAATTCCTCTGGAATCATAGCAAGGATAGGCCAAGAGGGACATCAGCTGGGGCAATTACGTTTAAGCCAGACTTTGGGTTTCAAGGGAAGAGGCTGCAGGTCAAACGGGATGGTGGCTGAGAGGTGTTACGGGAGGAGACTAGAAGAAAAGGGAGAAAAGCCAAGAAAAGGTCTTGCCTCAGGTGATAAAACTGTCTTGCCATGGTTCTGAGTGTCTCTGCAGTTATAGGAAAAGTGGATGGATATCGAAGAACTATACTGATAACTGACACAGTACAATAAATCAAATTTCAGGCTAGCATTCTGTAACAGTGAGTGACATTTGCAGTAAATCCTAAGAACAAACCCATAAACTACACCACAACTAACAAGCTGGTTTGGTATTAATCCAGATCCTAATTCAATATGCTTTGTAGTACAACTCATTACTTCTGTTGACTCACTAGATCTTGCTTGGGGTGAAAAAGCTGCTTCACAAGTTTCTAAATCTGTGAGTGCATCCTCAACTGATGACCAGAAGACAGTCACTGATCTGTAGGAGCTGATTTAAAATATGAATGTTATTTATAGACAACAAATTAAAACCAAAAATTGTTATAAGCCAATGATAACATATCACAGAATCAGTGTTATTCACTTACTCCTTAACTTCAGATAAATCAGATTTAGATGAGTAAATGCCTAAATTAGGTGTCATGAATCTAAGTTCCCAGCAGTCAATGAAAACTGTCTAAAAAGAAATACTAGAAAGACAGCATTCGATTTTCCTCTCCCTATATAAGGTGAGTCCCCTTTTTAACCGCCCACATAACTTGTGTTACATGTCAATTAGATACGTGAGCTTGCAGGTGTGAACGTTTGCATAACACCTCCTGTTTAAAGATGCCCTGAAAACAAGGTGCAGTTTTATGACTGCTGAAGGTGTTATTATCTCTGGAATACTACAGTCCTCTTCCCTCTCCTGGCCTCCAGCCATAAATATCATCCATCCTCTTGCTTGCTGCAAGACTAGCGGCTACAGAACTGCAGAACAAAGCAGATGACAGTGCTGTTGAAGGAAATCCAGACCTGTCTATCTTAAAATGGTTGCTGTTCCACTCTGGCTAACAAATTGCTTCAGGGATTTGGCAAGTTTTGTCCAACGTCTAACTAGATGCTGTTATATGTAGACAACCTGTCCTAATGCAAAGTCCCTAAGCTAACAAAAACACCAGAGCTACATTCTTTATGAAGCATTTTGATTTTTAAAAAAATTATTATTTTTTTTAGGATGTATCTAGTATTTTTCTACTAGATATAGTATATACTAGCAACTACTTAGCAGATTTAATACCAAGATAACTGAACCACGGCTTATGAACTGTATTTCTTATGAATTAAATTTTAACAATGTTTGATAACAGATGTAACATTTTTGATATTTTAAAATGAACTTCTACACAGAAATTAACTGAAAGACTCCCAGAAAAGTTTTTCTTGGGATTCAAGGTGGTGGTGGAAAGGTGTTTTTAAATCAAAATTTATGAGAGAAGCCAGAAATAGCCAGCCAGCAACAGATTGATTTGCACAATCTACAATGGCAGAGCCACCTCTCTCTGGCAAGAGAGTTCTTGCTCTGAACAGATTCTTCTTTTTGAAGATACCAAAGATATTCAGACGCTCAGTACTTTGTAATAATCTTGTAACATTAAATTCAGGCAAATTAATTATTTATTATTAAATAAATTAATTAATATTAAATTAATTAATTATTATTAATTCATGGTCCTCCCTAGCCTGGATTTTCCTGACTACAGACTAATTTGAAAAAAAAAGAAAAGGAGATTGGGAATTTGCAAAACAAGGAGCATCATGGAGTGAAATAGAATTTACAAGGGAATTTACAGTTTGGGGAGCACAAAGAACTACACCCATTTTTAATGCAATACTTGAACCAGTGTGGAGAGGTTCTTACAAACATTGAACGCATCACCTTTTAAAGAAACTGCAGGGATGTTGGTTGTAACATTTATTAGTTTAATTTCTTTGCAATAAAAGCCAAAAATTCACCAGCACATAGTGTGCCAGTAGAGTATGCGTTTTATTTCTCGATGAATCAGCAATTTAAGTTAAATGTAAGAGCTTTTACAACAAACTTATCTTGGGTTTTTATTATAAAGTTAATTACTTACCCAATGACATGCTGATCAATGAAATTTAAGTAGCCTTTAAAATGCAATAAAAATAGCACAAAAACAATGCACACTTGTTGAAACCATGCAGCAAAACAAATTGCATGCTCTCATTCCACTAGAGTGAGTGGCTTTAGTAGCACTAATCCACACTCTGGCAGATAAAAGGTACAATACAAATAATACCAGAGAACTCACAAATAGTGCTCTATAGAGTGAGGTAGTGTTTTCACAAAAGACTAGTCCCGATGCTCTCCTCTCTTTTAAGTATCCACACCCAAAGTTTCCCTCGTAGATACTCTTAGGAAGATGGAAATGGAAGGAGAAAGCAGAGTGATGGGATTGTGGCAGAATGAATGCATAAGCAGCTTTACTACACAAAAAATTTAAGGAAAACAGTCAAGGGATTCCAGAGAAAACAGCAGTTAACAAAAAGTAAGTAAACATTTCTCATTAAGAAATAGTTTCTTCCATTATATGACTTCCTGTAATGCAGCAAGGTGAGAAGATTTTTTGGTTTTTATATTTCTTAATTATTCAAACATTTTAGCCCACTTTCCAAATTTACTGTTGGCAGATCTGCCATATAAATCTGAACTAAGTAAGTAAATTTAGAGACCAGCTTTCCACACCATTTCTATTTCAATTGAAACATATTTCAGATAAATCTTTCCAGTGTTTCATAAACTCATAACCAAGATGCATCTGATGCAAAAGAAATTCCTACGCTGGGGATTATCCACTATAATTCAAACAAAACAAGGATGATGCAAGATCTGAAATGTATCAGTGATCAGCTTATGTTAAGAAATCCATTTTTAAGGTAATAAAAAATACTTATTCATCTAGAAAATATTTCAGCTGCAATATTAAAGTTGTAGACAAAACTTTTCAAAGTTATTAATAAGGGTGTCATTTTAGCAGACTTCATTCTCTTTGAACTTTGTTTCCCACAAATACACAAGCAATCCAAAAGTGTGATCAATTTTGCTATTAAGCTACACAACCGCTATCACTGAATAGGAACACAACATGAGAAGCCAGAAGATTTTCAAGCTTAGTTCTTTAAATGTTGTTCTACATTAGAATCAAATGGACACAAAACCACTGCATTCACTATAATTAACTGCAGTTTCTCTAGCAGGTCCATGACAGTATCTAAGCATTGTCTTTATAGAATCTATAGCAGTCTTTTCAGTTCTCCTGCAAGAAAGTCTTCCAATGATATCTTTCCCCCACTTAACTGAAAAGCCTTTTTGTATCTTTTTGTTGCAGTATTCTCAAACTGATGTTAAGCACATCATAATCCTATTCTATTTCTCATTACCCCGTACTATGGTAATTCTACTCTTCCTGCTATGTTAGAGTTCCCTGAATTCATTTCAGTGAGGTTAAAAAGGTAACACAGGACTACTAGGCTACACAAGTTTCATTTGTTACTACTCTGTTTGATGCAGCATTTTAATTTAAATTTGAGTGGACAACTTTGAAAAATGTGGTCAAAAAAATCTGAGGCTTGGAAGCTTTTTTTTCCTGATTACTATTTTAGTCACCGCTTTCAGAATTCCTTATTTAACAGCAATGCTGAAAAACAGCAAAACTCAGGATGATGCTTTGCATATCTATTTATGGTAGGATTTACTTTTTTAATGCTATCATTTACAACCAGAAGCAGTACTTTACTAACATCAAATAAACTATGAAACAGTCTGTGCTTGTCATAAACAACCTATTTCACAGTGCCACAGTATAATCTACATAAAGATATAACCATTAATTTTTGGGGTTTTATGTTTCACACAAGCAAATAAACAATACTTCACAGGACAACCTGGTGAATTCTCATACAAGTGCTCTGCCACTGTAAAATCAACTGAACAGTACTGATTTCATTATGAGGACTTCAGGACCATCAAATCTACAACAGATACCCTAAACCAAAACAAGCAAGTTTACCTGAACTCAAGGAAGTGGGCTTTTTCCCAGTTAGTTCCTTAAAATTCCCCATGCTGATCCCACACTATTTATGGAAAACACTGTGTAATAAAAACATGCAGCCTTTCAAGTCCAGGAAAGGAGCATTCTTTAAAGAAAAATCACACTGATTAGAGACTTATGTTTTATTAAAGACGTATCTGTATTACTGTACTGCTAAAAATGTGGACCTTACATTACACGTTTTGAAATGAGAGAAGTATAGAAAACATGGCATAATGTGTGTTAGTAAAGCCGTGTGCCGTACTACCAAGCAATACATGCTGGAAGTTCGCAAGAGATACCCATGACAAAAGGGTATCCAGCAGAAAGTAACTTACAGGCAAGTTTCTTGCTGAGTCCAAATAGAGAATAAGCAATGCAGAAGAAAGCCCATCATTGGCTTGGTCTTTATCAGCTCTAATGCTTGTTAGCACCTAAACCAAAAACATACTGTAAGCCTTTATGAAAAATCAAATAATATTTTTTTCTGTCCCATTCCTGAAAAATATTTTTAAAACCTCTTCCAAGACACAAACCTTCACAAATGCACACTGTGAAGCACAAAAAGTAACTTTTCAAGACTCATATATATAATTCAAACCCATTTTTATGTAATCTTCCACCATTTTTAGACTGGACAGATAATAATATCATATCCAGCTGTATCTCCCAGGCTAAAGAAATGTTACCCAATTTTCTCAAACCATAACGTTAAGAGACAAGAAGAAGATGACAAAAGCATTTTAAGATCCCATACCACAAGAGTAGATTGACAGTTATGACTAGTTTGGGATTTCTAGAGACAAATAGCTTGGTATAAAGGTACAGGTCTATCCAAGCCCACACAGCTAGAGAATTAAAATACTTAACAGAAAACCCCACACACACAACAAAAAACACCCCACAACAATTAAGATTAGGATAAAAGTAACGTCTTCCTTTAATACCTTGTCTAGATTTTCAGCAGTTGGCATCAATGTGAGCCATTCCAGTTTTAAATGCAATTTTCCTTTGGACACTTCATCCAAAGTAAACCACTAAAAGTTAAGCAAAGTAACATGAAATAATCTGACACCAAACAATAACATGATTGCAATTGGTTCTTCAAGACACTTAGGAAATGCTAAGCTCTACTAGAAATCTTGTAGAGCTGAAGTCTGCATAACCTGAAAGATCTGATTCATTGTTTCAAATGTGTTATTTCACACTAAATATTACAACATAGAATAACAAAAACAGCGATGCAAAACTATGTTATAGGGTAAAAGCATTTATAAAATATCAAGAGAATTCTTTAAGTTCTGTAAAGACCTTCTGGATATGCAAACCCTGCAAACAATACTATAAAATCTCTCACATATAGGACAAAAATGAGTCTGCTGAGTCTAACAGTAGTTAAACCAGGCAATTAACTCTTCTCCCACAAGAGAAATCTCTCACCAAATACGTAATTTACTCTCTTCTGAATTTACCCACTATTAATCTTAAAATCCCAAGACACAAAGAATAGCATCATTCTTTGAAGTTCACCAGTCCAAATATCACTTAAACCCACTGTACTGAACATCAGGGAATCTATTTCTGTCACATTAAGTTTATTCATGTACATGCAGGAACTATCCCCAGGAAAACATATAATACAAGAACAGCTACTTACACATCATATGAGTTTCTTTAAACGAAAATTTAGTGAACACTGACCTCATCTAGAAGACGTTCCTTTTCCACTTCAATTAAATCTATCATCAAACTAGAAAAAAAGAAAAGAAAAAAGGAAGAATCAGTATTGTAACCAAGAAGAAAAACAAATCTAACACAGAACTCAAACCCCACCCTGTGCTTGCTGAGTATCCAGGCTTCCACTGAGATCAAAAGAACAGAATACTATTCTTTTAGCCCCTAAGAGAGGAAGAAGTAGGGAATGAAATGGCTGAACAAAGATGAATGCAGGATAACAGAAAATATGCCTATTCTAGAGCCCATTTTGTAGCTACAAGGGCAATTGGCACATATGCTCAACATACATATGACCAAATTCTCAAAACAGTGACCACATCCAACCTACCCACTGGAAATAGCCCCTGGACATACGCTATGACCAAATTCATGCTTTGGCATTGTTTGGGAGAGTGCTAGTTCACACAATTTAAAAGCGTATGAGAGACTCTGCTAAAAATTAAACAGGGCAGACAACTGCACGCCAGGGCACGAACATTTGTCATGTTTTTTTATTTTATTAGTACTGATGTACACATTACTCCACTTTCCCCCCCACCACTTCAGTGTAAGATTAGGGAAGTGCAAAGAAAAGAAGCCTTTGTACTACCTACTTCTTTATTTTTATGAGAAGAGAAGTAGGTACTGTTGCTCCTGTTAAGAGAGAAGGAGCTGGAAAGAAAAGGGAGTTCTACTCTGTATGGAAAGCAACAATGGGAAGCTCCAAAACTCTGCAAGAAATAAAGGTGACAAATTACTGGAGAAAGAAGCTGACTAAAACCCTGAAACGTTTATGGGTAAACACTAAAGGTAGGCCTATGTAATCTAAGAGTGAGTAATGTTTGCGAAGCATTATAGCAAATTTTTTTCTTTAATGAAATACTTAAGATCAGCTTTTAAGAAAAATAAACTATGAGCTAGCCATTTAAAAACTATGAAGATGAAGAAGATGCACAGTTATAAAGCTGTATTAACTTTGCCTGAAGAAATAATTAAGACTCAGTGCTAGCTTATGAACATTAAAGCATTAGGGCACAATTCCTAAATAAAACACCACCTTCTTTGCCCTCTGGTTGCCCCCAATACTTACCTTTTTAGAAAAAATATGTGAACATATACATGTGTATATACACACGCAAGCACATTTTTATATACGTATATTTACACATATGAAGTAATTAGGGACAACTTACTACCATAATTTTGAAAAGATAATTTATAAATAAAGAACTATGACTGCAATAAAATGCAAAAAGAAAAAAACAAACCCTACATAAAAACATTTCATCTTTTTTTAGGTCTGCAAATATATTCTCCATAACATTTACCTTCCCAGGAAGTCATCTTTATCTGGATCTTCATCAAAGAGCTCAATCTCCAGCTCCTGTCCTGGATGTTCATACACTAAGGCCTAGAAGTACAGTAACACGGCAGTGTCAATGGTAAAACTAACTAGTTTTTTTAAGCGGCATAGTATAACATTGAACGGCACTGCCTTGGTGTATTAAAACATATCAAAAAGCAAATGCTTTAAAAAAGAAGCAATTTAGTGAGTAAAACGAGTATAATAGCTTTTCAAATATGATTTGCTAACGCTGGCTTTAAGAGACTAGACAGCTTCTCAGAATTACTGATAGGTAGTCCAGACAAAAAACGTGTGTGTGTATATATATATATATATATATATATATATATATATCAATGAAGCAATTCTGTTCCGTCATAGAACTTTGGGCTTTTAGAGGGAGACATAAAGAAGCTCCCTGGGGAAGCCTCGAGAGTTATCACATTCTTTAACAAAAGAAACTTTAGAACAACTTCACAGAACTCACAATGAGGTGTTTTAATGGTTATACCTCATAAACTTCATTCCATTTTGGATTGAGATTTTCTTTGATGACCTTGCTTTGGAAAATCTGGTTGCCAACCCGGATGATTCCATAAGGATCTGATTTCCCTTTGACAATGCCTTTTAGGTAAGTATCTTTCCCTTCCAGGTCCTGAGCTTCAATAAAGTGTATCCTTAGAACACCCTGAAAGAGGAAAAAAAGAGTTTATGTAATAACCTGAAAGCTTCTTTGTCATTACAATTTATGCAATATATATTTTATAATTTCCACTGTGATTTCCTTAACATAAAACGTAGTGTGGACAAACTATAAAGTGGAGGGATATCAATTATGAAGAGATTCCTGAAAAGAAAAACTGCAATCAATCATCAGACACGTTGGTTATATGAAGAATTGCCATGCTACTGGAAGAGAGCAGCAGGAAGTAGTAACAACTTCCAAGTGCAGAATACAAACAACAACTTGCAGTGGTAATATAAAACATACATTAATTTTTAATCTCTCCAGTTGAACTATATTTTAGCAAGTAATATGTTTTAAGATTCTATCAAACCAAGAAAGTCCTTCTTGGCATTATTATAAAATGCTAACTTCACAGAAATTATTTATAAATTAAAATAGATTCTTTTAAGTGACTGGATTCATGATAACTTGTCCTACCGCAATAACTATATGTAGAAATTCACACAGATATGCATACCTTTCAACAGTTACTACTACAGAAAAATTAAATGCTAAATTATTAGTATTTACAGAAACAGGCTTACCTTTGGTATAGGAAACCGCAACTGTGCAATCTGCACTTCACTGACAAGGGGGACTGTAATTCTATTTGGAAGGACCAGGTAGTTAGATATTATATCCAATATTATCGTATCTGATAGGCCACTGTTGGAGAAAATAATCGTCAGTTTATTCATGAAAATTAAACACGTTATGTCACACTAATCTACTCCTTTTTCTGCTTAATAACATAAATGGAGAACGCATTTGTCTTTTAAAGGGGGATGAACAGATATCTGTATTTTAAACACTTTTTTTTTTTTTAAATAAAGGATTCTTGCCAAAACGGCCACCAGGAGGAAGCAGCTGACGCTGAACAGCAGAACCCACTGAGAGAAATATAAAATTCCCATTTCCCTGGACCACCACGGTCCCTCCTCACTCTTGCCTTTTTAAAGCCACCCAGCGTTGAAAGCCATTGCATAAATTTTCTTGCCTGCATTGCATATAACCAAGCAGATGGTAAACGTTAATCTACTTTTGTATTTCAATAATGACTTAACTGTCCCTGAAAGTTTGCCTAACCACTCCTGTACTGTTATGAAACAAGCTGTCCTCTGGAGCTGGGACGACTATCATTTAAAACAGAAACACAATAGAAAAAACCTTTGTGGTTGAGTAAAATACAGCCTAGGGGAGCAAAACAGGTTCTGGCAAAAAGGGAGTGGCAATACAATCACACTGGTAATGAATCATTTAAAAAAAACAAGTCTGTGCCCCCTACAAACACAGAAAAGAAAAAGATTTCCTCAGCTACAAGTTTGCCCTGTTTGTGTCTGAACGGACTACAAATCAGTATGATGTCAGAGGAACACCAATGGTTACACACATCATATACATGGGCCATATACATGGGCAAAAAGGCAGAACTGGAATGCTGCAATTTGCCACAGAAGATAAGTATCCAGGAAGACTCTAGGGCTATATACAAAGCTATATACAAAGATTCTGAGAGGCAACTATAAAAATACTTGAGATATTTTGCATTGCAGGTGCAGTCTTGCTAAAACTGATGGAGCTGCTTCAGCCACGAACGATTTCTCCTCCTAAACGTACTTTAAGATTCTCCTTTTACAGCCTTCACGAAATCGAGATGCAGATAACGTTTGATTACTTAGAGCATTTTTCAGGTGAAGCACTTGCTTGTAATCACCTTGTGAAGCTTTTCTAAGACTCAATCTGCAGTTGGGACCATCTCTGAGTCAGCAGCTACCACACTTATAGACCACGGGAGCTGTAGTGGTATGCAATATATATTACATTTTCACTTGGGTGTACATTTTCATCATGTGCAATAATCATATTATCATAGAGATGGGTATCAGAATTAACTCGTTAAATATGATCTGCCCCATTTCAAATTCACATTGATCTTTCATGACAAAGATCTGCAACCTGTACAGCCTGCATCCCACAAATTTTACAAAGAGAAACTGAACTCATAGGAGGTAGCAGATATTCTGTCTTTAAAAACAGGGAGCTGAAAAAGAACACTGAAGATTGTAACCAAGTAATGAACCAAATGAATTCTGAAACAAAACGACACTTTCAAGTTGTCTAAAACTTATCAAACCAAATATTAGCCAACTGGGATGCTCCCTGTTGGAAAATACTCTTCATGACTAAAAGGCAAAAATTACAATCTTTTTTCACAGAATCATAGAATGGTTTGGGCTGGAAGGGACCTTAAAGATCATCCAGTTCCAACCCTCCTGCCACGAGCAGGGATACCTTTCACTAGATCAGGTTGCTCAAAGCCCCATCCAGCCTGAGCCTTGAACACCTCCAGGGATGGAGCATTCACGACTTCTCCAGGCAAACTGTTCCAGTGCCAACAGAGAAGAATGTACCAATTTAAACTCCTATGTTGATGTGCCATTGATAAACAGTTTCTTAAGATCATAAAACTTTAGGTCATTGATTTTAGGTATAATTATATTTTCCAATTAAAAAAATGACCTATGTGTGTATTGCTTCAGATGATAGTTTATTATAGTAAATGTCTTCAAAACTCAATTTAATTGCAGAAAAATAATTGGCAGTTGCCTACTCTGTTGTATTACTCTCTACTCATCTCTACTTAATTTTTAGTGACAGAATAATCAGTCATGTATTTTTCCTGCATCATCTTTATCCATACTGCAGACACAGCACATCTCTGAGTGCATAGAGTGTTTTTATTACATCTCAAGCAACCATAAGAGACTTAATCTTCCCATCATCCACATCCCCACTTGACAGCACTTGCCTATTCTAACAGCCTATCTCCTGCTCACACAGATTTTCAACTCTAGTCTTCTGTAAGCTATACTAATGCTGGAATATGAATTAATTTGGTGTCCTTCTCCTAGCAGAGTCATTTACAAAGAGCAATGGAAGTTGGTAACAGCTGACAAGGAAGTTTCCAGCAGCAAATTCAGAAATTCACTTAGCTGAAGTCATTTGCAGAATACAAACAAGTAGTGCAGCTAAGAGCCACAGGACAAAAAAGGTACCTGTGGTGGCAGCAATCTCTTGTTCATCATTGTTTATCACAACTATAATATGTCAAGCTATCACACCAAAATATACAATCTGTCTATACAGATAAGCAAAAACAAATACAGCACTGAAGAAATCTGCTTGCAAGGCAGAGCATGAGTCACCTCGGTTACAGTTACTATAGAAACCATACCACGACTAGATGGCACCATTATATGCATACATGGCCAAGCTTGGTTGCTCTGGAAACCATAAACTTCAGACACTTGGTGAGACTTTGTTTACATCTGAGGTTTTTGCGTTTGCATTCCTACAAGTATGTTGCATGACATGAATCTCAAGAGTCTAGTAAGCTTAAGTACTAAATATAAATTTATTAGTGTTAAGTCAAAAGAGCAAATTATTACTCGGGAGCTGTATTTTGGAACTATTTTCTCACTCATCAAGAAAATCTCTTTCCTCAGAGACAGTCTTAAGTAGGCTTGAAACATAAGCAATTCTTGCAGCCATTAACCTACTTAAAGCAAGTTTGAAATTAAAACTGTTCAACTGGGCTTCACATATCTAAGTAAAGCAAAAACTGTTTCAGTCAGCACTGACGGATTAAATTAATACCTACATTCACAGTCTTGCTTTTAAACAATAAAAATAATCCTGGAGTCAGCCAGCTCTTGAGAGTATGGGATCCA
This sequence comes from Cuculus canorus, assembly GCF_017976375.1. Lineage (NCBI taxonomy): Eukaryota > Metazoa > Chordata > Aves > Cuculiformes > Cuculidae > Cuculus > Cuculus canorus. The sequence goes on along the minus strand of NC_071402.1, from coordinate 150,204,391 downwards.
ATAAAAGGACTATTCATAAAATCCAAATGTATATCAGATCTGCCACTATCCCCTTAGCCATTGTCTCAATATTAAAAAGCCCCTGGGTAACTATTACAACTCCATAATTATGAATATATTAATGGATTTAACCTTATCAGGATTGCTGTGATTCAAAGAAGCTTGCTTTTCATTTCTGCTTCTGCTTTTTTCATTGTGGTTTTATCACGTACTTTTTTGAAAAGCTCTGATTAAGCCAGTCATTTTTTCTAGCTATATATGGTCAATTTTCTGCTACCCCATTTGATCTTCACATAATAGACTGAAAGCTTTAGCAGTATGTACTTAAAGAGATTAGGAAGTTTATTTCATTTGACAACTGTCTTAAGATATTTCTTACACAAGCAACTAGAGACGTATTGGCATACAAAGCCATGAGCCAAGATGTTGTGAACCCACTGGCAAGAAAAATGAGGCTCTGTGTCTTTCCAGTGTCCTAGGAGATGGCAGATAGGAAATTCACAAGATTCTGGACATCTGGGAAGGCTGAGAACACTTTAAAAAGCAGATTAAAATTTATCTTTTCAAAATGTTTTTAAAAAAACTAAGATATACTTTTGATGTACCTTTCCATGTAGTGAAATCACTACCTTCTGCGTATTGAGCAACTGCATATAATTCTAAATGAAAAGATAATTTTTCAGAGTAATTTAAACTAAAATACTTTATTTGACAGTCTTCAGATTTTCTGGGATTTATTTGGGTATAGAAGCATCAAACACTGCTTTATATGAGCATATACTCACTTCAGTCCTGGAACATCTAGAAGATTGGTCAGTCCAGTCCAGTTAATTTCCAAAAGCTGTGAATTACAAAGGTGGAGGGAAGAAAAGAAAGTTAGAATTCACAAAATTGAAGAAATAAATCTAATCACTATAGAGTCTCTTCAGTGGAGAGTTAATAATAGTTCCCAGAACTTTCTTGAACAACTTCTATTCTAAGTAATTTTTAGCAAGTTTGTACAACAGTTATAAGAACAACTCACTATCCTCTTATCCACCCTTCCACACATAAATACATGCATGAGCCCTCCATATATACATGTACATAGTATCCACTACATAGAACCAATAACAAATAATGAGATGTGGTCCTATTTTCTGGGGAAATGTTTTCATATCACCATAGACCTGTTACAGAATAACAGTCACCAATATGAATATTTAAAGTATAAGCTGATGAAGAATTGCATTTGAGACCAGGAAAATAACATTTAGAAGACATGCCCAATGGAAAGAATGAAGGATTGCGTTTAAAAAAGCAGGAGGACATGACAGCAACTTGGAAACACAAGGGAGGCTCTTTTCAATTACAAAGAAGCAAATTAATTCTACCACTGATGCAGTGAAGAGGAAAGGTATCAATAAGATTAAGCACAGAAGTGAGAAAAATCCTCAGAAAGAATTAATAATGATAACTCATTGTTAGATCATACATACTTCCTTCATGGAAAATTTTTATCAGAATATTAGACATACATATTCTATATAGGTACTTATACTGTGTCAGGGCTGCAGGCATTAACAAATGATTTCTGATGTCCTCTTTAATCCTAAAATCTTCTAATTCTAGATAACAAAACTAACAGCATCAGTTTCCTTATCCCCCTTCTCATTGAAAACCTTCTATTAATTCCATAGAAGTTAAGTGAATATAAGCAACAAAGAAATCCAGACCCACTCAACTACCACCACACCTCCAAATCGAACTAACCCAATGTAAGAACAACTGCATGAAAAAGTTAAAAAGGTTTTGAGATTCTCATTGCAGTGGTTCAGTTAAATGCTGAAAAAAACCTAACACAACTCTACAATAATATGTTGCATCTTTCCACAAACAGGCAAGAATAATCACCCTACATTCATCTTCTATTTAAAAAAAGCCCAGCACACACCATTGTTTTATAAAGGATCTATTAATAGCTTAATTAGTGATTTCCTTTGTGAATGCTTGGACTAAAGATAACACATGATACATTTACTTACATAAGCACTGCTGTTACTTAATATACTTTTGTAAGGATCGCAAAATATTTCAACAATGTTATCTATGAAGCACCTAGCCTGCCTGCAACAAACAATTAAGTGGAAAAAAAAAAATCATTATCCTTTCAATGGAAAACGTAGTAAGACTTAATAACTGAATGTTCCAACACAAAAGGCAAGATAGATCATGGGATGTACTGCAAGAATCTACATGAGCCAGCAACGTGTCCTTGCCAAAAGAGCGGCTAATGCTATCCTGGGCTGCATTAGGAAAACCATTACCAGCAGGCTGAGAGAGGGGATTCTTCCCCTTTACTCATCATTGAGAAGGCAACACCTGGAGTGCTTTGTCCTGTTCTGGGCTCCTCAGCACATGGACATACTGGAGAAAGTCCAAGAAAGCACCATGAAGATGATTCATGGACTGGAGTATCTCTCCTATGAGGAAAGGCTGAGAAAGCAGGGACTGTTTATAAGCCCAGAGGAGAGAAGGCTCAAGGGGGAATCTATTAATGTTTATAAAAACCTGAAGGGAGGGTGCAAAGATGACTGAGCTAGGCTCTTCTCAGTGCTGCCCGGTGACCCGAGGCAACTGGCACAAACTGAAACACAGGAGGTACTTTCTGAACATCAGGAAACATTCTTTTACTCTGAGGATGACCAAGCACTGGTACAGGTTGCTCACAGACGTTGTAGTGTCTCCATCGTTGGAAATACTTAAAAGCTGTCTGGACATGATCCTGGCCAACCTGTTCTAGGTGGACCTGCCTGAGCAAGGAAGTTGGACCACATGAGTTACAGAGGATCCTGCCAACCTCAACTACTCTAAGCGTCTGTGAACTTATTGCAGCAGAACACAAGCGTTTAATGCCACCCAGGGAATAAGATTAATGTCTTCCTAACCATGCCGTTCAGAAGGGTGGATAAACTTACAGACTTCAACAGAAGGCTCAAAATTTACTACTTTCTCTCCTGATACCAATTCAAAAAACCATTGCAAGAATTTTCTTAGCCTCCTGTATTACACTCCTGTGTCTCTGTATAGGCAGGAGAGAAAAAGAAACAGACTCCTCTAATACAGGCATCTAATAGACTCCAGTGGATGACTGATGGAAGCTTTCTCTCTGCTTCCATCAACCAAAATGAGTCCAATGGAGATACCACAAACTTATAGAAAGCAAGAAATTTATCTGTTTGCTTCTTTTGAATGCAATTTTCTAAACTCTATTCATGTTTCCCAGAGTCTGAAACAATGAGCAACAGTAAAAACAGTTTCTCATTCTGTCATTACAGCATCAGACAGAAGAGAAGAGCTCTTGGAATGACAGTTAAACTTCATGGTCTAGTTCTAGTCAATTCATTTTCTTACTCTGCATAATTTTAAGCTGTGTGGGTTAAAAAGCAGTAAACAATAAATTTCTACCAAAGGTACGTATTTTATTATATTTAATTATGCCTTTGTTCCACACTTTTCTCCTTGCCAGTTATGGAGTATTCCCTTTATCCATCCATCCATCCATCCATCCATCCATCCATCCCTCCCTCCCTCCCTCCCTCCCATATACTGATTTTTACCCAGGAATTCTATTCAATAACTCAACAGACAGAATACTGTTGAAATTATTAAAATAGAAAAAAAACCCAATATTTTTATTTTTCTGTTCTGACTCTTAAAAAACAGCTTCCCGAAGTATCCTTAGATACTTAGCCTTAGAAATAACAGGAGCTTTCTAATAAGATACTGCAAAATTGATACTATTGTTAAAACTTAGACTGAATTTTAAAAGAGTTTGCAAGCTTCATTATAAGGGGTCTTTTTTCCTTTTGATTTACTTTTCAGCACAATATGCCAGACACAGAAAATAATACGTCAAAGGAAGAAAAAAAAATAAGTAACATAATTTTGAACTTTTTACTAAATAGCAATGATTTCTTTTTTGCAGCTCACAGGATAAAGAAACAAAGATAAAATACTTCTTGCATGAGCTCCTGGTATGACTTCTGTTTCAGCCTTTATATAATTGGTGAAATGCACCACTGGATAAATTAAAAGTGAAAAAATATATTTGTCTGCTGGTAATTACATTTCACAAATATGGTATTTTGTCTTTATAATTAGTGTGTTCCAAAGTCATCCTCTCACTTTTTTATTTATTTGATTCTGTGTATTAAAATTATCTTGCAGGATGAACCAAAACATAGCACCAGCTACTATTTAATATAAATCTGAATTTTTAAGTTCATGTTTCCAGATGCACACACATCGGAGGTAAATGAAATAACACTATATGGAAAGGTATTCTCCAAATGTAATAGTAGCTCTAGAGGCCAAATTGCATGAACAGGTGGAAGTAGACAGCTTTCCAAAAATAAGTTCTGGGATAAAATAGGTGATTTTTAGACTCTAGAAATTTTAATGAAAAGTATCCACAAAGCTTTAGGTAATGTAACATACATAATAGCTGATAAGACTAACCACAACTTGAGTTTTCAGATTGGTTTTCATGTTCTAATCACAAGTTTTGACATTACATCATGTCACACTTTAAAAATCTATGTAGGCTACCAACACTCTGGAAGAAGTAATTTCATACTGTTTTAAGAAACCAGTTTATTACACAACTTACGCATTATTACATAATTTATTCCCTTTTTCATTACTCATAAGCAAATTAGAAGGCAAATACACATCATGAATACCTCAATAAGTGGTCTCTAACTTAAGGTGTTCATACTTGCACCCCATATTTAATTTTTACATACTGGTGTTTTCAGAATAAATAGAAAATGAGAAAATATTTGCATTTCCTATAATTTTTTTCATGCTTTGATTAGTATGTTGATTTAAAAACTGTGTGCAATAAAGTTGTATGCTGTCTCCTAGACAGACTTAACCAAACTAAATGAATTGAGCAATATAATGCATGTTGAAATTCAGCATTGAGAAACATCCCTTACACTAGACAAATATATATCAGTGGTTTCTGTATTAACTGTCACAACTCAAAATAAAATAAAAAACAACCTATAAGATATCACTGAGAACTGAAAGACTTTCAATTTATATGACTAAAAAGCATTTCAAAAGGTTACAACACAGCATATGAAATATGTACAGTGCCTATAGTACATCCTCACTATCAATACTTTTTTACACACCTCTGCTCAAAAATAAGGCTACCAATTCATTCTGTCATCAGTCCTTGGAGCACGAAGTAAGTACAAAATAATTACACAAAGAAACTGAAAAATAGCAGTCTTCTAAGAGTCGCCATTTAGGCAAGAAATGCAATTAGTACATATAATATCATAAATTTCTATTCATCCACTTATTGTACAGGAATGAATACAAAGATAGAGGTCAACTTCAGAAATGCTAACAACAAATCCTTTTCCATTCAAAGTTGGAGCTAAGAAATTAAAAAACATTACTAAGCCTAAGCACTTTATAGGATTATTAGAAGAACTTTGCAAATAAATCTTAAGCCACGAAAATGTTTTGGAAGGAATACAAGCCTTCAAACTACCGGCATAAATCGAGCTTTAACTACTGGGGTTTTGAAGCTAAGTTCTCCTGGCAGGCAAGATCAGTAAATTTGTCCACCACAGCACTTCCTTTCCACCTCTACCAGAAAAACCCAGCACTAACAAAGCTTGCTGATATCACTGCGGTAACACACACTCTCTAATCTCAGTCCATAGATACTAACAACAAATGCCTTTTTATTTTCAATGGGGAGTTCTTGGTTTTAGTGTTCTCCACCCACACTCCTCTCAATAAGGTTGTTTCAAGCCTGCACTTTTGGCTTCCAAACAGAAACAGGCTTCAGGATAAGACATGTATTTTGTAATGCAAGAAAACAGAGTTCAGGCCAAAAACTTATACCTACAAGTAGAATGGAAATTGCACTGAGAGCAGACAAATGCACAGCAAAAGAGAAGAAAGCAGTCAAATCTACCACATTGCTTGACAGGCAAGAGGGAGTCCTTCCAAACATAGTCCAGCTGAATAACAGGATTTTCATTCTACATTTTCGGCATTACCATGACATGATTTGCTGGAGAAGAAAAAGCCCACCTAACTTGTGATTTTGACAGTAAATTAAAGCAATGCCACCAGACTATCAAACTGAAGAATCCTGTGGAGAAAAAGGGAACAAGCAAAAGACTGCCAGTTGATGAATCATTTTATGAAGCACTGAATATAAAAAAATCCATACTTAAAAAAAGTTTTCACGTACAGATCTCCAAAATAGCTCAATAGTATCGTTTCCTTCTCTGTCTCCACTCTGACCAATGCATAATTCTCTTAATTTAGCTAAATTCAGGGAAGGCCAGCTGGTTCCCTGAGGCAGAACTAACAGGGCACTGGAAAGACTGTGCTCATGATGTGTCACCAAGTGAAACTCTGCCAGGAGGCAGAAAAGACGTCCTGTCTTTCCACACCACGTCTCAATTGAAAGAGATGATATGCCTTGCAGAAACTGCTAACAGCCAGCTCATTGGCCTGGAGTGGGATTTCAGACACCAGTTAATGCTTTCCGATGAGGGAGTATGTGTGTCATTTCTCTTTCAGTTGTTCTTCTGCTCAGAACAGTGAAAACAAATCATGTTTCCTCCCTGAAAACCAAGAAATTTGTGCCTTATCAATGCTCTGTATTGAGAACTAATGCAACACACGCTGAAGTGTACTCATACCAAGACAAATCCTTCCTACTCCTATAAACATTTTGTTATGCAGGTGGGAGGAAGGGAAGACAATCCCTATGTGGGAAACCAGTGAGTGTCCCACATTGATCAGACATCTTTGTACTCACAGGGTACAGCAACTCTGTTATTGCACCTGCTATAACAAAACATATTTACACTTAAACATGGACTTGGTCCAAAGCTTGAGCTCATGGGCTGTCCTGGGCTTACTGGTTTAGCCCCCGAGCTAGTGGTAAAGGTAGGCAGAGACCTGTGATCTGATGAAGCAGACATAGGAGTCTGGATGCACTGTTAAATAAAGTTTCGAACTACTAACACACACAAAGGACTAACTAATATACTGAGTTCACAGTGAAGCTGCCTGTAGTAGGCAGGGGCGATGAAGGTTAAAAAGGCTGCTAGTTGCTCCGTACTGGGCTACTGGATGTGCAACTGAAGCACCAACTAGTTAAGAGACAGAAGTTACATCCCTCCCAAGAGCAGCTGAACCTTCTGAGCAGAGAAGCCTTCATAGTAAGGGTGGAAACAGTGCAAGCACTGATGCAGCAAGGGCACCAATCAAACACCTTCTCTGAGCCTTTCTTGCAAGGGGGCAAGGACCTCTCATACAACAATACTCAAAACTAGTTTTCAATTTTTTCTAGTTGACTTCCGCTTAAATATTAGAGCTGAGATGTTTTAAAGCCTACCCCAACTATTTTGTGTTTTAAGGATACCCAGTGATTAGAAGTGTTTTGGGGTACCTTGAAACCCTGGATGACTTAAGGTCTCATAACAGGATAATGCAATTTTGGAATTTATGAAACATTCAACCAAAAATAGTTATCACATAGAATCATATTGTATATCGTGTTATATGGTGGAAATTCCGTGTTTGTTATTTCCCGTCTTCTTTACATCTTTTATTCACAGTCTTTGAGACTTTCAAGTATGCTTAAAAAAAAAAAAAAAGCAGCCTTCAAACACTGGAATTCACCTACATAACAGTGGCAGAAGCATCACGAAAAGGGGAAGGTTTCCAAAGCTTATTCAAGAGACAGCTTGCAGCAAACAGAAATGGAAAGTTCCCATATAGTCTTCATATGTAAAAGATGGAGACAGTTGGTTACACGTAATGCTTATTAATCATCTGGAAAAGCAATGGTAAAGAGAACTGGAGAACAAAACAAAAGAATTTGCTAATTATTGCGCTACTTCTTCTATTTCAAGAGGTGGTGAAAAAGGTCAAGAGCATTTAATGTGCAAGATGTGTATTTTACTGTTAATAAGGCAAAATAATGCAGAGGAACAAAACACAGTATTCAAATTCAGTGTTGGCGAAACTGTTCATGTTCAGTTGGGGAACATGTCACAATAAACACATAAAGCTCTACTTCAATCTATTACTACATTAATCAGTTTGATAGATCCCTGAATAAATTAAATGTAACACAGAACAAATGTCAGGATGCATAAGTAGTAGAACAGAACAATTCTGATGTCCATCAATGTCTAAACAAACAGTAATAGAACAATATTCCTAAAATCTGCAAAGACCTACAGCCTGTGAAGTTGGGACTTTAAAAGGAAAAAGGAGGAATACAAATTAGAATTGATAGGACAGCCTCATTCACCTTTTGTTAGAATACAAGAAACAAAGTATTGTAAAGATGTGACTTACATTTCCATTTACTATATTCAAAAGAAAAATCAAATCCAGCAAGCAGTAATCCTTTAAAACTTCCTGGTACAACACACCATTCACTGACAATAGCAGACAAGTGGGAGACAATTTTTAAAGTTAATCGTGTTACTGAGCTTTTGCCTTTCTGAACAGAGACAGTAACAACTCAGTTCATTTTTTCTATTCCGTTCAGTCATGGAATTATACTGGCTGTATGGCACGCAAGCAGCACAGACTGCTGCCTTCAGTTCTGCACCAAAATTAGATTTCTTCTATGATATTCACATTTTATTCTTTCGTGATTTCTTCTGTGTTACATTGAAAGATTTAATAAAAACATATATACCCCTGCAGCGTATAAGGAAAGGTAGGCTAAAAACCGATAAGTGTGTTTACATACTTGGTGTTTTCAATACCCTACATGACTTTACAAAGGGAAAAGACTGTACTGGAATGCAAAATATAGAGGGTCACGACAGAAGGCAGCCTCTAAACACTGCCAGCTTTGTGGCTTGATTTGGCTGCCATTAGCACTCCTAATTCTCAGAAGAGAAGCCACAACATATTTTAAAATGGTGATGAACAACTTCCTGCTAATCAGGTTACGGAAGTGTAAGATTTCTGCAGGACAAATTTAAGGTCTGCTGCAGGGCACAACGATACAACTCCATAGTGTAAATTGTGTTTCTTCTCAGAAATCTACTGTGAGAACAGGACTAACAAGCCCTCTTCTGTTACTTGTGAATTGTCATGCAGCAACACAGTACCATTTGTCTGTTAGTAGAGCCCATTACCACTACAATGCTAAAGTGCTAACATTATTGTAATAGTTTAATAAGTAACATTATCCAGTGTATTTCACCAGTAAACATACAATAAACTCAGCCTCTCAAATAAGGCTTGACTAGACAATACTGTACAAAGTAGCTATGACACTGGTTTTCATCGTTGCTATGGGAAACACAGCATATCTCTGCACAGAAACTGTGTTTAACAGTACTAAGTTCTTCAGTGGTAAATGTTTAAAGATTTAAGTGAGATAACTGCTGAGATAAGATATGTTTGGGGGTAGGAGAAAGGTTAGGCAAGTTTTTGTGCACCTTGCTATTCCCCATAGCATCAGCTACTCAAAGCTACAGTTCAAACTAATCCTCTCCACTTTCTACTGCTTTCTGCCCTTCTACCAGTCCTACAGTTTGGTTCACACCCTTAAACTGATATAGACAACCTCCTGACTCCTTAGTGAGCTAGCTCAAGATGCTAAAATACATCTCAAGAAGAGGAAACTAGTCACTTCCTGTTCTGGTTAATATTCTGCCAGCTGACATCCTTTAACCATCTTCCATCAGGAGCAGAAGTTTCAGCACTGGTATGAGAGACAATAACATTGAATGGGAGGGCACAGGGAGAGATGAATAGGGTAGTGTGGAAGCACCCACTGTAATGGCCCTTAAAACATCCCATAAGCTATCAAAATAAAAGTTATAGCAAATTATAAGTATACAAAGTAACAGTGCAAATAACTAATTTTATAAGTAACATGACAAATTCTTAACAAATATTATTATAACAGTACCGATGCTACAGAATTTATCCAAGTGTTTCACAAGCTCCTGTAACAGAGGTTAAAAAGTTTTGAAGCAAAGATATCAACAGTCTCATATTTTCTAAAGGCTTTGTCTACCAATTAAAACCAAGCTAAAACAACATTCTTCTGCATCCTACATAACCATTGTATGTATTTTTAGAGCCGCTTCACTAGAATTCATTCTTGGTAAGAACACTCCTTTTGAGTCTAATTTTTATCAGTATTGATAATTTTGTAAGCCACATCCAGCACAGAATTTTCCAGTGGTCATCACTATTAAATGAAACTCAATCAACAGTAAATAAACCAAAAGTACAAGACATAACCAATCTGTAAAGGGAGTATGAGAACAGTGCTCAAGTCGGCAAGTAGAGGGCAAAACTGTGAACACAAAAATAAACTTTGGAAGAGTTGCCCACTTTTCCTGGAAGGCATCCTGTTTTCCAGCCATTGTTATTTTAGAACAACAGTATTGGTATTTTCATGTGTCTGTTTTGTTCTTTTTTTTTTAAAAAAGAGAAAAAGGTTGGGTTAGGATATGCCTTCAATATTAAGTATGCCACTAAAGCTTGAAAATTACCAATCTGCAGTACAGCTATAAACCATAAACACCTCTATTACTAAACTAAAATCAAAATAATTAACCATGTGATATTTTCATAGGATCATAGGATAGTTTTTGTTCTAAAAGTAAAAAGATAACCACACATAAAGACGACGAATATATGGTAAATATACATAATGTTAATGTAATAGAAGTAATGCAGACTATTTACTGCAAATCCAGACTATTTACACAGTGCAAACTTCTCTCTAGTATTGGAGCTCTGAAATTGAAGACACTACTTTGAAACACTGGAATGCACATATTTCTCTCTCTTGAAATTTGTTAGATATTTGGACATATTTTATAAGCCTATTAAAGTTTAAGTACCTACTTCACAATAATAAAATACAGTATTCAAGAAGTTTCATATAAAGTAAAAGCTCCTGCAGCATCAAACCCTTCAAGCATTACTAAGAAAAAGCAGACTGGTAAACTCATTAAACAAGTATGTTTGGAACTATTAATTTAGGCAGCATTGCCTTATATAGTCATCAAGGCCAGCAAACAGATGATACAGAGCAAGAGGAATTGCTGCCAGTTACTTTAGGCTGGAAAATATGAGAACAAAATCTAATGCTAGCTGCCAACTAACTCCTTTTCCCTTCTAACAAAAATATTGAAAAAAAGCTTTCCTTGGCTGCAGCCACTTGCCCTCTAGTAAGAGGACAGAATTTGGTTATTGCGATAATAAGCATTATTTTACATTTTTCTATAGAAGTTAGAAAAATACCAAGAAGACACACTGCTGTGAGGCGAGACGTATGCTCAGAAAAGAACTAAACATCCATGTATAACTGTCAAAATCATGGAACAACTTGATTCAAAGATACATTACATTCAAAGATACATACATTCAAAGCTGCCTAGAGGAGAAGGACCTGGGGGTGTTGGTTGACAGCCGACTGAACATGAGCCAGCAGTGTGCCCAGGTGGCCAAGAAGGCCAATGGCATCTTGCCTTGTATCTGAAACGGCGTGACCAGCAGGTCCAGGGAGGTGATTCTGCCCCTGTACTCGGCACTGGTGAAACTGCACCTCGAATACTGTGTTTGGTTCTGGGCCCCTCACCACAGAAGGATGTTGAGGTTCTGGAACGTGTCCAGAGAAGAGCAATGAAGCTGGTGAGGGGGCTGGAGAACAAGTCTTATGAGGAGCGGCTGAGAGAGCTGGAGTCGTTTAGCCTGGAGAACAGGATGCTGAGGGGAGACCTTATTGCCTTATTGCAGACATCTCCTAATGTTTAGACTCGTTTCAAAGAAATGTGTGGAAATCCAAATTTGCTTAATCCCAATGTACTTCCCCAACCCTTCCCAAATAAGAGTAATGATGTTTTATCTCTTTGACATGAACTATTTCATTTTTATAAAAATGCTTCACCCAAGCTCATATGGTTTCTTTAGACAGATGACGTAAGCCATATAAACAACAAAAGTGACAACGCAAGTTTTTGCTAGGCCATACATAAACACCTGTACAAGCCTACCTTTTCAACAAGTTAGCAAAAATTTATCATAGGACATTTGTTCAAAAGAATTGTGTTACTATAACGCAATTTCACTGCAGAAAATAACAACACACCTTCTAAAGCTGCTGAAGTAAAGAATTCACTCCCACCCCCCAAACCTTGAAGACTACATCAACTTATTTACAGTTGCAGACTGCGGAGGAAACCACACTCATCAATCTGAGACTGTTTCAAAGTGCCTAAACCCGTATACTTGCAATTTCTGACCTAGCACAGACTGAAACTGTTAAATCTTGAGATCACAAGTTCTGCTTCATGGATTTGTTCTAATTAAACAATCAAAGCTTCCAATAGGAAATACATCTTTAAGTAAGACATGGAAACAATTAATTTCTTTCAAGAAGTCTGTGCAGCATAAGAATTACAATGATGTTCACATTTTCTATTAAGCTCACTTACTGATACTTATTAAAGCAGTATTAAACTCCGAATCACTGAAACTGCTTTACAGACACACAGAAAATGTTCAAGAAATTTCTGCCAGCAAGTGTGTAATGTTAATTATGTTCTCCTTTATATTTTGCTAAAATAAGATTGTTGTATTGATTTTAAAACATCTGTTAACATTTCCTGATGCATGTGTAGACTAAAAAAAAATTTCCTGGAAGTAGTAAAACCTAGACTAGAACTACTGTCTTATTTTAAAAGGTTACTCATTCTTAGACATTGAAAATTACACTGCCTATCTACCTCTGTTCTTTCAACAATACTGCACAAGTTACTGACACACACTAGTGTCTGTCAGCCAATCTTACCTACAACACCCAGACTACCACAACCCAGCCTTTGAAGTGAAACAATCACTCCAAGGCGCAACAATCTACAGGGCCTTATCACAGCGCAAACTTCGATCACATACATCTATAATTTTAATGTAGAGGAAAGTGTTGAACTGAAGTTGTATGACTACAGCACCTGGGTTCCCAGCTTCCTTGCTGTGATTATTTGCTATCCTACCAGCCTTGAATATGCAGAACAGGTTGTGGTTTTCTTTTCTGTAAGAGCATTTCACATTTTTGAAGAACATGTTCTCCTCGGTCTTCTCTAAACTAAACAATTCCCATTCTTTTGTTTCATTCTTGAGGGTTAAGTTTATTCTCATCTCCCTACTTTGGGCACTCTCCAACTGGCCAGTATCTTTGTTGAACTGAAAGCATCTTGTGGGGTATCCTCTTGTTTATAGATGCCAGTCTAGCTATTTCATTTTTGTACTGGCAAGACCTTATTGGCTTACTTTTGTTTTGCTATTATTCCTGCTCAAATCTGCCCTTTGGCCTGGAACAGTCCAGTTGAATTACATGACACCCTCTCCCACTCCAACTTCTGCTACTGTCGTGATTGTTTTAAATTCCAATTCTATCTCACTCTGTACTTCATTCATTTTCATACCTCTGGTAAATGTAATGGAAATTGCCCCCTAGAATAAAGAATTCAACCATCATAGTGGGAAATCTCAATCAGACCCAATCTGATTTTAATTTGTAGTAACACTAGCATGGTTTTCAAAACAACCTTGCACAGATCTTGTGGAATTTTAACTTCGACTACGCTCACTTGCAGACTGTCATGAGAAACAGCAACAAAAGCTTTTTTACAAACAACCTAGATGGGATCTATTGATCTTCCCTTATCCAGAAGACCTGTAAGAAAAATTTGACAGCTTTGACAAAAGACACTTCCTAATTCCAAGGTAATTTTTCATTTTGGTTTCTTCTAGTATTCACAAAATTTGTCTACTATTTTTCTCAGAAAGTTCAACCAAACAGTAGCGATTTCCCGAATGCTTTAGCTGCTTAATTATCTTTCCATAATTTTCTGACTGCTTTCATTAGCACTCTAAATAGTAGAGACTTGAGATAGAAGTACTTACAGGTTTCCTAAGGAAAAAAAGGGACAGTGCTCCAATTAGGGGCATGTCTCCAATTAGTGGTTCCAAGATAACCCTCATAGTGCCATGGATCTGTGGACAGGGTGGAAAAAAGGGGAATGGAATTGACTTTAGTTAAATTTTAAATAAAATTTCTTCACTGGCAATACTCAAAGTTCCAATTAATTAAATTCTTGATTATGGCAGAATTTTATATGTACAGCTTTACACGTCATCTGACCTCCCAAAATTTAACACAAGCACTAAATACTCGGGCTTACAAATTCATTATGTTAATCTACAAGATTCTATGTCATGTTAGTGGTAATTTTGTTAAAAATATGAAGTACATTATCTATATAGCTCAATGTAAACAAATGAGGCAGAAAGCAATCTAATTGCATCCACAGATACTACAGCAAAAGTAGGTAAGTGCTTATAGATTAGTCAAGACACACAAAAAAAAATCATATTGATTTTCCTGACTAGAGAGAGATAACTTATCAGAAAGTTAAGGAAATTTGAGAACCAATATCACAAGGTAAAGCTACTAGTAACAAAAGCATCTAAACTAATAATTGCATCTAACACTGAAATATTAAAAAATCCAATTTTAAGCTTTGTGTTCCCTTTATGAGCCTACACATCACATGAACATTGGCTTGATGTGAAATTAGCTCCGCCTTTTCCAGTAGAAAATGTTTTAAATGCACAACAGTTCTAGATCTGAAAGGAATTTACCCTTTTCACTAAGTCATGTTACTGAAATTATTCTGCAATATCATTATTATGCAACTGAGAAAAAATAGCAAGCAATGAAACCACACAATTACTGGTTCTTTCTTATAAAGTATTTAATCAGAAAACGATTAATGTTCTAATATCAAAATCAAAAGAAAAAAAATGAATTTCACCTGTATACTTTTCACACCAGCTCTGCAGAAGTACCTCTTGATCTCCAAATCAATTTCACAGTTTCCAACAAAACTAAGACAAAAACGAAAGCAAAATTTCAATTTTATGGACTAAATTGCAATACACTGTTAGTTGTTTTGCACTGTCATGACAAAATATTTTGCATTTCAGTCTACGCACAAAAAAATACATGTTAAAACATTTCAACATATAACAAAGTCAAGATAGTTAAAAATATTAATTCCCTTCAAAATATCACTACTTTCATCCAAAACCACTCAAATTAATACAGAGATACATTACCATCTCCATCACATGTAAGAAAAACATGCAAGTAGCCTTACTTTTTGGGAAATAACAGAGCTAATTTCAGGAAAGCTCTACATAGGTCTCATTTGACAGTACAGTACCCAAATCCACTCTCATCTAATGTAATCATGAGAAGCGCTACACAGAGAGGGTTATTTTGCTAAAAATCATAAACATTCAGAGACTTGCAAAAATAGTCATATTTAGAAATTCAGTAAGCTGAGCATGCTGAGCTGGATGATCGACTAAGTAAGGTTTAAGTCAAGAACAGTTGACCCTTCTCTGAAGGGAGAAAGGAGGTAGGAAACAATTTAGAAAACAATATACTGAAAACAGAGCAAGTTTTTCCCTGAAAAATTCTTCCATACCATTTTGGAGAAGCAAAGTTAAGGGCTTGAAACTTTGCAGATGCTGCCCTGTATCTCAGGGTAGATTGTAAATAGAGCTTTTTTTACCATCTTTTATTTGACCCATGCTACAAGGCTAGGAGATTATTTGCACACAACTCAGATTCAGATTTTTGCAGCTGTTTTTTCCTGAAGCTCCATGTAGGTTAAACATGTATGGTTCGTGTTGAGCAGATCTTTTCCACTAACTGCTGCTGCTGGAAGCCACATGGAGTCTTAAACTAATTCTGAGGTTCAACAAGGGATTTAAGAAGAAAGCTTGAGACTCTGGTTTAGCAAGAGAATTGGCCAATGAGTCTACATAATGAGAGCTAAAACCAAAGCCTGATAGACTGAACACCAAGCCACAGCTAGGGACAGACTGGCTGGACAAGGAGACTGGCTAAGATATGGGTTATAATGAAGTGACAAATAAAATCTGAACAGAGTACCCAGTTAAGAAAATGGAAGGAGGAGTTAACTGGTGACGAGATAAGGCAGCTTAAAGCCAGACACTGCTGAGAGGTGCAGAAAAATTGTTTCTTTTACAGTAGAACTCAGGCTTCCTCACATCAAGTTCCTCAGATCTAGCCTGTACCATGGGAAACTGTTCAGCTGTGTTTAGGAGTCTCATAGCATCTTATTACAGAAAAGTCTGGGAAATCATGAAGTAAATGGAGTTGCTTTCCTCATGAGGCCATTTTAGGATCAAGCCACGATAAAATAAATTACTCTCACAACATGAGCAGAGCAGCAGGAACCCTGCCCCCCCAACAACTGATGGCCACAAGGTACTATCAAGAAGTACGAAAATGAAGGTGAGAGTTGCTGCACTCAGGATATCCATTACTCAAATCATCAGTAGCCTCCTGTGCTCTGTGTGATGGTGCTGTCTCCTGGATTTCAAGCAAATGCAAATCTTATCAGCCCCTTCAAAAGAAATAAACAGTAGTACCAAGACATTCTTGTAAACATCTGACACTGGATTTATTTTGGACTACTCAAAAAATAACACTATGCAGAATCATTTTGATACAATGACATGTTTGGGGAATATGAAGACAACAACATGACAGGGGTCTAGGTGAAAGTAAGGTGACCACTGCTGTCCCCGGAAAGAACACAGTGTGACTGTATAGTTTAAAAATAGGTATATAATTTTTAACACACAATGTAAAACGATGTAATTTCTATTTTTATCTAACTATATATAGAAATAGTAGAGATATATGTATATAAATACACATATATAATTACATAACAACATGACACAGAGAAGCAAGGTCAATTAATATCTGCAACTGAAACGTCAATCTTGGCATTTTATAGCATCAAAACTATTTGTGCTGTGAAGACTGGGAAGCAACATGCTCATTTGAAAATCCATAATAACATGATGACAAATTGAAGTAAAAATAGTAACAAACAACTTTTAACTTTATTATAAAGTTAAACATGGTTTTATCCCCTAAGATATTTGGCTGGGTCCATTAACAGTCAATGCCGTACAGGATTCCACTGTAACACAACATACAACTTCAAGGCTCATTTAGTAAGCAAATTTTACACATTCAGATCATAACATCCCTGAAATATTTATGACCCCTGTAACGTACAGATCCCTGAGATAGATTACAGTGTAATGAGGACAGTGTTGTAAGGACATTACAGCAGCTGTACTGAATCAGATGAGAAGCACAAGCCATGGTCATTGTAGCGCACAGAAGATACCCAGAAGAAACACAAGGAACAGGACACCCATAATTCCCAAATAACAATGATCTGTGGTTCTGTATTTCAGATCGTTTTTTTAGAAGGCCTTTAGAAGGTCTTTAGAAGGTCTTTTAACCTCATTTTTACAACTCTCTTCTCCAAGCGCAACAGTGGCGAGTTTCTCCATTCAAGCACAGTACATGAAAAAAACATTTCCATGTGTTCAAATCTGCAGCCTAAAACTTTCTTTTAGCATCTCTATTTTTTGTGTCATGAGGTAAAAAGCTCAGTTGTATGCTATTAAGAAATACTTACTCAAACTCTTTATCTTTTTTGGCTTTCTTTACTACAATTCACATTTAATTTGACAGTTTCTTGCTTTCTGCAGATTTGTAACCTTTAACTTTTCCTAAGTGCTTACTACAATTGTGCACTTGAACAAACGTAAGATTTCTATTTATTAACAGTTTATTTAGACTTCCTTTCCGTTTGCTCAAGTAGTTAGAATTTTTCCCTTGCACATCTTTGTCACCAGAAACTGGGCATTTAAATCATAACATGACCTTTGACAATTTTTTTAACATAAAACTCACCATCAGTAAGAGAAAGGTAAAGCACTCCCTTTGCAAATACGGTCCTGAAACTTAATCTTTATATACCTTTTCCAATGACTGCTTTGTGGATCAGCTGGTCAAGCAGCTTACAAGAGTAAAGTTCTTAACTGGATCCTGCATGATGCATAGGACCCCCGTTTCAAAAGGTTCTGGAAAATATCCTCAAGCAATGATCATAACAACTCAATATCCTTGCAGAAACAGTAAAAACTAAACCAAAACACACTCCTTTTGCAATTAAAATTAAAAGCAAAACTCAAAATAACTCAAGGGAGATGTAAAAAGTACTGCAGTAGTGTTTTGGAGACACGGTGAAACTACTTAAATGTACTGTATGGAAGGTCCAAAGCAAACGGATATACTCTGTCACAAACAAGTGACAGTAGAAAGGGCTAAAGGAAGCCACAAAGATGAACGAGCAAAATAAAAGATCATTAGAAGAATTACTATACTTAGTAACAATTAAATATATAAATAAAATAAAATCTTTCTTTCCCCACCCCTCTGTCCCTACAGCCCAGGCTTGGCTTCATACAGCTATTCTTACAAATGCTTAGAAAGTATTTAAGGAATGAAGGGTTTATAGAAAGCTCCTAACTTTACACTTAAAAATAAATTAAAATTAGAACAAACTTATTTAACTGGAGATTAAACCCCACAGGATAAGTACTCTGGAGGACAGACTTTTCTCCTGCAGTAAGACCAATTCTTACAACCTTGCAAACCTGAACTAAAGATGATTCCCTAAGAAACAGTTTAACATAACTCTGTTTCTAAATATGCCAAGAATATTTATTCCAGAAACTCCTGTTCCTCCATCCCACTACTACGGAAACAATCCCAGTGATAGACCCTTAGAGAATATACAAGGGGAAAAAAAAAAAAAAAAAAAAAGACATCAAACCATAACAATTGATACAGGGGTTCCATTGGTCTTACTCTGGCATAAGTATAAGCCTTTGGAAAAGAGCCCTTTCCCAACGAGAAGGTGTCAAGGGCATGTCCTAAATATGAAGGACTTCCTTTGATGGTAGCTTTGTCTAAGCCTTAATTGCGAGAAGCTATGATAGTCACTCCATAGCTCTCCTATTTCCATTTTCTTTCTGGAAGCCTATGCCACTGGCATAGGACAGGTTGTTAGAGTAAATCAGTACATAGGTGACTCAACAGGATTATTGTTATTTAAACCACTTCAAGGAAGTTATTTCAGTTTTTTAGACTGGATTCTAATCCAGCTTTTATCACTTCTTTAAGAAGGTTGAAATGTAATGCAGTGAGACACATGCATAAAGATTTCCTTCATGTCTAGGTAACAGGACACCATTCCTCAAATATTTGTACAAACCTATTGTCCTTTCTATGTTTATCTGTCCCAAACTACTTCAGGAAAATAAGCCAGAGGGAAAAAGAAGAATTAGATTTACCCTCTCCGCCCGCTTTGAAGGGATGAAGTGGTCTTGCAAGACTTGGCCCCTCAAATGTCTCAAAAATAGTTTCTCAAAACCAATTTGCACTGTGTCCACAACAGTCAGACCAGACTGTTTTCATGAGGGCCTAAGTCTGAAGAGGTGAGGTTGTTCTCATAGCTGCTATCAAAAATGGCAACAAACAGAAAACAGAAGGAAATTACTCCATTAGAGCTAACAGCATCCATCCAGTGAAACAAATTCTTGAGAGACAATCCTGCTGTATTTTGTCCAGCAACACCAATCCCTGATTTGAGTAGTTATAGTCTTCATACAGAAATAAAGTGATTCAATTCAATAAAGAATGGACCCTGCTCACAGACCTAGCTCTCACTCCCCTCTGAAACCAGGGAAAGGATGCAGCAGCATCCTCTCACTCTGGGCCCAACTTTGGCAAAGGAGCACAGATGTCAACATAGCTGAGTTTTAGATAAATAATTCAAAATCAAGAATAACCAAATTCAAACTTAGGAAGTGACTCTGAAAAAGAAAATCCGAGAGGTCTGGTTACTGCCAAGGAAGCAGCAAGAAGCCCAAAGGCTGTGGATCGTCGGTGACTGAGAAATTTGGCCTTTCCACAAGCTGCAATCTGGCAAAAGTAGTCATTGTTAAACATATCTAGGAAGGCAAAATATAAAAATATTGCTGGGTTCACTGAATGAACTTTCAAAAAACTCTGTAGCTACAGAGTGTGTTGAGAAAGACTTTGGCAAACATTGGGAGATCTATTTATAACCAATATAAAAAGAGTCATGATGAAAGGGCAAAGAAACCTGAAGCAGTGAAGCACAGTCACCCTGGCATTATAGAATACATTAATTTACTTTAGTTAGCAATACAAGCAAAGGTACTTCATAGCTATGACACTCCTCTTCTAATACTGTGTTTATAGAAAAAATTAAGTAACTGAGAAAAGTGAAAAATCCAAACATCTTATATCCCTATTTCAGCCTAGACTAAACTTCATGGCACAGTTTCATAACATTAAAAAAAAAATTCAAAGAGAGTGCTTTAGCTTTGGGAAATATTTTTTATTAACCAACACCACTTTAATGATGCAGGCACACTGATTTGATATAATATTTCGCTCAGATAAATGCTATTTACAGCATCCAGTTCCTTCTTCCATTCATCTACATTAGAACTAACTAAATTTGCGTACATGGGCACCACTGTAATTATGATAAAGTTTACCTGATTTGAAGATCCAAAATGATCTGCCTTTTGTCCACATTTTCAGTGTACACTTTTACACCATTTATCCGCAGAGGCTGAAACAACGAAGCAAGTAGAAGTTGGATCCTTCTACTGAAGTATACCACATTCCACTCTTAACTTCAAAATAAAGGCAAATATATGTATATACATCCCTGAAGTTAAACATTTACTATAAGCATTATTAAAAGGTGTAAAGAAATGCTATCATTTTAGCCCAAACTGGTTTTTCAAGGGTAAAAATTACCTTGCTGGGATCCACTCAACAACCACCCTTCGAGCAATTACCCTGGGTTTAGACTACTAGATTTCAAGACTAACCAAATGTTTATCATCAAGCTTTTCTTCTCCCACAAAAACTATTACAGAGAAATGAGGTTTATTGTCTAACACTCCCAGACAAAGCATTCTTTTCCATGCAACTAAAACAAGCCAAATTTAATTCCCCAAAAGGTAGCTACCTGAAGTGGAATTTAGTCGGAATGGATGGAAAATAATCTATAACCCCCACAAAAAGTTGTTTCAATAACTCTGTGCTTTCTTCTCTAGGTTGCTGTGCACACGTTTCCCCTCTCATAGAGAAACAACAGATAACTAAACATTCGCAAGACTCAAACAGTCATCAAATACTGGTGGGAGAGGACGACCTTACTTAGCACCACCTCCTGGTACATTTTGAGTTTTTCCTTCTGGAAAAAAAATGCCACATTTCTATTTGCATTTTCTATTTACTTTTTAGTAATTTAAGGAAAATGGATTCCTGTTGTGTTTGGGGCTCTGCAGCTCACAGGGTGCAACTCATTCAAATCTGCCATAGAAAGTAAGAATAAATGCTTCTCATGTTCAAGATAACTCGGGTCCAGCTGCAGGAACACACAGTGGTGTGGAAGCTAATTTAAACCCTACTTAAAACTAATGGTGGGCTTAAAAAGAATGCTGTTCTACTGTAACACAGTTGTATCTAGGATAGGACAGAGGCCCTATGTAAAAGGAGTTAGAACTTCTAAAAAAACAAAAGTACCATCACATAAAAGGTGCAGTAAAGTACAGTGAACTGCAGTATACAGAAAATAGAGTCACAAAGAGAAAAATTATTTCCCTCCAAGGCAACTGCAACTTAATTTCAGTTTTTCTAACATTCAAGGAAAGGTGGGAGGAAAAAAAAAATTTAAAAGCCTTACTTAAAATCCCATTTACGACAAGGAAGAGGAACACAAAATACAACTTCACAAAAAGCTGCCAAGCTACATCTCTATAGAAGTAAAGTTCTGGATGATACAGGTAAAAGTAATTCGTGGTGAACTTACTGTAAGAAGAGGTGACTTATTCTTAGCTTGGACTGGTCAAACAGACTCTTCTGCAGGCACGTGAGAGGTACATATTACAACCCTTCTTTCGTAGGGCCGAACAGAAGGTAAACACCTATCTGCTCCCTGATACTATGCTATGTGCAGTCCAGCCTTGTCACTGGACTCCGTACATAACATGATTAAAAGTTCATTTGTTACAAGAAAGGTAATTGCACTTGGACCATCTGGCAACAGAAGGATAATAGTCTCTGCTCACTTAATGCGAAGCATTACATGAACATTACTAAAATCTTGTTGCTATGAGCTCTTTACTTGACTAGAAGCTACTATATTTCCACTCTTCTCCTAATTGTCAGGCAAATTTCTGAAGCAGAGACCCCAGGAAAAAAAAATAATCAAAATGAAGACACTGCTAAAAAAGCCATGCATGTTTTTATTCTAATGTTACAACAGAAACCAGAATCAGGCTTACTACCAAGTGTTACCAAGAAATGTTTTTGTGTGGATTTAAACAGGCCACATGAAAACCGTAAGACAGAGTCTCTTAAAAAAACCTTCACCAGACACTGACCTGATGACCAATATTAATCTTTGTAAAACTGAAGGTACTAAGGTGGTTGTTTGCTCCTCTTACTGCTGGTTCTATGGTCTCCCGGAAGAGCTTTTCAATAAACTGGCAAATAAAAGGCCACATCTGTTTTACAGTCTAAGGAGAAAAAAAAAAAAAAAGATATCTACATGGAACACAAATTAACATATAACTAAAATATTCTTTAAGACATAGGTAAGAAATTTAGTACAGTTTTAAACATGTAAGTTTTCTATATGGTTCATTACATACATAAGAACTAGTTCCTTTTTACATGCAGGAAAGTTTTCTGGAATTCTCAATTATGTCTTTTATACATTTGCAAAAACCTGAGGAGGCACTGGAGGAGGATAAAAACAATGTTAAGACTTTTCCTCTTGTATCCCAAAAATGCACATGCTTTCACCACTGATGCCGAATGTTGCAGAATGGGGTGAAGAGGGTTATCTTATTTGCATGTAAAGAAAGGAATAACAGAAAATGGGTCAAATGCATTTCTTAAATACATGCATAAGGTTTACAAATGTAAAACACACAATATTTTAGTGTCATAACTGAAAAAGTAAATATTGTGGGGTTTTTTCTCACTATTTTCTAATTCACTCATGTTGTTCTATACCCTTTGAATGAAAAATGTTTCTTAAAAGCCCAAGCTACATGGATCTACATCTTCCATTTCACACATACAAATCAAAATGCAAAATTGCTTTATTTTTAGATTGTAGGTCAGGAACCTACAGTAACTGGAAAGCATCCCAGACAAGCAGAACATAAAAGATTGTGTTTACAGCTGCTATAACTGACACAATTATAGCTGTCATTACCTTAATGCCACTTAAAAGTCATTCTCCAAAGCTCACAATTTCAAGAAAATAGATTTAATCTTTCTTGTGACTAAATAGATCCACAACCAGAAGCTTGGAGTGTATAGAGTGCACAGAAAGTTACAACTGCTCTGTTCTCAGATTCTTGCCTCACTTTTTAATCTCAACTTTCCCTCCCCCTCCTTCCCATTTGCAAGTGATGCTAATGACTACTCTTACCTTGTTGAGCCATTCTGCCCTCTCTGTGTCCGGAAAATGGACCTGAAAAAATCACACCAAGAAAAAAAATTAGTACAAATACCAAATACTTTTTAGTTAATCATGTACGGTCATTTATAATACATGGAAAGCTTAGGGACCTCCCTATGAGCAGTGTTTACAGTGAACAACATACTAAGCAGGTAACAGTCTTAACACGAATATTAGAATTTAAGCAGATAAAACGTGAACTCACTTCTAAGCTACACAGATACAACTCCAAGCATATCTTTAGTAGTGGCATGTGGAATAAAGAATCGCTTTAACACCATAAACGAACCAAAAGAATAATAAGTATAGCTGACCCAGCTAATGTCAACCAAATTTACCTCGTGTTTCAGAGGCTTTTAACATGACACACGTGACTGCCAGAGTCCTGACTGCACTTCTACTTCCTTTCATTCATGCCAGATCTTTTGCAATATCAATAAATCATGGCTAGAAACATTTAATCAGTGAAGCTGAAGCTCAGGAATATGGATTTAAGCTCTACCAAAAGCCCTTCAAAAGACATTTTTAGCAATAAGTTTTCTTGAACAACTGCAGAAATCAGTCAGAGACAGAAGTATGATGGTATATACATGGATGGAAAGCACACATCACAATAGGATACCAGTTAAATGCTGGAAGAACAGGTGCACTTTTCCAGAAAGGAGACCATGGCGAGTAGCTTTACATCTTAAACACACATACACACAAAATAAAAACCTGAAGCAGTTCAGCAGAAGCAGAGTTAACAAACATTTCTTTAGAAAGCAACAGCTTCTACAACAAAATGCAGATCACACTTCTGAAACACAAAGAGCCTTTGAACACACTAAAAGACTGTGACCTACATATCTGACTGACTTTTTGTCTCAAACGAATTGTGAAGTCTTAATCTCTTCATAGCATAACAGATTCAACCACAGGTTTCAACAGCAGTACCTACTGGTTATTTTTACTACGCACATATCCCAAATGTGAACAGCCGGTTAAATACATACTTGTAAACTGTTTTTATCAACAAGTCAGATTTGAAAGCAAGCTCCATTAATGACTGCTTTGTTTAGTTTTGATTGTCAATGCAAGAATTTAATAAACATCAACATGTTCTGGAATGTACTCAAGTTACCTTCAGAGCAGTCCTTAATTTCATCTATACACCTATCGTTTAGCTATGCTGGAGGATTAGTCCCTACAGCATCATCAATATTGTCAGTTATTTCTCTGGTCTGTTTCTGTCTAAATATTCCCAGATCCATAACTTGTTTCAAGTACAGCACATATCTATCAAAACAATTATAAGTGGCACAAGAATGGCTGATGATCTGCTTGACTGTAACAAAAACATTCAATAGGATT
The DNA here is from genome assembly GCF_017976375.1 of Cuculus canorus. Taxonomy (NCBI): domain Eukaryota; kingdom Metazoa; phylum Chordata; class Aves; order Cuculiformes; family Cuculidae; genus Cuculus; species Cuculus canorus. Next base: position 150,179,465 of record NC_071402.1, on the reverse strand, counting down.
TATTTTGTATAGTGAGTTCAAAGAACAGAAGTATTAATAATGGATGGAACAGTTTTGGAACCATGTAATAATATTTTATTTATTCAGAGTTGTTTTTTTAAGAAAATTATGGTGAGTAGAATGTCAGAAGTCCATACTTAGAGGGTTGTGTGAGGTTTGTTTTCCTTCGTAAAAATAAAAAATACTTTATTTTTTGGCATATGCAACACAAGTAATTACTATATGCACATATTTATAGCTGAACAGAGTTAACTCTCAACTTTTGTCTTTCACGGTTTTCAAGTTGTCAAAAAGTTAAAAGAATAAAAAGAACAAACACTATGTTACCCTTAATGCTAATCGCAACATTTCTATCTTTCTCCTAAAATATTTTCCTTCTGAATCTGCACATGGAATACGTGCCAATTCTCAACTAATTACTTCTCTCAAGCGTGGTATTTGACCAACACAAATATTTCATTCTGATGTGCTTAGAAGAACAATCAGTGATGTTCACAGGCTGGGAGTTCAAGAGCTGTTCCATACAGGGAAGAACGTGAACTACAGCCATTGTAATGAATGGCAACAAAATAAATTAAAATGAAACAACAAATTAAACACAGCGATGAAGGAAGGATAAGAAAATTCAGGGAAATACCAAAATCAAATCTGTCTCCTGCAAGTAATGCAAGACATAACAGAGTTACCATGTTCACAACTAATTTTTAACTTTTTGCACAAGTATCCAGCTGACATCAACAGGAGAGCCGCACTAGACTGAGAATGACTTCCCACCCTAAACATTATCTCAGCCCAGATGAAATTCATCTTCCTCCATAGAGTGATGCAGCTTCCCCCATTCAGGACAGAAACTCCCCAAGGCATACGCCAGCTTCTCTGCACTAAGCCCATAGCTACCATTCAATACATCTGACTGGAACAAAACAGGTTCTCCTGTTTTACCTTCTCATGCACCCACCAAGCACTCTTCACATTCAGTCCTGAACTATGCAGAATCACTTCAGATAGGTTGAGGAACACAGACACATATACTCATATCTAGCCATATACACCAATTTATTAATTTTGAACTTAATCTACTGTACAGTGTTTAAGAAACTGCTTAAGAAGACATGATTCTTATTTTTCCACAGATTTAATAATTACCTGTCCTTATACTGTGCAACACCTATCACGCTCCTACCATTATTTAAGTCAGTATTAGGTCATCTTAATTATAAAAGCTGAGTTTACTTCTACAGTTGCACATAGGCAACAAATAATACAATTAATTATATCTTCCATTCCTGTTTTTCCACCCTTTTCCATCCTTGCTTTCCTACTCATTCCACATCTTCCATGTTCAAGACACTTAAATTTTTTATCCAGCCAAACTTGAATCAAAAGTTAAGCTTTATTTAATCTTTAGATATTTCACAACCAGGTAGGCTGAACGCAAGGCATAAACACTTATCAATCAATCTATTTCCATAAATTTTTAGCCTGATATAGGGGACTGCAATATTAACAGCAACATTATATTTTGCTTTAAGAGTTTTTGATATCAAACACAACCTTAAGCAAAGACAACTGGGGAAAACCTGAGAGACAGAAGCCAGTACTCTGGATCAGTTAAGACTGACGCAAGAGCATCGTGGCAACTGCACTAACATCTTATGGCCAGAAACAGAAATCAGACTAACTGATGTGCGAAATCCGTTAACTCCTGTATAAAATCTATTAGACAAGCATGATGGAAGGAGACAGAAGTCAAGATTTCAGCAAAGACAGTCAAAGACCAAAAGCATTTTCTACTTGGTTTCTGTTATTTAATTGCTCATGCAGGTTTCATGAGCAATGCCTCATTTCAACTACTTGGTGTAGTTATTTATTATTCTAAGGAAGGTATAACCAGAGAGAACTGTAAAAAGATATACCCTAACAATCATGTTCAACACCAAAACTATAAAATCACATATCCCAGGAAACTTCTGATATTAAAAGTTATACTGCAAAATACTTAGAAATGCTCAAAAGATGTGATTCTGCACATTAAAAATACAGGATTTAGCCTTCTCACATCACTGTTTGCGCTCAGCTCTAAACTCTCACGTTTACTTCCTATTTCCCACATCCTGCACTGTCAAAAACTAAATTCAGAACACACTGTGTTTTGTAACAACCAATAAAACACGAGAAAGAGCCTAAGGAATGCAGTTCTTTGTTCTGTCCAGGAAGATAATAAAAAGAAGAGGGACAAAAGAAGACCACTAACAAGCTCTTGTTTCTGTAATAACAGCAGAAACATTTCTTACCCACAATTCTTTTATTATTCAAAGTCTCTATATACGCTCTTCATATTGGCTAAATTAACTCAAGTTTTCTAGCCTGCGTCTTTCTGAGGAAAGAGTCAGACAACAAATAATAACCATTAAACACTAAGGCTTGGTAGGAAATTTTGAAAAAGTCGAACAGTAATCAGTAAATTATATCAAATAAGTTTCAAGAGTCCAAATTTGCCGCCTTAATTATAATTACTTGTTCGTATAAGGGAGGGGGTTCACATTATCCACATAATTGTCACTAAAAGCATTGACAAGAAAAATCAGAAAGAATAAAGTTACAACAACCTTCTGGGAGTAATGGTGAACCACTTTCAGGATTAATGTATTAATAATCTACTTAAAAATACAAATTGCAGAGTAGCTGTTGTTATTCAGTGATGCCCCTCACTGCAAAAACTTTTCTTTGTAAAATTATCTTTGCAGCCTTCTCCATCCTTAAAGATACTTATCGGCCAACCCTTGTTATATTTAACTTTAATGAACATGATTAATACATAGATCCTAAGTATTATTAATGCGAACTAAAACAACAGAAATGGCACCTACATGGAAAGCACAAAACCACTGCTACTGACCAGAGTACTCCATAAAGTGAAAACTTGCTTTTTTCTACAAACCAATTACTTCCTCATGAATTGTGCATTACAGCAAAGTAAAAAAACTAAGCAATAAAAGCAGTTTAGATTTAAAAAAAAAAAACAAAAAACCCAAACCCCCACACCACTGCATACTGGCATTCCCCCTACCCCACTATTCCCATCTAAGGGTTAAAAGGTAAGAATTTCATTTTAGAGTACATGAAAAATAATGTGTTATGATAGTTACATTTAACAGAAACTTCTGAGTCAGCATTACTTAGCTTATATCTACGCCCTTCCATTTGCACAGTTTAATTATTTGTTGCTCCACATAAAAATCTTAAAGAAACTGTATCAGTAACTTTTAGTTTAATTAGACGGTCACACAATATAACCAAGTTTCTTGATATAGTTATGACGTAACTAAATAACCTTGACCATTTTTCCAGTTATTTCACAAATCTCTTACATTAGAGATTGATCCCTTCTGCTTACTTTGGAAAGCTAAAATTACACACAAAAATCCTCCTCTAACAGAAGCCCATCTGCCTAGCTTAAATGCAAGGATAGAAAAGGGTATTGCACTAAGTCTTCATAGTCTCTTCATGCATCCTCAGCGAAGAGGGAGAACATCCCACAGAAGGCTGTTCAGAACAAAATTCCAACACAGTTGTTCTAAATCACCTTCTGAATGCAGTGTGAGCAGTTCTTTAACTACTAAGCCTAAAGCTAGGTGGTGTGGCAAAAAAGACATGCACCAAAATTAAATGAACCTTTGAATTACAACTGTCAGATTAATTTCTCTAAACTTACTGCACTTGCAACTCAAAAAGGCCAGAGAAATTTAGTAGAAGCATTGAGAAGAATCCCAGAATGAACAGAATGAAGCGTTGCTCAGTGATATTCAAGCTCAATTTAACAGCTGTCCATGACAGGGTTTTCCAGTCAGTAAAGCAGGCTAGGCTAGCCAAAGGACATTCTAGGTAAAACAGAGCTGAGCAGGGCTAATGGCTTAATCCTGTGTATTCCAGGCAGCAGTTCTCTGGAGAAACAAGGATCAGCAGTAGGTGAAGTATTTGCTCCTTTCCACAGAGGAATCAGAGCAGGGTCCTCTGCTGGTCAACGCCAACTAAGAGGCTTATCCTCAAACACAGACGGGGACAACAGCTCCTTCCTAATAGGATGTGACGAAGAGGGGATGGATGGGAGAACAGAGCAGCCAGTGCTCTCCTGTTACTCCGATAATCTGCCTCTGGAGTTATCTTACCAATTCTCCTAACTTCAACCCCAGAAACACTGCAGTTCCCATACCTTCTGAATTAGAAGGAAAAACACACTAAATGTTTACTGCAAGATTCAGTATTCCTGAAAGAAGAAGTTAAATTGTTAATAATTAGCGTTCCTACAAAAATGCTGCAATTAACCACAAACACTCGCTAGTAAATTAACAAACAACTGTTATTTCCATTATTTTTTTTCTTGTCTCTGATTCTGTTTCTGTTCAGCATGCTTTGGCATGGATTTTGTGTTTTCAGTCTTAAATATATTAAAGTGATTAGCCTTTGCACAGCAAAATTCATATTTCACATTACAGATGCTGTATGTTTTCAGAACGGGGATTAAACAAGGATTCTTTAAATAGTTCCACTGAGAATCATTATGGGTATAGTGCATATGTAATGTCCAGACTGAATACAGAAAAATCAGCATCGAATACACTATCAAAGCCCACAGGGTACTTCCCAAGCTGGTAGTTGGAAGGACCCAAGTACATCAGTATGACTAATCTAAAACTAAAAGGTATATAAAATAAGCTGGACAGGTTTTGACAGTAACCAAAACCAACAAAATAAACATTAGAAAATAAAACAGAAAAAAAAACCCCAAACCACCGCCGCGCTCCCTCCCCCGAGCATAAGAAACAAAGGTAAAAGAGGTGGGGAAGGGCCCTGGACTTATTGCCACAGCACTCTGATGTCTATAAAACCTGAAATTAAAATGTAAATATTGGAAAAAGTAGACACGTATCTAAATGGAGGAAACAGTTCTGATGCCAGGCAAGGTTAAGGATTGTATTTATTTATAAACTGGAACATACGCCATTTAAATACTTGGACAACACATCGGAAAACAAAATAAACCTTAAAATAAAAAAAAAGAAAAAAGAAATTACACACCCTCTGAGCCAGATTTGCACCTGTGAGACAAGGGTGGTATACTTGGTATCCCACCAAATGTTCCAAAAACATTCCACCAGCACAAACACTGCTATCCCATGTGAACTGCCGCTATCAGTTCCACAAGTCTCAAGAGCCGCCACAACAAATTATAGCCAGCTATTTAGCACAAGTTTTCCAGTGTTTTCAGTCAGGAAGAGCATCAAAGTGAAAAATAATCCTTTCAACAACACGGCAATTAAACACATAACAAGTTGGCACTTGTAGAAAGTCTGGAACAAATGATTTTTCAACACCTCCGGGTTTCAATACTAACAAGGAAAGCTTCTGTAATAAAATTAATATACCTTAAGTAATAAAACTAAGATTCTTTATGTGGTATAGAAAGTTTTCACCATAGCCTTCTGTTCCCTCTGTTCCTCCCCCCTTCTTCTCAAGGTTGAATGAAAGGCCTGATTTACTGACCAGTTCAAACCTGGAGTAAATAGTACCTTACATACACAAGATACTTCAGCATCCTCATAGTGTCCTGAAGGACATATTTCCTAACATACATTTGCAGAAATCTTATCTGGGAGGCAAGGAAAACAACCAGCAGCACATATGCTGGTTTTTGTAAAGTCAGGCTAAAATGGCATAAAACAGATCTTCATCAAATGCTGCAAACTGTAAGAAGAGGCACCACTACCCAAACACACACTGCTGAATTTAACTAAAGCCCAAACTACACAGAGGGATCTCACATCCAACCTTTCTGCTGTGGTATAATTGAAACATAAAATTAAATACAAAATAGTTTTCTTTTTTAAAATTTATCAATGACCATAAATATACCTATGATTCTCATTTAATTAATACAAAGATGCTACTTTGCTTAAACTTCAAAAAATCTATAAATACATATGTAAGACTGCACTTCAGAATGTTGTTACTCTGTTTTCTTTCTCATTACAGAATTCACTGGAACAGCATCTAGAAAATTAACAATCCTCTGGGTTTTGCTAGCAGCCTAGCAGAAATCAAATCAGCTCAAAGTTGTGGTAGCTATGGATTCTGAATCCATCCCTCTGCAGCCTTGCAATACCACCAAAATATTCTCACCCACACATTCCCTCTAACTTATATGGAAAACGTCTTTCTCAATGTAAAATAATGCAGTATGTGCAAAAGAAAAGCCCTGACTAAAAGAGGCTCCAGAGCTCTGAAGTTACTGAAATGCCAGCCCAGAAGCCAGTCACGTAATTCAGAGCTGAAGGACACCGAGATGTTACAGAGCGCAGCAGTTTCATTTTCTCCTCGTACACCTTTCCCTTCAGCATCTATTAAATACGCTTCACTCAAACCCACAGCGAGGCTTGTTAACTTTTTATTACTTTTCAGTGACTTGTCCTACCAGTATAAAAAACAGATAAAATTTGCCTAAGTGCTGTTATTTTTGCAAAGATGGATCAAGCATGCTGCAATACAGTTAACTCGGAAACCTCCTACTTAGCCACAGCTTGCCATAACAAAATCCTCCAGGATAGGCATTATAAGCAGCTGCTCTGGAAGAATGACAGAACAGTAGGCTGCCAGTAAGTAAGGGAAATGGGAAATCCTACTTCTAGCTTGACACTCAGCCTTTGCAACTCCAGCTCAAGGAAAGCAGTTCAGCCTAGAAATTAAAAGCTGAGCATCATTAACTTCCAGAAGCATCCTGGCTTAATCACCTGAAGAACAACACACAAACTATAAATCCCTTGCTTTACCACTAATGGCTACACAATTTCCTTCCAAACACCTGGAAATACACTGCCATGAGTTTCTTTCGTATCTGGATGCAAAATCTACCCTAAACACAGCATATTATGCTTGCTAGGGAGAACCAGATAGCTTTCCTTCTCTCATCTGTTTCCACTTTCTAAACAGAAATCTTTAAGCCTTCAGTCCTCTACCCCAGATTCATCTTCTAGTGCAGCCCAATTTCACAATCACCTTCACAGAGCACCATAGAATTGTTTGGGTTGGAAAGGACCTTAAAGACCACCCAGTTCCAAGTACTAATATGCTAGTATTATGTATCATAACTCAGGCTTCAATACAGAGATCAACTCTCGAAACAAACTGCTTTATTCTCACTGAAGAAGATCTTGAAATATTCTCACTTGAGAAGACCTTGTAATTTTTCCTCAATCGCTCATATGGGGGAATTAACTTGCAGGAACCTTAATGGATTCCACTTTCTGAAGGATTCACAGGCAGAACCTCTGACATCAGACAGATATCCTGATACAGAAAAAGATGTATTTTTCACATCTAGGTAGTATTTTTCTCTAAAATATAATGAAGGTTTCTGGACCATGTCTAAAATAAGATATTTGCTTCCCAGGGTGGGATATTTCCAATAAGCAATTCAGCAACTTGGCACGTTATGTCAAATTTGACAGGGAGTGTTCCTAGGACTCAAATTAAGTTACTGAAAACAAGAACTAGAGCCTTTAAGACTTGATTTCACTAAATAAAAATATTCACCTTGCCTTAATCTTTCTCTACAAGAAAAAAAAATTCATCATGATAAATATACAGACTGAGGAAATGAAATAATACTGTTTATAGTTTGATTGCTAGGCTTTTTACTTCAGTTTTTAAAATGTCTTTAATGTTGTTGTGGTTTGAGCATTGCATTACAAATGTAATAATAAAAAATCCTTTATATTTCATATAAAGGGATTTACCTTTAAAAGCAGCTATTAAATCACTGTGTTTACTAGAAATGCAAGGTCTAAAATTATCATTAGTTTCAGCATGCATTTCTTCCCCCAACATCTTACTGATGTCTGGCCTGGCAGGCCTGCTAAAGGGCAACCCTTTGATGACACTGTTGAAATCCATATCCATCATTGAAAACCCATCAAGAATAGAGACTCACTGAAAGACAGCAATCTTCAAGTTTACAGGGAGTGGAAGACTGCTAACAAAAATATTTCAAGGCATTATTTATCTAACCATTCATCATTCTTCTGAATTGTCAACTGAACAGCAACAATGTTGAACACTTCTTAAAAGTGAAGCAACACAAGAGTCTAGGTTTATTTTAACATTTTGATCACTTAATACCCACATTCACAATACTGCTGTTATCTACACTAACTCTTTATCTAGAAGACCAGAATTCATTATCAACTGTTATGACGGCAGGACGCCCTTTCCCAGCCTCAACCTTCAGTGGGTATTCATAGCAATAACAATTATATTTCAAATGCTGATGTCCAATGAAAGGCCAGGACAAGTAGAGTTTAAAAAAGAAGCCCCAAAACTGAAGAGCGTAACAATCTGCACAAGCAAAATATCAAGAACTGGATTCATACTGATTAAAGTCTTGCTGTCACACTGGGTTACAGACACCTAGTGCAACCAATACTTACAAAATAAAACATTTCATGACAGCCCACATTATTGCATCTCCAAATTCCTACGAGCATTACAGTCATTACCGAAAGCAGAGACCCAGATGATAAAGAAAGTTTAAAATGCTGAATGGTGCAGCAAGGATCATAGCTGTAAGGACTCACTGAATTTTACTCCTTGGAAAATCTTGCACGGTACTACTTTTTGGCGTGTTAGCAACTTCACCCTTTTATTCTCAAAAGGCATTTCATTCCTTCTCCTCTTTTCACAAATGAAGTCTTAACACCTTGAAATTCAAGCTTTCAGGTTTTAAAAATTTTATAAAGGCATTAGCACCTTATTTTCCATTTGTCACACTGCAAAAATGTGACATCTTTTGTATTTTCAAGTCTGTATAACAAACTCCTTTTCAGTTCCCTTGAGAATCCAGACATGTTCCCACTCCAGTGCATGCTAGTGCCTTGCTCTCTTGACGGTCAATGGAAGAAATATTTTCCCCTCTGGATTGCTAAATATTAGCTTTCAAAATAGCTTATACAACCAGTGTTGCAGCACAGCTCACTATCCTCTGAATTGTTTACAGCTATGAAAAGCAGTGCTGGGCTCCGCACCAAACTATCAACCATCCTTCTTGTCGCTGTCTAGACTGAAACACTGAAGGCTTCTTTGCCTTTCACTCCACTGACCCACTGCCCACTTTACTAACCCTCAGAGACACCCAGCCCGAGGTTCCCTCATCAGGAAGGTCTCATTCCTGTTAACATTTGCTGGACCACACAACCTGTCCCTCTAAGGGAACCATACAGACGTTCCACAGAGGTTAAAATGGACATTAACTTTCAAGACATACAAGCTTTGAAGAAGTACTGACCACCCTCTGCAGGACTGCCTGTCCTCTTCCTCAGGCAGATTAGATGTCCTTCCCTGTCATTAACTGGCTTACCAGTACCTAATTAAAGAAAATAAAATTATCTCCTATGACTCAACAGGCACATTTTAGCATGAAATATGTCCATGTACTGAATCCCAAATTTTATAAATTAACCTTTTTTTTTTTTTTTAATGTAACTAATAACTCACAATACATTTGAAACAAATCCTTAGGAACCCTGACAAGACAAATATCATTCAGTTATTTTTTATTCTTTGAGGGTGAGCAAACTGCAAATTCCTGTTTGAAAATACGAAAGAACAAAATAGAGAACTTGAATTTTTTTGTGATATTCAAGCTAAAACACAGTGTCAGAGCATGCAAATTAACCTGCAGTCTAAGAAGTCAAACAAGTCTACAGAATATGCTCACTGTTTAGCTCTTACCTGCTTATTATTTAGTTCTTACACTAAAAGAAAATATATGCACATGTTTTGACTGAATCTGACAACCTAATACCAGCTAAAGCACATTAATGTCTATGAACTGCACTGCATCCAGTACTATCCAGCCAGTGTTTATTTTTAGTATTAAAACATTTTTAACATAATTAGAAATTATTCAATAATTTTATTGACTTTATTTTAAAACCCTCCTGTATTATTTCTAGCTGAAACAGTAGAACCTTACTATATGAAATACCGAAAATATAGAGTATAGACAGACTATCTGGCAGTTTTGTTGAACCTGCACACATTCAGTGAAAAATTCCCTCTGAAACTGTAAAACTCTGCTGAGAATGTAACAGAAACCAGAACATTCTAATAATGTGAAATCAAAAAGAGTGGCAATGTTTAATCAGGGTCTCAGTTAACACAGTGATAACAAATGGTGGGGAGAAAAGCCCTAGTTAATCTGATAGCACCAGGCATCAGATGACAACCTAGACGTGTAACTCTTTATGGTTCTTCCATTCAAGCATTTAACTAGATTCTTCTACAAAGCTCAATATTTCTAATAATCATGTGCACATTAAAATTTTTAATATTCGTGTCATGTTCTGTATTCTCCCTAAACCAATTCTGCCCTCCCCCTGTGGACTGTATTTCACATTGAATACAGTACAATGTTATTTGTTAGAAAAAGGTACTCAAAATATATCACACATTTCATTGGCAATACAACGTAGGAACTTCTGTACTAAAGATCAAAGGTCCAGCTTTAGAATACAGGAACCAGAAGTGACATCTTAAGAATAATAAAAACAAAGTAGTACTATGGAGTTATCCTCCCCTGCACACCCTCTCAGCAAAGGGAGCCTGTAACCCTTAGTCACTCTTCTATTCCCAAAATGTTCAGCCCCTTGCTGGGGGCAGAAAGAAAATATTATTTCCATTTTATAAATTCCCTTGTATCAGGTAAGCTTACTTAAGGCAAAACTGACATTCTAGATTTTCAGGACAGCCCTTGTCCTTACGCAGTATCATATTAAAAATACAAGACCAATGAAATACATAACTAGAAAACACTCTGATCACTGAATACCAATCCCCTGCAATTGTAGGCATCACTATCCTATTTCTGTTTATAAACTCCACCTTAAAACCATGGAGTTTGCTACCATTTCTCAGTACACACCAGGAAGGGCAGCTCTGTGTTTTTGGTATGCTGAGTTGCTAAGGAAAAACGCTGAAGCGCTCCCTGCCAAACCAAGTTTCTATACTTAGGTATGCTACGCCGTATGCTTGAGCTACAAGACGGAACCAAAACCCAGACTGCCTCCCAACTAAATTAACTATTATCCTCATCCTTAAATATCTGCCCTACAATATTGATTCTATGTATAGCAACAAAAGGTACTTTAGAGGAAATAAATCTTCATCAAATGTCAGATTATGTTCAACACAAATAAAACTCCCCACCCAGTAATATAAATTGGTTTTGAAGTAGAAAAAGTATTTTCATTATATATTGAAAACGCCTTACAAGTATGTTTTTCAGTCTGCTCCCACAGCTTGCAATTGCTGTACTCATAAAAACCGTGGATCTCTTTTGACAGCCTCTCTTTCAGCTGGAATACCTGTCCCATGACTGTGCTTAGCACCTCTTATCCAAGAAGCTATTTCAGAAAGAGCAGAGTAGATGTACTTAAATCAAAACTGCAGCAGGAAAGGATACTACTGCAACTGCATCCTCCAACGAAAACAGGCATGCTGATGCTGCTGGGCTGACATGCATGGCATCTGAACATTGCAACAGCCAGCAAGCTGCAAATCGGCAAGACCTATGCCTCCTATCAGCCACACAGTTACCAACAGACAAGTATTCTGGGAAGGTCAGAAGCAGCAGCCTTTCATACATAAATGCAAAGTCTTATGGTTTTATTCTGGGAATTGCACATGTGACTGAAATCCTGGTACGAATAAAAGTCAGCTGCCAAACTCCCATGAATTCAATATGCTCCTAGGAAGAATCCTTCAGCAGGTGGACACAACATATACAATTTTGTCCTGGAATGTAAATACAGTGTGTAAGACAAACACAACATTAAAAACAGATTGACAGCCCAGCACTGAGTCTTAACATTGATGCTGATGAACTCGATTTTCATTTAAAATAGTAAGAAAATAAAAATAAACACAATTTCACACTTTTAGAAGTTGCTGTTCTAGACTACACACAGAAGAAGTAGGAGGACAAAGTGTACTTGCAGTGTCTCTCTAGAACTGTACAATCATTTTAATCAGAAAGTGAATTCAATACTAAAACACACTGCTGGCAGCTCTACAAGACTTACGATTGCCCACAAACAAATGAATACTGCCTGGTAGGCACCAATGAGTTCGCAACTTAACATAGACTATACTTAGCAAGGAAGATGAAGTGCCTCAAGGGTAATTGAAGCGAATGAGTAAATGAGTACCAAAGGCCATGTAGTACCTTTTCTCCAACACACCAATGCATGTTGCAATATTTTAGTTAAAACATGCCTAGATATTTGACAGTCCTGTTTATCCTTTGACTAGTGTACACAGCAACATTTGTTCAATCACTTGTCCTTCCCTGCAAGCCTTTACAAATTAACAAAGTCAGTGGAAAAAAAAAATACTGCTCTTAGTAGGAAATCTGGGATTTAAAACCAATATTTAGGGGTTTTTTACATTAGTACCAGGTTTCAGGAAAATAACATCTTTTAATACATCAGTAGTAAATACAAAAATACAAACATCTTTTAACACATCAGTAGTAAATACAAAAATACAAACAGAAATAAAAAGCTCAGTTGTTAGTTTGCAATGCTCCACCCTACCAAAGCTCCTGCAGAACCTGGTTCCAGGAAAGATCCGAGATTCCTGCAGACACATTTTCTATCATGTTATGACTGCAAACCACCACTGGTACCGTCTTTCAAAACAGCTCTCTTACAATGTTCTGCATCAAAACATTCTCCAGCCTTTGTTAAAGATTTTCTCCATCTTAAAAAATAGGGAAAGAAAGTGATCATAAACTCTATAAAACATAAATCCTCTTTCTAAGCTCAGCTATTTTTAAAAACGCTATTGGAAAGTAAAGAATCTGTCTTCCTTTGATGAGAAGGTTTATGTTTGGCAATATATGTCTTAAATAAAACTCCATTTTCATTTGTCTGTTTTTAATGTAAATTCGTTTATTTTATTTGCATATAGAGCACAGGTCCTACGATTTCGAAAGAATATACTGTAGTTTTTACATAAGCAGTTACAAAGCCAGCCCTTTGGTGGAAAGTAAACAGTGGAGAAACTACTATCTTGATTATCCACCAAAGATTTGCAATAATACCATTGATTTCCTTCCAGGCAGCATGACCAGTCCAGTAGGCACCTGAGCCACAAAAAGTGGTTTCTATACACACAACCACTGCTTATGCTCAGGAGGTGTTTGCATGGTGACGTTTGCCCACAATTCACACCAGTCCTTGTATAAAGGCTGTTACTGGCCTTCAAACAAATGACGGGTGGCAAGTAGCCAAGTCATGAAAATTTGTATTTTCTTGGATGCAGAGGAGAAAAATTCTAGCATTACATTGCTGGAATCACTGGGTGTTTGAAACACAGGCTGGAGAGGTGGCAAAAGTGAAAAAAGGAGAGTTGGATATATTTTTCCTTTTATAAAGGCAGCAGAGCTGTCACCTCTTCTCTCATATTACTGATTGTCATCAGTGTAGAAGATAACCCAGGCATTTGGGGATCTCTTGAATACCATTTACCCCAAACTCAACCATAACAAACAGTCCACATTCTTGCACTTGTCAGTTCGGCAAAAATAGCCATCATAAATCAATACTATTTTAATTATGACAGCAGCAACTAGCCACTTACATACTGCCTGCAACTGAATCATAAAACATTAAGTATACAATAGACTCTTTAAAGACTGAGGTGCTTATAACTGATACTTCAGCTCATCATTTCTGCATTTTAATCCACACCTACTGCCCTGCTGTGGATATTTGCACAGTGTACAGCTAGAACAGAGATGATCAGACCATACCTACTACATCCTGGTTGCAGTTCACAACAGGAAGACTTTTTACATCTCAGCAACCCTTTTTACCTACACATGGCTTCACGGAAATTCCAGAGGTTTCCGTTTTAAAGACTCAAATATCGGTGATCAACAAAATTTTTTAAAAATTCTATATTTCACATGTCCAAGAATAATCTAGTCACTCTATATGTACTATATCATCAATAGAGAGAAATAAGGGCCTCTGGAGAGAAATACATCTGCCATCTTGAAACATTCTCCTCTGGAGGTGGCTGGATTGATCAAAGAAAATCTCAAATTAATTCAGACTCATATGTCTAAATTCAAGTTCAGCAAATCCTAGCTCTAAGTAGAAACCAAACACCTTGTGTCTAGAAATAAAATGACTATCCATTCCATGAGCAGAAAGAAATTTCTGTCAAAGACAAATGCCTGAACTGCAAATAATCAACTACCCAGTCAATCAGTTCCCTTAAAACAACCTTCAATATATCTCACCCATGGCAATGCCAAAATAACTATGCCACTTTACTTGACTGCTCCTAAGCAGAACCTTCCTTTGCCTGCACTTATCTTGAAGGTGTGGGTAAAGTTTGTGCACACCCAAGGAGTAAAATATGCAGCCAAGTCACTGTAAGATCCTAAACTCTCAGCAGATTTTACAGCAGATGCTGCTGCACAGTGCTAACAATTTCTTTCAGAAGTTCTACAATAGAATATTTACTACATATAGTAATTAAAATCTAACAGCTGTAGCCCATGTTATCACTTGCTAAATTTAGGCACGTACAAAGTAGCACTGAAGTTGTGACTTCATTACTCTACGTTCTTATTGTACAGACAAAAGGGACCTCCAAAAAAAATCAGCTCATCCCTTCCCACTAACTAAACACAGATGGCAGAAAGAGACTTACAGCTCTGAAATGATGTGCCCAAGTTCAGTAGGATAAATCTACACTTCACTTTGTTACAACAGATTTCACTGTGTGTGCTAATTGTAAATAGATAATTTTTTTTTGGCTTTTACTGTTGCTGATGTTGGTTTGAGTCTGAATCCCAGCCCAGTACAACTAACAGAGATTTTCAGCCATCCAAGATCTGTACGCAGCTTTTAATCACATGTAATAGCTTTCTTGCAAAAGACATCACTTGAGTTTGGAAGAATCCAGTGATGACAGTTAAACTGAAACCAAACCCCCCTGAGTGAAATGCCACAGTTATTTTCAGAGATCTGCATAAATAGCAGTTAATCTGCAACTATATAATTCCATCTGAAAAAAAGTATTTTCAAGAACTTGGTAAAGGCTTCTCAATGTACAACTAGCCTCCGAGAGAAAAATGAAGCATTTTCTTTCTTTCTTTTCAATATCAAAAGGATGTTGAAAGCAAACCCACCGTTCTTCTTGCCATATGTGATTTGGCACATCTGAAACAGTCCTGACTCTGCTCAATGTATTGGAAAAATCATTAGGACATCAAATATTCAGAAAGCTTAACATTCATCTTTGATGCATTTTTTCAACTTAGTAAATCAAAGAGTTTTGTTTTCAGTCAATAGCTGAAGATCTATTTGCCTATGGAAACGTCTGCAATTAAAAGTAACTTGTAAACTATGTTGGAAAAAATTAAAACAGTCCTTGGGATATGTATTTCAATGTTTCATTCTCAAAGTTTTCTTTTATCAGCAGGAACTCATACTTTCTCTTAAAATAGTGAGATCACAAATCCCATGTCACTGACTAATCTAAGCTGCTCCAAATCAGAGGGTTTTTCCATTTCACTTACTCAGTGGGAGATTGCAGTGTAACAGCCTTACTTATACAGTGTGTTCTTTGCTAGAGTATGACCAACGGGAATGTTATTTCCACATGCCTGGCAATGCAGACAACCACAGCAGCAGAATGTAGAGCTGGTGCTCATCACTTTGTTGGAAGAAAAACTAGAACAAATGAAACCCCTAAGATGACTGAGTTGACAAAAAAGAACAACCTCACCAAGAACTGCAAGTCTCAAGCAAGAAAGCAAATTACCTTCTAAGTTTTTACAGGTTACATCTAAGCTAGAAGCTCATGTTACACGGGAATCAAGAATCATAAATTTACAGCAGAGGAAATTCCAAAGTGATATGTCAGTGCTTAAAATCCATTAATTTTAGAAACACTGATGAACTAATCCCCTCTTTCTGACAAGTGGATAAATTTCTATTGCTTCTCAATAAATCGAAGCTTAAAGGATATCCTTCAGTTTTTCAGCTTGCACCCTGAGGACACAGATGTGAATCAATGTTATTACAGTCAAGGATAAATGCTTTAAAGCTCCTGTAAGTAAAAGTTACAATCACCTCCATCCCTTTAGCAGAGCTGCACTTCAAGCACAGATGTCTCCACTTCTTACTCCAAAAACTGTTGTACAAAATACCTATGAAATATTCTACATTCCAAATTCCAAACTCACTTGAAGTGAAGATGGAAGTTTGTATGTCTTCAGCCAGAACCACCAGAGACTGTCCCTTGGTATCCTATAGTTTTCCTATGACCCATTTCCCAGGTAGATGTTTGAACATTATATGAACAACACAGAAACAAGAACACTGATTTTATCAAAGGAACATGGGCAGTCTAGGCACATTAACATCAACACAGTACTCATACCTAACACACCCTAAAAAGAAGAAAAAAAACACCCACGCTTTCAAAAGCCCAAATGCTTTCCCTAAAATATAACCCAAAATAAAGACTATCATTAACAAATAGAGAACAAGAAATAACTACAATTTAAACTAATCAGTCACTACTGAACATTCTTATAACATGTACAAATCAAACGACTGAACACTGCATTTTTTTGTTCCCCCCTCCCAACACACACTTCTCATTTCCTGGCTGCTATTTGACATTTAACTGGCAGAGGGTGGGTGGGTAGGTGGGTGGAAAAGTGTTCTTTTTAGAGTTTAAGTATTTTAGGAGAGAGTCATTGGGCAAGGAACACAACATTTTAAAAAATAAATTTAGCCTGTATCATAAAATTGATTACTAGACTAAGACAACTTCCTAGCCACACATGCAAAAGAATCTGGCATGCTAGTTCAATAATTAGCAACATGAATCCATACACTGAGGGGGGGAGGGAGGAGACTTGCCTCTACATAAATTACAATTTTTCAAAATTCTGGACCAGCAAGCTTACTGTACTAGGGAATATTAACAAATTCAGAAAAGACATTTCCTCATTTGAAGTATCATTCATTACTTTAACTGTCTACTTGAAACATGCTGATAGATCAAACTGACCCACTACCAACAAGTCCCAAGAGTTTGCTCTAAGCATGCACAAAAATCTCACAGCACAGAGCGTGTCTTGTAATATTTCTCCCTGAAGAACACCACAAGAGTTCTTGCCGAGTCTTTGAATATAAAGTTGTAAACTTTTCCAAAGCTGATAAAGTTGTCTACAGAATATGCTATGTGAATAAGGGCATCTGAGAAAGCACAGATACCTTTTTTTATACCAAGCTGTGTAGATCTTAAGTAAGGCATGAAGAATCATGTATTCCAAAGAAGCAGTAATAATGTTCACATATAAAGCAAACTATGACTGCCTGAGCTGTTAAGTTCCATTTGAGGTTCTTCCCCCATTTTTTCTAGCAAGTTATTTTAAAAACGAACACTCACAAACTTTAAGAGCAGAAGTGTGGCTCACAATACTGCACAATTAATTTGAATTGGAACAATAAAGGTTTTATAACTGCCTTCATGCTTCAGCATATCGTGTGGTTACTTTTAAAACTGAAGCAGCAAGACACTGCATTTCTAATTGTAAACCCACTTGCTTCTCATCTCCCTTTTAAGGTAGAAACTGATGTAATACAAGACACTGGATTGTCAATACATTTAATTTCGCATGTAGTGTTACATAATTCAAAATGTTCCCAAAGGAAACTATTTCAGTAGATCTGGATAATTCATAAAAGTCAGTATCCAAACAAAGAAATGCAAACAAAGGTTATGAAAACAACAGTGCTAGAGTCCGTACCGGAACCTCTCAATTAATGTCTTCATTAAAACAGATGCAAAAAGGCATGCAATATATCTCACAAATATAAATTTCTTAGGTGCAAGCGCTTGAAATTGAACTAATGTAAACTTGACCCATGCTGCTATATGATAAGGACAGTCAAATGACAATGTAACGCCTGTCTGTCATATGACAGTTATTTTCAGCCAAGTAAAACTAGTTTCGTATTTCTAGTAACAACTTCATGGTACGCAATTCCTGACTTCTTCAGCTGAAAACCGTTAGCCCTGTTTCAAATTTTCAACTCCTAAGCAGAATTCTGAAGTCACACCAGGGTGTAGCAGACACAACTTTGTGCAATGACTCGTTCTACGTGAACACGCCTCTTCCAAAGGTTATATAAATAACAGGAGCTCCATTTGAAAACTGTATGTTTTAGCAATTTGCTGCACAGAATTTTAATACTAGCTATTCAGCTGACAGGCATCTGAACAACTTAAGTCTCACTACCTCCCACAAAACACCTCTCTAAAGATAGCCATCTTTTTCTTTGCTAGTACACAATAGTTAAGCAAATACTGGTATTCTATACTGAAAACATTTCCTGCCATTTGAAAGCCACAACTGGAGACTGGATGCTTATTTAAATGACAGCTTAAAACAGAAAGCACAGAATAATTCAGGTTGGAAGGGACCTCTGGAGTCCATCTGGTTCAACCACACACTAAAATCATGGGGAGCTTTTAAGCTGGATCAAAATACTGAGAATTTCTACATTTGATGATTATGTTAACAGGTCTGTTGACATGTTATAAAAGAACTTGGACGTGCAACTTGACATTATAAACTGTTCTGGTTTAAACTTTGCTTACCCACAAAGATACCTCAGCAGAGTAATTTGCCCCATCTTTCTAAGAAGGTCCTCTTCATGCAGGCTATTGTTCCTTTTCACTTTACGCCTGGCCACAGGCTTCCATAACCTTCTTTTTGTAGGTACTAGCGCTTGTATGCTTGCACAGTAAACCAGCTCTGGGAACTGATCCAGCTGAACACTAAGCCTGGCAAAAGAACTACAGTTAGGTGGCCAAGTAAATTCTAATGCTGGCACAAGAAGGCAGTGGGAAAATGCAATGGGAAAATGCAATGGGATGCAGAAAACCCTTTTTGTCAGGAGCACATATTTATGTTGTTTTGAAACTGCAGAATCATTCTCTTTAACTATTAAACTCCCCGATTCTCTCTGCAATAAGTGCATCTGAATGCAGAGAAAAGCCTATGAAGCCTATCTCTATAAAATTTAAGGATGCTCTTTATATATATTCTCACAAATAAGGATCTGTTGGTAGGAAGAAACTTGAAAATTCTCACTGTTCCTCTAACTTTTAACAATATCACAGGAAGCACAGAGAAAAGACAAAACAAAACAAAACAAGGCTGCATAATTTAAACAGCAAACAAATAACAATTCCACCAGTCCAAAGACTTGTACACAAAGTTTGATAGAAGCTATTGGGAACAAAAACTAGAAGTAGTTTGGGGATAGGGATCAAATGACTGCAAGAAAGACGAGGAGCGCCTCTTTTTCTCCCACTCTCAGGCACCATACCAATGGGATTCAAGAGGATACGGGACACAGCTCCTCACCTGAACCCTAACATAAAGGCGAAGACTCGACAGAAATACAAGACTGTTAAGGAACACAGAAACAAAACAAAGAATCTTGAGAAGCTGAGGTAAATAGAACGAAATTTGCAAGGCCAGCGTACCTGTTAAAGGCATGTCCCCAAAGTCAGGAAAGAATTTAAGATTCTCCAACTTCACTTTTGTATTGAAACTTCCTTCTAAACCAAATTTAATCTGGACTAATTCTAGTCAATGGAGAAGAAACCTACTATTGCTGTCAGTTACTCCCCTGGCTGATGTGGCAAGTTT